>NC_136921.1:99039567-99639567 GCF_949752795.1 Hyperoodon ampullatus
GGTTTCTCAGGGTATTTGCCCAGTAGTGGGATTGCTGGGTCATATGGTAGTTCTATTTTTAGTGTTTTAAGGAACCTCCATACTGTTCTCCATAGTGGCTGTATCAATTTACATTCCCACCAACAGTGCAAGAGGGTTCCCTTTTCTCCACACCCTCTCCAGCATTTATTGTTTGTAAATTTTTTGATGATGGCCATTCTGACTGGTGTCAGGTGATACCTCATTGTAGTTTTGATTTGCATTTCTCTAATGATTAGTGATGTTGAGCATCTTTTCATGTGTTTGTTGTCCATCTGTATATCTTCTTTGTAGAAATGTCTACTTAGGTCTTCTGCCCACTTTTGGATTGGGTTGTTTGTTTTTTTGATATTGAGCTGCATGAGCTGCTTGTATATTTTGGAGGTTAAGCCTTTGTCAGTTTCCTCGTTTGCAAATATTTTCTCCTATTCTGAGGGTGGTTTTTTGTCTTGTTTAAGGTTTCCTTTGCTGTGCAAAAGCTTTGAAGTTTCATTAGGTCCCATTTGTTTATTTTTGTTTTTATTTCCATTTCCCTAGGAGGTGGGTCCAAAAGGGTCTTGCTGTGATGTGTGTCATAGAGTGTTCTGCCTATGTTTTCCTCTAAGAGTTTGATATTGTCTGGCCTTATAATTATGTCTTTAATCCATTTTTAGTTTATTTTTGTGTATGGTGTTAGGGAGTGTTCTAATTTCATTCTTTGACATGTAGCTCTCCTGTTTTCCCAGAACCACTTATTTAAGATGCTATCTTTTATCCATTGTTTACTCTTTCCTCCTTTATCAAATATAAGGTGACCATATGTGCTTGGGTTTATCTCTGGTCTTTCTATCCAGTTCCATGGATTTGTATTTCTGTTTTTGTGCCAGTACCATACTGTCTTGATTACTTTAGCTTTGTAGTATAGTCTGAAGTCCAGGAGCCTGATCCCTCCAGCTCCATTTTTCTTTCTCAAGATTGCTTTGGCTATTTGGAGTCTTTTGTGTTTCCATACAAATTGTGAAATTTTTTGTTCTAGTTCTGTGAAAAATGCCATTGGTAATTTGATAGGGATTGAATTGAATCTGTAGATTGCTTTGGGTAGTAGAGTCATGTTCACAATGTTGATTCTTCCAATCCAAGAACATGGTATATCTCTCCATCTGTTTGTTTCATCCTTAATTTCTGTCATCAGTGTCTTACAGATTTCTGCATACAGGTCTTTTGTCCCCTTAGGTAGGTTCATTCCTAGGTATTTTATTCTTTTTGTTGCAGTGGTAAATGGGAGTGTTTCCTTAATTTCTCTTTTATAATTTTCATCATTAGTGTATAGGAATGCATGAGATTTCTGTGCATTAATTTTGTATCCTGCTACTTTACCAAATTCACTGATTTGCTCTAGTAGTTTTCTGGTAGCATCTTTAGGATTCTGTATGTAGAGTATCATGTCATCTGCAAACAGTGACAGCTTTACTTCTTCTTTTCCCATTTGCATTCCTTTTATTTCTTTTTCTTCTCTGATTGCTGTGTCTAAAACTTCCAAAACTATGTTGAATAATAGTAGTGAGAGTGGGCGACCTTGTCTTGTTCCTGATCTTAGTGGAAATGGTTTCAGTTTTTCACCATTGAGGACGATGTTGGCTGTGGGTTTGTCATATATGGCCTTTATTATGTTGACGTAAGTTCCCTCTATGCCTATTTTATGGAGGGTTTTATCATAAATGGGTGTTGTATTTTGTCAAAAGCATTTTCTGCATCTATTGAGATGATCATATGGTTTTTCTCCTTCAGTTTGTTATTATGGTTTATCACATTGATTGATTTGCATATACTGAAGAAACCTTGCATTCCTGGGATAAACCCCACTTGATCCTGTTGTATGATTCTTTTAATGTGTTGTTGGATCCTGTTTGCTAGTATTTTGTTGAGGATTTTTCATCTATGTTCATCAGTGGTTTTGGCCTGTAGTTATCTTTTTTTGTGACATCTTTGTCTGGTTTTGGTATCAGGTTGATGGTGGCCTTGTAGAATGAGTTTGGGAGTGTTCCTCCCTCTGCTGTATTTTGGAAGAGTTTGAGAAAGATAGGTGTTAGCTATTCTCTTGCCTTGCCGGAGCACCAAGACCCTGACAGCCACATGGCTCAGAAGAAAAGGAAGGGACTTCTTAGTGTGTGGAAACTTTTCCCTCTTCACAGCTGCCTCCCAGAGGTACGGGTCCCATCCCTATTCTTTTGTCTCTGATTTTCTTTTTTCTTTTGCCCTACCCAGGTACATGGGTATTTTCTTGCCTTTTGAGAAGTCCGAGGTCTTCTGCCGGCATTCAGTAGGTGTTCTATCAGAGTTGTTCCACATGTTGATGTATTTTTTATGTATTTATGAGGAGGAAGGTGATCTCCACGTCTTACTCCTCTGTCATCTTGAAGGTCTCCAGCTGGAAAATAATTGAACTTGAGGGAGAAAAACTTTCTAGATTTGTAACTTTGTGAAGTCATAATCTAAGTCTCAGTTTGAATTTGAGGGTGTGACAGTTAAAATAATTTTTAACTAAAAAAACACATTATTTCTCTTAGTTTGTAATGGAAAGATTGTTCTGAACTGATTGTTTTCCATTTCTCTTATCTCTCTGTAGATATTGTAATTGGGTGACTAGCTTCAATACTTTCCTGTCACGACCATTTGAAATGGCACTGTTGACCTCCATTTTGCAGAATCCCAAGGGCTTTTATTTGCCACCATTCCTCCGGACCCCTGTGCAGATATGACCCCATTATCACCCTTATCCTTTTGGACATACTCTCTGCACATGAATTTTACAATAGAGCACTCCAAATCAAGCACAAACTTAAATCCTCACAGCTGAGCTTGAAGCTAGACTCTATGCTGTAAAAAAAAAATACTCCACTGAAGTCTCAGAGTATATGGAAGGGAAGCCCAGTACAGACTACTGGCTACCTGGTGTGGCTGGTTTTGTAACCCTGGTTCATCCATACAGCTTCTCTTCTGCCTAGTTACCACACTGCTTCTGTGGCAGAGGCTGGTTTCCTTCTCCTCTTATCAATAGCTTCATGTACTTGGAACCCAGGCCTGGAGAAGGGGGGAAAATTCCCTTCTCACCCTATTTAAGGTCTTTATCTTCCAAAGATGATTGACAGTGACAATAATCACACCCTTCATAACAGCTCGAATACCGTCCCTGACATGACAGCTCAATGCACAGTATCTGATATGAGTACGGGAGATGCACTCCCAGCAGCAGAGAAATTGCAACCTTAACTCCCCCACTTCCAAATAGCAGAGAGACAGATTTTTAAAAACATTTCTCAACCCTGTGTTATTATATTTTAAATAATATATGTGGGACAGCAGCAATTCAGTCTGAGATGAGCTTTGTCAAACACAGTCTAGTTTCTTTTATGACCTCTTCTCCAGTGTGAGATGAAAATATATGCACATGCTCCTGCCATTCTTAGGATTACGGGGTCTTATCTGTGATAACCACTCAAGTGAGAACACAGCCATCTCATCAGAACCCAGCAACATTCTATAGGCACAGTGCAGTTTAAATCTACTCACAGTAAACTTTTCTCCAAAGAGGAACCAGATTGCAGAGATTCAGTTCTGGCTCAAGCAAAGAGACAAATCCATGATCACAAATTCAGTTCAGCTTTTTAGAACACACAAAGCAGACACTTGGGTGCCCCATGTCATATCCCATTAGCTCATGTGATTCCAGCACAGAGGTGGTGGACAATTCCAAGCACAGTGCCAGTGTCTAGTCTCAATGTGGGCAGTGAAATCTCTCCACCTTTCTAGCTCACGGTTTTCTCTGAAGCCACAGAAGGCCACTCAGAACAAGCAGGCTCAGCTGGAAAGTTGGGAGAGGGGACAGTTAACAGCCCTGTGGGCAACTATCAACCAATGGTGGAGGGAGGTGAGAGAGTAACCAGCCCCCCTCCAGTTCTTTAATAAAATGATTCTGGAGCACATTCTACATGGTTCTTCAGAGGGTTCCCAGGGGGAATCAAACCCCAATTGCCCACAGGTCAATGAGGCACTCTTTGTTAGCTCTTCTCCTTTCTCTATTTCATTCTTTCCACCCTTTTATTTCAGCTTCCTGGGATCACCTCCTAAATAAACAACGTGCACCCAAGTCCTGATTCTGTTTCAGGTATTGGGAAGACCCAAACTAAAAATCACAGAACTCCAATTCTACACCATTTTCCGTGTGCTCCAGTTTTCTTTTGTATATTTAAATGTTCTACTTGGGTGGCTTTTTTTCAAATTAAAAATAACTCGTATCAAAGCTGCATTCAATTCTCTATATCTTCCAATACCCAAAGACTGATTGTAGCTCTGAGATGACATTTTTCCCCATCCCCAGATTTCTACTATTTTCATCAGTGCCTCAAAGATCTTAGAAATGTGCTGAGCCAAGACTGAAGCTTAAAGAACCATGTTCAATACCCCTCCAGCTCTCTCTGCAAAGATGAAGTGCCTGTGAAGCACATGCCTTAGAAATGGGAACTTAACCTTGAGCTGAGGGCAGACGAAAGGCTACTTTTCTCTTTCACATGTTGCTCCACGCGTCAATACCTTGTCACTGTGTAGTTAACTGCATTCTCTGCCAACTTCCATGTATCTTAAAGGTGCAAGCTTATTGATTCATTAATTAAACAACCATTTATTGCTTGGTTCAGACACAATGCTAACTACAGGGGGAACAGAAATTAATAAGACAAGAATCCAGAAGACAAGGGGATCACTATCTCATAAAAGAGACTGAAATGCAAACAACCCATCTGCTGTGATCAAGCCTAATAAGGCCCAGAGAGTACATAGGAAAGGCATCTCAAGAGGACATCTCACATGGATCCAGGTAGTGACGTCTGAGACAATTTTCTGGAGGAAATAATGCCAAGATTAAGTAAAAAGAGATGAGTAGGTGTTGTCCTGTTGACGTAAGGACAGAAAGGGAATTCCAGGATGGAAGAACAGTCTGTGCAAGTGTTTGTGGGGAAAAGTAAGATGTATATGGGAACTGAAAGTGCAGTGTGAGTAGAGCAGAAATGGTGAGAAATGAAACTAGACAAGGGTAGCTGGATCAAAGTTATGCTAAGGAATTTTGTCAGTAAATATGAAGTTATTGCCTAGGGAGCGGAATGGTTAGATTTACGCTTTAGAAAGACAGATTTGTAGTTCTATGAGAACAGATTAGAAACAGGAAAGAATAGATATAGAGAAACTGATTAAAAGGCTATAGCAATATCCAGGAAAACGATTCTGAAGATCTGAATTTATATATGGCATACTTGATATATCACTGAAAAATTTTTGTGTGTGCAGTATCTACTTACAGTCCGTGGAACAGAGTTTTCAAATTGTTAAATTAAGAAGCTATTCAGGAGGCAGAAATGGTGGCCCACAGAGACTGGTTGAATGTAGAGGTGAAGAGGGAAGAATTCAGGATGGCTTGGTCAACAGGGTAGAACATATAGCCATAAGGAGACAGAGAAAAGCGGAAGTGGATGAGATTCTGGGGTATATTAGTTATCGCTGCTGTGTAACAAATTTCCATAAACTTAGTAGCTCAAAACAACACATTATCTCACAGTTTCTGTGAGCCAGAAATCTGGGCATGACTTAGTTGGGTCCTCTGCTTAATGTCTCACAATGCTGTAGTCAAGGTATTGGCCAAGTTTGCATTCTCATCTGGAGGGTCAACTGGGAAAGTATATGCTTCTAAGCCCACTCAGATTGTTGGCAAAATTCATGTCCTGTGATTGTAGAACTGAGGGCCCCAGCTTATTGATGGTGACAGCTGGAGGCTGCCCTCAGCTCCTTGAGGCCCCTTGCAGTTTCTAGAGGCTGGCCACAGATCATCACCACTTGGACCCTCCCAACCAGACTACTAACTTTGTTTAGCCAACAAGGAGTCCCTAGAGGAAGTCTGCTAGCAAGACAGAATCTAGTATAACTTAACACCACAGGAGTGCCATCCCACCAACTTTGCCGTATTCTACTGGTTAGAAGCAAGTCTCAGGCCCCACCCACTGTCAGGGGGAAAGGGTTACACAAAGGTGTGAACACTATGAGGCTGGAATCAAGGGCCACAGAGGGGAAAGATGAGTTCAGTTTGGACATGTTGAGTTTCATGTAACATCTAAGTAAAGATGTCCAGTGGGATATGTGAGACTAGAACCAAAGGAGAAGCTTAGGGCTGAAGCTATAAACCCACAATCCATGTTGAATATAAATGGCAGGTGAAATGATGGAAGTAGATGATGTTGTCCAAGAAGAGTGTATATGTAAGGGTCTGTGGAGATGGAGATGAATTAATATCCTCTCTGTAAACTTGAGGACAGCCAAGTTGTTCCTCAGCCTTCTTCTTTTCAGAGTGAAACAATACTAAACACCCATTTCTAATTTCTCCGTACCTACTCATTTTTATAATCCTTTATTTCCTTTGTTCCCCTCTGGACATTCACTTGTTTTTGTACGATATGCTTAAATGAAGGAACTAAAATAAGAGGCAGTTCATTAATAAAGGTTATGATTAATCCCCAACAAAGCAGAACTACCTCCAAGGAATTTCAACGTCTTTTTTGTTTGTCCCCATTCATATAATTCAAAGATTTTAAATAATTTATTTTATCCTAAAAGGTATTTCACTTACCAAAGACAATACTGAAAGAAGCAGAAAATAATTGAAGTCTCCTCAAAGTAATTAAAAACCTCAGAGCGTATCTAATAGTAATTTAGAGTGAGAAGGAACATATAGTTATTGACAGGTTTGATGGATTAATTTGGGCATCTGTGTTGAAGGGTAATAAATAAGGGAAGAATGTTAACAATGTTTCCAGTACATTCAATAGGTTACTATAATATATCTGGTCTAGTTCTTTAGATTTCTGGAATCAGAATTTACAGGAAAATTGTAGATTGTGTAAGTTAGGGAGTTGCATAAATTAGATAACAATATTACTTTTTGCAGTGTTACAGCAAGTCACCAAAGAGTTGAAAAAGAGAAAGTATTGGGGTGATAGCTAAGGGGTGTGGACTTTCTATGTTGGATAATGAAAATGTTCTAAAATTGGTTGTGATGATGGATACACAACTCTATGAATATACAAAAACAATTGAATTGCACAATTTTAATGGGTGAATTGTATAGTATTTGTCTTATATCTCAAAGTTTTTTGTTTGTTTGTTTTGTTTTTAAGATGGGACAATGGTGCTTATTTGCTTATGCATTTTTTCAGATGCTATATCTCTATCCTCCACTAGGGCAAGGTGAAGGGTAGAACCCGTAGTGATTCTGAAGATGCTCAGTTGACAGGAAATAAGAAACTTCTGTGCTCTTGCTGCTTCTCTAAGCCATCATAGAGGAAACATAAATCTACCCCTTTCTTCAACAAACTCTGGAATCGACCAACCTCTCTGTGTCCCACCCCCGCTCCCCAACCCCCTCTCATCCCCCCTCTCTTCACGCCCTCCACCTCAACCTCTTTTTCTCTTCTTTCTTTTTTTTTGATTATCAAATGCATATTGATGAATAACTGCAGTGCTCAGAGATAAAACTTGTAGTTTAGTAACTTGGTTTCTTAACTTATGGTTGAAGGAAACAGTTTATATATCATTTTAAAATTAGATTTATGTACGTTATGATAGTCTTTATGTTAACTTTTAAAATACAGAACCATTGTGTTATCTGTTTGACTTTCCAGATCGCATTTTCACCCTTCTATTCCCTGTTCTGTGCCACAGGAAACTGACCTTTATGGAGAGCATCAGACAAGCTATCTTGGCTTTTAGTTGGTTGTGGCCAATGGAAGGCACAGGCAAGCGATCAGAGGAGGGAGGAAAGAGAGCCTGGTATTGATTTACCCTAGAAGGCCTTGGTTTAGGCAACAACTGAGATCCTCTAATTCCTGTACTGCAGGTCGAAGCTCCATCAGACCCCTGTCCTAAACTGCAGCTCACACCAGGTTCTGGAAACAGGACTCCCTCCCCTTGCCCTTTCAAATGCACAGGGGGTCAGGACTTCCCACCGTTGCTACTTCCTGGCTGCTTCACCACGTCTTGCTTTTCTTTATAACTGCCCATCCCTCCGTGAACAGTCCCTTTGTACCCTCCGTAACCTCTCTCTAATTATTCCTTTGAGTGTGCCATCTCCTTCTTGCTGGGATCCTAACTGATTTAACCATAGCATATCTTATTTCTGGATATACACACAGGCAGAAAAATGTTGCCAACCCCCTTAAAACAAAACAGAATGGGAATGATGTACATCAGCTTCAGGGTAGTGGTTATTTTTGAGGAAGAGAGGGAAGGAGGAAAGTGAGAGTTAGGGGTTTTATTTGTTTGTTTTGTTTGTTTTTAAGCTATTTCTAAACTGTCTTAGTTCTGAAACTAATACTTAACAATAACAACAAAAAAGTAAAATAAATATGGCAATTAATTAATGCTTGTTTAATCTCAGTCATGGACACATGGATGTCTTTTTTCTGTATTTTTGAAAAACAAGAAATGAAATAAAATTTACCTTATTTTAAATTTAACCTGTGTTTAAAAGAATCTACTCTGTATGACAGGTTGGATGTACACATGAATGCAGATTTGTGTTCATGGACTAAGGAAAGGGAAAACCATGCCTGAACATTTAAGGTCCTAGACTGGTTGAATTGCACACAAAAACTTAGCTGAGTCTATACACATAGTAACAAAGATAAGTTCCTATTGTTCCCAGGAGAAGTGATGACATTACCCATCTTAGAGTTCTCATGGAAACAGTATCTCAGGGCCACATAATCTCTTGAAAACTGTATATACAGATACACTTGGAGCAGATTTAACCTTGAGGCTACTGCAAAGAGAAATCTTTACTGGCCCTGGCAGCTTCTGGTTTGGGGAGGAAAAGAGTCCATGAGCAATAGTATAAGCAGAATGGAGGACTGTGAGGATGGCCAGGGACTAGGAATTAAAGGTGTTTGCTGTAAATCCTCACTTTCTAACCTAGAAACATTTTTTGCTAATTATTATGTGGCTCAAATTCTTCTTCTAGGGCCTTGGAGAAGTCTCTGATGAAACTGGTGGGCTGACACACTAAGTCTTCTAGACTGCCTCTGAATACTCATTGTCTCTATAACATACACCCTCCCTTGTTCTCAGCCATATTGTATGTGGGGTTGGAACCCACTCCCAGCCATAAGGGCAGGTCCAGATTGGTATAAACCAATTCAATCAGATTATCCCAACCCTCAGTCCCCACAGCGACCGACTCAGGAATATGCACATAATCTAAACAGAAGTAATGAGGCCTAATAAGACCTTGAGGGACTTCAAGAACAGAGAGGCTTTCACTCTTCCTCTGGGTTTAGGGAATTAAGGATACGAGGAAGATGGGATTGCTGCAGCCATTGTACCATCAGGAGAGGAACCAGATTGATGATGAAGCCCTGAGGAGGCAAAGCCAACATGGATCCTAGAGTTCTAGGTTGGCCTGAAGTCAGGCTGTGCCTGGTGCCAGCCCTAACTGAAGTTATGGGGGCTGACACATTTTTCTTTCCTTCCCTTCCCTGCACTTTCCTTCCTCCTTCCCTCCCTCCCTCCCTTCTTTCCTTCCTTCCCCCCTCCCTCTTCCTTCATTCCTGCCTTTCTTCCTTTCTTTCTTTCTTTCTTTCTTTCTTTCTTCCTTCATTTCTTCCTTTCTTTTCTTCCTTTCTTCCTTCCTTTTTCCTTCCTTCCTTCCTTCCTTTCTTCCTTCCTTCCCTCCTTCCTTCTACATTTAGTTTGAAAGCCCTACTAATGTAGAGGCACATAGTGCAGTGTGACTCTTAACAAATACCCTCTGATCAACTGAAAAGGTAGATTTGCTGAATTATACAGGGAGTCAAATCAGGCAAGAATTGTATTTGGATGATAATAACAGACACAAATAGTAACTTGTGTACCCAAGAGTTTATTATCTCATGGACAGTAAGTCCAGAGTTTGACATTTCAAGCTGGTACAGGGACCCTGCAAAGGCTCAGGCTTATTTTACCTTTTTTGCTTCACTGCCCTAGTCATGGATTCCACTTCCAGTGTTAACCCTGGAGTCCATAGAAGCTGCTGAACTCCAGCCAACATATCTGTATTTGAGGCAGAAGATAGGAAGAAAAGAGGAAGAACAAAAGGAAGGGTACACCTTCCAGTTAAATCAACTTCCTTTAACCATTCTTTCTGGAAGGCCCACTTATTACATTTCATTGGCCAAATTTTAATCTTATAATTGTATCTGGAAAAGAAGCTGGTAAGTATAATATTTTATCTGGAGCTATAGGTTCCCATGGTAGACCGAATCATGGCCCCCTTAATCCCTCAAATCTGTGAACATGGCAAAAGTTACTTTGCTGATATGACTAAGTTAAGGATCTTGAGACAGGAGGATTATCCTGAATTTTCCAGGTGGGTCTAATGTATTCACAAGGATCCTTATAAGAGGGAGGCAAGAGGGTTCCAGGTAGAAGAAGGAGATGGGACAATGAAAGGAGAGGTTGGAGTGATGAGCCTTGAAAATGGATGAGGGAGTCCCAAAACAGGGAGTACAGGCAGCCTCTAGAAGCTGGAAAAGGCAAGGACATAGATTTTTCCCGAGAGCCTCCAGAAGGTAGGCCTGATGATACCTTGACTTTTTGTCCAGTGAGACTGATTCCAGACTTCTGACCTCCAGAACTGCAAAATAATACATTTGTATTTTTTAAGACACTAAATTTGTGGTGATTTGTCATAGCAATGATAAGAAACTAATACACTACTCCAGGTGAAGTCAGTGTTCTTTTACCAAGGAAATGTGCTCTATCAGTTTCTGCCAGAGTGGGAGGTAATATACATGTGGAGGGTTGTGCATCCCCAAACCTGTCGCTGCTTGGGTACAGCCAGTTTACAAGACAATTACCATTACATTCTTCTAAACATAAAGGCAGGCTCATCTAAAGAGAGTGCCTTAGTCGATGTACTTTAATTTGGAACCATAGTTAGCTGAAAAGAAGTCCCCACATTGTCATTTCATTAGGTCTTTAGTTCGTAAAATGGAAGGGATTTTTTTGTTTGGTTTTGGTTTTGATTTTGGTTTTGGTGGTGGGACGGGGTGTGGGGAGTAATAGCACCTATATTTGCCACAGCTTTAGCTAGCCAAAGGAAAAAGAGCATATTTGCAACTGGATTTCAAAAAGTAGATTAGAGTGCTTTATAATTGTATTAGAAAACCTCCCACTGGAAGTCTGGCTGTCATGAGCCAGGGGCTTCTTATGAAGGCCATGAAGGGATCCTGTTTCTTTTGACAGCTAGGTGGGTGAGATAAATCTTGTTATAAACAAACTAAACCAAAATAATAATCAAATGCCTAAAGTACTAAACTATTTTTGTTATTAGAAACAATTATATGACAGAGCTCAAAGAAAAATGATATTTTCTTTAGAGGAGTCAAGGCAAAATGGAATGAAATTCTGTATTGCAGGGTTTCTTTAATGCTCATGAGTGACATTTCTGAATGCTGTTTAAACAAAGTCCCTCTGGCATGGCAACTGTTGCCAGGTAGGGCTTAGCTTCCTAAGGAGTTCAATGAGATAAGAGGCTGCTTTTAATCAACAAGCCAGAGGAACCATATGTAGTCTGTAGGCTGAGCACCTAATGTTTCCTCCCACTAGTCAATGTCCAGATCAAATAAGCAAGAAGAAAAATGGTACCATACAAATCTCTATGTACATGCAAGGCTGTGGGTCACCCTGGCCTTCAAGTAGTGGGCTGCTGGTGCCATTAGATGGCCCTTGAGTTTGATTTTATTATCTTCCTCCAATAGTGTGAACCCTTAGTTTGTTTTGGCATAAAATAAGTTAAATAAGCCTCTGGGAGAGTGTTTTTTTTTTTTTTTTTTTTTTTTTGTGGTACGCGGGCCTCTGACTGTTGTGGGCTCTCCTGTTGCAGAGCACAGGCTCCGGACGCACAGGCTCAGCGGCCATGGCTCACGGGCCCAGCCGCTCTGCGGCCTGTGGGATCTTCCCGGGCCGGGGCACGAACCCGCGTCCCCTGCATCGGCAGGCGGACACTCAACCACTGCGCCGCCAGGGAAGCCCAGGGAGAGTGTTTTTATTTGTGTGGTAAAACATATGTAACATAAAATTTACCATATTAGCCATTTTGAGTGTACAGTTTAGTGGCATTAAATGCATTCACAGTGTTGTGCGACAATCACCACCATTCATCTCCAGAACTTTTTCATCTTCCCAGACAAACTCTGTACCCATTAAACACTAACTGTCCATCCTGACTCCCCGTAGTTCCTGGAAATCACCATTCCACTTTCTGTTTCTATGAATTTGACTACTCTAAGTACCTCATATAAGTGGAATGATACAATATTTGTCCTTTGGTGTCTGACTTAGCATAATGTCTTCATCCATGTTGAAGCATGTGTCAGAATTTCATTCTTTTTTAAGTCTGAATAATATTTCATGGCATGTATATACCAGATTTTGTTTATCCAATCATCTGGTCCCAGAAATTTGTTGTTTCTGCCTTTTCGCTATTGTGAATAATGTAGCTATGAACATTGATGTAGCCAATATCTGTCCAAATAAGAGAGCGGTTTTTAAATAGAGAAGTGCGTCTGATTCATCCAGGACACATTTTCAAAATACATATGACAAGAAAGTGGGAGACTGTAGAGGCTTTGATTCAACAGGTGTGGGGTGAGATTCCAAGGCATACATCTGATTACAAATCACTGCTCTGGTGTATCAAGAAGGCACATAAAATTTGAGATTAAAGATTTAAAAGAGATCAATGGAGGGCTTCCCTAGTGGCGCAGTGGTTGAGAGTCTGCCTGCCGATGCAGGGTACACGGGTTCGTGCCCCGGTCCGGGAAGATCCCACATGCCGCGGAGTGGCTGGGCCCGTGAGCCATGGCTGCTGAGCCTGCACGTCCGGAGCCTGGGCTCCGCAAAGGGAGATTGCCACAACAGTGAGAGGCCCGCATACTGTAAAAGAGGTCAATGGAACTCTCTCCAGAAATAGCCTAATCTAAGATATTATTTCCAGGAATGTTTTGTGACTAGAACAAAAGAGTTATCATTATGTTTCATCTGGAAGACATCCAGGAAGTATGAGGTGCTAATGTAAAATAGTTGTGATGTTAGACATTATTATTTGAGATAATGTCATGATAGAAGCTTTAGTACTGACAATGACTACCCCATCTGAAAAGCAAAATTGATGGTAGTTGGTCAGTGGATTTACAGTATTGTCCAATAGAGGGCAAGCTCCATTTCTAGGAGTGGTACTGATAATTTTGAAAAACTTTATTGAAGTATAATATAAATACAAAAAGGTGCACCCCTATTATAAATGTATAACTTGATAAATTTTCACAAACTGATCCCCTTGTGTCACTAGCACCCAGATTATAAAAGAGAACATCACCAGCTTCCCAGAATCGCCCTCGAGACTCTCTTCCTGTCATAACCTCCCACCCCACCCCAAGGTAACCACTGTCCTGACTTCTAAATGACATTAATTAATATATTATACAATCTCTACTCTTTTGCGTCTGCCTTCTTTCACTCAACTTCATGTTTGTGAGAGTCACCCATATCGTTATTTGGTTGTAACTTGTTCATTCCCATTACTTTATAGTATTCCATGTGAATACTGTTTGCTTTTTGTTGTGCTCATGTAGGCAAATGCCTGAAGTGTATAAGAGCAATTCATTATGTTGATGTAAATACATGGGAAAAGACCTTAAAAATATCTAATGCCTCTAATTCTAACTCTGTGCTCACCATGATGCAAACCTCTGATTTGTAATTTGAGACGCTACGTGATATTATCCACCTAAAAGGAGAACCCTGAGCTGATGGTCTAACAGTTCTGGTGCCAGAGATTCCCTTCTGTAAGTTAATAAACAGAAGTCTAGAAATAGAACTCTGTGTCCTATGAGTTTATTTGGCATGAACAGATTCCCTATGGTTCTGTCATCTCTAGGTGAGTTGATAAAATTGAAGTTTTTGAACCTTCAAAACTGAGATATCAACTCTCAATGAACCCAGCTCTGAAATAACCTGATGGCAGGACTTCTCTGGTGGCGCAGTGGTTAAGAATCTGCCTGCCAATGCAGGGGGCACTGATTTGATCCCTGGTCCAGGAAGATCCTACATGCTGCGGAGCAACTAAACCCATGAGCCACAACTACTGAGCCCGCGTGCCACAACTACTGAAGCCCGTGTGCCTAGAGCCCGTGCTCCACAAAAAGAGAAACCACCGCAGTGAGAAACCCATGTACCGCAATGAAGAGTAGACCCCGCTCGCCGCAACTAGAGAAAGTGCACACCCAGCAACGAAGACACAACACAACCAAAAATAAATAAATAAAATGTATTTTTTTAAACATTGAAAAAAAAAGTTCCTTATGAAATTACCTGATGGCAATTGATCTGAGCTCTATTCACCTGAACCCTATTGATCTGAACTGTAAAGGCCATCTAATTTAAATGTACTTTTAACCGTGTCTAAATCTATCATTTCTCAAAGTATAAATATCCTGGATGGCTTCCCTGGTGGCGCAGTGGTTGAGAGTCCGCCTGCCAATGCAGGGGACACGGGTTCGTGCCCCGGTCTGGGAGGATCCCACATGCCGCGGAGCGGCTGGGCCCGTGAGCCATGGCCGCTGAGCCTGCGCGTCCGGAGCCTGTGCTCCGCAATGGGAGAGGCCACAACAGTGAGAGGCCCGCGTACGGCAAAAAAAAAAAAAAATATCCTGGAAAAGGATGCCAGTTGAGAGCCCAGCAGAATATAGAACACATGCTGAGTCGGACTGTAGTACAGAATGTCACAAAAACTCTGTTCACAGAGGCTTGGGCAGAGTTAAGAAACCTAGCAGGAATGTTGAGGTAGCTAGGGACCAGCAACAGTGGGAAGCTGCTCTGACCCATAGGCAGAAAGGGCAACGATGTCCCATAGTCCAGTGAGGGCTGGAGGAGTAGAAAGGGAACTGCCTAATGGGGGACTCTGGAACTGCATCACCAAGTCCAGGAGGGAGCTGGGGAGAAAACACTCCAACCCCTCTGTTGTCCTACCATCCGATCTCCTCCAATGCCAGGGAGCAAGGGAGCCTGTTGTGCAGTCTGTATGGGTCAGTCTTCCAGGACACAAAGCGGGGTGGAAAAGGGTGGAGCATGGGTCTCCAGAGGACGTGGCTTGGCATACAAAGAAAACTAGTATAAATGGATAAGCTGTATGTGGTATATCACTGACTCCAGGACATGAGGAAAGAATAACACTAAAAAATGACACTATAATCAAACTTTTTATAAAATTTATATTATTTTTCTAGGACCTCACCCTTGATTTTAATTTCACAATGTATTTTCTATGTTTCTGTTTCACTTTAAGTCTTCTTTGATTAAATGTTGCATCACCTGCTACCTCTGCATGACCTTGAACTAAATCACAATATAAGCTCCTTGGCACAAGTTTCAATAATGTTACAGCTTCTGGGAAAGATGTATTTTCTTTGGCCAAAAGCTACAGCATCACTCATAGTCTTCTATCCCAGCAGAATCATGTTTTGGGTTGGAATTTTGAGTCAAGTGGAAATGCTGGGTTTATCCGAGATAAATATTTGTTCATCAACAAGAGAAATATGCCAACTATAGTATACATTTTGGATTTTTAAAGCATTCATCACATTTCTAACATAATCAGAATATCCTTGTGGGGGATAGATCTCTTTCTGTATCATTAAGTTCATTTTGGCCTCTCATCTCAAGAAATTGTGAAGATATATTCATTCAGAAAGCAAATTGGGGCTCTTCCTATACGAATATTATTTAAAATGCTGTAAGGAGTTGTGGTATTAAGGAAGATGCTGAAAAGATGAAAACATTAAGAAAGTAAGAAACGAGGAAGGAGAAGTAAAACAAAATTGTCTCTTCCAGTGCCAGCAGGTCATAGAAAAAGAAGGCAGACAGACATAAGAGCAACCCAGATGTGTCTCTCAAACTGTATGCCTTTTTCAGGCTCTGGCTTCAAGGTGGTGAATATGTTAGGGCAGGGACTCTTGCTTTGATTTCTTTTATTTTTTCATTTATTTGTGTATTTATTTTATTGGGGTAAAAGACACATAGCATAAAGTTTACCATGTTAACCATTTTATGTATTAAATACATTCACATTGTTGTACCACCATCACCAACACCCGTCCCTATAATTCTTTTCACCCTGTAAACTGAAATTCTATACTCATTAAACAATAACTCCTCATTCTCCTCTCCCTTCAGCCCCTGGCAACCACCATTCTCCTTTCTGTCTTTATGATTTTGACTGCTCTAAGTACCTCATGTAAGTGAAATCATATAATATTTGCCTTTTTGTGACTAGCTTATTTCACTTAGCATAATGTCCTCTAGGTTCATCCATGTTGTAGCATATTGTAGAATTTCCTTCCCTTTTAAGGCTGAATAATATTTCATTGTATGTATATAGCACATGTTTTGAGACACAACTTTTAATTCTTTTGGGTATATATTCAAAAGTGGAATTACTGGATCATATGGGAATTCTATTTTTAACTTTTTGAGGAAGCACCATACTGTTCCACAGTGGCTGTATCATTTTAGATTCCCACCAACAGAGCACAGGGGTTCCAATATCTCCACATCCTCATCAACAATTGTTGTTTTCTGTTTTTTTAAATAGTCGCCATCCTAATGGGTGTGAGGTATCTCATTATAGTTTTTATTTGCATCTCCCTAATGTTTAGTGATGTTGAGCATCTTTTCATGTGCTCATTGGCCATTCAAATATCTCCTATGGAGAAATGTCTATTCAAGTCCTTTGCCCATTTGAGAATTAGGGTATTTTTTTCTGTTGTTGTTGTTGTTGAGTTTTAGGAGTTCTGTCTATATTCTGGATATTGGTCCCTTATCATAGATATGTCTTGCAAATATTTTCTCCCATTCTGTGTGTTGCCTTTTTACTCTCTTCATAGGGTATTTTGATGCACAAAAATTTAAAACTTTAATAACATAACAAAAACTCTGCTCCTTTACAGTTCTATTCCCACCACATTAGGTTGATAATGTCATAGAATTACATCTTTATGCACTGTATGCTCCAAAACATAAACTGATAGTTCTCTTAAATGCATTAGTCTCTTAAATTATATAGAAAACAACGTTACAGTAATACTAGCTGTTTCATTAATTTTTTTCTTTAAATGTATTAGTCTCTTAAATTAAGTAGAAAACAAAAAGTGCAGTGTCAAACAATTGTTACACTAATACTAGCTTTTATAATTACTCATGTATTGACTTTTATTGAGAACTTATTTATCCGTATGGCTTCAAGTTACTGTTGAGTGTCCTTTCATTTCACTTGCAGGACAGGTCTAGTGGTCACCGACTCCCTCAACTTTTGTTTATCTGAGAATGTCTTAATTTCTCCCTCACTTTTGAAGGACAGTTTTGCTGGATATAGAATTCTTAGATGGCAGGGTTTTTTTTTCTTTTAGCATCTTGAATATATTAGCCCACTCTCTACTGGTCTCCAAATTTTCTGGTGAGGAATCTGCTGATAATCTTAGGATTAATCTGAGAATAGCTGATATGTGATGCTTTGCTTCTCTCTCTTGCTGCTTTCAAGATTTTCTCTTTGATTTTTGATAGTTTGATTATAATGTATCTTGGTGTAGGTCTCTTTTTGAGTTGATCTTGCTTGGACTTTGTTGGGCTTCTTCGACGTTTATATTCATGTATTTCATCTTACTTGGGAGTTTTCAACCATTATTTCGTCAGATATTTTCTCTGCCCCCTTTTCTCCCTCTTCTTCTTCTGGGACTCCCATGATGCATATGTTGGTTTGTTTGATGGTATCCTACTGATTCCTTAGGCTCTGTTTATGTTTCTTCAATCTTTTCTCTTTCTATTCCTCAGACTCAATAATTTTCACTGTCATATTTCCAAGTTTGCTAATTCTTTCTTCTGCCTGCTCCAATCTGCCTTTGAATCCCTCTAGCCAATTTTTCATTTTAGCTATTGTACTTTTCAGCTCCAGGATTTCTTTTTTTCCCCAGGTTTTCTCTCTCTTTATTGATATTGATATTTCCATTTTGTTCATAAATCATTTCCTTGACTTTCTCTACATCTTCCTTTAGTTCTCTGAGCATCTTTAAGACAGTTGTTTTGAAAACTTTGTCTAGTATACTTGCCATTAGATCTTTTAAAGGAATGGTTTCTGTTGATTTATTTTTTCTTTTGAGTGGGCTATGCATTCCTGTTTCTTTGTATGCCTTGTGATTTTTAGTTTAACCTTGAACATTTGAATCTAATAACGTGGTAACTCTAGAAATTAGATTCTCTCCCTTTCCAGGGTTTGTTGTATTTATATTTATATTTATATTTATATTTATATTTATATTGTTGCAGTCTGTCTCTGTGCCAAGGATCAGACAGAGATGTAACTTAAGGTGTTTGCAGGTCTTTTCTGAGCCTTTCCCTGGGAATACACTGTCAGCTTCTAATTTTCTCCATAAAGGCAGTAGTGTTTGAATGCCCTAGTCTTTAATGTCTGCCTCCTAAAAAGGAAAAAAAAATGAAAAATGAAGGGGGAAAACGATACCAGCTCTTTAAATCCCCTGGAAATCACTTCAGCTGGATGGGGAGGGACTTGCAAAATGAGAGAGTAGGTACAGCAACAATGGCTACCCACCTTTTTGTCTGCACCTCTGTGATCAGAAGCAGCAATCAGTGATCAGAGTACAGATCCCTGATATTTGGAGGACATAGTCTTTTTTGACCACCCTGTTTCCTGTAAGCTGTGTGCAAGCTGCTCTAAGAACATGTATATAGCTGCCAGACACATGGCTGGGTGTGGGAGTTGGGTAGCTGCTACTGTGCTAAGAGCTAAAATTGGCCAAAATTAACCACAATTTGCCATCCAAGTCTCCCCTGGAAGTTTCAAGCCTTCAACAGACTCCAGTGCTCTAAAATAGTTACATCAGACAGATTCTGGTAGTGCAATCATTGTCTAGGTGGGGAGACAGAATCCTGGTGCTTCCTACTCCACTATCTTCCCAGAATCTTCTTCAATTTATATTTAAGGTTTAGTAAGGAGATTGCCTCACAGGTTGCGCTGGCACCAACCTGAGGGCAGCTGCATCAAAGTAAGTTCAGGTGGGGATTCCCCGGTGGTGCAGTGGTTGAGAGACCGCCTGCCGATGCAGGGGACACGGGTTCGTGCCCCGGTTCAGGAAGATCCTACATGCCGTGGAGCAGCTGGGCCCGTGAGCCATGGCTGCTGAGCCTGTGCGTCCGGAGCCTGTGATCCACAGTGGGAGAGGCCACAACAGTGAGAGGCCCGCGTATGGCAAAAACAACAAAAAAGTAAGTGCAGGGGTACAGTGTAGTTGAACAGAGGGAAACCCTGAGTTTTACCTTACTGAGTCTACCTCAGTTTCCTTGTTGTGGATAGGCCTCAGAACTAACCACATGCTGATGAGAAATATGAAGGCAGCTGCACTGAGAATAGAGTGAGTGTCGTAGGGCCAGCAGTGATGAAAGATGAGGTGATACCATGGTAGAGCCCAAAGGAGGCATAGTCTAGGCCATGGAGTAGATAACACATATGACAGATACTTAGAAGCGTCTATAGCAGCAGCAGCAACTGAGAGGAGGCCTAATCAGCCAGGGAGCAATGCTGGGCCTACCAGAACCTGAGAGATCAGATGATGAGTCACAGTAGCCACAGGCTTCAGCAGACTCCATCAGCTGAATAGCCAGAGGTGGGACCAGTTGGCTTTCCACAACCCAGGCAGTCCAGATGGCCGTTCCCCATGAGAGGCCAGCATAGATCCAGAGGATGCCATGGATCCAGCACCCCAGCTGCTGACACATGATCACAGAAGCCTCCACTGCCACCTCTTTTCACGGACTCTATCCTGGGTGTTGGGGGAAGAATCTGGGAAACTGAGCTTTTTTAAGTTAAAAAGACAGAATTAATCTAAAGAGACTCTTTAAACTTATCAGACTAATTTTACCAGGTAGGATTTCTTTCTTAAATCTAAAACAAGATTTTTGTTACCAAGAAGAAAAGATCAAATCAAGGACAAAATAAGGAAATATAGAAGTATTAATGATAATAATATCTTTGCAATGGAATCACAAATTTACTCACATTTTACACTCACATTTTATATTAGTCCCTGAAACACTTAATTCTATGAATGAAGCTCATAAAAATAATATATTAAACAAAATAATTTTGGGATGGGGAAACACTACTGTAAAATATCTTAAAAACAAGGTGGTTATCAACATAGCCTCTGACACAGTAAGATACTATTTATCCAGCTCCCATTTCAGCACCTCTATACTTACTGTTCCTTCTTCCTGGAATGTTCTTCCCCGAAATGCCTGAGTGGCTGAGACTTTACTGCTATCAGATCCTTATTTAAGTCATTTTCTCAGGGAGGCTGTCTTCCTCCCCTATATAATATTCCACCCCCTTCAAACCTTCTGTACAAATAACTCCGAAATATGAGTGCCTTAACATGAGAAGTGTTTATTTCTTACTCCTGTCCTGGTCTGGGCATAGGTGCTATTCTCCTGGGTGGCTTGTCTCTAAGCACTGCTCAGAAAGCCAGAATTCTTTTATGTTGTAATGCTGCCATCTTTCAACATGTAGCCTTCATGGTCTAGGGAAGGGAGAAGAGGTGATAAGGAAGGTACATTGTATAATTAATCATCTCAGTCTAGAAATGACCAACGTTAGTTCTGCTCACATTTCATTGGATAGAACTAGTCACATGGCCACTTAATCATAAGGCAGCCTGGAAAATATAGAAGCACATAGTGATTGGTAAAAACCAATATATTTGCCTTCTGGTCACCAAATATCTATCTGTTCCCCTTTTCCCTGTGGCAGACAATGAGCTAAGTCCCCTTGTAAAATATCTTTCCTTGAGTGTGGATGAGATCTGTGACTTGCTTCTAACCAATAGAATATGGCAAAAATGATAGAATGTTACTCAATTGATTAAGGTATACTGTATAAGACTCTGTCTTAGAAGACTAGAAATGTAGATTCTCCTGCTAGCTTTGAAGGAACAAGATGCCATTAGTTCTAGAGCCATAAGGAAATGAATTTTGCCAACACATTGAGTGGGTAGATTTTTGCACAGTCAAGCCTTCAGATGAGAATGTAAACCAGCAGACAGCTTGTGAGACCATAAGCAGACATCCCAATTAAGCTTTGCTCAGATTTTCAACCCACAGAAACTGTCAGGTAATAACTGTGTGCTGTGTTAAGCCACTAAGGTTGTGGTAATTTGTTATGCAACAATAAAAAACCAATACATTCCTATATTTTAAAAAAAATTCATTTTTTCACTAAGGAAGAAAATACAGTCATTTTCCCTAGATCTTTGGGTGATGTGCAGTTCTCTCCATCAAGTCCAGATGTGGTGACTCCTGGTATAGCAACTTAGGGTATATAGCAACCCATGGTCAAAAGGACATGAGATCTGCCTCCTCTGAAATCCAATAGATAATGGACACCCACAATAGATACTCACATTTGGAAAAAAAAAGAATGGAAAACACACAGCAGTCTCTTGTCCAGAGTAATTCTGAAACCCTGTGAGTAGGCACTGTGATATATCCCCACCTGCCCTGGCAGTTTGGGCAGTTTCATGATTAAATTCTGGTTCTGCCCTCAGGGAGGAGCACCCTTGTACATTGTTCCCTCTACCTCCATCCTTTCCTTTTTCTCCTCTGTGAGGTTCTTTCTTTCCCATTACTCTCCTTGAGATCCTTTGAGGGATCTCCTTGGTGGGGTGTGTATAGCATTCAAAACCTGCTTCCTCACATGGAAAATTGCTCTGAAACTTAAACTGATAAATAACTTTTTAGTCTGGGTGGGCTAATAATTTCTCTGGTAATATAATTTCTTCTCAAATAAATAGGTTTCTGTCTCGACCTTCAAGATGGCAGAGGAGTAAGACATGGAGATCACCATCCTCCCCACAAATACATCAGAAATTCATCTACGTGTGGAACAACTCCTACAGAACACCTACTGAACGCTGGCAGAAGACCTCAGACCTCGCAAAAGGCAAGAAATTCCCCACGTACCTGGGTAGGGCAAAAGAAAAAGAATAAACAGAGACAAAAGAATAGGGATGGGACCTGCACCAGTGGGAGGGAACTGTGGAGGAGGAAATGTTTCCACACACTAGGAATCCCCTTCACTGGTGGAGACAGGGGTGGCGGTGGGGGGAAGCTTTGGAGCCACGGAGGAAAGTGCAGCAACAGGCGTGCAGAGGGCAAAGCGGAGAGATTCACGCACAGAGGATCCGAGCTGACCAGCACTCACCAGCCCAAGAGGCTTTTCTGCTCACCTGCCATGGCGGGTGGGGGCTGGGAGCTGAGGCTCCGGCTTCAGAGGTCAGATCACAGGGAGAGGACTGGGGCTGGCTGCGTGAACACAGACTGAAGGGGGCTAGTGCACCAGCTAGCCAGGAGGGAGTCCAGGAAAAAGTCTGGACATGCCTAAGAGGCAAGAGACCATTGTTTTGGGATGGGCTAGGAGAGGGGATTCAGGGGACCACCTAAATGAGCTCAAGAATGGTCACGAGCCCGGCAATCAGCACAGACACCAGAGACATGCATGAAATGCTAAGGCTGCTGCTGCAGCCACCAAGAATCCTGTGTGCAATCACAGGTCACTATCCACACTTCCCCTCCTGGGAGATTGTGCAGCCTGACACTGCCAGGGTCCCATGATCCAGGGACAGCTACCCCGGGAGAACACACAGCACACCTCAGGCTGTTGCAATGTTATGCCAGCCTCTGCCATTGGAGGCTCGCCCTCCCCGTGGCCTGAGTGAGCCAAAGCCCCTTAATTAGCTGCTACTTTAACTCCATCCTGTCAGAGCGAAGAACAGACGCCCTCAGGCGACCTACACGCAGAGGCGGGGCCAAATCCAAAGCTGAACCCCAGGAGCTGTGCAAATAAAGAAGAGAAAGGGAAATCTCTCCCAGCAGCCTCAGGAGCAGCGGATTAAATCTCCAGAATCAACTTGATGTATGCTGCAACTGTGAAATACCTGACTAGACAACAAATCATCCCAAAATTGAGGCAGTGGAATTTGGGAGCAACTGTCGACTTGGGGTTTGCTTTCTGCATCTAATTTGTTTCTGGTTTTATGTTTATCCTAGTTTAGTATTTAGAGTTTATTATCATTGGTAGATTTGTTTATTGATTTGGTTGCTCTCTTCCTTTTTTTAAAAAATATATTTTATTTCCTTGTTTTCTTTTTGTGAGTGTATATGTGTATACTTCTTTGTGTGATTTTGTCTGTATAGCTTTGCTTTTACCATTTGTCCTAGGGTTCTGTATGTCCATTTTTGGGTATTTTTTATTGCTTGTTATCATTGGTGGATTTGTTTTTTGGTTTGGTTACTCTCTTCTTTCTTTCTTTTTTTTTCTTTTTTATTACTTTTTAATTTTTTAATTTTGAATAATTAAAAAATATTTATTTTAATAACTTTCTTCTTCCTTCCTTCCTTCCTTCCTTCCTCCCTCCCTTTTCTTCTGAGCCATGTGACTGACAGGGTCTTTGTGCTCCAGCCGGGTGTCAGGCCTGTGCCTCTGAGGTGAGAGAGCTAAGTTCAGGACACTGGTCCACCAGAAACCTCCTGGCTCCTTGTAATATCAAATGGCGAAAGCTCTTCCAGAGATCTCCATCTCAAAGCTAAGACCCTGCACCACTCAACGATGAGCAAGCTACAGTGCTGGACACCCTATGCCAAACAACTAGCAAGACAGGAACACAACCCCACCCATTAACAGAGAGGGTGCCTAAAATCATAATAAGGTCACAGACAACCCCAAAACACACCACTGGACGTACTCCTGCCCACCAGAAAGACAAGATCCAGCCTCATTCACCAGAACACAGGCACGAGTCTCCTCCACCAGCCTACACAACACACTGGAGCAACCTAAGCCACTGGGGGCAGACACCAAAAACGATGGGAACTACTAACCTGCAGCACTGGAAAAGAAGACCCAAACACAGTAAGTGAAACAAAATGAGAAAACAGAGAAACACACAGCAGATGAAGGAGTAAGGTAAAAACCCACCAGACCAAACAATTGAAGAGGTAATAGGCAGTCTATCTGAAAAAGAATTCAGAACAGTCATAGTAAAGATGATCCAAAATGTTGGAAATAGAATGAAGAAAATACAAGAACTGTTTAACAAGGGCCTAGAAGAACTAAAGAGCAAACAAACAATGATGAACAACACAATAAATGAAATTAAACATTTGCTAGAAGGAATCAATAGGAGAATAACTGAGTCAGAAGAACAGATAAGTGACCTGGAAAATAAAATAGTGGAAATAACTAATGCAGAGCCGAATAAAAAAAAAGAATGAAAAGAATTGAGGGCAGTATTAGAGGCCTCTGGGACAGCATTAAACACACCAACATTCGAATTATAGGGGTTCCAGAAGAAAAAGCAAAAAAGAAAGGGACTGAGAAAATATTTGAAGTGATAATAGTTGAAAACTTCCCTAATATGGGAAAGGAAATAGTCACTCACGTCCAAGAAGCACAGAGAAAACCATACAGGATAAATCCAAGAAGAAACACAAGAGGACACATATTAATCAAACTATCAAAAATTAAATACAAAGAAAAAATATTAAAAGCAGCAAAGAAAAAAAAACAAATAAAATACAAGGGAAGGGCTTCCCTGGAGGCACAGTGGTTGAGGGTCCGCCTGCCGATGCAGGGGACGCGGGTTTGTGCCCCGTTCCAGGAAGATCCCACATGCCGCGGAGCTGCTGGGCCCGTGAGCCATGGCTGCTGAGCCTGTGCGTCCGGAGGCTGTGCCCTGCGGCGGGAGAAGCCCCAATGGTGAGAGGACCATTTACCGCAAAAAACAAAACAAAACAAAAAAAAACAAGGGATATCCCCATAAGGTTAACAGCTGATCTTTCAGCAGAAACTCTGCAAGCCAGAAGGGAGCAGCAGGACATATTTAAACTGATGAAAGAGAAAAACCTACAACCAAGATTACTGTACCCAGCAAGGATCTCATTCAGATTTGACAGAGAAATTAAAACCTTTACAGACAAGCAAAAGCTAAGAGAATTCAGCACCACCAAACCAGCTTTGCAACAAATGTTAAAGGAATTTTTCTAGACAGGAAACACAAGAGAAGGAAAAGACCTACAATAACAAACCCAAAACAATAAGAAAATTGTAATAGGAACATACATATTGATAATTACCTTAAGTGTAAATGGATTATATGCTCCAACCAAAAGACATCGACTGGCTGAATGAATACAAAGACAAGACCCGTATATATGCTGTCTACAAGAGACCCACTTCAGACCTAGGGACACATACAGACTGAAAGTGAGGGGATGGAAAAAGCTATTCCATGTAAATGGAAATCAAAAGAAAGCTGGAGTCTCATATCAGACAAAATAGACTTTAAAATCAAGACCATTACAAGAGACAAAGAAGGACACTACATAATGATCAAGAGATCAATCCAAGAGAAGATATAACAACTGTAAATATTTATGCACCCAACATAGGAGCACCTCAATACATAAGGCAAATGCTAACAGCCATAAAAGGGGAAATTGACAGCAACACAGTTACAGTAGGGGACTCTAATACCCCACTATCACCAATGGACAGATCATCCAAAATGAAAATAAATAAGGAAACACTGCTTCAAATGATACATTAAACAAGATGGACTTAACTGATATTTATAGGACATTCCATCCAAAAACAACAGAATACACTTTCTTCTCAAGTGTTCATGGAACATTCTCAGAATAGATCATATCATGGGTCACAAATCAAGCCTTGGTAAATTTAAGAAAACCGAAATTGTATCAAGTATCTTTTCTGATCACAATGCTATAAGACTAGATATCAATTACAGGAAAAATTCTGTAAGAAATACAAATACATGGAGGCTAAACAATACACAACTAAATAACCAAGAGATCACTGAAGAAATCAAAGAGGAAATAAAAAAATACCTAGAAACAAATGACAAAAAACGACGACCCAAAATCTATGGAATGCAGCAAAAGCAGTCCTAAGAGTGAAGTTTATAGCAATACAATCCTACCTCAAGAAACAAGAAACATCTCAAATAAACAACCTAACATTACAACTAAAGCAATTAGAGAAGGAAGAACAAAATAACCCCAAAGTTAGCAGAAGGAAAGAAATCATAAAGATCAGATCAGAAATAAATGAAAAAGAAATGAAGGAAACAATAGCAAAGATCAGTAAAAGTGAAAGCTAGTTCTTTGAGAAGATCAACAAAATTGATAAACCATTAGCCAGACTCATCAAGAAAAAAAGGGAGAAGACTCAAATTAATAGAATTAGAAGTGAAAAGGGAAAAGTAACATCTGATACTGCAGCAATACAAAGGATCATGAGAGATTACTACAAGCAACTATATGACAATAAAATGGACAACCTGGAAGAAATGGACAAATTCTTAGAAAACCACAACCTTCTGAGACTGAAGCAGGAAGAATAGAAAATATAAACAGACCAATCAGAAGCACTGAAATTGAGACTGTGATTAAAAATCTTCCAACAAACAAAAGCCCAGGACTAGATGGCTTCACAGGCGAATTCTACAACATTTAGAGAAGAGCTAACACCTATCCTTCTCAAACTCTTCCAAAATACAGCAGAGGGAGGAAAACCCCCAAACTCATTCTACGAGGCCACCATCACCCTGATACCAAAATCGAAGATGTCACAAAGAAAGAAAACTACAGGTCAATATCACTGATGAACATAGATGCAAAAATCCTCAACAAAATACTAACAAACAGAATCCAACAGCACATTAAAAGGATCATACACCATGAACAAGTAGGATTTATCCCAGGAATGCAAGGATTCTTCAATATACAGAAATCAATCAATTGTGATACAGCATATTAACAAACTGAGAGAGTAAAACCATACAATCATCCCAAGAGATGCAGAAAAAGCTTTCGACAAAATTCAACACCCAGTTATGATAAAAACCCTCCAGAAAGTAGGCCTAGAGGGAACTTACCTCAACATAATAAAGGCCATATAACAAACCCACAGCCAACATAATTCTCAATGGTGAAAAACTGAAACAATTTCCTCTAAAATCAGGAACAAGACAAGGTTGTCCACTCTCACCCCTATTATTCCACATAGTATTGGAAATTTTAGCCACAGCAAACAGAGATGAAAAAGAAATAAAAGGAAACCAAGTCAGAAATGAAGAAGTTGTCGCTGTTTGCAGATGACATTGTTACAACATGTAGAAAATCCTAACGATGCTACCAGAAAACTACTAGAGCTAATCAATAAATTTGGTATAAAGTAGCAGTATACAAAATTAATGCACAGAAATCTCTTGCATTTGAATACACTAATGATGAAAAATCTGAAAGAAAAATTAAGGAAACACTCCTGTTTACCATTGCAAAAAAAGAATAAAATACTTTTAAGGAAGAAACCTACCTAAGGAGACAAAAGAATTGTATGCAGAAAACTATGACACTGATGAAAGAAATTAAAGAGTATACAAACAGATGGAGAGCTATCCCATGTTGTTGGATTGGAAGAATCAATATTGTGAAAATGACTATACTACTCAAAGCAATCTACAGATTTGATGCAATCCCTATCAAACCACCAATGGCATGTTTCACAGAACCAAAGTGAAAAATTTCACAATTTGTATGTAAACACAAAAGTCCCCAAATAACCAAAGCAATCTTGAGAAAGATAAATGGAGCTGGAGGAATCAGGCTCCCGGACTTCAGACTGTATTACAAAGCTACAGTAATCAAGACACTATGGTACTGGCACAAAACCAGAAATATAGCTCATGGAACAGGATAGAAAGCCCAGCGATAAACCCACGAACATATGGTCACCTTATTTTTGATAAGGGAGGCAAGAATATACAGTGGAGAGAAGACAGCCTCTTCAATAAGTCGTGCTGGGAAAACGGGATAGCTACATGTAAAAGGATGAAATTAGAACACTCCCTAAAACCATACACAAAAATAAACTCAAAATGGATTAAAGACCTAAATGTAAGGCCAGACACTATCAAACTCTTAGAGGAAAACATAGGCAGAACACACACTATGACATAAATCAGAGCAAGATCCTTTTTGACCCACCTCCTAAAGAAATGGAAATAAAAACAAAAATAAACAAAAGGAACCTAATGAAACTTAAAAGCTTTTGCACAGCAAAGGAAACCATAAACAAGATGAAAAGACAACCTTCAGAATGGGAGGAAACATTTGCAAATGAAGCAACTGACAAAGGATTAATCTCCAAAATTTATAAGCAGCTCATGCAACTCAATATCAAAAAAACAAACAACCCAATCCAAAAATGGGCAGAAGGCCTAAATAGACATTTCTCCAAAGAAGATATACAGATTGCCAACAAACATATGAAAGAATGCTCAACATCACTAATCATTAGAGAGATGCAAATCAAAACTACAATGAGGTATCACCTCACACCAATCAGAATGGCCATCATCAAAATTCTACAAACAATAAATGCTGGAGAGGGTGTGGAAAAAAGGGAACCCTCTTGCACTCTTGGTGGGAATGTAAATTGATACAGCCACTATGGAGAACAGTATGGAGGTTCCTTAGAAAACTATAAATAGAACTACCATACAACCCAGCAATCCCACTACTTGGTATATACCCTGAGTAAACCATAATTCAAAAAGAGTCATGTACCACAATGTTCATTGCAGCTCTACTTACAATAACCAGGACATGGATGGAACCTAAGTGTCCATTGACAGATGAATGGATAAAGAGGATGTAGCACATATATACAATGGAATATCACTCAGCCATAAAAAGGAACGAAACTGAATTATTTGTAGTGAGGTGGATGGACCTAGATTCTCTCAGAAAGAGTGAAGTAAGTCAGAAAGAGAAAATCAAATACCATATGCTAACACATATATATGGAATCTAAAAAAAAATGGTTCTGAAGAACCTTGGGGCAGGACAGGAATAAAGACGCAGATGTAGAGAATGGACTTGAGGATACGGGGAGGGGGAAGGGTAAACGGGGACGAAGTGAGAGAGTGGCATGGACGTATATACACTACCAACTGTAGAATAGCTAGCTAGTGGGAAGCAGCCGCATGGCACAGGGAGATCAGCTCTGTGGTTTGTGACCACCTAGAGGGGTGGGATAGGGAGAGTGGGAGGGAGACGCAAGAGGGAGGAGACACGGGGATACATGTACATGTATAGCTGATTCACTTTGTTATAAAGCAGAAACGAACACAGCATTGTAAAGCAATTATACTCTAATAAAGGTGTTAAAAAATAAATAAAATCATAATAACATTAAAAACATAAAAAAACAAATAAATAGATTTCTGATCTTTTTCTTCCAGTCAGTTACATGTGCCAGTAACTATACCCAGTGTTTTTGTAAATATAAGATTAAACCTTCCTCAACTTAGTGGTAACCTTGAACCTATCTAACCACACCCTTAAATGTTATCTTTTCCCTGGCTGAATTTCACTGGGGCTTTGTCAAAGCTTTTATAAATCCCATCTTTTACTGTTTGGAATATAAAAGCAGTCAGGTTTTCCACCTCAGTGAAGAATGAAATATCTAGACTTTCTGTAATCTCTCATTTATTTTTGAAAACTGGTTCTTTCCTCAACTCCTGTCTTTTTTGTGATACTTTGCCATATGCAACCAGTAGTCTCTATCACTTCCTAATTGATTCTTTCCAATCACTTATCTTACTCCTGCTGACTCAGTGGCTCGAGATAAGTTATGTGCTAATGGTAACATTTTACTCATTGTTTTGCCACTGCATACTATTATCACCATCTTTCTAGCTTCCAATGTTAGTTTTTTGCTACTTGCTACTGAACTCCTAAGCAAATGCCACATATTTTAGGTTTTAATTATAGCAATACCCTATTTCAAGGTATTAATTTCCATTGTAGTCAGGATCATCTATTTACTTATTTATTTTTGGCTGCGTCGGGTCTTAGTTGCGGCACGAGGGATCTTGTTGACGCGTGCAGAATATTTCCCTGCGGTGCATGGGCTTCTCTCTAGTTGTGGTGTGCGGGTTTTCCTCTAGTTGAGGAGCATGAGCTCAGTAGCTGTGGAGTGTGGGCTTAGCTGCCCCACCACATGTGGGAACCTAGTTCCCCGACCAGGGATCGAACCCACGTCCCCTGCATTGGAAGGCTGATTCTTTACCACTGGACCACGAGGGAAGTCCCTAGTCAGGATCATTAATGCTGGCTGCTGTAACAAATAAGTAGCTTAACACTTTGTTTCTTGCTCTCATCACAGTCTTATATCAGTTAGCTTTCCTCCAAGTGATGGCTCAGTGATGCAGGCTCCTTCCATCTTGGGATGACACCATTTCAACAGGTGGCCTCTGTGGTATCCAGTGAAGGTGAAGAGAAGGAAAGAAGTCCCATTGGATTTTTAGCTCCACTGTGAGAAGTGATACCCATCACTGCTGCTTAAATTCTATTTGCCAGAAGTAGTCACACAGCTATCCTAAATGCAAAGGAGACTGGAAGACATATAGGAACACATGGATATTGTAAACACTAACATTTTCTGCCACAAGTTATTATTTGACCTCTCCTTCCCTATTCTATCAGAATATAAGCTTCACAAGGGCAGAGAATTTTTTTCTGTTCCTTTTACTTCTGTAACCTTAACACTTAGAAGAATGCCTGGCTCATAGTTATTGGTTATGGTTAACGGTTATTAAATATTTACTTAGAGAATATGTGAAAAGGAGAATCCAGGGCTTCTTACCATTACTAGTAAGAAATTGGAAGAAAATAAGAAAGGATTCCAAGCAACCACAACAGATACCATGAAATGTATGCACTAAAGCTCACACATATTATTCACTGAACCTCCCACCCCCAAAAGGCATTTTAAACAGAGTTCTAATGAGAATGTTTATATAGTTTATCAATTCCATACCAGACCATAAACAGAAACTTAAAGTGAGACAAGAAAGATTATCAAGAAAAGAAAAGGTTCTAGGAAAAATATGGGGTTCAAAGGAAAAAGTTACTTTTAAAGTACAACAGCAACAATGAAAAGTATAGGAGCCTGAGGCCATTTAGTGTAGCGGCAAAAATATTTATGCCTAGATAGGTCCTAAGGGTATCACTGAATCATAGCATAGTAAATAAATTACAGCCACTATGAAAATGATGAATCAATTAGGTTTGGTATACTTTCTTAAAAAAGGCAGAAAAGTTGTAATACATTTAAGAAATTTTCCTTTTTGTGTGTGTTCAAATGGACATTCTTCAGTCATGCCCTAAATTCCCTAGTTGTAACTAGTCATTCATTTCTCTATGATGGTTGACAGATGAAATAGGACAGTAATGGATGTCTCAACTATTATTGTGCTTAGTTATTTCTTCCATTGGAAGCTCCCACTCCCTGAATGCTACACTGATTAGACTACATTCAGAGTATCAGGTTCAATAGGGGATAGATCCACATTTTGTGGAGTCTGAAGATTACACAATACAGAGGCTTCTTTAAGAAAAAAACCCACAAGTATAAAAGAAGGTACAAAAAGTATTTATTTAGAATAAAAGTCACAACCAATCACAAATTTAAAAATTCACAAGAACCAGACATCACCAAATTCAGAAAAATATCTTGATGTTTTAAATTAATTAACTGCCTAGTATACCTTTAACAATACTTTTTCCTACATCTTTTGACTGCATACTCTTTGATTTCTTCTTCATATGAAAATGATTTTGTTACATTTTGTTCTATAGAGTTAATAGATAGTTCAGTCTTTGTACTAGTGGAGTTGATTGAAATTTGTTTTTATTATTGGTAGTTTAGAAGAGTTTCTTTCCAGTCTACAACTCATTATTGGGAAAGTTACATATATTTTTTAAGATAGTGGTCAAATTTGGGAAAATCTGTAACAAATTTCTTTTACATATACAGAATAAGATGTGGGAGGATTTTCCAGTTCTAGTTCTGGATCCATGCATTTCAAACATTACCCCATGCTTCTGTGCTGGGTCCCAAAGCATTCATTTGCTGATGGGCCTCTGGCCATCCACCTTCGTGTCACAATACCAAGTGACCCAGGTGACGGTAGGCCTTCAAGCAATCAAAATAGATGCTACTGTTCCAATGGGCTGTAATGCCCATGAACCACATAATTTTTTTCCATTTAACTAACTCAGCTTCCCCTTAGCCAGATCCCCAAAATGCCAGCAATCACTTCAGTGCTTCTGGACACAAGGAAAATTATGACTGAAGGGAAGTTAGAGTACACAGAGACAGCAATCTTGTAAGATCAAAATATTTTACTTCCAAAACTTTTACAGAAACATAATACCACACGAATATACTTCTAGGACCCCTCTTGTGGTGCTGGAAGAGGCTTGGATTTTAAGTTTCCTGGAATCTGCCTTTGGGTTTAGCTTTGAATGCTTCAGGAGGAGTGCTCAAAGGTGAGCACGTTCATAGAAAGGAGGTAATGGAGGATGACGAAGGGTCAGGACTCTCTGCCTTATGATAAACAGCTAAGGGCCATGCAAAGATCTTGGAAGAGAAAATTCAAGGGGTTCCCAAGTCTGTCTTTAGTCCTTGTAGTCCTGTGAGGTGAAAGAAGTATTTCAACTCAATATAAGGAATCACTATCTAATGTTAGGCCAGTTTAAATGTAGAATTGACCAGCTAATGAAATACTGAGCTTTCTTCACAGGAACAGCTCAGGAAGAGGCTAAATGAGAACCAGTCAGGGATCCTGTGAAGGGGAGGCCCCAGTTCGGGGAGTGGTAGTGACAGGGATGCGGAGTGTGGTATGAAAGAACCTAACATTTACACACTTTTGCAAGTCTGAGATTTTAAGATGACTTTGCTATTAACCTTATTTGAAGCCTCGGCCTCATGTTTAATGCCTGATACATAGAGAGTTTTAAAGATAGATGGGACCGCTTTTAAGGTGAGAGAAAAAGGTTTTGTTTTTGTTTTTTTAAACCTAAGGGCAGCAAGAATGATCCATTTTAGCTCTATTTAATTTTATGCTTTTTTGTTTAAAGCCAGATTGTAAGACAGCGCTTAATCAACACAGGAGATTAAGGGTTGCAGTTGTGGGGTCGCTGAGTCTAGAGCAAGTTGTAGAAAGAGAACATCATGTGGGATCTTTCGGGATCCCTACTCTTCCAGCAAGTACAAGAATAGGACCATTTTTTTTCCTTTGTATGTGTGTGTGAGGGGGGGCGTGGGGGTTGTTCATCAATTCATTGGAGTAGCCTAGCAATGATGCCTGGGATGGAAAGATCCAGAGGAATAATGAGTCAGGGCTTTTTGTGACATGTGACAGAACACAACTGAGAGTGCCTTGAGGAAAGGAGGGGGATTTTTGCCTTGGGGGTAGAGTTCACTTCAGATATATTTGCCTCCTAAGTCTCCAAAGATATCATCCTCTCTCCCACACTTTTCCTTCTCTTGAAGTTGACTTGACTTCATTTACAGGCATTGGTGGTACTTATCACTGGCTTATATCCTTCCAAATAAGTTATTCTAGTTTGAAGGGCTTCTTTTTCTGAACTGATTCAGCAAAAGCCCCAGATTGAGTTCTTGGACCAGTATGCCCATCCCAGAACCAATCACTGTGGTCTGGAATATGAAGACTGGCCAGTTCTGGGGAGTGAGGGTGGGAGGTGTCAGTATCCTGGAACCACAAAGACTCGTGGGCAAGTGGGGAGGGGTAGTTCCCAAAGGAAAAATGAATAGCTGTTCTCAGAGAAATGGAGAATACTGAAAGTACATCCTCAAAACACCGTAAATAAGGATATCCATTATTTGTGGAAAAAATGTTTTGGGACTTCTTTCCTATGGTTGTAGTTAAACTGTAAAATCGAGTAAATCTTTCCCTTATCCAGATAGATATCACGCATAGGGGGTAATCGTTTTATATGTCAGCGTTTTTACTCTTTCTCCTAAGTGGGACTGAGTCAGTGAAGATGCTACAAAAGAAGTAAACAGAAAGCTGAAAGTATTAATACGGTAATTTTTAATTTGAGTGCCCTCCTTAGGCAAAGTAGCTGCGAGGGCTTTCAATAATCCATTTTTAATCGTGACCACACCCCGTGTAGGTGACCTGAGTATTACCGTCTTGCCCTTGCAGTTGGGGAAACCGAGGCATGACACGCCTCCATTCAAACTTGCGGAGGGATTTAGGAAGAGTCCAGCCTGCTTGACCTCAGAGGGTCTTCTTCTTCCTCCGCGGCGCCTCTCGGAACCCTCATGTCCTTCGGCGTCGCAGAAGGAGAGCAGCTCGGTCTCCGCAGCAGCCTCGGCATTCGTCCTTCGCCCAGCTGCATCCGCCCCGCTCTCCCACACCTTCCCCGGGAAGGTCCAACTGGCCAAGGTCTGGCAGCCCCTCCCGTCCTCTCCCCTGACCCCTCTCGCCTCCGCTACTCTGGTCCCTGACGTGCAGGAAGCCCCCAGCCCAGCGCCCCGCAGGGAGGTGTGGGCAGATGCCGCCAGGGCGTCCAGCAGGAGGGGCGCCGACGCCGCGGGAGGTGAGCGGCCCGCACCCTTCGCCCCCCGAGGGCCAGGGCGGGCACCGGGCATGCTGGGCCCGAGGAAAGCGGCAGCGCGAGGGAGGCCGGGCGAGCCCGCGGGGAGCGGCGAGAGAGGGCGACGCGGGCAGGCCGGCGCGCGGCTCACGGGCGACGCCTGGAGAGCGAGCGGCGGGGAGCAAGGAGCTGCGGGGCCGCTCGGGGACGCGCCGCGCCCGGGCCGCCGAGCTCGCCCGTAAACCCGCTCCGGACGCCCAGACCCCTGGCGCCTTCCCGAGCGCGGGCGGGAGATATGGCTTCGCGCGTCCCCGCCGCTGCCGCCGCCGTCGCCGCTCTGCTGACTCGACAGAATCGGCGGGCCGCGCGGGGGGCGCGGCGTAACCCGGGGCTGGGCGGCGGCGCGGAGCCGCCCGGGAAGCTCCGGGCGTCGTCGGGAGCGAAGGAGGATGCTAGCACAAAGGCGAGCCGAGACCCAGCTCACTGCGGAAGGCGGCGGGAAGAGCCGCTGAGGGGCGCGCCGGGCGCGGTCGCCTCCGCGCTGCGTCTCTCGTCGCTGCCTCAGAGTCGCCGGGTCGGAGACGGCCGCGTAGGGTCCCTCAGCCCCGTGGCAGCGGCCACCGCATTCGGGAGCTGCCTGCTATGCGCGGCGGCGCTCCCGGTCGCCTGCTTTCCCCGCGGCGTGCTCGGCCGGCCAGAGGGCGCCGGGGCCGCGGGTCCGGGCGACTGTGGGGGCGCCCTGCCTCCCGGCGGCCCCGTCCCCACCCGCATTCGGCGGCAGCGGGCGCCGAGACCCAGATGAGTGCGCGGCCCTGGCCCGGCCCTCGCGCCGCAGGTACCGGACAGCGGGAGGTGGCTTTGTTTTCCTCCCTCTCGCTCCGGCGCGGTCATTCATTTGACATTTTGGCTTCTGCTGCCCAGAGACGCGGGTGAGAGCTACTGGGACGTGTTTCAAGTTTGGTTCTCCCGGGGAGCTGAGACTTTTGGGTCCATCTGATCGTCACTTGAGGGAGCGGAGGCTTCATTTCCTTTTTGGTTTGGAACGTGTTGTGAACATCCTCTGCGGGGACTTGGGGCCTGGAGGAAGCTGGGGCTGCAGATTTAGACGTAGACGTTTCCGAGGACGTGCAACTGCAGAGGTCTGGCTCTTCCATGCCTTGTGTTTTCCGCTATTAGCAGAGCTCAGGTGTTTTTCCTTGATTATTATTATTAATTTAGGAACATCTTTACAGGTACATTTATTTCTTTTAGAGTTGGAAGTCTTTGGAGACAATACAGAGAGCTCACAGAGTTACAGGGGATCAATCGATATTAAACTTGGAGAAGGCAAGCATCAGCAGTCCTCGTAGGTAGAGGTGAACGGTAGGCAAACTTCCCCGGGGGCCTTTAGCCTTCCCAGTACGGTTTCTGCTTTCACCGTCCTAGAGTCAAGCAATCTCTGAATTCTCATCGTACGTATGCCTTCGTCAAAGTGTGAAACTTGCCTTTTATTGAATAGTTTTCTAGTTTGTCATTTGGAAGGAAAAGATTTTAATGTAATTATTAGAGTCCTCTATTAGACCTGGTGAAATTTCATGCTTTCCTTTGTCTCATAAGTATGATTTTCATTTTACTATTTCTCCTGTTCCCTCAAGGGCTCATTTCTTCTGTTGCCTAGAAAGAGCTCCACCTGCTCCTCCTCCAATAGATGGCTGTGTGTTCTGAGAGGTTTTCTTTAAAATGACACTCACATTACCTGTAAACAAACAGGATCAGTTATTAGGCTTATCTTTGGAGTTATTAAAGCAAGAAGCCTAATCTGGATAGGGGTATTATTAATGGTGTGAAAATCTGGAGTTTGCTAATCTGTTTGGGCATCAGAAGATTCCTGCAGGGATTGTTTATATAGTGTGGGAGACAGATGGCATCCCTAGCAGACAAGAGAAGCCCAGCATAAAGGGTCATTGTATTCTTCAGAAATTATCCACTTCACTGTTGGGAGATGGGGTCAGGTGGGGAAGACATAATTTTCATCTCCCCAAGGAGGCATTCTAACCTTACCATCCAGCAGCCTAACCAGTTAGTTTCTTCTCTCTTTGAACATTTAAAAAGTCATTATTGAGCTGTTTGTTTTGATTATTCCTTCGGCCCATTTTGGCCTCAATTGTGGTTATGTGAAGCAGTTTAAACAGTTATATGAACAAAAATGTCTTTGAATTTAAGATTATCGTACCACTGGGAAAACAGCAGTTCTTGTATACAAATGGCCCCATTGGACTCAGTGTCTCCTAGCTGGAAGGACTTTAGTCCAATCTGCATGAATTCAAAAGGAGTTTCTTCTACCATCTCCGTGACAGGTGGTTCCCTGGCTCCCAGCATTTGTCATGAGACTCTCAGCTATGGGTAGTACTCTACTTTTATAAGGCTTAACAGCCTAAGACATTTGCTTTATCATTGCCTCCATCACAGCATTGAACAGCCTTGGGCAGTGAATCTTTCTGAATGACTGTGGAGTCTGTGAAGAAATCAGTCATTCGGACCATTTGAGATAAGCCCGCTGGAGCTTTTCTGCTCCTACCACCATCATAGATTCTTTATGTGCTGTAGTTTCCAACTAGATTGCAAAATTGGTCTCCCCTCTGGATGCATGTGAGGGAGACTATTCCAGTAAATTAATAGTCACTAACCACAGGACTAAATTTAATGAAGAGCAGGAGCAATGTTTGACCCCCCTGAACAGGAAGTATGGGGTAAAAGTAAGCATTGGCTCTGTTTAACGTGAGAACTGTGATCTTGAGGGAAAAAAAACATATTTTCTTACTTTTTTCAAATCCTTCTGCACCACTGATCTCAGCAAGAGGCAAAGAAACCAAGGTTGTTACCTGTAGCTGAGGACAGATGCCATAGCTATCGCTTTTGGATGAATGTGTGCTGCTGGAGAGGTGGCTTTCAGGCTCTGTTCTGTTTCAGCGTGTGCCTTGGCATCAACAAAAGGGTCTAACGTTCAAATTCAGATTGTTAAACCTGCGGCTGGTATCTGTGTACCTTCTCACCAGGTTGCTTCCTTTCTAGTGAAATATTCCTTTATGAGAAACCCGAGGCACCAGGCCTGGGGCTTACTGGGCACCTGGCCTGCATCCACATTCTAGTGTGTTGCTGCCTGCTTTCTTGAGTAAAAATGGAACCAGTTTTGCACGAATAGGGAATGGCAGGGTGGAGTGAAAACATTTTCAGCTCCCTTGTGGAAAGCCAGGCCTGGCCTAAAAGAGAGAGGACTATATTTGAAGTTCACTTGATGTAGCAGAGGCAGAATTGCTTCTTTATACACAGGATGCCTCTTGTGTGGGAAAATGTATGAGGGGTTAGAAAGGTGACTACACCCTCTGCTTAGCCTGCAGTAGTCCTGTTTTTTTCCTGTCGACCTATCTGAATTATCAAATGCATCCCCTTTCACATTTCAAAGTGCCCTGGTTTGGATGATACATTATGTGGTCACCCTAGATATTAAGGAATCTTCACTATTTTCTTCACCACACTCTCCTGACTTCAAATTTTGAGTCTGGCTTTGTTTCATTCTTTAATTTGTTAAATGCAAATGTAAGGTAAAAAAAAAAACCACCCAGGGCTTCCCTGGTGGTGCAGTGGTTGAGAGTCCGTCTGCCGAGGCAGGGGACATGGGTTCGTGCCCCGGTCCGGGAGGATCCCACATGCCGCAGAGCGGCTAGGCTCGTGAGCCATGGCCGCTGAGCCTGTGTGTCCGGAACCTGTGCTCCACAACGGGAGAAGCCACAGTGGTGAGAGACCCGCGCACCGCAAAAAAAAAAAAAAAAATACCCCACAACCCCCCAAAATGCATAAGGAAAAAAGAAATAGCAAGGAAGACAAAAGACTGACGTAATTGGTTGCTTGTCATCTATTTATACATATAAGAAATAAAATAGTTTTTTCCTTGACATATTAAGTGTCTACTCTGTCTTCGAGCACAGTAAGAATGAGTACCTGTTTACCTAGGGCCGGCATGAATTGGGACAACTATGATTTGGGAGAGCAGCTTCAACAAAATTCTGTTTGCAGACCTGATGGGTGCATGGCATTTGCAGATATGAATGAAAGTTTCAAGATCTAGTGTTTGGTCAAGTTCTTGGAATTTAGTGAGAGACCAAAACACATGTGTCGTTGTGAAGACTTGACTCCACATTCTCCTAGTTTCCAAGCCCTCTGGGCCACGAGGATAATAGAAGAGCCTTTGTTTTCTGCCCTCTCTTTTGACTAGAGTCTTGGGTTTGGGTCTCAGTTTTTCAGACAGAGGGCTTGCAGAGAAGAAGGTGCTGTGCCCACTCATCACGTGAACATTCTCATAGGGGCTGGAGATTGTGCAGGTGACCTGGTGGGGGATTTGAGTTCTAAAGCTAGATATATGAAGCTTGTGGCATGTACTTCAACAATGGCTGTGCTCCTTGGCTAAAGAATTGCCTGTTTGAAAGAGTTCACTTGCAGTGTTGGCCAGCAGGTGTTACAATTAATTATGGCTGTCACTTTTTCCACACCCACTCCACTAAAATCCTCAAAAGCTTGGTCGGCATGCTTGAATAAGAAGAAATGTATGTGCCGCGGAGCGGCTGGGCCCGTGAGCCATGGCCACTGAGCCTGTGCATCCGGAGCCTGTGCTCCACAACGGGAGAGGCCACAACAGTGAGAGGCCTGCGTACCACAAAAAAAAAAAAAAAGAAGAAGAAGAAATGTATGTATCTTCTTTATGAGTAGGATAACCATGTAGTTATTTTTGCTCAGATAAGGACACTTTTGAGGGTAAAAGGGGATACTAACTGGAAGGGGCACCAGATCAAACAGTATAAACGGGGCTATCCCGAGAAAATTATGATGGATGGTTGTCTTAACTATTACCTAAGTCATTAGCTTTTATATGAAGAATACCCATATGATGGAAAAATGTCCCTAGCTTCTTCTAGATTTGTTCAACATATGTCTAATGTGTGCATCCATATATGTGTATGTGTATATATACAAACATTGATCATATATCTATAGAGATGTGTATTGTGGGGTTGAAATTAACTACTTATGAAGACCTAGTCATCTGGAAAATTGTGACTTTCATCATTTTTTTCATGGGTTGACTTTTAAACTAAAAAAAATGTCCAGCCTCTCGAAACTTTAAATCATCTTCTGACCTTGTGTAGTTCTCTTGCTTAAATCATTTGATAGTTCTCCATTTTCTGTTTAATTCTCAAAGTAAGATCCACAGACAGATTGGTGGTTAAAAAGGAAAAGCAGTGAAAAACTTTCACTTATTCATTCATTCATTCAACTACTATTTATTGAGCACCTTCCATGAATCTAGGTGCTGAATGAATAAAACTGCCCTTGTGAAGTTTTCTTTCAGTTGGGAGTGAAGGGGTAGGAGTGGGAGATGCACAATAAACCAAATTATATAGCATGGTAGAAGGGGAGAAGTGCTTTGGAAGAAAGAAAGTAGAACAGGATAAATGTAGTTGAGTAGCCTTCATGAAGAAAGAGACCTTAAGCAGAGACTTAAAGGAAGTGACAGAAGTTACTCATACAGATACCTGGGGAGGAGTGTTCCAGGCAGAGGGAACAGCCAGTGCGAAGGCCTGAAGGTGAGAATGTGTTTGGATGAGTTCAAAGGTTAGCAAGAAGACCAACACAAGGGGGTGGGGTGTTGGGGGGACTTTGAAATGTGAATCAAAAAGATGGTGTAGGAGTGGCAGAGCATGTAGGACCTTGAGATGTGAGAGTAATTATAATTTCAGCAGAAATCCCATTATGTTCTTAAAAGTTATTATGGTATGAAAAATTGTGTTCATGCTCTGAAGACTGCACGGGTCAATATAGCTTACATTTCATAAGCACTTCATCATGGTGCACTTCATCTTGGCTAATATACTTTTTATGTCATTTGCTTATTGTTTATTTGTTAAAATAGCATAGTTTGTTGTTGCTGGTCTTAAATTGTATCTCAATTTCACAAAAATAGATCAGTGGCTCAAAAGTGGTTCATTGCAGTGTGAAAATAGTGATGAAAATAGTAATGTAAGTGCTGCAGTTCAGAATGTCATAAACATACTTACAGAAACGAATCCCATTCCAAATATAAAATGTGTATCTGTATGTGTGAAAACAAGGACGCTTGTGAGAGTGATGATTTCAAAACAGTAGCTGAAATGGAAAAGTGCATATGGAAGTATGATGATGACTATCTCAAAACTGCTTTTTATTGGGCGGGCCATCCATTCGCTCCTAGTCCCCAGTCATTGCCTGTTATGAAACGTTGTCTGTGAAGCCATGGATGTTTTGGTGTCATTTTCAAACAAAGCACAGTGGCTTCCTTGTTATACTATTCAAGTTTCCCAGGGAAAGTACCCAATGATGTTTTCCGTTACAAAATTAATGTATTATACTGCTAACGGTGGGTAAGAGCTTAAAACTCTAGTAGCTTCATTAAAGGATCCTTGTAACAGAAGTAAGTATAAGTCATTTTATTGAAGAGACGCCTGGAAAATCAGCTGGAAAGTTAAAGACAAACATTATCCTTAGAGAGAAACCAGAAGTTATTGAAAGAATTCCTTTGTCAAATGACACGGTTGGCTGTTGCGTAATATCAGTGGAGTAGGGAAGAGTGATTACTATCAAGTGCACGCTAGCAGATATTTCACTTTATGGTTGGATGAAACCACCAATGTCATACAGAGAATGAATCAGCTTTTGGCATTTGTTCAGGGAGGAGCACTTGGTGATGCTTTGTTCATTTATCACTGAAAACTTGTGCTATAGGGGAAGAGATTTTTCTTTTGGTTAACCATTATATATGAGACTGGAAAAGTCCTCAGGAGGCAGGACTGACAGAGCATAAGTTTCATGTACAGATAAGAAGTTGATGGGTTCATGAAGAAAAGACGTTGTACCTGGAAGCCAATCCACATGCTCTTCCATTCACAGCAAAGATATAGCACCTTCTGATCTTGAGGAAATACTAAAAGTGAAAACTGTGTACAGCCAAGTTGTGGCCCCTGAGTATCTGCATGTGCTGTGCAAAGTGATGGGCAGGGAGTATAAGGCTGCTTCCCTGTGCTGAGGTGCCCTGGCTGTTTAGGGGAAAGGTGCTCATATGATATTTTATCTGTGGTGTAAGATATCTGTAGAGCAAGAAAAATGTTTCTTCATGACGCGGATTAGAAATGATTTCTCTGGTATCAAGTGGCATGCCTCAGTACTAACCTCTGCCCACAGGGAACCATGTCAAGGACAGGGAGGGAAGGAAGAATTGTTAACAAATAAAACAATCCGCCACAGTCTTAGGACTGAGACATTTTTTTCATTAGAGAGAGTCGGAGGTCCACATTGACCATAAAGAGTAGAGGAGGTTAAAAAAAAGAGTTGAGGAAATATTTTCAGTAATGGACAGTCCTTTAAATCAGAAGCATGATACTTCTCAGTGACCTATTGGAAGAATAAGAGCACAAAGGAATAGAACTTAGATCCAGTAAAGTTGATGCAGAGAGAGTACAGGTGTCTACTTAATATTTGAGAGCATGTAGGGAACCACAGTGGGAGGAACCCAGGCTTTTAGGATTTTGTGTTAAGACACTGGCTGGCCGGGAGTAGAGGTAAAAGGAGGTGGAGAAGTCAGACAATTGGACATGACTTTTCTTATACTTTTTCCTTAGGCTTGGCTTCATTTCAGACAAATGGACTTGATACTCGAGGGTTTTCAGAACACGATCTGTATTGCCTCCAACCTAACCTAGAAAAAATATAAATGTTCTCTAGTGGTCTAGAATTCTTTGCATAGGACTCCTGTCCTTCCTTCTCTCCTCCCTCCCTCTCTCTTCCCTTCCCTCCCTTCTACTCTCCTTCTTTTCTCCCCTCCCTCCCTCCCTCTCTTCTTTTGTTCTTTCCCTCTTTAAGCTATTGAGTTGGAATCTTTAAACTAGAAGATACTTTGAGAGCTCATCTCCTCGCTGTCCATGTCTTTTAGCAGATCTGTGTGCTATCCAGGGCAAGAGGGATAAGGGCCTCTAGGGAAGTTCTGTTTCTCGTTCAGCTAACCCACTCTAATGTGGAATATCTAGTTATAGCACACATTTAAATTTTAACCCTCATCCTTCAATAAAGGTCCATTTCTTGGGGAGTTCCCTGGTGGCCTAGTGGTTAGGATTCCGGGCTTTCACTGCTGTGGCCCGGGTTCAATCCCCGGTTGGGGAACTGAGATCCCACAAGCCTCAGGTGAGGCCAAAATAAAAAAAAAGAAAAAAAATGGGAAAAAAAACATTTCTATTTTTTTTGGATTTTAATAAAGATGGAGTCATTGGCTTTTGTCTAATAACTCTTCTGTAGTGATGGCCATTATTTCATTCTAGGACAGAAGTCATTCATGCATTATTCATTGAACAAACATTGAGAGTCTTACATGTGCCAGGCTCTGTGCTGAGTGATAGTTATAAAAGAGGTCAGTATTCAGACATGGCCCTAACTAGATAAAACAGAAAATTGAATTAGGATATAGGCAATGGTAACAAAAATGTGAATAAACAAGTAAATATGTAATTGCAAAGCAAATGTGGCAGAAATGTAAACAGTTTTACATTAGAGTGGTGGTATTTCGGCTACTTATTATATATTAACTTCTGAACTGTATGATCTTCTGAATGTAATTTTGAAATATTTTGTGAGTAAAAAGTGAAGAAAACATAGTTGAAGGTGTGATAAGTGCTTTGTAGAGGAGCACCTTGATAGAGAAGGAAGTATAACTGAGACTTCCTTTACATGGGGTGGTCAGGGAAGACCTGGAGTGTAATTCATCATTTACCTGTGTGAGAGGGATGAGGGCTCGGAGAAGAGTCGCAAAGATGATTGAGGACAGAGTTGAAAATAAGACCTTCGGGAGCCGTCTCAAAGAACCAGGGGTGCAGAGCAGCCATAGAATTTAACCCGACGCAATGACTTAGGCTCTCTTTTTCTTCAATTTATACACATCCACTTCCACATGTTCACATTCTCTTCACTCATTTCTCCTGGTCAACATCAGGCAAGGCACGTGATTCAGGTTAGAATTCCGTGTTAGAGGAAAATTGAAATTTTGTTCTGCAGCTGAGGAAAAATTGGAAGGGACCTGAGAGGCAAACTAGTTCAGCCTTTGTATGAAGAAATATCTTTTCAAGGTTGTTAACGGTGGTCATCCAGTTCTTAGGAGATGGCTTCCATGCTTCCTCCACCTAGAATGGGGCGGTGGTAAGTGGAGCATTCTGGTTTACTCACAGTAGGCACGTCCTCTTTCCATTGCATAAATACCCCAGACTCATCTCTACCTCAGCACTTCTACCACAGGAACACTTCCCACCTGGAATGCCTACCCGTTCTACCTACTTTTCTGTGTGTCATTTAAAAGTGGTGCTTTTCGTCATTTCCCCCCCCATCTTACTCTTATGAAGAATATGGCATTTCTAGAAGTAAATGTAGCTTCCTTTGTCATGATTGGCAATAAGGTTGGGGGTAGAGTGAGTATCCTAATGTGGGAGGGGATTGAGGGCAGTGTGTGTAGTTTGATACCTTCCCCCCACATGCTAGTATGCCCCACTCTTGGGAATCACTATCTTATAGCAATTAAGATCTTAATCATCTGCTGCTTTAGGTGGTGCACTGCTTATTTTGTTTGCTATTAGTCTTTTTGCCAACTAGACTTTAAGTACTCTGAAGGTATGGAAACTTGGCTGATACCTCTGTATAATGCCCAGTATTGATCATGAAGTGAATACATATACAATGATCAATGCCTCATGGCTGAAGGAACCACGTGTTTCTTTTTCATGGACCATTATGAAAGGCTATTATTTATATAAATCAGATTTTAAGTTGGCACAGATGCTAAAAGATTACTATTTTTGTAGTTTTAAAATGGCAGAAAGTCAAGTCTTGGAGGTCTGATTCATTGAGATAATTCCCATATCAGAAACCTCCTTCTTCCTTTGTAAGCCTTTCAACTCCTTGCTATTCAAAGTGTAGTCTACAGACCAGTGGCATCAGCATCAGCCGGAAACCAGAACTACTGCGTCAGAATCTGCATTTTAACAAGATCCTTAGATATGTTCTATACACAGTAAAGTTTGAGGAGCATTTTATTATTAACACAAAATTCAGAAATTTAGGAGAAGCATTTATCTTCCAAGAGAAGTGAGTCTGGAAATGAAGATTTCATTGGTCTGAGGATGAGATCCTCAGTGCTTTCTGTCATGTTGGCCTGGAATTAACACTGCTTCTTGCCAGGCCAGAATTATGTAGGAGTGCCCCAGGGTAATTTAAGTAAGTGAGTGGTACAGATGTTAGACGTGATGGTGATTACAGGAAGTTGAAGCAGTTTGGAGTGAGAAACTAGGAGAGCTTGGCAAAAGTAGAGGAAATTGGCCATGCAATCTGAAACCAAATATAAGGGAAAAGGTCTTCCCTTTATGATTAGAAACAACTTCTAACTCTCTGGATTTGGACTCGGTTCTCATACTCCAACCCCACCAGAGCCAGCAGGACACAAGTGCAACTGGCTTAAAGTGCTGTGCACGGAAACCTTGTGGAGTGGTGAGGATCGTGGAAAGGCATTCTTCATCAGAGGGGAAGGAGGTGTCACCACTCAGGTCACCCAGTTGTTGCCACATGGGAATTTGGGTGCAGCATGGCCAAATTGTCAGATTTTTCAAATGAAGCTAAAAATATAAGTTTGTACATAAAACATCTCTTGGGTATAGTATGTTGGTAATTAAAATGTTTTTAGAATGGCTCAGGCCAAACAAAATTCATATGCTGCCTGCAGCTGTTTTGTAACCCCTGTTCTGGAGCAACAAAACATATGTGGTGGTGTGAATACCTGGGTTTTTTAGTGCAGGGCACCAAACACAGGGAGAGGCCTTTTGGTCCTGGTAAGGACCATTTTGGATCTTTACTAAGTAAAAGAAATAAAAAGACATAAAAGAAGGGAGCTGCACTTGCTTTGATGACCTGATTTAAAATATATGTCTGAAGAACCTCAGTAACTAATGGTGTTTGAAAGAAAGAGTTAGATGCCTAAAGGCATAAAATTGTGGCCCTGTAAAATCTGAAGGGGAAGTAAGCATGGAGTTGGGTCCAGGGTGAGGAAATGAGGTCATGGAAATTTCTTGGCACCCCCAAGGTAGGATCACACGGTGCATCAGAGCTGGGAGGCTGGACCACAGCTTGGAACTTACTGTGCTTGGAGAGAAGTGTGACTGGAGATAGAATTCGAGTTAATTTACCTTTAGCATCTGGTAGGTAAATTTAGGCGGTGGCTAATATTTATTTATTTAAAAAAATTATTTATTTATGGCTGCATTGGGTCTTCGTTGCTGCGTGCGGTCTTTCCCTAGTTGTGGCGAGTGAGGGCTACTCTTCCTTGCAGTGCATGGGCTTCTCATTGTGGTGGCTTCTCTTGTTGCAGAGCACGGGCTCTAGGCGCGTGGGTTTCAGTAGTTGTGGCACATGGGCTCAGTAGTTGTGGCTCATAGGCTCTAGAGTGCCGCCTCAGTTGTTGTGGTGCATGGGCTTAGTTGCTCTGCGGCACGTGGGATCTTCCCAGACCAGGGATCAAACCCATGTCCCCTGCATTGGCAGGTGGATTCTTAACCACTGCGCCACCAGGGAAGTCCTGGCTAATATTTAAAGTTTGCTGGAATTGAGTTTTCTATTAAAGTTTGTCATGGTAAAATTAGCATTTTATATATTTTGAGAGTGAAAACTAGGTGAAGGAATCAAAATTCTTTCCAAAGATTTGTTAGTGATGATACTTCTTGTTAAAAACTAAGTACCTTAAAGATTAGCACTGTTTATTATTCATCTTTACATTATTATCATCTTTACATCCACCACAGTCTGGGTCAGTGATCTGTACTGATTATAAGACAGAATATAGTTTATTTTCTATCTTGGTGAGTCATTCTGTAGGTATTCATTTTCCTTACTGATTTAAAAAAATAATGGCTTTGTTGAGATATAATTCACATAGCATAAAATCCATCATCTTAAAGTGTACAATGTAGTGGTTTTAGTATATTTACAAAGTTGTGCAACCATCACCACCCTGTAATTTCAGAACCTTTTTATCACCCTCAAATAAGTCCAGTGCCCTTAGCAGTCACTCATATCCCCTGCCTCCAGCCCCTGGCAACCATCACTCTAGTTTCTGTCGTTATAGATTTGCCTCTTGTAGACATTTCATAAAAGTGGAATTATATAATATGTAGCTTTTTGCGACTAGCATCTTTCACTTAGCATAATGTTTTCAAAGTTTATCCATATTGTAGCATGTGTTGGCACACCATTCTTTTGTATAGCCAAATAAACTTTTATTGTATATATACCACATTTTTTTATCCATTCATCAGTTGATGGACATTTGAGATGTTCTCAAATTTTGGCTATTATGAATAATACTGCAATGAGCATTTGTGTAAAAGTTTTTGTGTAGATATATGTTTTCAGTTCTCCTGAGTATATACCTAAGAGTGGAATTGCTGGGTCATATGGTAACTCTATGTTTATCATTTTGAGGCTCTGCCAAACAGTTTTCCAAAGTGAGTGCACCATTTTACATTTTACTCAGCAATGTCTGAGGGTTCCGATTTCTCCATATCCTTACCTACACTTGTTATGGCTTTTCTTTTTGATTTAACCATTCTGGTGGGTGTGAAGTGGTATTTCATTGTGGTCTTGATTTGCTTTTCTGTAATGACTCATGATGTTGAGCATCTTTTTGTGTGGTTATTGGCCATTTGTGTATATTTTTTGGAAGCATGTCTCTTCAAATCCTTTGCTAATTTTAAAATAAATTTATTTATTTAAAAATTTTTGTGTTGTACAGATTTTTTTTTTGTAACTTTCTGGATTCTAGACACTTACGAGACATATGACTTGAAAATATTTCTTATGATTTTTGGATTTTCTTTTCACTCTCTTGACAGGGTCATTTGAAGCACAAAAGTTTGTAATTCTGATAAAGCCCAAGTATCTTTTTTTTTTCTTTCTTGTGATTTTGGTGCATGTCTGTCCTTGTTGATCTCCTAATTGTTCAATCCAATATGGAAAATGGAGTATTGACATCTTTAACTATTGTTGTTCAATTGTCTTTTTCTCCCTTCAACTCTGTCAGTTTCTACTCATGTATTTTGCAGCCCCTTGTAACGTATACATTTGTAATCATTATGCCTTCCTTTTGAATTGACCCATTTATCTTTATAAAATATTCTTTCTCCTGTTACCATTTTTGCCTTAAAGTCTATTTTGTCTGTTGTTGGCATTGTCACTCCATCTCTTTTTTTAGTTACTGTTCCCATGATGTTTCTTTTTCCATCCTTTTACTTTTACCCATTTGTGTCTCTGAATCTAAATTGTCTCTTTTAGACAGCATGTAGTTGAATCATTTAAAAATATATTCTGCCAATCTCTGCCTTTTGGTGAGTGTTTAACTCAAATGTTTGAATGGAGTGTTTAATTTATTTACATTTACTGTAATTACTGTTTATCTGATGGATATATATCTGCCTTGTTTGCTATTGGTTTTCTGTGTGTCTTATGTTTTTTTTGTTCCTCAGTTCCTCCATTACTTTCATTAGATATATACGTTTTGTAGTGTGCCATTTAAATTTTCTTGTTGTTGCTTTTCTGGAGAAGATAATTTTCATAGGCCTTTATTCTGTCATTCCTGATAATATTTGAGTTATTTTCTTAGTTGTTGCCTGGTTATAAACAGTGAAATTTTTAATTTAAAACAATCTAGTTCAGATCAATTTCAACTTCTTTCAAAAGTATACACAAACTTTACTTCAATATGGCTTAATTCCTTGCTTTATCCATTGTAAGCCCATCATTAACAGTTTTATAGTTATTGTCTTATGTAGTTGTTTTTAAATAGAAAAGCGTTGTAAACAAAAATACATTTATAATGTACTTTGCATTTAACTATGTCATTAGCTTTTCCAATTCTCTTTATGTCTTCATGTGGATTTGAGTTAATATTTAGTGATTTTCATTTCAGCCTCAAGAACTCCCATTAGTATTTCTTGTAAGACAGATTTGATAGTGACAGATTCTCTCAGGTTTTGCTTGGCTGGGAATGTCTTAATTTTTTCTTCATTTTTGAAAGATAATTTTGCTGGATATAGAAGTCTTGGTTAACTTTTTAAAATTTCACTGATTTGAATGTGTTATTCCAGTGCTCTCTGGCCTTCATAGTGTCTGATGAGAAATCAACTGTTAATCTTACTGAGACTCCTTTGGTTGTGATGAAACCTTTTCTTGCTGTGTTGAAGTTTCTCTCTGTCTTTTGACATTTTGACTATGATGTGTCTTGGTGTGGATTCTTTTTAGTTATCCTACTTTGAGTTTATTGAACTCCTTGGTTGTATAGATTAATGTTTTCATCAAATTTGGGAAGTCTTTGGCCATTATTTCTTCAAATAACGTTTCTTTCCTTTCCTTCTGGAATTCCCAGTGTGCACGGCATGATACAATATCTGTAGTTTCATAGGTCTCTGAGGGTATGTTAATTTTTCTTCTTTCTTTTTCTGTTCCTAAACCTGGATAATCTTAATCCACATATCTTGAAGTTCACTGATTCTTTCTTCTGCCTATTAAAATCTGCTGTTGAACCCCTCTAGTGAATTTTCCATTTCAGGTATTGTACTTTTCAACACCAGAATTTTAATCTGGTTCTTTTAAAAAATAATTTTTAATCTCTATATTGATATTCTTTTTTTAAACTCTTTATTGAATTTATGACAACCTTGCTTCTGTTTTACGTTTTGGTTTTTTGGCCACGAGGCATGTGGGATCTTAGCTCCCTGACCAGGGATCGAGCCTGCACCCTCTGCACTGGAAAGCAAAGTCTTAGCCACTGGACCGCCAAGGAAATCCCTATATTGATATTCTTTGTTTGGTGAAATAATGTTTTTAAATTCTCCTTTAATTCTTTACACATGGCTTCCTTTAGTTATTTGAACATATTTTTAGTATTTTTAAATCTTTGTCTAGGATGCCCCAAATCTGGGCTTCTCAGGGACATATTTTGTTTAACTACTTTATTTCATGTGTGTGGGCCATACTTTCCTGTTTATTTGTGTATGTTTTCAGTTTTTATTGAAAAATGGGCATTTCAAATAATATCATATGGCAACTCTGAAAATCAAATTGTCCTACCTCCCCAAGGTTTGGTGTGTTTGCTCTTTGTTGCTGTTTTTTGTTTATTTACTGACTTCACTGAATAAATTCTGGAAAGTCTACATTCTTGTCACATGTGGCTACTGAATTTTTGCTTTGTTCCCTTCGTGGTCAGTTAATGATTAGATAGAGATTTCCTTAAATGTCTGAAACCAATAAGTATCTCAGTCTTTGCTGAGCAGCTCTATGTGCATGTTGGGGCACGCCTTCAACAAGTAGCCAGGCAGTTGACAACTGTGCTGTAGCCTTCATTTCCTGCATGCACAGAGCCTCAAGATCAGCCAGAGCTGAAAGAATGGGGTCTCCTGAGATATTTCTTAGGTATGTGCATATTGCTGCACGTGAATGTGGTCTTTTAAATCATAAGGAATATGTCAGAGCCTTTCAAATCCTTCCATGGACATTTCGTTCTCCAGATCTCTCTTTTAAGTTTTTAAGCCAGCCTCTTCTTTGCTCCAGCTGGCATTGCTGCCATAGACATCTGTATTGTTAAACAATTGCAGCTGAGTGTTTTCAACAAATGCTATGGGGCTAGAGCTTTTTCCATTGAGTGATCTCTGAGTTAGGTCCAATAAACACAAGCCCTGGGAGTAGGGCTTTTCCAAGTAACTGCCAGGTCAAATAGTGACAATTCACTGGGATAGAGCCATTTTGTGGAACTCCAAACCCATTTGCTCTCTCCGTTGCCTGTTAGAGTATGGGTTTTTTTTCAGTCACTGTGGCTGTAATGATGCTGATTTTTAGGGGTATTGTGATGCTGGGGAGAGAGTGATTGGAAATAGGGAAAGTGAAAATGCCACTAAGCTCACTGTACTTATTGTGACACAACCATTTTTTGTGCCTTAATCATTCTCATAATGTAGTAAGCCTTTCATTCATTTCCAAAATTGTGAAAAAGTTGACTTTGACAATTTTTGCCAGTGTTCTCATTGCTTTTATGGAGGATCAGATTTTTGGGGGTCCTTACTTGGCCATTCTGGAAGTGCTTCTCCCTCCTACTGAATATTACAACTGCCTACTACTCTTGTGATGTTACACTTTGTTTAGCTTCTTGCTTGATTGCTTGCTTTCAAGATTTTGAAATGTAATTTTTATTTTTTCATCTTTGTTATGTCTGTTTTGTTCACCCCTCCCATAGGTACATGCTTTTAAAAAACCCATGTGTAGATTGAAGAAGTTAATTGAGGTAAAATACACATAACATAAAAATTTTCCACCTTAAATAACCATTCTTATATGTAAAACTTAGTAATGTTAAGTACATTGACATTGGTATGCAAACAATCTCCAGAACTCTTTTCATTTTGAAAAACTGAAAGTCTATACCCATTAAACAAAGCTTCCCATTTCTCCCTACCCCACCCCACACCATGCCCTGACAAGCACCATTCTATTTTCTGTCTATATGAATTTGACTATTCCAGGTATCTCACATAAGTGGAGTCATATAATATTTGTCTTTTTGTGACTGGCTTATTTCACCTAGCATAATGTCTTCAAGGTTCATCCATGTCATAGCATGTGTCAGAATTTCCTTACTTTCTAAGGCTGAGTAATATTCTGTTGCATGGATATGTCATATCTTGTTTGTACATTCATCCATCAATAAACACTTGGGTTGTTTCCACCTTTTTGCTATTGAATTGCTATTGAATTCATTGCTGTGAATGTAGGTGTACAAATATCTCTTTGAGACTTGGCTTCAATTCTTTTGAGTATATAATTATTTTGTTGTTGTTGTTTTGAATGGAAGCATCTACAGAAATATCCCACTTGATAGTTTTTTTAACTGTCTCAAATTTTGTTATATAATACATTTTCATTAGGCACAACTAAGTATTCTTTCCTGATTCTGCTCAGACATAGGCATTATCTCTCTTGTTCTCCCATTTTTAAGCTGCTAAAGTTTAAAAAAATTTTAAATGACTTGAAGCCATGTCAGGGGTTAGGAAATGAGTAAATTACAAACTTAAATGGAATCCAATTTCTCATTCTAGTTGAAACCTAAAATTTCTGTGTTTTATTATTTGTTATGTGCCTAAAGAAAAAGGAGAATGTAGGGATAAGAATCATTAGAGTTCTTCTGAATAAGCAACCAACACAACATCGTGGTCTAAATTTCACTGTTAAAGTAGGCTATTGGGAAAATATATTTAGGAATAGAAAGTAGCAGGCATTTCTTGGATAAATTTTGGTGTTTATCAAGAAGATGACATTTGAGACAAAGTTTTATTTCTATAATTTTTCTTAGTTTTTTGACTAGTTCTTTTGTTTTGTGGTACATGGGCCTCTCACTGTTGTGGCCTCCCCCGTTGTGGAGCACAGGCTCTGGACGCGCAGGCTCAGCAGCCATGGCTCACGGGCCTAGCTGCTCCGCGCCATGTGGGATCTTCCCGGACCGGGTCACGAACCTGTTTCCCCTGCATCGTCAGGTGGACTCTCAACCACTGCACCACCAGGGAAGCCTGAATAGTGCTTTTTTAGGCTCTTTCTTTTACTTAATTTTATTCATACATCTAGTCTCCATTTTGTAGTAGGTGGGGGTGGGTGAAAGTACTGTGAGTCTAAAGTGACAGCACCTTTAGGAACCAAAGTTTCATATAATAACTAACATAACACTGAATTTTTATTTACATATATATTTGAGGATTATGACTTCCTAGCTTTTTAAAGAAACACACAACTTGACCTTGAATGAAATTCTAACAAATCCTTAGCTAAATTTGGAAATGTAAAGATAATGAGAGAGAGAGAGAGAGAGAGAGAGAGAGAGAGAACAAGTGAAGCAAAATATACCAAATCTCCAATTAAAATAATTAAACATTTTTAAAGGAAGTGTGTTTGAAATAATATATATTACTAGTTGTTGTATTTTTAGATGTGTTTAATATTAAAGTGAAACAAAAAATTTACTGGATAACTGTGGTATATAAGATTAAAAGTTTGTTTTCCTGTAAGAAATTTTTTGGGAAATAAAATATTCCATTTCTCAGTTTCCAAAATGTGAGAAGGTTTTATTTAGTGCTTTCTGTTCAATTCTCATTGAGGGAAGGATGAAACTAATTTAGAAATAGACGTACTAAGGCATCTTAACACTGATATTTTTATTGTATAAGGTAAGAAAGTCTTAGACTTTTGCTGAAGAATGTATGCAGTTAGTTCCAGGAGTTCTTTGTGACAATAGCCCCATCAATGTTAGACAGTTAATTCTGGTTGAATACCTGGAAATTACAGAAATAACCTATTCCTTCATTTTCCATCTACATTTCTTAGAGCAGTAGGTTCTATAGGCATGTTGTTCAGCTGTCTTACAGGTTGTCTCAGGTGACAGATTCACCAACTACTTTACTGTGACAAACAAGGGTCACTAGTTTATAACCTTTTCCAGTTAGCAGTAGCTTCTTTCTTGTTACCTAGCTCCCAACTGCTAAGCCAGTGCCTCCTATTTCATATTTATATAATATCAGCACCCCATTTCTGTTACCAATTTCTAAGATTCTCTGAGTATGAGCTAAGCTGGTATAATCGACACTTCCACAAAACAGTGGCTCTAAAGATAGAGGCTCGTTGCTTGCTAACATTTTCTCTAATATTTCTCTTGTTTTTACCTGAAAGAGTGTTTTGGAAAAACTTCATTCCTTCCCCCCGTGTGTCTCCTTTTCTTTCACATAGAACACTTCTGATGCCTCTAGATGCCAAATGCTTGGAGGTTTTCCCCCAACAAGCAATCCTCTGGGACACCACCTGGGTGTCCTACAGTTTAAGTCAGTTCTGATACTATCTACCTGGAGATAGCATCAGATCCCACAGGTTAAGGGCTCAGTCCCATGACTCTGTGCCCCCAATTCACATGCCAAGGGCAAGAAGTAGGTCCCCAGGTTACCTACAACTTCTGTCCAACTTGGCTACAAATCAGTGGTTCTTATGACCTCCTCCCACCTTGGATCAGATTAATTGGCTAGGGTAGCTCACAGAACTCAGGGAAACATTTACTTTTGTTTACCAGCTCATTAAAAGATATGATAAAAGATACAGATGAATAGTCAGATGAAGAGAAATATGAAGGACCCTCTCAGGTCTGGGAGGTCCCTGAGTGCAGGAGCTTCTTTCCGTGTGGGTTGGGGTACATCATGCTCCCAGTATGTGGATGTGCACACCCACCTGGAAGCTCTCTGAACCCCATATAATTGGGATTTTTATGGAGGCTTTATCATGTAGGCATGACAGATCATTAAGTCCATTTTCAGCCTTTCTCCCTTCTCAAGAGAATGGGAGGCGGGGCTGAAAAGTCCAAGCTTCTAATCATGGCTTGTTCTTTCTGGTGACCAGCCCTCATCCAGGAGCTCACCCAGAGTTACCTCATTAGACCAGGAGATGCTCCTTTCACCTGGAAATTATAAGGGTTTCAGGAGCTCTGTGTCAGGAAGCAGGACCAGAGACTACGGTATGTATATTTTCCATTATTTCACAGGTGAACGATAGACCAGGATGGATAGACACTTTGAGCACTGCTTATTTCTTTTATTTTGGTTCTCTGCCATCCCTTAGGGCTCTGTCATCATCTGAATGGTTGAAGTTGCCTCAGTTCTACTTTTGTGTTCCACTGTGAGAAGGGAGAGAAGCACATGACATGGAAGGTGCATATATCACCTCCACTCACGAGGAAACTTAGTTCACCAGTGAGAATCATTGGTGAGAACTTGGTGCATGAGCACAACGAACTGAATGGGGGCTGGGTGGCCATGTGCCCAGCTATACCTCTGTTACTAGGAAAGGAGAGATTAGATTTTGGGCAACGCTTAGTGATCTGCCACAGTTACTTCTCTGAATTTTACTTTTCTCATCTCTAAAATGATAGTAATCGTATCTACCTTAGAGGGTTGTCTTAAGGGTTAGGTAAGGTAATACATATAAATTATTCATTCAGTTTCCTGCATATGAAAGATGCTCAGTAAATGTTAACTATGAAGATATTTTTCAAAGAACAAGAGTAAATATTGCTTTCTTGTTTTTCAGTGCTTACAGAACTCTTAAGCAATGCTTATTTTACTTCAGGAAATTACACTGTTTTATTTGAAACAATAAAAGATACTGAGCTAAGTAGGTGAAGACCACAGGTATTATAGAAATATAACCTCTAGGCTTTTTGTTTTAGCTTATTTTTAAACAAAGTATTATTTATGGAACAGTATTTCATGCTATTTCTCATAATGGCTTTAATGTAGATAATGCATAAGTAGGTTTTGAGGTAAGTAGTCCATTAGAGTCCATTTAATTTCAGTCGCACAAATTTTAGTTAGATTTTTCTTTTGAAATAGGTCATCGCTAGAAGCAGTTCATTTATTTGGCAAGATATTCTTAGTGTATGGATTTGCTGCAGAAGTGAGAATTTTAAAATGCATCCTAGGGCTTCCCTGGTGGTGCAGTGGTTGAGAGTCCACCTGCCGATGCAGGGGACATGGGTTCGTGCCCCGGTCCGGGAAGATCCCACATGCCACGGAGTGGCTGGGCCCGTGATCCATGGCCGCTGAGCCTGTGCATCCGGAGCCTGTGCTCCACAATGGGAGAGGCCACAGCAATGAGACGCCTGCATACCACACACACACACACACAAAAAGCATCTTAGTTTTAAAACTTGTTTTCCTGATATTTCCTGGGGGGAATAAACTATAAAACCTCTTACTAATTTAAAGAAAAACAAAACTTCTTTATTGTTGATATTTTGAAACATATATAGAAATAGTTTTTAAACTGTCTGATTTTGGAAGTAGGGAATGTAATCCCTACATTTCATAGTATAATAATATTGTGACTGTTGGAATGTACTATATATTATTTGCCCTTTGTAGCTCGAAAGAAACTTTTAAATCTATAACAAATTATTATCTTTAATTGCTCACAGCCGATTGTTATTATTTTGGAATATAGAAAGTTAACTTTATTTTGGATTTTGGCTTCCTTACTTATTTACTTTATCCTGTCAATTGTTAAGGATCATTCATTAACGTGTTTGAAGCAGTTCTTAGCAAAAACCAGTTTTTGGTCAGAAAATGAAAATGAAATGTGACAAGCCTATTTTTCAGGGATTTTCATTAGTTCTGTGAAATCATATGTTAATTTGGTTAAAGCACCATCTCTTTCCATTGGAAATGTGTTTCAGAGTTGAGAAAGCTGACCTTTAAATCGATTTGCTCATTAATCCCCTACTTTCTTTGATGATAAGGACATAAGAAATAAAAAATCAAAGAACATGTTAAGTATTGTTTTGTTTTGTTTTTGAGTTAGTATCTCTAAAATATGTTCATTTGTTGCATAAGAATTCCTTCTTGGTTTGCTATTTCTTGGGCAGAGTGCCAGAAGAGAAATATGTGTGCCATCTGCTTTGTCATCATCAATTTTGGATTCAATTCCCCCAATTTAGGTTGAGTTCTCACTGATTTAACCTGCAGCTTTTGATACTTTTTTTTCTTGATCTTTGGACTCTCTGGCTTATCTTGTGGTTGAGCTTAAGATGATCTTTACATGTAGTAAGACATGTGGCACAGCTATCAGTCTTGTAATAACTTAGGTGGAACTTTGTTGTTAACATGGTGGGAAGTATTAGGCTAAAGGCAGCTTTGAATTTTACCACAGGGTTTCTCTAACTTTCAGTGAAGAAATAGTTGAAGTTCTTGCCTTGAAAAAATTGAAAGCACAGAAACAGAAATGAGCACTCAGCTTTTAACATATCTACTGGATGACCCTGTTCATTGAATTTTTGATGCTTTATATTATTTTTAAATATACATTTTATTATGATCTGTATACATTTGGAATATTGACTGCATAGTTCAGAGATAACTGTAATTGCTACCAGTCTCCAAAGGGACGTTTATACTGGAAATTTCTGCAGTAAGGGGCATGAAGAGGTTGAGGAACATAAACTTTTATGGAGAAAATAAGACTTAGAGGGAACAAAAAATATTAATGAATGTTTAAATTAAAAAATTGTCTTTTTCCCTCAACCTTTTCAAAAATTACTAATTGTAAAAAAGTTGAAATAAAAAGCAAGACACTCTTATACTCTTTGTTTTCCATTATCTTTTTTTTAAACTTTCAATTTTATATTGGAGTATAGTTGATTAACAATGTTGTGTTAGTTTCAGGTGTACAGCAAAGGGATTCAGTTATACATACACATGTATCTATTCTTTTTCAAATTCTTTTCCCATTTAGGTTGTTTCATAACATTGAGCAGAAACTAGCTTTTAATTTTATTGATCTTTGCTATTGTTTCCATCATTTTTTTTTCATTTATTTCTGATCTTATCTTTATGATTTCTTTCCTTCCGCTAACTATGGGGTTATTTTGTTCTTCCTCTTCTAATTGCTTTCAGTGTAAGGTTACGTTGTTTATTTGGGATGTTTCTTGTTTCTTCAGGTAGGATTGTATTGCTATAAACTTCACTCTTAGAACTGCTTTTGCTGCATTCCATAGATTTTGGGTCATCCTTTTTTGTCATTTGTTTCTGGGTGTTTTTTTATTTCCTCTTTGATTTCTTTAGTGATCTCTTTGTTATTTAGTTGTGTATGCTTTAGCCTCCATGTATTTGTATTTCTTACAGATTTTTTCCTGTAATTGATATCTAGTCTTATAGCGTTGTGGTCAGAAAAGATACTTGATACGATTTCGATTTTCTTAAATTTACCAAGGTTTGATTTGTGACCCAAGATATGATCTATTCTGAGAATGTTCCATGAGCACTTGAGAAGAAAGTGTATTCTGTTGTTTTTGGATGGAATGTCCTGTAAATATCAGTTAAGTCCATCTTGTTAAATGTATCATTTGAAGCTTGTGTTTCCTTATTTATTTTCATTTTGGATGAGCTGTCCGTTGGTGAAAGTGGGGTGTTAAAGTCCCCTACTGTGATTGTGTTGCTGTCGATTTCCCCTTTTATGGCTGTTAGCATTTGCCTTATGTATTGAGGTGCTCCTATGTTGGGTGCATAAATATTTACAACTGTTATATCTTCTTCTTGGATTGATCTCTTGATCATTATGTAGTTTCCTTCTTTTTCTCTTGTAATAGTCTTGATTTTAAAGTCTATTTTGTCTGATATGAGAATTGCTACTCTAGCTTTCTTTTGATTTCCATTTGCATGGAATATCTTTTTCCATCCCCTCACTTTCAGTCTGTATGTGTCCCTAGGTCTGATGTGGGTCTTTTGTGGACAGCATATATACAGGTCTTGTTTCTATATCCATTCAGCCAGTCTATGTCTTTTGGTTGGAGCATTTAATCCATTTACCTTTAAGGTAATTATCAATATGTATGTTCCTATTCCCATTTTCTTAATTGTTTTGGGTTTATTACTGTAGGTCTTTTCCTTCTCTTGTGTATCCTGCCTAGAGCAGTTCCTTTAGCATTTGGTGCAAAGCTGGTTTGGTGGTGCTGAATTCTCTTAGCTTTTGCTTGTCTCTAAATGTTTTAATTTCTCCATCGACTCTGAATGAGATCCTTCCTGAGTAGGGTAATCTTCGTTGTAGGTTTTTCCCTTTCATCAGTTTAAATATGTCCTGCCACTCCCTTCTGGCTTGCCGAGTTTCTGCTGAAGGATCAGCTGTTAACCTTATGGGGATTCGCTTGTATGTTATTTGTTGTTTTTCCTTTGATGCTTTTAGTATTTTTTCTTTGCATTTAATTTTTGATAGTTTGATTAATATGTGTCTTGGCGTGTTTCTCCTTGGATTTTTCCTGTATGGGACTCTCTGCTCTTCCTGGCCTTGATTGACTATTTCCTTACCGATATTAGGGAAGTTTTCAACTATAATCTCTTCAAATATTTTGAGTCCTTTCTTTTTCTCTTTTTCTTCTGGGACCCTTATACTTCGAATGTTGATGTGTTTAATGTTGTCTCAGAGGTCTCTGAGACTGTCCTCAATTCTTTTCATTCTTTTTTCTTTTTTGTGCTCTGTTGCAGTTATTTCTACTATTTTGTCTTCCAGGTCACTTATCCATTCTTTTGCCTCATTTATTCGGCTATTGATTCCTTCTAGGGTATTTTTAACTTCAGTTATTGTGTTGTTCATCATTGTTTGTTTGCCTTTTAGTTCTTCTAGGTGCTTATTAAATATTTCTTGTATTTTCTCCATTCTATTTCAGAGATTTTGGATCATCTTTACTATCAATACTCTGAATCCTTTTTCAGGTATATTGCCTATTTCCTTTTCATTTGTTTTGTCTGGTGGGTTTTTAGCTTGCTCCTTCATCTGCTGTGTGTTTCTCTGTCTTCTCATTTTGCTTAACTTACTGTGTTTGGGGGTCTCCTTTTCGCAGGCTGCAGGTCTGCAGTTCCTCTTGTTTTCGGTGTCTGCCCCCCATGCCTAAGGTTGGTTCAGTGGGTTGTGTATGCTTCCTGGTGGAGGGGACTGGTGCCTGTGTTCTGGTGCATGAGGCTGGATGTTGTGTTTCTGGTGGGCAGGACCACGTCCAGTGGTGTGTTTTGGGGTGTCTGTGACCTTATTATGATTTTAGGCAGCCTCTCTGGTAATGGGTGTGGTAGTGTTCCTCTCTTGCTAGTTGTTTGGCATAGGGTGTTGGGCACTGTAGCTTGCTGGTTGTTGAGTGGTGCTGGGTCTTAGCATTGAGATGAAGATCTCTGGGATTGCTTTCGCTGTTTGATATTACGTGGAGCCTGGAGGTCTCTGGTGGACCAGTGTCCTGAACTTGGCTCTCCCACCTCCGAGGCACAGGCCTGACCCCTGGCCAGAGCACCAACATCCTGTCAGTCACACGGCTCAGAAGAAAAGGGAGAAAAGAAGAAAGAAAGAAAAATAATATAAATTAAAATAAAACAGTTATTAAAAATTATTAAAAATTAAAAAATTAAAAGTACAAAATAAAGAAAAAGAAAGAAAGAAAGAAAGAAGAGAGCAACCAAACCAAAAAACAAATCCACCAATGATAACAAGTGCTAAAATCTATACTAATAAAAAAACAAAAACAGACAGATTGAACCCTAGGACAAATGGTAAAAGCAAAGCTGTAGAGATAAAATCACACAAATAAGCATACACATACACACTAACAAAAGGAAAATTATTTATATATATATATAAATATATATATATATATATATATATATATATATATAAAGGAAGAAAGCAACCAAATCCATAATAAATCTACCAATGATAATAAACTCTATATACTAAACTAAGATAAACATAAAACCAGAAACAAATTAGATGCAGAAACAAACCCCAAGTCTACAGTTGCTCCCAACCTTCACCGTCTCAATTTTGGGTTGATTCTTTGTCTCTTCAGGTATTCCACAGATGCAGGGTACATCAAGTTGATTGTGGAGATTTAATTCGCTACTTCTGAGGCTGCTGGGAGAAATTTCCCTTTCTCTTTTGTTTGCACAGCTCCCGGGGTTCAGCTTTGGATTTGGCCCTGCCTCTGCGTGTAGTTCGCCTGAGGGCATCTGTTCTTCGCTCAGACAGGACCAGGTTAAAGGATCAGCTGATGAGGGGGCTCTGGCTCACTCAGGCGGGGAGGAGAGATGTGTACGGAATGCGGGGTGATCCTTCAGGCGGCAGAGGCCAGCGTGATGTTGCACCAGCCTGAGGCGCCCCGTGTGTTCACCTGGGAGGTTGTCCCTGGATCTCGGGACCCTGGCAGTGGTGGGCTGCACAGGCTTCCGGGAGGGGAGGTGTGGAGAGTGACCTGTGCTCGCACAGAGGCCTCTTGGTGGCGGCAGCAGCAGCCTTAGTGTCTCATGCCCGTCTCTGGGGTCCGCGGTGATAGCCATGGCTCGCTCCCATCTCTGGAGCTCCTTTAAGCGGTGCTCTAAATCCCCTCTCCCTGCGCACCAGGAAACAAAGAGGGAAGAAAAAGTCTGTTGCCTCTTCGGCAGCTCCAGACTATTCCCCGGACTCCCTCCTGGCTAGCCGTGGCACACTAGCCCCCTTCAGGCTGTTTTCACGCCGCCAACCCCAGTCCTCTCCCTGCGCTCCAACCAAAGCCAGATCCTCAGCTCCCAGCCCCTCCTGCCCCGGCGGGTGAGCAGACAAGCCTCTCGGGTTGGTGAGTGCTGGTCGGCACCGATCCTCTGTGTGGGAATCTCTCCGCTTTGCCCTCTGCACCCCTGTGGCTGAGCTCTCTTCCATGGCTCTGAAGCTTCCGCCTCTCCGCCACCCGCAGTCTCTGCCCGTGAAAGGGCTGCCTAGTGTGTGGAAACATTTCCTCCTTCACGGCTCCGTCCCACTGGTGCAGGTCCCATCCCTATTCTTTTTTCTCTGTTTTTTTCTTCTTTCTTTTGCCCTACCCAGATATGTGGGGAGTTTCTTGCCTTTTGGGAGGTCTGAGGTCTTCTGCCAGCGTTCAGTAGGTGTTCAGTAGGAGATGTTCCACGTGTAGATATATTCCTGATGTATTTGTGGAGAGGAAGGTGATCTCCACGTCTTCCTCATCCACCATCTTGAAGGTCTGTCTGCTAGACATTTTAAATAGTTAATTTCTTTCTATCATAAGTTGTTTGATGGAAGGTTCTCCTTTCTTGTAGTTTAGTGGTGTGTGCATAACTTTGATTTACTGAAAAGTATAAGCATAGCAAGAAGGAAGTTTTTGGTGCGTTTCACAAAGCTGGTCCTTTTCTGATTGATGATTCAGAATAAAAACTCCTGAGTGCTACCTCCTGAGACCCTTTGTTGTCCTGTAGATGCAAAATAATGTGGATAGTTAAGGTGGAACTGCAGATATCTGCTCTTTCACGCTCCACCCCCCACTTACACTTTGGAAATACAGTATTTGCTGTTGCCCATTTTCCATTATCTTTCCCAACTTTTACTTGGAAAAATCTCTACTGCTTCTGTGGCATCCACTTTACCTCCATTTTCTATTTCCAACCTCTCTTTACTCGTGATCACTGAAATTGCCTTTGCAAACCGTTGACATAAATAACTCGTACAGGGAAAATGCCATTAAATTTTAAGTACTGGGGCTTTATCAAGGGTGGTTGCTTCAAAGTATAGTGAAATTGAATCCTTCTTTTGTAAAGTTCTATACTAGTGACTTTACTTCTGTCTACATTTAAAGTACATGTAAGAATTTCAGTTTCAGTACATGTCACTTGTGATATTGTTTCTAACTTGGTTGGAAGTTGGGAGGGATTGGAGGGGAGAAGGGAAGGAGCTGTGAAGGGATCACTTACTGGGCTGCCAGTGTGCCATCAATCCATTGTCTGCATGTTCTGTTTAAGCACCTGTGAATCTATGCAGTGCATTATTATTTAGGCTGCATTTCCTCTTCTAGGCCACAAACTGTTTTAAGAGACTGAAATACCTTGCTGAAATCTAGATGGTCTGTCTAAAGCACTGTCATAGCCTCCATTCTTAGAAAGCCTGTCAAAAATTAAAGTGTTTGGTGTAATTTATTCTTAGCAAAACCATCCTGTTTTCTAGTGAATGCCTCGTTTCATTGCCCCTCATTTCTCACAGATCACTTATTCAGTAATCCATTTCAGAGGTTTGTAGGGATGTAAGTCAATCTCTGACTTTCAGAATTACCCTTCCTCCCAACCTTTGTCTATTCCCAGATGGCAGTCCTTTTTCTGCAGCTGGATTTTGGCTGTGCTGCTGAGTAGGGTAAAGCTCTGATGAAGAAGACATTGCATGGACCTCTTTTATGGAAAATTATTCTTGAGGACCCACCAAGAAGATGTCTCTATACTCCGTATTGAGAAAAACTGACTTAAGAAAACTAATTTTCTCGAAATACCTGTTAATTATTTCCTGAAAAGAGAAGGCTTGATGTTGGATAAGTAAAATATATGTTTTTAGGTTATAAAGAAAATGAACCCACAATAAATTTCTGTAAAGCTCAGTTCCCTGGGGCAGTGGTGGGAAGCACAGGCATATGGGGATCTCAGTGAAGAAACTGTGGCTGAGGCGTGTGTTACTTCACAGTGGTCCTACACATCAGCACCACCTGGATGCTTGGTAGAATTGCAGAACCTTAGGCTCTGTTCTGGTCCTGTTGACTCAGAATCTGCATTCGGCAGTATCTTCAAATGGTTTGTAAATAAATTCGGTTTGGGAAGCCCTGGAAATCATTTTTGTGAGACTGTCCTTGCATGTTAACTGGTTGGGTGATAAAGACTCATCAGGTTGTGAAGCACTTGCAGATACTAAATAGCATATTTAGGCAAATCCTCTTATTAGAGTGAAAACATTTTGGATATTTATTGTAAACTCTTGGGTCAGTACAGTTGTTAGATATTAACCTTCCCCACACTGTTCCTTCCGGGAAGACTGAAAGAGATGTTTCCCGAAGACCAAGAAAATTATTTTTAAAAAGTGTGGGGTTTTTTTTGTCATTTTCTTAGTCATAGGCTGGAGTGCTCAAACAGTTTCCTCCCTTTTCCTGCTTCGTATATTCTTTGTACTGTGATACCAGGTGGTTACATTTTTGAAGTCATGCTTCAACGTGAAGGGAAAGTTCTACGAAGAAAAGCTTTAGGATGCCTCGGTTGTTTGCATCCTAACTCTGCCAGGGCTCCCTAAGCACAGTAGCATGGCCTGTTTGTTCCATGACTCTTGACGGTTGGGGCAGAGGGACCCACTTACTGCATAACCCCGTGAGAAGTAATCAGCTGAACTCTAGGTATGGATAACTCACATTAGCCCAGCATTAGCTTTAGTAATGTTCATGATAGCTTGATATAAATATTTTCATATACATTTCTTAGCCTTCCAGATGTTTACTATATCTGGGATGACGGTGAAGGAATTGACCCTCTTACACTCATATGGGACTCCCACACATCCCTAGATATTTCTCAGGGATGGACGAGTCAGATGTGACTGATAGACTAATATATGTGCTGTTGAGGCAAATACCTTAAGCCAGTGGCAGACTGAAGGTAGATCTTACTGGCTCCCTCAGGTGGGAGGTCCACTGAGAACTGCTAGATGGAGGGTGGCAATATGGTGCAGTGAAAAGAGCATTGGATTTGGAATTAGGTGGATGTGGATTTGAATCCCAGCTCTCCTGCTTATTAGTTTTGTGACCAGTTATTTAATCTCTGACTTTTGAGTTCCATAATTATAAAAGTAGGGTTGATTCATACCTCCCAAGGTTGTTGTGAGACCCTAGTGAGATAATATATTAAGAGCCTAATACTGTGCCTGGTGTAGAGTAGGTGCCCATTGAAAGGTAAGTATGCATCACTTTATACATTTGGTATAGTAAATAATTGCTTACCAGTTTTTTTCATGCCTGCCTCAGCTAAGCTGAGTAGCTTCTGGTATTTTTGTCCATCAGATATATTTCCAAATGATTCTTTGCTGGGTGAGCGTCATCTTTTGTTATTACCACCATGGCAGATGTTAGCCTTCAAAGGCACAGTGTGTTCAACCTGGCAGGTTTATCAGCTGGAACATAGCTTGCAATGACTAAATGTCCAGAAAGCTGAGAATCTTCCATCTTACACAGAGGATATGCCAGCATGTAGTCAGAGTCAGGAAAAAGAGAGGGTATGTGTAACGTTGACTTGTGATGGAAAGGGCTTTGGTGAATTAATCATGCTCGAGTGGTTGCAGTGTGTGGAGTTCTTTTTCATGAGGAACGCTATGAAATGAGACACTGGTTTCAAAAAGTAGGTTCATGTAATCCCATGGAAAGGGAGATTTTCTTTACAGTTCAGAAAGGATATAGGGTTCAGTGTAAAGTTCTACAGCTGAATTCAGAACTCTGCTTACGTTGGGAAACTAGCAAGTGTGGCACAAAATCCCTAATTTATCTGTGTTCTCACTGCGGCTGATTATAGCCTCTTTCTTCTCTCTCTTCTCTCTCCCTGAATCTGAGCCCATGGCCCAAGTCTGAGCTTGGAGGCTCTGATTTTAATATAGATGTAGTGCCTTTATTGTTTTCAAGTGGTTGCTGTTTGGAAAATGTTAGTTTTCTTAATCAGGTTTAAGACAATTAGCAAATGAAGAATTGTCTCATTTAAATTACATTTATTCTTCTGTAAAATGGGGATAAGAATGGTGCCTACTTCATAGGATTACTACCTTCCTCATAAGATAAATGAGGTAATATATATAAAGTGCTTAGAATAGTAGGTGGCACGTGGTAAGCATATTTTATAATAGTGTTATTATTAATTTTCGTTATTAATTTTTCACTGATTACAGAGCAGAAATGTTCACTGTGGAAAATGTAAAATAAAACAAAATGAAAGTCACCATAATTCTCCACCTAACGATAACTGATGTTGACATTTTAGTATATCTTCCCAATCTTCTTTCTTTTTCCCTATATACATGTTTTACATAAGGAAACCAAAATTACATTGGTTTTGAAGCCACCTTTTTCAAACAAAACTATTTTACTGAAGTATAGTTGATTTACAATGTTGTGTTAATTTTACTGGATAGCAAAGTGATTCAGTTATATATATACACATTCTTTTCACATTCTTTTCCATTATGTTTTTCACAGGATATTGAATATAATTCCCTGTGCTATATAGTAGGACTTTGTTTAAAACCCACCTTTTTTACTTATTACATTAGTAATATTTTCCCATGTCATTGAATATTCTTCTATTACATGATTTCATTGGCATTTTATGTCCTAAAATTTGTTTCTTCTATTGTTTTCAGTTTTTCATTTTTTAAGACAATTATTTTAGAGCAGTTTTTAGCTACAATAGAATTGAGAGGAAAGTACAGAGATTTCTCATATAGCCCCTGCGCTCACATGTACTCAGCCTTCTCCATTATCAACATCACTCTTGGTGTTGTACATGCAGTGTGTTTGCACAAATGTATAATGACGTATATCCATCATTATAATATCACTACCCTAAAAATCCTCTGTGCCTCTCCTGTTCATCTGCCCCCTTCCCCAACCATTGATCTTTTTGTCTCCATAGTTGTGCCTTTTCCAGCATGTCATACAGTTGGGATTATTCAGCATGTGGTTTTCTTATACTGGTTTCTTTCATGTTGTAATATGCATTTAAGATTCCTCCATGACTTTTCATGGCTTGCTAGCTCATTTGTTTTTAGCACTAAATAATATTCCATTGTCTGGATGTGTCACAATTTATCCATTCACCTATTGAAGGACATCTTGGTTGCTTCCAAGTTTGGGCAATCATGAATAAAGCTGCCATAAACATCTGTGTGCAGGTTTTTGTGTAGACACATGTTCCCAGCTCTTTTGAATAAATACCAAGGAGCGTGATTGCACAGTCATATGTTAAGGGCTGTTTAGTTTTGTAAGAAACCACCAAACTGTTTCTAAAGTGACTGTACCATTTTACATTTCCGCCAGCAGTGAATGAGAGTTTTTGTTGCCCCACATTCTCACAGCATTCAGTATTGTCAGTGTTCTGGATTTTGGCCATTCTAATAGATGTGTAGTGGTATCTCATTATTGTAGTCTTTCATTATTTATAAATAATTCTCTAGTGATTTCCCCCCCACCTTGGGCTAAGTCCTTAGTAGGGGAATTGCTACATCAAAGGCTATATTCACTTTTGTACCTATTACAAAACTGACCTCCAGGGAAGTTCTACAAATTTTCTGTTCTCACTTAGAATATATGAAATTTGGTTTTCATATCTTCTAATGGTGAAAATTGTAATTTTAAAAAATTGCCAATTTGGTAGATAAAAAATCATTTTTGCATAAAATTAAAAAATTTTTTTCTTTTGATACTGAATTTTTTATGTTTAGAAACTATTATTCTGAGACTGCTTCTCTGTGTCCTTTGCACATTTTGGGAGGGGGTTATTGATTTGTAAAAAGCTTTTTGTTTTTTAAGGCTATCAACTTTTAATCAGTGGTATTGCAAATATTTTCTCCAGTTTTAAATTTGACTTTTAAGTTTGTTCAAAATGTTTTTGATAGAGATTTTCTTTTTTTTTGTTAGTCAAATTGATCAGTTTTTTTCTTTATGGTTTCTGCCTCTGTGTTATGCTCAGGATGTCTGTCTCCACCTCAAGACTATATGATCTTCCATGTTTTAGTTCAAGTCTTCATTCACACTGATTTCACAGATGTTTACTGAGTGCTTCTTACATGGTGGTGCTAAGTCAATTGTGTGAAAAAAAGGAATGATCCTTACCATTTTGGAGTTTCAGTCTAGTGGAAAGTAGCCCTTAATTTATGAAGGAGAGGTAAATGGTAATATAGAAATGGAGGTAACGGACCTGCTCAGGGAGACCCAGGACGGCTTTTCTCGGAAAGTGACCTTGAGATAACCTCTGAAGTAAGATCATCGTTAAATCACAGCAAGGAGGTAGTGGAGGAGGGCATTTCAGGCCCTGACAGAGGCCATTGTTGCTGAAGCACAGACATCAAGATGAAGTGTGATTGTGCCAAGTTTATGGCTGGAGAGGAATTTTGAAGCCAGACCACGTATGGACTTCTAGGTCCTGTTGTAGATTTTGGTCTTTTATAGGAAGAGCAATGGAAAGCCACTAATGCAATTTAAACAGAATGTTTATAGTAGATGACACGATGATTTCTTTTTTTTAAAAAAATTAACTCCTGAATTCTTTTGTAGCTTACAAGAGTACCTTGGAGATACTGCATATTAGCTTACAGAACACCAGAGTAAATCCAAAAATACAATAAAGCAAGTCATATGAATATTTTGGTTTCCCAGTGCATATGAAAGTTATGTTTGCACTACACTGTAGTCTACTAAGTGTGAAATAGTATTATGTCTAAAAGAATAATGTATATACCTTAATAAAAAATTTCTTTATGCTAAAAATGCTAACCATCATCTGAGCCTTCAGCACGCCATAATCCTTTTTCTGGTGGAGGGTCTTCCCTCGATGTTGATGGCCGCTGACTGATCACAGTGGTGGTCGCTGAAGGCTGGGGGTGGCTGTGGCGATTTCTTAAAATAAGACAGCAATGAAGTCTGCCACATTGACTGAGTTTTCCTTTCACAAACAATTTCTCTGTAGCATGCAATGCTGTCTGACAGCATTTTACCCACAGTAGAACTTCTTTCAAAATTGGAGTCAATCCTCTCAAACCCTGCTGCTGCTTTATCAACGAAGTTTCTGTAATATTCTAAATCTTTTGTTGTCATTTCAACAATGTTCATAGCCTCTTCACCAGGAGTAGATTCTATCTCAAGAAACTACTCTCTTTCCTCATCCATAAGAAGCAACTCCTCATTCATTCAAGTTTTTTCATGAGATTCTAGCAATTCAATCACATCTTGGAGCTCCACTTCTAATTCTAGTTCTCTTGCTATTTCCACTGTATCTGTAGTTACTTCCTCTCCTGAAGTCTTGAACCCCTCAAAGTCATCCATAAGGGTTGAAATCAACTTCTTCCAAACTCCTGTTAATGTTTATATTTTGTCCTCTTCCCATGAATCACACATGTTCTGAATGGCACCTGGAATGGTGAATCCATTCTAGAGGTTTTAGTTACTTTGCCTTGGCTTATAAGAGTACTAGCACTATCTGTGGCAGGTATAGCCTTATGAAATGTAATTCTTAAGCAGAAATAAGACTTGAACGTCAAAATTACTCCTTGATCCATCAGCTGCAGAATGGATGTTGCATTAGCAAGCATGAAAACAGCATTTGATTTCACAGTACATATCCATCAGAGCTCTTGGGTGACCAGGTTCATTGTCAATAAGCAGTAATAGTTTGAAAGGAATCTTTTTTTTTCTTCTGGTAGTAGGTCTCAACAGTGGGTTTAAAATATTCAGTAAACCATGTTGTGAACAGATATACTGTCATCTAGACTGTCTTGTTTCATTTGTAGAGCACAGGCAGAGTAGATTTAGCATAATTCTTAAGGACACTAGGATTTTCAGAATGGTAAATGAGCATTGGCTTCAACTTAAAGTCACCAGTTGTGTTAGCCCCTAACAAAAGAGTCAGCCTGTCCACTAAGCTTTGAAGCCAGTCGTTGACTTCTCCTCTCTAGCTGTGAAAGTCCTAGATGGCATCTTCTTCCAATGTAAGGCTGTTTGGTCTACATTGAAAATCTGTTGTTTCTTGTAGCCACTTTCATTCATACTCTTAGCTAGATCTTCTGGATAACTTGCTGCAACTAGTACACTTGCTGCTTCACCTTGCACTTTTATGTTATGGAGAGGGCTTCATGCCTTAAACCTCATGAACCAAACTCTGCTAGCTTCAACTCTTCTAATGCATGTTCCTCACCTCTCTTAGCCTTCATAGTATTGAAGAGAGCTAGGGCCTTGCTCTGGATTAGGCTTTGGCTTAAGGGAATGTTGTGGCTGGTTTGATCTTCTATCCAGGCCACTAAAACTTTCTCTATATCAGCAATAAGGTTGTTTCATTTTCTTATCGTCTGTGTGTTCAGTGGAGTAGCACTTGTAATCTCCTTCAGGAACTTTTCCTTTACATTCATTCACAGCATGGCTGACTGTTTGGCAAAAGAAGCCTAGCTTTTGGCCTATCTCAGCTTTCGACTTGCCTTCCTCACTAAGTTTAATCATTTCTAGTTTTTGATTTAAAGTTAGAGACACGCGGCTCTTACGTTCACTTGAACACTTAGAGACCATTGAAGGATTGATAACTGGTCTAATTGTGAACTGGTCTAATTTCAATATTATTGTGTCTCAGGGAAGAGGGAGGCCTGAGGAGAGGGAGTTAGACAGAGGAATGACTGGTCAGTGGAGCAGTCAGAACACACACACATTTATTGATTAAGTTCACCGTCTTATATGGATGCATTTCATGGCTCCCCCAAACAATTTTAATAGTAATATCAAAGATCACTGATCACAGATCACTGTGACAAATATAATAATAATGAAAAAGTTTGAAAAATTGTGAGAATTACTAAAATGTGACACAGAGACACAAAGTGAGCAAATGCTGTTGGAAAAATGGCTCCAATAGACTTGCTTGATGCAGAGTTGCCACTAACCTTCAACGTGTTAAAAACGCAAGACCTGCTAAGTGCCATAAAGCAAGGTACGCCTGTATTTTTATGGGGCCTATGAATTTTCTTTCCAAGTAGTTAGTCATAGTGTCTGTGCTTTTTATTATTATTATTGCTGTTGTTATTTTATTATCCAGTTCTTCCTTTGCCCATAGATCTGAAGTGCATTCTGTCCTCTGAGAAAATTTTATATATAACTTGTGCCTTTTATGAAGTGAGATGTTTTGATAGGACCTATATTGATTTTTTCCCTACTTAGTCTTACCTGAGGAGAAATCTGTTCATTCTTGACGTAGGCCATATTTATCGTTATTCTTGATGTTCTTATTCTGGGTTTACCTTTTAGGTTTTATAGTCTCCTTTTGGCCTTTAAGCTTTAGGGATGAGTGCTGTGTACTGTGTTACTGTCGTCTTTATTGTTTGTGGATCTGTTGTCTAAAGCAGGGATTTTCTGATCTCTTGTCTTTGTTATCTTTTTATAAGGGTGAGAATTTATTCTTGGATGATCTGAAAACACTGCAAGTAATTTCCAAGGCAGCAGTTTTGTATGCCACAGAGCCTACCGCTTATTGTTCTTCTAGGCTGAACTTATCCAATGATTGACTTCATTTTTGTGGATCAGAGTACCTCTCAGCCCCGCTGCCTGCTGGGAAATGTGGTTTGTGGGCATTAAAGTAGAATTAGTACAAGAAAAGTATTGGCATAAGAGAGTAGCTCCCAGCTGCTTTAGAAAGCAGTATGAGGGAGTAGTTTGCTTCCCTCTGTGTGCAAAGCCCAGACTGGGGTTGGGGGGCACACATATCTTAGGATGAAATTCTGATTATCTCTCTCCTTCTTCGATTTAGATCTCAGATGAAATGGGGTTAGTTAGGAGATGTTTCTCTAGTTTTTTGATAAGCCATTGAACCATTTGTGGAGCTTCCAGGACCATGAAAATGTCACTGAGGAGACAATGCGCCAAGGAAGGTAAATCAGGAGTTGCTTATTTTCTGCCATTGTAATTAAGAAATCTTCAAGAAAAGAACCCTCCCACCTCCCTCTGAGATATCTGTGAGGTACCTTTCCTGGTGAACAACTCCATGGCTTCTGTCCATTTGGGGTTGGGTCATTTGACTGAGATGCTGAGGTTACTGACTGAAGAGACTTTATTGGTTATGTGAAAATGACAACTGTCATGTAAATGTGTTCTGAGACTTGTGTGGGTCGGATATTGTTGATGGCTCAAGTTAATGGTGCCTTTGGTTAAACACTCATGTAGTATGTGGGGCATCAATTTGAATATTAAGCTGTGTAAGAGTCCCCTTTGGTCCAGTGAGTCATCAGCCTGTAGACCTCTCCAGACTGTTGTTTTACAAATCAGAGTTAAATGCAGATATCGTCTAGACGAACAATTTGGAGCAATTTTCTACTGTGTTTTCTTGGTCATTGCTTCATCCTGCTAAGGAGCCTGATGGCAACTGGGTAGTGCCTGGGAGTATAATATTGTCGCAGCGTGTAATGCAAACATCTGTTACCATTTGTAATGCTCTACTTACTTGTTTACTTGTTTTTTAATCCATCTCCTCAATAGTCTTTAAGCAGTGGACGTATCTGTTTTATTCTCCATTGTGTGCCCAGAGCCCAGTGTAGAATCAGACATGAGACAGAGGCTTCATACATATTTGATGACTGATTGAAGAACTTGAAAGAGTGCCAGTACCTTCAGGTTATAAGGGAGTTATAAACTTACGTTTCTGCCTTTTGTTGGCTAACCCACAACTTTAATTAACTGGGTTTCAAAACTCTTTCAGGTACAGTAGAATTACTGCGTGTAATCCATACTGTTGAGCTGGATTTGAACAAAACGGTGTTTCTGGAGAAGAACCATTATTTGCATGTGAAATACATTTTCTAATGTCTTGCAAAAACAGTTGTTAGCTTCTAGCTTATCTAAACTTGATTCCTAGAAAGCAGCTGTAGTAAAACCTAAGAGCCCATGAGAAAGGATGGGATTTTCCTCCTGTTGGGCTCCACTACTCTCAGCCTTCCTGGGGCTTGGTGCACAGCCGTCTCCCTTCTGGGGACTTGACCAAGCTACGTTAATGGGAACAGTGTTGGTAAGGTGGGATGGAAATCTGGAGGTGTTTCAGGGTCTAGGGGTATGTTGAGAGGGTCCCAGAGACTTAGACATCAGTCTCAGGCTGGATCTGGAAATTCCTTTTTCTTGATTCTCTGAAGTGGAAAGATCCTCCCCTTCACTGCCATTCTGGCCTCCAACCCTCTTCCACTGAAGGAGAATCCAGTGGAATCGAATGGTGGAGACTCTGGGGTGGCGGCCGAGGAAGGTGAGAGGGAGTCTAGGCCTCTGGCCAGTGAGCAAAGACACTTAAGGAACCACAAGGAAGCAGAAGACAGGAAGGACTTCTCTGTGCCTCTCAAAGGGGTCATGTGTGGAAGTGGTGATTTAGGAAACAATGAAATAACTCCCGGTACCATTCTCTGTACTCAGTGCTTCTTCTTTTAATAGTAAGATTATTCTGCTAATGGGCTGTATTTCTGTTTTCTCTGAAGTTGAAGGTTAGATTGTCTTCTGTGAGTGAGACAGATAGAGGCTGTCTGGAAATTTTGAGGAGAGTGAAGAAAATAAGAAATAGTTGTCATGGAAGTGGACCAGAGCGCTGCGTAGGGAAAAGTTAGAAGGATTTCCAGGCAGCTGAGGGCCTGAGGTATTCCAATAATAATATTTGAATTAACTGAGATAGGAAGAGAAGGGTACGAAGTGATTCAGGGTGATGTTTGGTCATGAAAGCTGGAGGGAAATGCCCAATGACAAAAATAATACAGTTTAGTAATGAGCTTGATGTCCTTTATTCAAGAGAAATAATCCATGGATTGGGGGAGTTCAGTGCCCCACAAGCAGTGGAGCACTGTTCCTGAGGGATTTGGGGCAAGAGGGAGTTTCATAGAGAGTTAGAAGAGGCAGCAGGGAAGGAAGGCGTGATTGGCTAGGAGGTTGGGGACTTCCTGGCTAGCAGATCCTATTTTCTAGGGTAAGGGAAGCTGGTTAAAGCTAAGTTGGAGGACTGTGATTGATGTATGTTAGGATACTTTGACAGATGTTTCCCATAAGTGCAGGCTGTCTTAGGTTTAGATTTGTGAGGTGGTCTGGACCACTGGGGTGGTCTCCATTTTGTGGGTCCCATTATACAAATTAATTTTATTAGTAGAGAATGTCAAGAAAGAGTGATAGGGATTCCCTGGTGGCGCAGTTGTTGAGAGTACGCCTGCCGATGCAGGGGACATGGGTTCGTGCCCCGGTCTGGGAGGATCCCACATGCCGCGGAGCGGCTGGGCCCGTGAGCCATGGCCGCTGAGCCTGCGTGTCCGGAGCCTGTGCTCCACAATGGGGGAGGCCACAACAGTGAGAGGCCCGCATACCACAAAAAAAAAAGAAAGAGTGATAGTCAACAGTTAGAAATGCTAGGAAAAGAAATTCAAGAATGAGAAGTATTGCTTATAAAATGGAGGAGGTCAGTGATGACCGTGGAGAGGAGAGTTTCAGTCAAGATTTGAATCCTGAAGTCAGATTGCAGAAGTTTATGAAAGGAATGCATGACTGTATTAAATTATATATCCTCAGGATTTAGTGTAAGTTTCAATTCATATTTATTCTCTTCCAAATCAGGGAGTAATTATTACACATCTTAGTTTAAAAGAAATTTATAATCGTGTTTACCATTTAAACAAGATTACTGGATATTATAGTTAGATGACTTGAAGCCATATAGTACTGCAGAGATGTAAATCTTTATATAGAGTGGGGAAAATGTACACATATATAAAGAAGCATATTGAATTCAAGCATTTGTATATTCTGATTCATCATCTGGAATTGAGTTTGAGCAACAAATAGAAGCCAACTTCTGCTATGTGGTGTCTACAAATATTAGTCTTTCCACTTCCTAGAGTGGGATGATTCAAGATAGTTGTGTTTTCTATAGTCTGTCACTTTTTAACAATAGCTTGAAATTTTTTGATCTTTTAAGATCTCATATAAATGTTTGTGAAAAATAGCACCTAGTTACTGTTTCTTTTCACTTAAATTCCTGCCCCTGTCTTTGGCTATAAGAGTTATTGTGTTTCTTCCTAATAAAATGAAGTGGGTGTGTCACTTGGTTGTTTTCACGGTGAGACTTAGTTTTCTGGTCCCTATGGTATTGCATTTCTTTGGCTCTTTCTTAACTTATTTAGCAGATAGAGCTGTTTACCTGGCTTGCTGTGATGGAGATGAGAAGAACATTTGGATTTTATTGAATTTCCTAGTTGCCCTTGCAGACTATGGACTTTTTTTTTTTTCTGCGGTACGCTGACCTCTCACTGTTGTGGCCTCTCCCGTTGTGGAGCACAGGTTCCGGACGTGCAGGCTCAGTGGCCATGGCTCACGAACCCAGCCGCTCCGCGGCACGTGGGATCCTCCCAGACCGGGGCACGAACCCGTGTCCCCTGCATCGGCAGGCGGACTCTCAACCACTGCACCACCAGGGAAGCCCCAGGACTATGGACTTTTTACTGGGCAAAAAGACAAATACTTAGATTTTATCCTAATTGGAAGTTTGAATGTTTAGCACTGTCTTGCTTACGTGCAAGCAATAAGGCATGAAAGATTTAAAATCTTTATTGATTCCACTAGAAATTCTTTTTAGTCGTTAATCTTCTTAGGTGTAAATAAGGTTCCTTTAGCATCGTTATATTGACTGTATTTGTAATAAAACTGATTATCAGGACCAGGAAATGAAGTGTGGATGGAGACTGCTAAGCAAGAATTAGGATCTAAGCCGGTCCGTCTACCTCTGCATGGCCAGGGCACTAGCCAGTAGATGAGTTAATCAGACTAGTGTCAGATTCCAGCCTGAGAATACAGATGGAGATACAGCTCAGAAAGGTAAGCAGGGAGCCAGGGTCAGAGTACTGCACATCTCAAATAGAACTGACAAAGAAACAAATCTTCTCTGACGGTTGAAAACCCAAGAATTGGGCAAGCCTCTGAGGTCAGTGTAGCCCAGCAGGTTACATTGACTCCTTTCCTTTAAGGTCCTTTGCTCATCAGTGAAGCCTGTCAACTAGACCCTGACAAATGACTGTCCCCTCGAACCGCTGAATCATGCCCTCTCTTGCCTTTACCTGGTGGTTCACACACCTCGTGAGAAATGGTCCATGGGCCAGTTCAACCTAGGATATTATAGCATTGCCTGAAACAAGGTAGGTCGTTTGGTAAATATACTTTGCTTACCATTTCTTGTAGGTTTTTCTGGGAAAATGTCTGTAGAAGCAACACTTATGAAAATTGCTTGTGTTATAATCTGCTTGCATAGATAGAAACCTTAACCACAAAGTGTTGTTTTTTTTTTTTTGGTAGGAGCCGCGGATTTTATCTACTGGGCCAAAGGGCCGGAGAGACCTAGACTCAAAACCAGGGTTCCGCACACTGCCGTGGGCAAGTCAGATTCGAACACTTGCAAAAAAAAGAGCCCGCCTGAAAGGTGATCTGGCCCTCAGTTCCCTTGCCTGTGAAATGGGTACAGTGTTGTGGAGAGAACAAGGTTGCCCCAGTCCTAGATGAGGCAGGGTGCATGGAACGCACTGCTGAGTAAGAAGCAGGACAAAGACCTGGCGGGACGCAGCAGCCCCGGGAAGCAGGCACCCTGTTCCATCTGCCCAGAAAACTGACCATAGAGCACATGTTGAGCAGAGCAGCGTCCCTGTCCTCGGCTGTCTTCAGGAACCAGTCGTAGAGAGTGGGTACGTGGCAGACCTGCACCCTCTGGGTGCGAACCACTTGACTTTTGTTGTCTTACTAGATCTTTCCAACAGCAGAGAAGGGTCAGTGTCATAGACGGGGAGACTGCTGAGGGCGCACAGCCTGTAGTGAAGGAGCCAGGCTTGGGCCCAGGTGTCAACCTGCTCAACCTACAGGCCCTCCCCCAGGTGGCTCCTGCACCCTGAGGGGGTCTGTGCAACACCTCCAGAAGGGACTCTGCCCTCCTCTGTGAGACCCACCTGTCACTTGTGTCCCCTCTATTTCCATCATCAGCACCAGTGTCTGGAAGACCTTAACAGGCCCATGGTCTTCTGGGAGCATAATTAGGTTGCTGGAACCACCGGGACAGAGTTGGGTTTTGCGGTCACGGAGGGGCCTGCCCCTGAGCTCACTAGGAATGGCCACATGAGGACCCTTTTCGTGAGAACCAGAGCCACTCACTGCCCCGTTAAGATGTCTGGTGCTCAAGAAGAGGGGCTCTCTGACACATGAGGTCATCACAAGAGCTCCTGCCTCACTTTATTTTTTAATTGGCCTAAAAAAAACGGTTTTAGATTTACTGAAAAGTTATGAGTATGGAGTGCACTTATTACACTCCCTCCCGCCCCACATACACACACGATTTCCTTTATTATCTTTTTTAATTTTAATTTTTTAACATCTTTATTGGAGTATAATTGCTTTACAATGGTGTGTTAGTTTCTGCTTTATAACAAAGTGAATCAGTTATACATATACATACATTCCCGTATCTCTTCCCCCTTGCATCTCCCTCCCTATCACACCCCTCTAGGTGGTCACAAAGCACCGAGCTTATCTCCCTATGTTATGAGGCTGCTTCCCACTAGCTATCTATTTTATGTTTGGTATGGCATATATGCCCATGCCACTCTCTCACTTTGTCACAGCTTCCCCTTCCCCATATCCTCAAGTCCATTCTCTAGTAGGTCAGTGTCTTTATCCCTGTCTTGCCCCTAGGTCCTTCATGACCATTTTATCCCTTAGATTCCATATATATGTGTTAGCATATGGTATTTGTTTTTCTCTTTCTTACTTCACTCTGAGAGAATCTAGGTCCATGCACCTCACTACAAATAACTCAATTTCGTTCCTTTTTATGGCTGAGTGATATTCCATTGTATATATGTACCATATCTATATCCATTCATCTGTCGATGGACACTTAGGTTGCTTCCATGTCCTGGCTATTGTAAATAGAGCTGCAGTGAACATTGTGGCACATGACTCTTTTTGAATTATGGTTCTCTCAGGGTATATGCCCAAGAGTGGGATTGCTGGGTCGTATGCTAGTTCTATGTTTAGTTTTTTAAGGAATCTCCATACTGTTCTCCATAGTGGCCGTATCAATTTACATTCACATCAACAGTGCATGAGGGTTCCCTTTTCTCCACACCTTCTCCAACATTTATTGTTTCTAGATTTTTTGATGATGGCCATTCTGACTGCTATGAGATGATATCTCATTGTAGTTTTGACTTGCATCTCTCTAATGATTAATGATGTTGAGCATTCTTTCATGTGTTTGTTGGCAATCTGTATATCTTCTTTGGATAAATGTCTATTTAGGTCTTCTGCCCATTTTTGGATTGGGTTGTTTGTTTTTTGGATATTGAGCTGTATGAGCTGCTTGTAAATATTGGAGATTAATCCTTTGTCAGTTCCTTCATTTGCAAATATTTTCTCCCATTCTGAGGGTTGTCTTTTGGTCTTGTTTATGGTTTCCTTTGCTGTGCAAAAGTTTTGACGTTTCATTAGGTCTCATTTGTTTATTTTTGTTTTTATTTCCATTTCTCTAGGAGGTGGGTCAAAAAGGATCTTGTTGTGATTTATGTCATAGAGTGTTCTGCCTATGTTTTCCTCTAAGAGTTTGATAGTGTCTTGCCTTACATTTAGGTCTTTAATCCATTTTGAGCTTATTTTTGTGTATGGTGTTAGGGAGTCTTCTAATTTCATTCTTTTCCATGTAGCTGTCCAGTTTTCCCAGCACCACTTATTGAAGAGGCTGTCTTTTCTCCACTGTATATTCTTGTCTCCTTTATCAAAGATAAGGTGACCATGTGTGCTTGGGTTTATCTCTGGGCTTTCTGTTCTGTTCCATTGATCTATATTTCTGTTTTTGTGCCAGTACCATAGTGTCTTGATGACTGTAGCTTTGTAGTATAGTCTGAAGTCCAGGAGCCTGATTCCTCCAGCTCCATATTTCGTTCTCAAGATTGCTGTGGCTATTCGGGGTCTTTTGTGTTTACATACAAATTGTGAAATTTTTTGTTCTAGTTCTGTGAAAAGTGCCGAGGTAGTTGGATAGGGATTGCATGGAATCTGTAGATTGCTTTGGGTAGTATAGCCATTTTCACAATGTTGATTCTTCCAATCCAAGAACATGGTATATCTCTCCATATATTTGTATCATCTTTAATTTCTTTCATCAGTGTCTTATAATTTTCTGCATACAGGTCTTTTGTCTCCTTAGGTAGGGTTATTCCTAGATATTTTATTCTTTTTGTTGCATTGGTACATGGGAGTGTTTCCTTAATTTCACTTTCAGATTTTTCATCATTAATGTATAGGAAGGCTAGAGATTTCTGTGCATTAGTATTTTATCCTGCTACTTTACCAAATTCGTTGATTAGCTCTAGTAGTTTTCTGGTAGCATCTTTAGGATTCTCTATGTAGAGTATCATGTCATCTGCAAACAGTGACAGCTTTACTTCTTCTTTTCCCATTTGCATTCCTTTTATTTCTTTTTCTTCTCTGATTGCTGTGTCTAAAACTTCCAAAACTATGTTGAATAATAGTGGTGAGAGTGGGCAGCCTTGTCTTGTTCCTGATCTTAGTGGAAATGGTTTCAGTTTTTCACCATTGAGGACGATGTTGGCTGTAGGTTTGTCATATATGGCCTTTATTATGTTTAGGCAAGTTCACTCTATGCCTACTTTCTGGAAGATTTTTATCATAAATGGGTGTTGAATTTTGTCAAAAGCTTTATCTGTATCTACTGAGATGGTCATATGGTTTTTCTCTTTCAATTTGTTAATATGGTGTATCACATTGATTGATTTGCGTATACTGAAGATTCCTCGCATTCCTGGGATAAACCCCACTTGATCATGGTGTATGATTCTTTTAATGCGCTGTAGGATTGTGTTTGCTAGTATTTTGTTGAGGATTTTTGCATCTATGTTAATCAGCGATATTGCCTGTAGATTTCTTTCTTTGTGGCATCTTTGTCTGGTTTTGGTATCAGGGTGATGGTGGCCTCAGGAATGAGTTTGGGTGTGTTCCTCCCTCTGCTATATTTTGGAAGAATTTGAGAAGGATAGGTGTTAGCTCTTCTCTAAATGTTTGATAGAATTCGCCTGTGAAGACATCTGGTCCTGGGCTTTTGTTTGTTGGAAAATTTTTAATCACAGTTTCAATTTCAGTGCTTGTGATTGGTCTGTTCATATTTTCTGTTTCTTCCTGATTTCATCTTGGCAGGTTGTGCATTTCTAATAATTTCTCCATTTCTTCCAGGTTGTCCATTTTATTGGCACAGAGTTGCTTGTAGTAATCTCTCATGATCTTTTGTATTTCTGCAGTGTCAGTTGTTACTTCTCCTTTTTCATTTCTAATTCTATTGATTTGAGTCTTCTCCCTTTTTTTCTTGATGAGTCTGGCTAATGGTTTATCAATTTTATTTATCTTCTCAAAGAACCAGCTTTTAGTTTTGTTGATCTTTGCTATCGTTTCCTTCATTTCTTTTTCATTTATTTCTGATCTGATCTTTATGATTTCTTTCCTTCTGCTAACCTTTGGGGTTTTTTGTTCTTCTTTCTCTAATTGCTTTAGGTGCAAGGTTAGGTTGTTTATTCGAGATGTTTCCTGTTTCTTAAGGTAGGATTGTATTGCTATAAACTTCCCTCTTAGGACTGCTTTTGCTGCATCCCATAGGTTTTGGGTCGTCGTGTTTTCATTGTCCTTTGTTTCTAGGTATTTTTTAATTTCCTCTTTGATTTCTTCAGTGATCTCTTGGTTATTAAGTAGTGTGTTGTTTAGCGTCCATATGTTTGTACTTTTTACAGTCTTTTTGCTGTAATTGATATCTAATCTCATAGCATTGTGGTCGGAAGAGATACTTGATACGATTTCAATTTTCTTAAATTTACCAAGGCTTGATTTGTGACCCAAGATATGATCTCTCCTGGAGAATGTTCCATGAGCACTTGAGAAGAATGTATATTCTGTTTTTTTTTGGATGGAATGTCCTATATATATCAATTAAGTCCATCTTGTTAAATGTATCATTTAAAGCTTGTGTTTCCTTATTTATTTTCATTTTGGATGATCTGCCCATTGGTGAAAATAGAGTGTTAAAGTCCCCTACTATGATTGTGTTACTGTCAATTTCCCCTTTTATGGCTGTTAGTATTTCCCCTATGTATTGAGGTGCTCCTATGTTGCGTGCATAAATATTTACAATTGTTATATCTCCTTCTTGGATTGATCCCTTGATCATTATGTAGTGTCCTTCCTTGTCTCTTGTAATAGCCTTTATTTTAAAGTCTATTTTGTCTGATATGAGAATTGCTACTCCAGCTTTCTTTTGATTTCCATTTGCATGGAATATCTTTTTCCATCCCCTCACTTTCAGTCTGTATGTGTCCCTAGGTCTGAAATGGGTCACTTGTAGACAGCATATATATGGGTCTTGTTTTTGTATTCATTCAGCCAGTCTATGTCTTTTGGTTGGAACATTTAATACATAGACATTTAAGGTAATTATGAATATGTATGTTCCTATTACCATTTTCTTAATTGTTTTGAGTTTGTTACTGTAGGTCTTTTCTTTCTCTTGTGTTTCCTGCCTAGAGCAGTTCCTTTATCATTTGTTGTAAAGCTGGTTTGGTGGTGCTGAATTCTCTTAGCTTTTGCTTGTCTCTAGAGATTTTAATTTCTCCATCAAATCTGAATGAGATCCTTGCTGGGTAGAGTAGTCTGGTTGCAGGGTTTTCCCGTTCATCACTTTAAATATGTCCTGCCACTCCCTTCTGGTTTGCAGAGTTTCTGCTGAAAGATCAGTTGTTAACCTTATGGGCATTCCCTTGTGTGTTATTTGTTGTTTTTCCCTTGCTGCTTTTCATATTTTTTCTTTGTATTTAAATTTTGATAGTTTGATTAATATGTGGCTTGGCGTGTTTCTGCTTGGTTTTATGCTGTATGGGACTCTCTGTGCTTCCTGGACTTGATTAACTATTTCCTTTCCCATATTAGGGAAATTTTCAACTATAATCTCTTCAAATATTTCTCAGTCCCTTTCTTTTTCTCTTCTTCTGGGACCCCTGTAATTCGAATGTTGGTGTGTTTAATGTTGTCTCAGAGGTCTCTGAGACTGTCCTCAATTCTTTTCATTCTTTTTTCTTTATTCTGCTCTGCAGTAGTTATTTCCACTAGTTTATCTTCCAGGTCACTTATCCGTTCTTCTGCCTCTGTTATTCTGCTATTGATGCCTTCTAGAGAATTTTTAATTTCATTTATTGTGTTGTTCATCATTGTTTCTTTCCTCTTTAGTTCTTCTAGGTCCTTGTTAAACGTTTCTTGTATTTTCTGTATTCTATTTCCAAGATTTTGGATCATCTTTACTATCATTATTCTGAATTCTTTTTCAGGTAGACTGACTATTTCCTCTTCATTTGTTAGGTCTGGTGGGGTTTTGCCTTGCTCCTTTATCTGCTGTGTGTTTCTCTGTCTTCTCATTTTGCTTAACTTACTGTGTTTGGGGTCTCCTTTTTGCAGGCTGCAGGTTCGTAGTTCCCATTGTTTTTTGGTGTCTGTCCCCAGTGGCTAAGTTTAGTTCAGTGGGTTGTGTAGGCTTCCTGGTGGAGGGGACTAGTGCCTGTGTTCTAGTGGGTAAGTCTGGACCTTGTCTTTCTGGTGGGCAGGTCCACGTCTGGTGGTGTGTTTTGTGGTGTCTGTGGCCTTATTATGATTTTAGGCAGCCTCTGTGCTAAAGGATGGGGTTGTATTCCTGTCTTGCTAGTTGTTTGGGTTAGGGTGTCCAGCACTGTAGCTTGCTGGTCATTGAGTGAATCTGGGTCGTGGCTTTGAGATGGAGACCTCTGGGAGATTTTTGCCATTTGATATTACGTGGAACTGGGAGGTGTCTTGTGGACCAGTGTCCTGAACTTGGCTTTCCCTCATGAGAGGCACAGCCCTGATGTCTGGCTGGAGCACCAAGATCGTTTCATCCACATGGCTCAGAATAAAAGGGAGAAAAAGACAGACAGAAAGAAAGAAGATAATATTAAAAAAACTAAACTAAACTAAACTAAGATAAAGTTATTAAAATAAAAATAAATAATTATTAACAAAAAATTTTTTAAGTAATAAAAAAACCCAAATAACAGACAGACAGAACCCTAGGACAAATGGTGAAAGCAAAGCTATACAGACAAAATCACACACACAAGCATACACATACACGGTCACAAAAAGAAAAAGGGAAAAAGATATATCTTTGCTCTTAAAGTCCACCTCCTCAATTTGTGATGATTCATTGTTTATTCAGGTATTTCACAGATGCAGGGTACATCAAGTTGATTGTGGAGATTTAATCCACTACTCCTGAGGCTGCTGGGAGAGATTTTCCTTTCTCTTCTTTGTTCTCACATTTCCCGGGTCTCAGCTTTGGATTTGGCCCCGCCTCTGTGCGTAGGTTGCTGGAGGGCGTCTGTTCTTTGCTCAGACAGGACACGGTTAAAGGAGCAGCTGATTTGGGGACTCTGGCTCACTCAGGCTGTGGGGGAGGGATGGGCACGGAGTGCGGGGCGAGCCTGTGGTGGCAGAGGCTGGTGTGACGTTGCACCAGCCTGAGGCGCGCCGTGCGTTCTCCCAGGGAAGTTGTCTCTGGATCCCGGGACCCCAGCAGTGGTGGGCTGCACAGGCTCCCGGAAAGGGGGCATGGATAGTGACCTGTGTTCGCACACAGGCTTCTTGGTGGCGGCAGCAGCAGCCTTAGCGTCTCATGCCCCGTCTCTGGGGTTCGTGCTTTCAGCCACGGCTCGTGCCTGTCTCTGGAGCTCCTTTAAGCGGCGCTCTGAATCCCCTCTCCTCGCACACCAGGAAACAAAGAGGGAAGAACAAGTCTCTTGCCTCTTAGGTAGGTCCAGACCTTTCCCCGGACTCCCTCCCAGCCAGCCGTGGCGCACTAACCCCTGCAGGCTGTGTTCACGCCGCCAACCCCAGTCCTCTCCCTGCGCTCCGACTGAAACCCGAGACTCAGCTCCCAGCCCCGCCTGCCCCGGCGGCCGAGCAGACAAGCCTCTCGGGCTGGTGAGTTCCGATTGCAGAAATCTCTCCGCTTTGCCCTCCGCACCCCTGTTGCTGTGCTCTCCTCCATGGCTCTGAAGCTTCCCCCCTCTGCCACCCGCAGTCTCTGCCCGCAAAGGGGCTTCTAGTGTGTGGAAACCTTTCCTCCTTCACGGCTCCCTCCCACTGGTGCAGGTCCCGTCCCTACCCTTTTGTCTCTGTTTTTTCTTTGTTCTTTTGCCCTACCCAGGTACGTGGGGTGTTTCTTGCCTTTTGGGACGTCTGAGGTCTTCTGCCAGCGTTCAGTAGGTGTTCTGTAGGAGTTGTTCCACATGTAGATGTATTTCTAATGTATTTGTGGGGAGGAAGGTGATCTCCGTGGCTTACTCTTCCACCATCTTGAAGCTACTTCCTTTATTATTAACACCTGACATTAGTGGTACATTTGCAATAATTGATAATATGGTATTGATACATTATTGTTCACTAGAGTCCATAGTGTTCAGGTTTTCTTAGTTTTTCCCCAGTGTGTTTCTTCTGTGTCAGTATCCCATAAAGGATACTACATCACATGTAATTGTGTACTTCACTTTTTTTCATTCTGAAGGTGCCGTATTGAGAGAGGAGGTTAAAGAAGCACATAATTTCTTGACTTGTCCTTGGCTTTAAGTGAGTAAAAGGGAAGGGGCTGCTGCTGGGGGCTGCATTTTGGTGTTGTGTCTGATGGGTGGCAGCTGAGTGGGGTGCTGGGTCCTGGGGAAATGCAGGGCTCTGAGGAGGGGCTTCCCTCCAGAGCAAGCCTTTTCAGAGCGGCCCCTTGGGTTAGGGTGATGGGAAGTTATTGTTTAGAGGATAGAAAATTTCTTTCTGGTGTGATGAAAACATTCTGGTCATGGATAGTGGTGATGGTTGCACGGATTTACTTATTGCCACTGATTGAACACATAAAAATGGTTAAAATGTTTAAGATTTATGTATATTTTACCACAATGCTTTTTAAAGTGGAAGAAATAAAGACACGATTTAATTAATTAATTTTTGGCTGCGTTGGGTCTTTGTTGCTGCACATGGGCTTTCTGTAGTTGCGGCGAGCGGGGGCTACTTTTCTTTGTGGTGTGTGGGCTTCTCCTGCAGTGGCCTCTCTTGCTGTGGAGCACGAGCTCTAGGCGCACGGACTTCAGTAGTTGTGGATCATCAGCTCTAGAGCTCAGGCTCAGTCGTTGTGGCACACGGGCTTCGGTAGTTCCTCCGCAGCATGTGGGATCTTCCCGGATTAGGGATCAAACCAGAGTCCCCTGCATTGGCAGGCGGATTCTTAACCACTCTGTCATCAGGGAAGTCCCCTATAGATATGATTTTGCTGTAGACATTGCAGGATATGCAGATGTTAAAAGTGAGTGAGAATGGTAAAAATCGGAGAAAATATAGTTTTGACGGGCAAAATTGGATTTAGGTTAATGAAGTGTTCTTTGGAACCATTAAAATGTAAATATATGGATAAATCTTACAAACATGTTAGGGGATAGAAGATTCCAAATAATATCTTACAACATAATTCCACTCAGATGCAGTTCAACAACGGGTAAAACAAAACTATACTCTTTTGGTATGTATTCAGAAGTGTAAAACTATGAAGGAAAGCGGAAGTCATTTTCTTAAAAGTAACGATAGTGATACTTGCTAGAGGAAGGAAGGATTTGTGATCAGGAAGGGGCTCCTGGCTACTGACAATGTTCTCTTTTGACCCAAATGGCAATTACACAGGTGCTTGCTTTATAATTATTTGTTACAGTGCATATTTATGTCTTATGCATTTTCTTTATCTGGTAGTTTTCCCAGTAAAAAGCTTTTAAAAAGGATATCATGACTACTGTAGTAAAGTATGGTTTCAGATTAAAGGGCTTCTAAGTTTGTGTTATGGGTTGAATCATGTCCCCCCCTTAAATGCGTATATTGAAGTCCTAATCCCGCAGTACCTTGGAATGTGACCTTATTTGCAAATAGTGTCTTCACAGAGGTAATCAAGTTAAAATGAGGTGATTAAGGTGGACCGTAATCCAGTTAGGATGGTGTCCTTGTAAGAATAGGAAATTTCAACACAGAGACACACTTGGAGGGAAGATGTTATGAAGAGACATAAGAGGAAGATGGCCAACTACAATACAAGCCAAGGAGAGAGGCCGGGAACAGATTCTCCCTCACAGCCCTCAGAAGGCACTGATCCGTCCAACCCCTTACCTTGACTGTGGATTTTTGGCCTCCGGCACTGTGAGACATTATATTTTTGTGGCTTAAGACACCCAGTTTGTGGTATTTATTATAGCAGTCCTAACAAATACAAATACAGTTTGGAAAACTAATAAGGAAAACTAATAACTAATGTATTAATCGGTGGCTGTATTTATCACAGTGACCTGTTTTGGGGCCTTTCAAAGTAGAGCAGGGACAGTTACTTTTCCCAAGTGACTCAGAATCTCTAATTAAAGACGAACGTGTTTTAGTCTCAGGTCATCCAGCTTTTGTTTAATATAAAAGTTATGTAATTATCTGTCAGAGCATTGACTATTTTTTGCCTTTTCTCTTTTTGTAAACATCTGTCTGTTTTCTGTAATGACTTCACAGTGGATTTGTTATTGGTGTTATTTAAGCAATGAGTTGAATTCCTGTATTGAAGTCAACCGTACCATGAAGAACAGACCTCACTCAAGTTCTGTCAGGTGATGAGAGATGCACAGGGAAGGAGACCCCCAAATGATGTACAACGTGATGTACAGCAGTATAATTCCACCCAGTTGCCCCTCAGTTGCTGGTGTAGACATTTTTTTCTTTGCTTCCCTTGAAGCTAGGCATGATCCTGTGACAAATTCTGGCCGATGGGGTAAGGATGTGCCCTCCATTTCTTTTTCTCCTTCTTGCTGACTGGGATATGCTGAGACTTGAAACAGCCATCTGGAATTAGAAGTGGACACTACTCCTGCCTGGCCTGGTTACCTCTGGACTGTTAAATGTGAAGACATGAATATGTCTCTTGTTCAAGCCACTTTCTTTTCAGTTTCGGTGTAATAGCACCTGACTCTATACCCCCAACTAATATACTCCAGTAGTTAGAGGTAGGTGAGGGCTATAGGTCTCCCACTGGTGGCCCCGCTCCCAGATATGAAAGCAAATGTTGATTTGTGCGAGGGTATAAAAATATATCTAAAGCCTATTTTGTAGCTTTAATAAAGTCTATGTCTCTGCCTTTTTTGGTGTCCCTCCCTTTGCTCAAGGGGTTCACTTGAGGAAAACATGATAATATTGTAGAGGCAGGATTCAGTTAAACTTAGAGTTAGCATTGGTCAACCACAGTCTTCCAAATAAACTGTGCCTCAGTGCAGAATCCAGCCGGGGCCAGGTTTCTGAGTCCAGCCCTGTGAGTGTGCTAGGTTATTCCCCTTCATGGAATTGTGGGGTGCCCCTGAAGTATTTCTAGCCAGTTCACAAGTCTTGAACATCTTAAATTTCAACAACAAAAACCGATTTCTAATGTCTGTTTTGATAGCAGACAACCTCAGCTCTTGAGTGGAGGTAAAGATGGTTGGAAAACTTACAGTAGCTGTCTTTTAATGTGGCCTTTTGATTAATTGGGTCTTCCAACTATATTGTAAAGGAAATTTCAGACCACACAATAGTAGCTGGAGTACTTTCCTGATACTTAGCTTCTTGCTGTGTTGTCTTCTTCTCTCTTTCTCTTCAGTCCTAGATACCTCCTTCTGCCTAGTCTTCAGAGCTTTTGATTATTCCTGGCGTTTCCTGTTTTAGAGTTTGTTTTTATTTTCTCTAGATTTTTTTTGGTGTGTGTGCCTTTCTATTATATGACAACTTTCTCTGTACAAGTTGCATTCAAATACCCTGAGAAAGGATCTTATTGAGTTGCTCGATCACTGTTCAGGACATGTTATCCCTTCTGAGGTTGAGCTTTCATGGCTGGCCACTTGTAGGCCAGTGGCCTTTCTCATGTCTGGTCTGGAGCTGACATCTTTGGGTCAGGCACCAAACCCTGGTCCAGATAGTTGTATCCAGGGTTGCAGGATAAATTTTACAAAGGTTGAATGCTTGCGCACAAGAAACTGTATCTGGACCCTGTTCTTGAAGGGAGGGCAGACACCAAGCTTCTAAGACTCCCCTCCAGTACTTTCCTTGATGCTTGAAACTGAGGAGTGACATAAAGGTCACAAACCAGATATTCTGGTAAAAATCTGACAAGTGTAAAATCCACTCAACTAATGTTTATAGAGCATCTGCTAGACACAGTGCTAGACTACTCATGAAGTCATCCAAAGAGCTGAGTTTAGTGGGGGAGACATGTAAACAAATGAGGACAACAGCTTGAGGAGAAAACAACTGTTTGCTTCTCTCTAAGGCACTGGTTAATTAGGACAAGGAACTGGGAAGTGGCACTGGTGGGGCGGGGCCTCAGAGAATCTAACTGCAGACAGGATTTGTGTCTGAGTGGAAGAAGTAATACACTGCAGCCTTTATTTGCATAAAATAGCTATAATAGGAGCTAAACTTACAAACATACACACTTCTGTCTTGTCCTGTGAACTTCATATAGAATTAAGCATAAACAACTCCTTGTAACTAAAACCATGTGGATTTAAAGAACCCACCTTAATCAAAGTATACGAACTATGTGTTCACTTTAATTGAAAATATCATTGATGTATCCTGATAGTTGGAAAACCATTGACTATGTAAGTTTGCTACAGTCAATGATTTTTTGATGCTAGAATTCACTGGAAGGAATCCATACCACTTAACCTGGAGGATTTATGAGTTCTCTTGGGTGCCATAGAAGTTAAAAATCTATTAAGTGGTTTTCTATTACTCTCAGTTCTTGGGATCCAGTGATGCATCACCTTAAGGACTGGGGAACTAGGGATATATGATTGCCCTCTGAGGGTTAAATGGAGCAGAGACAGAATGACTTCAGACCTGCCAGGTGGATTAGCCATATGAGCGTGGTCTAAAAGAGAATGTGTCATTGCAAGTGAGGTTAGTCGGGTGTCAAAGGAGAGACAGGTGACCAGGATGAGCCCTGGCCTACCCTGGTGTAGACACAGATGCATTAAACTACTTGAAATGAATGCTGATTGAATATTCAAGTCCTATTATAAACTCTTCTTAGTCCAATTCCATTTTCTCTGTCAAAACTCTTATGTATTAATCAGGACTTCTTGTTGTTTGTGAGAGATAGAAATCCACCTCAAAGTGGCTCAAGCAAAGGAGGGAATTCACCGTTTTCAATAAATGAAAAGTTCAAGGAGGATCCTGGTTGACTCTGCTGTTTAACGATATTGTCAGGCAATGTCTCTTTCCACCTCTTCATTTGGCTCACCTGTTGGGTTCATCTTCAGCCAGTGCTCTCTCCTTGGGGTGGCTCTCTGCATCTCTTAGCTCATATCCTCATGGTTTAGCAAACCTAACAATTGCTGGGGCAGTTTCAGCCCCATGACTGGCCAGACCTGGGACATGTGCCCACCCAACCATCTAAACCATAGATGTAATGGAGGGTGAGTCATTCTCAGAAGTAAAATTTTCAGAGTAAAGAGTAATGGATTTGGATAGGCAGAGATGGCAGTTTTCCTCTGTTGTTCTATTATTTGGTTTCCATGTGATGTGTCTGTAAGGAAGAAAATGCATTTGCCTCCATGTTAATTGTTTCCAGGCACCTTGACAGAGTTTTCCCTGTAAATTAATACACTAGCATTCTCTGTGGGTATGTGTTTACACACGTACACCCACGCACACACACATGTGGGTCTTATGAGTTACAATAAGGTGAATTTTCCCCTGAGAGAAGGGTCTGCTCTGAATGTGGCAACCAAGAAATCAGGCTCCAAAGGCTTCCAGACTGAGAGGCAAAGTCTGGACTTGGGCAAAGACTGTGAGACCAGTGTGAGACCCCGTGGAGGTCTCCTTTCCCTTGCTGTTTTCCCTTGCTTTTTTCTCTTGAATTCCCACACCATTTACCACACTGTGTGGGTGGCATGCCAATTTTAAAAAAGGGCATGGCAACAGGAAGACTGGAATTGCCACACCAGATCAGACCTGTCATCCAGCCAGCTTTGTATGTAACGTAAACACTCTCCAGAGACCTCTGCTTTGACTTGCTGTTTGATAAGTAGCCCTATTATTTTTCCTGGTCCTACTTCATGCTGTGCAAATATGACTCTGGACGGAAATCATTTCCAGAAACGGTACCTGTGGAATCATGAGGTAATGTTGCAGCAGTGGGCTGAGACTTTCTGGGGGTTTGTTAGGTGGAGTTGTCAGAGGGGAGAGGAGGGGCGGGCTGAGGGGGAGTTGGTGTGTAAGCCGGGAGAGAAGGGGGCGGTGGCTGTTCAGGCCTAGCATCTCCCTCTTTCTCCCTGTCCTGTCCCTATAACAGTGAAGAACTCCTGTTCCTCAGCACAGGGACAAATGGAACTTCTTCACTAACCACTGTTGCCTGCCCCAGATGGTAAACATTTTCATCTGGTTTTTCAAGGTCCCATGAGGCTCCAGAGGGTGGCCAACTCTAGTTGGGTAATTCATCCTTCTGGGTATGGGGCTCGAGGCCTCGCCTTTGTTAGGACTTGGACAACGAGCAAGGCTGTTCTTCTGGTCTTGCTTTGATGGTGCTGTGCCAGTTCTTTTGAGGAAAACCAGTCTCTTTCCTTTCAGGCTGGCTGCAGTGTCTCTGGTGCCTGCTTTGAGAGCTGTTTTTGCCCCCTTCATCTTTGGCTCTCCTTTGCCTAGCAGAGTCCTGAAATCTGGGGGCACGGGGCTGCCTGGGTGGTAGATGGGTTGAATGCCATGGTAAGGTCTGCCTAAGGCTTTCCAGATATTTAGATACCAATCTACCTGTCTTTCTGAAGAAACATTACTAACAGTGTCTTAGAATATGAAGGGCAGCGCACAAAGGTGAATGAAATACTGAGGAGGAGCACAACATGAACGTTCAATTTCTGTCATCACCTGTGCTGTCAAAAATAATACTAAGAGTTCACTTTTGTGTAGAGCCTTTTATGTTGGGTATATAACTTCTTTTTATGCACATTTATACATACATTAAAAATGTATTACAACGTTTCTAGACTTATCTTTTGGGGTTGATTATTAAAATGTACCTTAAATTTAAATTCTGGGAAGTTATGTGCATCTTAATTTGTAACACTCTTCACTTGTAAATTTGTATTTAACTATTAATGTCTAAAATAGTTTCTGACTACAGCAATATTTGATGACTAGAATTTGGACAATATGGAAAGGTACAAAGGAAAAATAAAAATCACTGAGATGCCACCTTCCAGTTTACTGCAGCTCCTCACAGGCTTTCGTGCATAAGCTGTGCCCACAGCGATTCCTCCATGCTCTCCTGTTCCAGTTTCTTCACTGGTGAAAATACTTAGAGACTCTTGTGAAGCAGTCTGAGTGAGGAATTGTAGAATTTTAAGACTTCCCCCAATCCTTTGCTCATTCTTAATTTGACAGAAATATTTTTAGTATACTTGCCTTTACCAAATCTTCCTAAAGCATTTAACTTGGTTTCCGTAGATACAATCAGTCTTTCTTTTTGGTCTTGAATTTCTGTGGTTTACATAATATTTAATTAAATTATATAGTTATAATGACAAGTAGAACTGGCATAAACGGGTAGGGAACAAACACGCTTGGCTTTTGGGGGTGCACAACTCAGCTGGTCAGAACAGAGGTGCACAGGCCCCCGGAGGGCAGCCCCCCAGGAGGTCCAAGGGCATCCATCACTCAGTATGTTTTACGGAGGAAATGAGGAGCATTGGCTGTTTGAGGTGCTTGATTAAGTGAAGGCTGGGTTAGAGGAGGCTGCTAAGAGTGTTGTGTTTTTTTTTGCAGTACGTGGGCCTCTCACTGTTGTGGTCTCTCCCGTTGCAGAGCACAGGCTCCGGAAGTGCAGGCTCAGCAGCCATGGCTCACGGGCTCAGCCGCTCTGCGGCATGTGGGATCTTCCCGGACCGGGGCACGAACCTGTGTCCTCTGCATCAGCAGGCGGACTCTCAACCACTACGCCACCAGGGAAGCCCTCTCACTATATTTTAAAGTAAATTACAGGACAGCTCCACAAACTATGTTAAGCAGTTTAGGATTTAACCAAAAGTAATTGTGAAACCACTGTAAAGAAAGGAATTAAGTTTGCAATTTAAAAAGGTGGTTCTGGTTTTAATGCTCTGAATGAATGCATGGGCAAGATGGAAGGCTGGGAGGCCAGTAGGCTGTTGCTCTAATCCAAGTGAGAAAGGATATGGTGATATGGACTCTGCAGGGATGGATATCTATTAGACATAATATAGTTAATAGGCAGGACATCATGGAGCAGAGTGTGGCAGAAATTAACTGTTTTATCTGTTGCTATCCAGGCCTGAAATTCATAGTGTTATATGAATCCCAAGAATTTTAAATGTCCACAAGTTTATTTAATGAAGGGTTGCAATGTCAAATGTTTATTAGGGCTTGAGAATAGGAAAACTAACTAAATGAAGCAGCCCTGTTATAATGGTGGGAGGTTATGGGGAATTGGATAGCACATGCCCTCTCTGAAGGGGACAAGTCTATTCAGTTCCAAGTGTTGCCATTTGTAAATAAAAATTCATTGTTGCCAAATCTTGTGATTTTTTTCCTTTTTTCTAAAGACTTTTGGATTGTTATATGAAATCGTCTGATTTTGAAATGTTGATATCTAAGTAAAAAACAAACATACAAAGTACTGTATAGATGAACATTGTAAGGGCCAAGTGAAACAGCTCTGTAAGCGGGATTTGGTTTGCACAGATTCATTTTTGTGCTTAGGTCTTAATAACTGTATTAGTTAGGGTAGGCTACTGTAACAAAGAAATCCAATAGTATAGTGGCCAAAAGAGCAGAGATGTTTGTGTCTCATTTGACAGTTCCAGTGTGAAAGGACAGGTGGCTGGACATCATTGCTTTTCATGGTCATTCAGGTTCTTCCCAAATTGTTGTTCCACCATCCCCAAGTGTAGTGTTGTCCATCTGCATGGTTAAAGTTAGGTCATCACATCTGGATTCCAGTCCTCATAAAGAGAGAAAGGGAGCATAGCTGAGGCATCCTCATTGTCTTAAGGCTCTGGCTGTGTATTCATAACAACTCTTAGTATTTACATGTTTTTTCCCAGCATACTTCCCTATTAATTCTTTTAATCCTTTTAGCCTTTTGAGCCTGGCATGATGGGTTATTATTTTTATTTGACAGATATAAAAATGAGGTTCAGGTAGGTTATGACTTGCCGAATATCATAAAGAGAATTATTGGCAGGACTAGAGTGTATCTTGGCTCAGTTTTAATAATAATAAAATGCCTTTAAATGTATTTATAATAAATATTTAAAATAAAACAACTTATTTGAGTTCCTGTTACCAAACAAAATTTAGTCGCTTATCAAATTGTGATGAGAGATGGCAACATGTATTTTTTCCTCCTGGATGTGTTATTCTACTTTCCTTTGAAAATTATCATTCTTGATCACTCCTGGCATCAGATGAGGGGAATCCACAAAAGGCAACAGCCCTTTGAGTGCTTAGTAGGATGGTTTTGCTTTGGCAGTATCAGAAAATTCTTTTATCTTAAATGTTAGAGTTTAATTACATGCAGGAGCATTGATTCCTTGTGGTATGCTTTCTGTGTGTGGTTATAACCTTCACCCTCATTCAATATCTATTTCTGATGGCTGTCATTAAAAAATCTACGAACAATAAATGCTGGAGAGGATGTGGAGAAAAGGGAACCCTCTTGCACTATTGGTGGGAATGTAAATTGATACAGCCACTATGGAGAACAGTATGGAGGTTCCTTAAAAAACTAAAAATAGTACTACCATACGACCCAGGAATCCCACTACTGGGCATATACCCTGAGCAAACCATAATTCAAAAAGAGTCATGCAAAGTGAGAGAGTGGCATGGACATATATACACTACCAAATGTAAAATAGATAGCTAGTGGGAAGCAGCTGCATAGCACAGGGAGATCAGCTCGGTGCTTTGTGTCCACCTAGAGGGGTGGGAGGAAGGGATACACAAGAGGGAAGAGATATGGGGATATATGTATATGTATAGCTGATTCACTTCGTTATACAGCAGAAACTAACACACCATTGTAAAGCAATTATACTCCAATAAAGATGTTAAAAAAATTTCTATTTCTGAGAAAACCCTTAGTGTCTTGGCTAGAATTGCTCTCATTAGTCAAACCAGTCTTCTAGTTCTGGGTAACCATAACTCCCTGCACAGATAAGTGAAATCTCATTTCACAGTTTTTGAGGCACTTCACTAATACAGATCTGAGAAAACAACAGAGTTTCCAGATACTTGACTGCCCTCTTTCATTTTTACTCAAGTCATTGAATGAAACATTTCAATAGTGAATTTGGAGTTCTAGAGAATGAAAAGTTATAGGGATGTGGAATTCTCTCTCGTCTGGCTTTTATTAGAGTTAGGAAAAGAACCAGGCCTGACCACATAATTGTGACTGCTCTGATGAAGAATGAGCAGAACAATGAAGCAGTGATGTGTTGACAATGCCTTGGATGTGCACAATAGAAGAGACTTCTTTTTTGTTTTGTTTTGTTTTGCTTTTTTGAGGAGAATCATGTTCTGGTTGGTGGAGCCCGGGATTATAATGCCAGGATACCAGGGTTCTAGTCCTGGTGCTTCTGCCACTGACTCTCAGCACTGACTTTGGAAGTCTGTTAGCTTTTGGTTGCTTCAGGCAACAAATTGTTTTTAAATGGGGGAGGCTGAATGTGTTCTACCTCCCATATAGAGGACAGGGTGGTGGTAATGTTGCTTTTATGTAATTTAAAAAATTACGTTTGACTTTGTTTTCTATTTATTAGTCAATTTCCAGTGTTGTAGGCACCAATGTCACCTTAATATTTAATTAATTGCTTGGTAATGCATTGGATAATTTAAAGATATTTATTTAAAAGTCTATGTCATAGGGCTTTCCTGGTGGCGCAGTGGTTGAGAGTCCGCCTGCCGATGCAGGGGATACGGGTTCATGCCCAGGTATGGGAAAAACCCACATGCCGTGGAAGGGCTGGGCCCATGAGCCATGGCCACCCAGCCTGCGTGTCCGGAGCTTGTGCTGCACAACGGGAGAGGCCACAACAGTGACAGGCCCGTGTACCGCAAAAAAAAAAAAAAAAGTCTATGTCATATTTATTGAGGGAAGAATTTGGCATATCAAGTAATGGTTTAAATGGTCCCCTTGAGATGTAGGTGAACATTAATCAAAGATACCATCATCAACACAATCACCATCACTTTCATCATCAACATCTACTGAGTCCTTGCTTGTGGGACTCATTTTCTAGAAGAGGAAAATGAAGCTTTGAGGAAAGTAACTCACTCAACCTTTATGATCTCTGTAAAGAAAAATTTAAGGAATCTTTATCATTATATATTTTAAATGTTGCAATATTAAAAAATGGAAGCCTGAGAGTCTTCATGTCCATGAGCTTTCTTTAGGCATTAATTTACATGAGTGCTTATGAAATTTTAACCAGGACATAAAAATCATTTAATGTTTCTTAAACATTTTCACTTAAATACTTCTAGGAGAACTGTAAACCTCCAGGGGCTTGACATACAGTTCAAAGTGTTGTGCTGCAAGTTTGAAGTTTCTCTGAAATGCATTGTTTTTAATATTCGTGCAGATGTAGCATTCTATTTTATACATATCTCTTGTTTTAACATAAAAATACTGTTTTAAATTATTCCACATTAGGTAAACTTTGATCCTCTGAGAAGGTTTTCCTGGCATTTGCAGTGCTTTTAGCATTGCCTCAAACCCTAACTGTGAGCTTCCAGGTTTGGCAGGTACAGCTTCTTGTGGATGGTGCCTGGGTTAAAATGATTTACTAATATTCATATATAAGTTTCTGAAACATTATTGTGAAGAGAATATTTTATAATTATCTCTGTTACACGTTTTCTATATAAAAGCAGTTGTGAGTTGGCCACTAATGGTAGGTTTTTCTTTTTTGTTGCTCACTTTTCACAGTAGTGGTGATGTAAAAGGGAGACTGCAGGATTGGATAAACTGCTTAGAAGTGACAGGCTTGGGTCTCTGGGCCCACGACTTGGTCCAGTTAATACTTTACCTACAAGAGGAGGTCGAGTCTTCACATGTAAAATGGAATGATAGTATCTACTTACATTAGATTGTTGGGAATGTGAAATGAAATCATGCTTTCCTCCTTGTCCTTACCCTTTCTGGTGTGTTCATATGCTCCACAGCCATTGGGTTTTGGCAGGGATACGAGCGATGTTAAGGAATGGATGGGAAACTTGCTTTGTTTGCATACTCGCTTCTGTAGATCCTAAAACCACACTGTTCTGTGTTTCAGCTAGCTTTCTGCTGTTCACAGTGTATTTTTTTCTGACCTTATAAATAATTTTTCATTATTTCTGGTGAATTACTTATGTCTTTCCTCCTGTGAGAGCTGATTGGATTCCCTCAGACCTGCCTTGTCTCTATTTTGCTTACTCATGGGACATTCATGCACATCCACCATTAAAAGCTACAGTTGAAAAACTGTTTTGAGTATTGTATTACAAACCAATCTAAGCCATTCTGGTTATGCACAACTATTAGGCTTATTTGTTTTGGTAAACATCACTAACCTCCAGCACTTAGGAGTAGCTTTCTTACTGGGTAATAATGAAAGCAAGTTTCGGACTTCATTTCATTGCACATAAAAATGTTTATTAGCAAGAAGGTACAAAAGACTCATACAACCTGTTCTGTAAGCTCTATGAATTCCCAGCAATGTGTCCTTTTTGGTGCTTTTTAGTTGTACATTGCATGATAGGTTTTCCTGGGGCAACTGCAACAATGTTATAGCAGGAATACTTTGTTAGCTACCTAGTGTTGGGTGGACAGGAATCCATTGGAACAGAGAGTAGCCAGAGGGCTTTGAAGAATCAGACCTAAGTTGCTATTGTCATGGTCTGCACGCTTATAGATTTTTATCTTTTGGTAATAATTTGACATTTACAGGAAAATTGCAGAGATAATACAGAGTTTCCATATTCCTCTTATCCAACTTCCCCTTTTGTTAACCTTCCACATTGCCATGTTCTATCTATCAAAACTGAGAAAAAAACACTGGCACATTAATGTTAACTAAACCCCAGACTTTTCCCCACTGATATTATTTTTCAATTCTAAAATCCAATCCAGAATACCACATTGTATTTAATCATTAGATTTTAGTACCAGGTTCATGAAAGAGATCAGTTCCCACATCTTCAACGCCACTGAAATTTGACCAGTGAAAACTTGTCTCTAACATCTACAAGACCTATGATCAAAACCACCAGTGTTGATTGGAGAGAAAGGTAGAGTGGTTCTTTTGAGTCAGTGTCAGTTGACTGCCTCTGGAGTGTACAGTCCCAATTAGGATGGAGATTAAAACTACTACATGCATACATTTCATATTGCTCTGCCATAGTATTTTAAGGTAAACTCCAGGTAATATAACACTTAGCTTATGTTCAAGTTCAGTTTAGGTTAATATGTGCTATAGATTCTTGGTGAGAGGAAATCTTTAGTTCTTATTAAAAATTATAACATTTTCCACCCTAATTGTAAAAAGTAGTACTTTTGTTCACTTGTAAGACATATAGAAAACATAGATAAGCATAAAAAAGTAAATATGCCTAATTCACATAGTTCTCATCATTCTGATTTTCTTGGCTTAAACTTTAAATTTTCCCTTAAATCTAATTACCCCTGTGACCCCTAGAAACAAGGAAAATGTCAGAAATACATGCAGTCTGAATCTGCATCCATCTTTCTCTAAGTGTTTCAGGGAAGCTTTTGCCCTTTTGCCATCAGGAATGGACTGGACTGATCTCAAAAACTGAGAAGCAATGAGACAAAATGCTTCTTAGCATAAATTTTTACTTTTGTTGAAGCAAAGTTTATTATGGGACTTTACACTTATGTGTTTTCAAGAAATAAGAAAGTGTGCAAATGTTCCTCAGAACACATACTGATTAAGGTGTGGATGTCACAGCTGAGGCAAGCTGCCGGTGCTCTTTTCTGTTTATTTTCTGTTTATTTTGATCTTTTTGGGGGGTACAGTTGTTGAGTTACTGATGTGTTGCTGCGGGAGAGATTGTTGACAGTGGTTCTGCTGTACTGGTGAACCTGTAAAAGTGAAACTGGGTGAGAGAGGAAAGTCAGTTTCACATGAGGCGGGAGTTTCAATCCTGACTCCACCACCTCCTGAGGGTTTGAGATTGGACAGGGATGTGCTCCGTAGCCTCTCCCCACCTTGTTTCCTCACCTGTAGTACAAGGATAACGATAAGTACCTCAGAGGGCTGAAGGCTACGTTAACTGAGATGATGTATGTAAACACCTATGTAAGTGGTAGCTATTATTAATATTAAATATGTTTTGTGTTTCTTTTTCTTGGTTGTAAATTGAATCAGTTCCAGTACCAAGGCAGACATCTGTTGGGCTCCCTCTGTGTGTCTAAGATCTGGGCATGGCGCTAGGGACACAGAGAAATGACATGTCCTGGTTCTCAAGGCGCTGCATGGAGTAGTGGAGACATATGCCAACACCATGGGACACTGTGTTACAGGCATGGTGGGAAGACTGGTAAGGAGCCAGAGAGGCCTTCCTGGGAGAGGCAGAGATACAGAGAGGACAACCAGGTGGGCAAGAAGGCAGCAGGCACCAAGCTAAGGCTGGGTTTGACATTATTGGCATTACTGGCCTGCCAGAGTACTGGCATTCAGAGTATGATTCTTTTGTACCTACTTGCTGATAAACATTTTTATGTGCAGTGGAATGCACAGTAAGTGTCATTGCTGTGAATGCATTGCACAGAGGAGTTACGGATCCTACCGAGCCTCTGAATGGGAACTCTCTAAGGGAGTTCTCTGAGATGATGCACAGAAGCCTTTTGTAAAGTGAACTATCACCATGTAGGTCTTATAAATTTGGTTTTGTGTCCCATTTCCCATCACATTAGGCTCAGATGCCTCTGCATATTTTTTTCATTATATTTTACTTTTTCTTAACACATTTTTGGTTTAGTAGAGACCTATAACAACATTATAGAAAATTTGGAAATATAGATAAAGACAGGAGAAGGAGAAGAAAACAAACAAACCAACAAACAAAAAACAGTCCACAATTCCATAGCTATGTTAGTGCAGTGCATTTCTGTCTTTCTTCATCTTATCCCAGTTGTGTATAAAAACTCTCTTCCTCCCCTTCCTATTTTATACTGCTAAAATTTGATTAACACAAACATTAGAGAAGCCGAATTGTAAGCCATACATTCTGTGTGGGGTGTTGAAGGAAAAAGGGTTGCAGGAAGGATGGATTACCCCATGGGATTTGCCTGAGTGATGCTTGATGTAGAATTATGGGAAATTAATGAGCTCCAGACCTTTTCAGCAATAGTTTCCCTCCCCAGTCCGTGGCGAGCTGCTGTGTCCTAAAAGTGTGGGGAAGTGGGATTGGGGGTGCTTGTGTGTGTCCATAACTTAGGATGGAACAGTTTTCACAGATTTTCACCTTATGTGCCTCTACTATTGATTACCTGGTATTTTCTATTTACTCACTTTTAACTTAAGGAAATTTATTTTAAAAGGTAGCTCATAGGGCTTCCCTGGTGGCGCAGTGGGTGAGAGTCCGTCTGCCGATGCAGGGGACACGGGTTCGTGCCCCGGTCCGGGAAGATCCCACGTGCCGTGGAGTGGCTGGGCCCGTGAGCCATGGCCGCTGAGCCTGTGCGGCCGGAGCCTGTGCTCCGCAATGGGAGAGGCCACAACAGTGAGAGGCCCGTGTACCAAAAAAAAAAAAAAAATTAAAAAAAATGTAGCTCATATATCATTATTACATGATCAACAGAAGGTAACTGTACTAGTCATTACAGTGAAAACAAAACAATGCAATTAACTTTTAATCTGATACTGATACTTGCCAGAGGCTGTAAGCCAAATTTCTGCTCTGTTAAAATGGGAGGTTAGCAAGTGTTGAAGCTTTATTCACAGCACCCTATCATCAAACAGAGACTTTATTTCAGTAGAATTACTGGAATAAAATGCTTGTATTGTATGTGTGTCAATTTAGTCCAAAGTGCCTCAGAATAAATGCCGTGATCCCTGCCTAATTTTCTTCTTAGAGGCTATTATTTCAGGTACCCTCATAAGGAGTGAACACCTCAGTGCTGGATATTTAGAACTTCAAGTATTGTTATAGAAATCTATACCAGAGGATTTCCTTACCTTAGGGGAAGTTAGGAATAATTTTTCATCCATGAAATGTATGCCATTTGTATGAATGAGCTGTGGGAAGCCCGGGAGTCACTACTGGGGCAGGGTCCTGGGACAGTGGCTTGTCCTGCCATCAAGACACCCTGGTGTTTTTCTCACACTGTCTTTTGTCTAAGTGCCAGAGGAAGGACCAGAGGAAGAAAGTGGGACATCCATGAGTTACAAAACAGGTTTGATGCCTGCTTAACAGTAAGTGTACCTTTGGCTGAATTTAGTCTATGACTTAACATACTCCCCAGCAGCAAGATCGTGAGGAGTGGGATATATAGCTTGTACCTACCTTGACCGATTAAAAGACCCAGACCTCTTCCAAAAAGGTCAGCTTGCAGACACGTTCTTACTCTCTGATTCAATGTGATTTAATACCTAGCCTATTACCAAGCAGCACATCCTGAATTTTGGAAAAGATAGCCCTTGGGAAAGTTATGTTTGCATAACTGTGGCTTGTTTTCTAGCAGTCTGGGGCTAGATCAGTATTTCTCAAATTATGTTTGGAGAAGGGCCAGTTTTTCTTTTTTAAAATTTTAATTTTCAATACATTATGGGCAGATACTGTGAGTTACTAGAAAAATAAAACAGAAACCATACATATAAAATATATGCCCAAAGTCTTTATTGTTATATTCAACCAACAAAAGGCATTCCAATAAATAGCAAACATAACATAGGAAAAAAGAAAAAATGCAGAACTTATAGGGCTGATGATCTGCTACTCACAAGGCATAATGTCTACCTAAAATGTTTCAGGTTTTGATTTGATAACACTCATAGTAGACAAACCATTCTTTCAGAGTCTATGTTGACAGTAAGGGAAAAATAGATTTTTAAAGCAATCTCAGGAAACTCAGGATATTCATTTAAAACTTTTATACAAAGTGAAGCAAGAACTTCCCTGGTGGTCCAGTGGTTAAGACTCTGCACTTCCACTGTAAGGCATGTGGGTTTGATCCCTGGTCAGGGAACTAAGATCCTGCATGCCACACAGTGTGGCCAAAAACAAACAAATAAATAAATAAATAAAATGAAAATAAAAAATAAAAACATGAAGTTTTTGTTTTTTTAAACATCTTTATTGGAGTATAAATGCTTTACAATGGTGTGTTAGTTTCTGCTTTAAAACAAAGTGAATCAGCTATACATATACATATATCTTCATATCTCCTCCCTCTTGCATCTCCCTCCCACCCTCCATATCCCACCCCTCTAGGTGGTCACAAAGCACTGAGATGATCTCCCTGTGCTATGTGACTGCTTCCCACTAGCTATCTATTTTATATTTGGTAGTGTATATATGTCAGTGCTACTCTCTCACTTCATCGCAGCTTACCCTTCCCCCTTCCTGTGCCCTCAAGTCCATTCTCTACGTCTGTATCTTAATTCCTGTATTGCCCCTAGGTTCTTCAGAACCCTTTTTTTCAGATTCCATATATATGTGTTAGCATATGGTATTTGTTTTTCTCTTTCTGACTTCACTCTGTATGACAGATTCGAGGTCCATCCACCTCACTACAAATAACTCAATTTCATTTCATTTTATGGCTGAGTAATATTCCGTTGTATATATGTGCCACACCTTCTTTATAAATTCATCTGTCAGTGGACACTTAGGTTGTTCCCATGTCCTGGGTATTGTAAATAGAGCTGCAATGAACAATGTGGTACATGACTCTTTTTGAATTATGGTTTGCTCAGGGTATATGCCCAGTAGTGGGATTCCTGGGTCATATGGTAGTTCTATGTTTAGATTTTTAAGGAACCTCCATACTGTTCTCCATAGAGGCTGTATCACTTTACATACCTACCAACAGTGCAAGAGGGTTCCCTTTTCTCCACACCCTCCCCAGCATTTATTGTTTGTAGATTTTTGATGATGCCCATTCTGAATAGTGTGAGGTGATACCTCATTGTAGTTTTGATTTGCATTTCTCTAATAATTAGTGAAGTTGAGCAGCTTTTCATGTGCGTCTTGGCCACCTCTGTGTCTTCTTTGAAGAAATGTCTATTTAGATCTTCTACCCATTTTTGTATAGGGTTGTTTGTTTTCTTAACATTAAGCTGCATGAACTGTTTATATATATTGGAGATTAAAACTTTCTCCATTGATTCATTTGCAAATATTTCCTCCCATTCTGAGGGTTGCCTTTTTCCATTCCCGTTTTTTAACAAAAAAAAATAAAGAAAAAGAAGCAGAACAGAAATGTGTGTAAAATATGCCTATTGAAACTGTCGTTTTGAAATATGGACGTCTTTTAAAATTTTTGGTCGATATACGAACCAGGATTTGATTTCAGGGCAGGTGTCATTTACAGGCCTGCAATTATTTTGAATATCAACTGACCATTAGCGCTGGGCTTACAGCTGCTGTTGTGTGACACGGCCACAAGGTGGCAGCAGTTCTCCTTTACCAAATCTCGTTACTAGGGCAACAGAGCCTCAATGGAAGTCGTGTTCTAGGTTGTAATTTCGAATGGAATGTGCCAGGAAAAAGCCCCTTAAGTTTGTCTCACGACTTCTTGTTCGTTTTTTTAATTTAATTTTTATTTTTTATCACAGCAAGTTTGATTACAATGTTGTAGGTGTGCAAGATGTTCTTTTGCACATATACATATGTCTGTTCTTCCTGGGATCCTTTTCCCATGTATGTTATGACAGAATGTTGAGTAGTCTTCTCTTGGTATTCCGTAGGTGTTTGGTGATTATATATTTCACCTGTGTTTGTATATGTCTGTTAACCCCAATATCCTAATGTATCCAATCCTCACCCCTCTCCAGTGGTGAACCATATGTTTGTTTAATGAATCTGTGATTGCCGTTCTCTGTGGAAATATCCTCACTGGTATCAATTTTTAGGTAACACCTATAACTGATATCATACGACATGTGTCTTTCTATTTCTGACTTACGACAAGTCACGTGATTACGTCTAGACTCATCTGTGGTGCTGCAAATGGCATTGTGTCCTTTTTTCCCTTCGCTAATATTCTGTCTGTACATGTACCAGTTCTTCTTTGTCCACTAATCTGTTGATGGACTTTTTGGTTGCTTCCATGTCATGGCTATTGTAATGCTGTCGCAATGCACATTTGCCTGCCTGTGTCTTACCAATTCTGTCTTCTTAGGGTATAGGCCCAGTAGTGGGCCTGCTGTATCATATAGGAGCAAAATGTTTACCTTGTAGAGGCACCTCCATTCTGTTCTCATTAGTGGCTCTTACCAGGTTTCGTCCCACTTAAAGTTTGAGTTTATGCTATTCTCCACAACAATTTCAGCATTTATTGTTTGTAGTATTTTTGCTGATGTTTATTCTGACTAGTGTGAGCTGATACCACTTTGTGGTTGGATTTGCATGCGTCTCAAAATCCCTTCAAGTTGAGCTTTCGGGCATTTCATTTTTTACTTCAAACTCTGAGGAGTGCTTACTTCTTCAAGTTGTTTTCGTGAAGGATGTGTGACATTTAGAAATATTTTGGCCATTATATCCCTCAAGACATTTTGAGAGCAGGTTTCATTTACAGACCTTCAGTACTGGTGCGTATGAAGTGACCCTTAGCACAGGTTTTAAAGCTGCTGTTGCAGGTAATGGCCAGAGGGCCGCAGAATTTCTGCTTTTCCCAATCTGGTAACTAGTGAGACAGACAATCCTGGCAGTGGTGTTCCTCAGTTATATATTAGAGTGGAATGTGCCCCCAAAAGCTGATGTCTCCTTGCTTATGTTTGTTTTATAAATTAAATTTATATATATATATATATATATATTTTATGGGAATCATATTGCATTGTGTACATGGACCACCTCTTCTTTGTGCATTCCTCTGTTGATGGACATTTTTATAGCTTCCAAGTGTTGGCTGAGTTAAATATTGCTGTAGTGCAGGATTGCCAGCCTGTGTCTTTTTTTTTTCTTTTTGGCTGTACATGAGCCGCTCATTGCCGTGGACCCTCCCATTTCAGAGCACAGGCTCCGGACATGCAGGCCCAGCAGCCATAGCTCACGGGACCAGCCGCTCCACGGCATGTGGGATCTTCCGGTACCGGGGCGTGAACCCGTGTCCCCTGCATTGGCAGGCGGACTCTGAACCACTGCGCCACCAGTGAAGCCCAGCCTGTGTCTTTTTGATTCTCATCCCCTCAGGCGATAGGCCCAGCAGTGGGTATGCGTGATTGCATGGTAGCTCAGTATTTACCTTTACAAGGCACCTCATTTTTGTTTTCATTACTGGCTCTTACAATGTCCCACGTTGAACCAAGGGTAGGCATTTCTCCAAAACCCCTTCAACATTTATTGTTTGCAGAATTTTTGCTGATGGCCATTCTGACTGGTGTGAGCTGATAGGTTTTTGTAATTTGGATTTGCATATCTTTAATTATTCCTAATGTTCAGCCTTTTCCCATGCCTTTTTAAATTTCTTGTACAGAAAACCAGAAAAAAACGGAGAGTACAATTAACCTCTTGAAATAGTCTTCTTGGATGGTTGCCCTCTTTTGAATTTTTTGGTCAATTTTCGACCCCAGGATTGTTTTTGAGGGCAGGTGTCATTCACAGGCCTGCAATGAGTGTGAATATTTAGTGACCATTAGCCCTGGGTTTAAAGCTGCTGTTGTGGGAAATGGCCACAAGGTGGCGGTATTTCTCCATTCCCACATCTGGTTACTAGGGCAGCAGAGCCTTTCTGGGACCAATGGAATACAGAAGAAGGCATCATTGAAGTCTAATACAGAAAAGCATGTCCTGGTGAATGGTAGAATGACCAGCAGGGTGTAGGAATTAGGAACTACTGGATGTATATCCTCGGTGACTTGACTGACTGTCCTGACATCCTTTACCAGGTCCCCAGCAGCCCAGGGGGCTGACGTGGTCAGGGCAATGCCAGGTTATGGAGCTCACCTGCGCAACTACCCAGCAGCCCATGGGGCTCTCGTGGTCAGGCCCCTCCCAGGATATGGGGCTCACCTGAGCAGGTCCCCAGCAGCCCACGGGGCTCTCATGGTCAGGCCACTCCCGGGTTATGGAGCTCACCTGTGCAACTACCCAGCAGCCCATGGGGCTCTCGTGATCAGGCCCCTCCCAGGATAAGGAGCTCCCGTGGGCAGGTAGGAGAGCAGGGCTGGGAGCACAGGAATCGTGCACATAGCCCTCATTTCAGAGCACCCCAGATTGCCTGTCTCTCAGAGCTGACACAGAGCACCTCAGAGCAGGACTTGAACTAACAAACAGCATCGCCGACAGGTCTGTGACCCTGGGCGTCACTCTGTGCGGCCTCCCTCTGCCTGGTCTTCCAGAGACTTCCAGTGCAGACGGTGCACCAGGCCTCTGTCTCCACCCATCACCCCTCCTCTCCCTGACTCCTGGGTTCCTATCATTAAGAGAGTGTCTTCTTGAAGTTGTCTCCCACTCATGGGCCAGATAAAATGATTAGAAAACAAGCCGGAGCTGCAGCCCCTTGTGTATCCTGACTCTTAGGAGCCCACACGTGTTCCTTGGACCTGGCCGGTTCAGTGAGGTCCATTTTCTGCAATGTGAGCCCCTGAGGGTTGAAGACTGGCTGACCTGGGCAGCCTGACCCTGCCGGCCAGCCCTCCCCAGGTGTGCCTGTGTTGAGGTCAATATAAAGACCACTCCAGGCAGCAAGAGGCACTGCAGGTATGCCTGATGCCATATTCTCTGCCCCGTCAGCAGTCTCGGGGCTGTGCTGGTGGGAGGGTGTGAGGGGCCATGGCTTTGTGGGTGGTCCGGTGTGAGTGGGGCTCTGCTGGAGATTCTGCAGGAGTTGCCAGGCTGCCACCTGCTAAAGAAGAGGATGTGTCCCCCATACCTTCCGCTGGAATTTCTCCCCGGGCAGAGGTGAGGAAGGAAAAAAAGCAGTGGGGGCCGGGACAGGAGGGGTATCTCAGGCAGGGAAATGGAAAGCTTCCAGAAGAGCGCCCGGGGTCAGGAGCATCCTGGCTGGCCTGCAGGCACCAAGTCGGCCTGCGTGCTGTCGCTAGTGTGGCTCCACGGCCCTTCCTCTAGGCTTTCAAGCCCTTGTACATATTCAGGTGTTTTACCTGGGAAGGGTGGGAACAGTTCAGCAGCAGATGGCCTGGGGCTCATCTCACGTTTACTCACAGACCCCTCGGTGTGGTCCCCCAGCTTTGCAATGAGGACGTTCTTGCGGGGGGCCTGCTGGCTGCATGGGAGATGATTCCCCACGTCTGACCAACTTCAGAATTGTTTACCACTGGAGCAAGTGCCCTGATAGCGTTTTCCTCTGTAAAACTGGTGGGCTCTGTTTTGTTTTCTTTTTTGGTTCAAGGTAGATTTCATTTATCTTTCATGTATTTATAGATATAAGCATGGAAATAATTCATTCATATAAATATATCTGTGTGAAGGGAGGAACGTTTTTCTGCTTTATTTTTAAATTTTATTTTTTTTAATCTTGAAATTTAATTTTATTTATTTTTTTATACAGCAGGTTATTATTAGTTATCTATTTTATGCGTATACATGTATACAGGTCAATCCCAATCTCCCAACTCATCCCACCACCACCACCCCATGGCTTCCCACACTTGGTGTCCATACATTTGATCTCTACCTCTGTGTCTCTATTTCTGCCCTGCAAACCGGTTCATCTCTACCATTATTCTAGGTTCCACATATATGCATTAATATACAATATTTGTTTTTCTCTTTCTGACGTACTTCACTCTGTATGACAGTCTCTAGATCCATCGACGTCTCAACAAATGACCCAGTTTCATTCCTTTGTATGGCTGAGTAATATGCCATTTTATATATGTACCACATCTTTATCCATTCGTCTGTCTGTGGGCATTTAGGTTGCTTCCATTCCCTGGCTATTGTAAGTAGTGCTGCAATGAACATTGTGGTGAATGTGTCTTTTGGATTTATGGTTTTCTCTGGGTATATGCCCAGAAGTGGGATTGCTGGATCCTATGCTAATTCTATTTTTAGTTTTTAAAGGAACCTCCATACTGCTCTCCATAGTGACTGTATCAATTTACATTCCCACAAATGGTGGAAGAGGGTTCGTTTTGTCCACACCCTCCCCAGCATTTGTTGTTTGTAGATTTTCTGATGATGCCCATTCTAACAGGTGAGTTGATATCTCACTGTAGTTTTGATTTGCATTTCTCTAATAATTAGTGATGTTGAGCAGCTTTTCATGTGCGTCTTGTCCATCTCTGCATCTTCTTGGAAGAAATGTCTATTTAGATCTTCTACACATTTTTGTATTGGGTTGTTTGTTTTTTTAATATTAAGCTGCATGAGCTCTTTATATATATTGGAGATTAAACCTTTGCCAATTGATTCCTTTGCAAATATTTTCTCCCATTCTGAGGGATGCTTTTTGCCATTCCCATTTTTTTTTTTTCTTTTTTTTTTTTTTTTTTTGCTGTACGTGGGCCTCTCACTGTTGTGGCCTCTCCCATTGCGAGCACAGGCTCCGGAAGCGCAGGCTGAACGGCCATGGCTCACGGGCCCAGCCGCTCCGCAACATGTGGGATCTTCCCGGACTGGGGTACGAACCCGTGTACCCTGCATCGGCAGGCAGACTCTCAACCACTGCGCCACCAGGGAAGCCCTGCCATTCCCATTTTTTTAACAATAAAAGAAAGAAAGAAAAAGAAGCAGAACACTAATGTGTGTAAAATATGCCTTTTGAAACTGTCGTTTTGAAATATGGACGTCCTTTGAATTTTTTGGTCGATATATGAACCCAGGATTTGTTTTCAGGGCAGGTGTCATTTACAGGCCTGCAATGATTTTGAATATCAACTGACCATTAGCGCTGGGATTAAAGCTGCTGTTGTGTGAAACGGCCACAAGGTGGCAGCAGTTCTCCCTTACCAAATCTGGTTACTGGGGCAACAGAGCCTCAATGGAAGTCGTGTTCTAGATTGGAATTTAGAATGGAATGTGCCAGGAGAAAGCCCCTCAAGTTTGTCTCACTACTTGTTGTTCGTGTTTTTAATTTAATTTTTTTATTTTTTATTACAGCAAATTTGATTACAATGTTTGGCTTGTTGTAGGTGTGGAAGATGTGGTTCTTTTACACATATACATATGTCTGTTCTTCCTGGGATCCTTTTCCCATGTACCTTATGACAGAATGTTGAGTAGTCTTCTCTTGGTATTCTGTAGGTCTTTGGTGATTATATATGTCACCTGTGTTTGTATATGTCTGTTAACCCCAATATCATAATGAAACCAATCCTCACACCTTTCCATTGGTGAACCATAAGTTTGTTTAATGAATCTGTGATTGCCCTTCTCTGTGGAAATATCTTCCCTGGTATCCATTTTTCGGTCACACCTATAAGAGATATGATATGATATGTGTCTTTCACTTTCGGACTTACTACAAGTCACGTGATTACCTCTAGACACACCTACGGTGCTGCAAATGGCATTGTGTCCTTTTATTCCTTGGCTTCTATTCTGCCTTAGCGAGGTCCATTTTCAACAATGTGATTCCCTGAGGGCTGAGGATTAGCTGACCTGGGTAGCCTGACCCTGCCGGCCGGCCCTCCCCAGGTGTGCCTGGGTTGAGGTCAATATAAACAGCGCTACAGGCAGCAATAGCCCCTGAAGCTGTGCCTGACTCCATATTCTCTGCCCCGTCAGCAGTCTCGGGGCTGTGCTGGTGGGAGGGAGTGAGGGGCCGCGGCTTTGTGGGTGGACTGGTGTGAGTGGGTCTCTGCTGGATTTTCCGCAGGAGTTGCCAGGCTGCCACCTGTAAACAAGAGGATGTGTCACCCATACCTTCTGCTGGAATTTCTCTCCGGACAGAGGTGAGGAAGGAAAAAAGCAGTGGGGGCCGGGGCAGGAGGGGTATCTCAGGCAGGGCAATGGAAAGCTTCCAGAAGAGCGCCCTGGGCCAGGACCATCCTGGCTGGCCTGCAGGCACCAAGTTGGCCTGCGTGCTGTCGCTGGTGTGGCTCCACAGCCCTTCCTCTAGGCTTTCAAGCTCTTGTACATATTCAGGTGTTTTACCTGGGAAGGGTGGGAAAAGTTCAACAGCAGCTGGCCTGGGGCTCAGCTCACGGTTACTCACAGATGCCTCGGCATGGCCCCCAGCTTTGCAATGAGGACGCTCCTTGCGTAGGAGTGGGCTGCTAGCACTATGGGAGATGATTCCCCACCTCTGACCAATTTCAGAATTGTTTACCGCTGGAGCAAGTGCCCTGATAGGGTTTTCCTCTGTATAACTGGTGGGTTCAGGTTTTTTTTTCTTTTTTGGTTCAAGTTAGATTTTATTCCTCTTTTATGTATTTATAGATATAAGCATGGAATAATTCATTCATATAAATACATCTGTGTGAAGGGAAGAACTTTTTTCTGTTTTATTTTTAAATTTTATTGTTTAAAATTTTGAAATTTAATTTTATTTATTTTTTTATACAGCAGGTTATTGTTAGTTATGTATTTTATGCATATACATGTATACAGGTCAATCCCAATCTCCCAACTCATCCCACCACCACCACACCATGGCTTCCGACACTTGGTGTCCATACGTGTGTTCTCTATCTCTGTGTCTCTATTTCTTCCCTGCAAACCAGTTCATCTGTACCATTTTTCTAGGTTCCACATATATGCATTAATGTACAATATTTGTTTTTCTCTTTCTGACTTACTTCATTCTGTATGACAGTCTCTAGATCCATCGACGTCTCTACAAATGCCCAGTTTCATTCCTTCTTATGGCTGAGTAATATTCCATTTTATATATGTACCACATCTTGATCCATTCGTCTGTCTGTGGGTATTTAGGTTGCTTCCATTACCTGGCTATTGTAAATAGTGCTGAAATGAGCATTTTGGTGAATGTGCCTTTTTGATTTATGGTTTTCTCTGGGTATATGCCCAGAAGTGGGATTGCTGGATCATATGGTAATTCTATTTCTAGTTTTTTTAAGGAAACTCCATACTGTTCTCCATCGTGACTGTATCAATTTACATTTCCACCACTAGTGGAAGAGGGATCCTTTTGTCCACACCCTCCCCAGAATTTGTTGTTTGTAGATTTTCTGATGATGCCGATTCTAACAGGTGTGAGGTGATACCTCATTGTAGTTTTGATTTGCATTTCTCTAATAATTAGTGATGTTGAGCAGGTTTTCATGTGCGTCTTGGCCATCTCTGTGTCTTCTTTGAAGAAATGTCTCTTTAGATCTTCTGCCCATTTTTGTATTGGTTTGTATTTTCATATTAAGCTGCATGAGCTCTTTATATGTATTGGAGATTAAACCTTTGTCCATTGATTCGTTTGCAAATATTTTCGCACATTCTGAGGGATGCTTTTTGCCATTCCCGTTTTTTAACAAAAAAAGTAAAAAAGAAAAAGAAGCAGAACACTAATGTGTGTAAAATATGCCTTTTGAAACTGTCGTTTTGAAATATGGACGTCCTTTGAAATTTTTGGTCGATATATGAACCCAGGATTTGTTTTCAGGGCAGGTGTCATTTACAGGCCTGCAATGATTTTGAATATCAAGTGACCATTAGCGCTGGGATTAAAGCTGCTGTTGTGTGAAACGGCCACAAGGTGGCAGCAGTTCTCCCTTACCAAATCTGGTTACTGGGGCAACAGAGCCTCAATGGAAGTCGAGTTCTAGATTGGAATTTAGAATGGAATGTGCCAGGAGAAAGCCCCTCAAGTTTGTCTCACTACTTCTTGTTCGTGTTTTTAATTTAATTTTTTATTTTGTATTACAGCAAATTTGATTACAATGTTTGGCTTGTTGTAGGTGTGGAAGATGTGGTTCTTTTACACATATACATATGTCTGCTCTTCCTGGGATCCTTTTCCCATGTACCTTATGACAGAATGTTGAGTAGTCTTCTCTTGGTATTCTGTAGGTCTTTGGTGATTATATATGTCACCTGTGTTTGTATATGTCTGTTAACCGCAGTATCATAATGAAACCAATCCTCACACCTTTCCATTGGTGAACCAAAAGTTTGTTTAATGAATCTGTGATTGCCCTTCTCCATGGAAATATCTGCCCTGGTATCCATTTTTCGGTCACACCTATAAGAGATATGATATGATATGTGTCTTTCACTTTCGGACTTACTACAAGTCACGTGATTACCTGTAGACACACCTACGGTGCTGCAAATGGCATTGTGTCCTTTTATTCCTTGGCGTCTATTCTGCCTTAGCGAAGTCCATTTTAAACAATGTGATTACCTGAAGGCTGAGGATTAGCTGACCTGGGTAGCCTGACCCTGCCGGCCGGCCCTCCCCAGGTGTGCCTGGGTTGAGGTCAATATAAACAGCGCTGCAGGCAGCAATAGCCCCTGAAGCTGTGCCTGACTCCATATTCTCTGCCCCGTCAGCAGTCTCAGGGCTGTGCTGGTGGGAGGGAGTGAGCGGCCACAGCTTTGTGCGTGGGCCGGTGTGAGTGGGTCTCTGCTGGACTTTCTGCAGGAGTTGCCAGGTTGCCACCTGTAAAGAAGAGGATGTGTCACCCATACCTTCTGCTGGAATTTCTCTCTGGACAGAGGTGAGGAAGGAAAAAAGCAGTGGGGGCCGGGGCAGGAGGGGTATCTCAGGCAGGGCAATGGAAAGCTTCCAGAAGAGCGCCCTGGGCTAGGACCATCCTGGCTGGCCTGCAGGCACCAAGTTGGCCTGCGTGCTATCGCTGGTGTGGCTCCACAGCCCTTCCTGTAGGCTTTCAAGCCCTTGTACATATTCAGGTGTTTTACCTGGGAAGGGTGGGAAAAGTTCAACAGCAGCTGGCCTGGGGCTCAGCTCACGGTTACTCACAGATGCCTCGGCATGGCCCCCAGCTTTGCAATGAGGACGCTCCTTGCGTAGGAGTGGGCTGCTGGCTGTATGGGAGATGATTCCCCAAAACAGACCAATTTCAGAATTGTTTACCGCTGGAGCAAGTGCCCTGATAGTGTTTTCCTCTGTATAACTGGTGGGTTCAGGGTTTTTTTTTCTTTTTTGGTTCAAGTTAGATTTTATTCCTCTTTTATGTATTTATAGATATAAGCATGGAATAATTCATTCATATAAATACATCTGTGTGAAGGGAAGAACTTTTTTCTGTTTTATTTTTAAATTTTATTGTTTAAAATTTTGAAATTTAATTTTATTTATTTTTTTATACAGCAGGTTATTATTAGTTATGTATTTTATGCATATACATATATACAGGTCAATCCCAATCTCCCAACTCATCCCACCACCACCACCACCTCATGGCTTCCCACACTTGGTGTCCATACGTGTGTTCTCTATCTCTGTGTCCCTATTTCTTCCCTGCAAACCAGTTCATCTGTACCATTTTTCTAGGTTCCACATATATGCATTAATATACAATATTTGTTTTTCTCTTTCCGACTTACTACATTCTGTATGACAGTCTCTAGATCCATCGACGTCTCTACAAATGACCCAGTTTCATTCCTTCTTATGGCTGAGTAATATTCCATTTTATATATGTACCACATCTTTATCCATTCGTCTGTTTGTGGGTATTTAGGTTGCTTCCATTACCTGGCTATTGTAAATAGTGCTGAAATGAGCATTGTGGTGAATGTGCCTTTTTGATTTATGGTTTTCTCTGGGTATATGCCCAGAAGTGGGATTGCTGGATCATATGGTAATTCTATTTCTAGATTTTTTAAGGAAACTCCATACTGTTCTCCATCGTGACTGTATCAATTTACATTTCCACCACTAGTGGAAGAGGGATCCTTTTGTCCACACCCTCCCCAGAATTTGTTGTTTGTAGATTTTCTGATGATGCCGATTCTAACAGGTGTGAGGTGATACCTCATTGTAGTTTTGATTTGCATTTCTCTAATAATTAGTGATGTTGAGCAGCTTTTCATGTGCGTCTTGGCCATCTCTGTGTCTTCTTTGAAGAAACGTCTCTTTAGATCTTCTGCCCATTTTTGTATTGGGTTGTTTGTTTTTTTAATATTAAGCTGCATGAGCTCTTTATATATATTGGAGATTAAACCTTTGTCCATTGATTCGTTTGCAAATATTTTCGCCCATTCTGAGGGATGCTTTTTGCCATTCCCGTTTTTTTAACAAAAAAAGAAAGAAAGAAAAAGAAGCAGAACACTAATGTGTGTAAAATATGCCTTTTGAAACTGTCGTTTTGAAATATGGACGTCCTTTGAATTTTTTGGTCGATATATGAACCCAGGATTTGTTTTCAGGGCAGGTGTCATTTACAGGCCTGCAATGATTTTGAATATCAACTGACCATTAGTGATGGGATTAAAGCTGCTGTTGTGTGAAACGGCAACAAGGTGGCAGCAGTTCTCCCTTACCAAATCTGGTTACTAGGGCAACAGAGCCTCAATGGAAGTCTTGTTCTAGATTGGAATTTAGAATGGAATGTGCCAGGAGAAAGCCCCTCAAGTTTGTCTCACTACTTCTTGTTCGTGTGTTTAATTTTTTTTATTTTTTATTACAGCAAATTTGATTACAATGTTTGGCTTGTTGTAGATGTGGAAGATGTGGTTCTTTTACACATATACATATGTCTGTTCTTCCTGGGATCCTTTTCCCATGTACCTTATGACAGAATGTTGAGTAGTCTTCTCTTGGTATTCTGTAGGTCTTTGGTGATTATATATGTCACCTGTGTTTGTATATGTCTGTTAACCCCAATATCATAATGAAACCAATCCTCACACCTTTCCATTGGTGAACCATAAGTTTGTTTAATGAATCTGTGATTGCCCTTCTCCGTGGAAATATCTGCCCTGGTATCCATTTTTCGGTCACACCTATAAGAGATATGATATGATATGTGTCTTTCACTTTCTGACTTCCTACAAGTCACGTGATTACCTCTAGACACACCTACGGTGCTGCAAATGGCATTGTGTCCTTTTATTCCTTGGCTTCTATTCTGCCTTAGCGAGGTCCATTTTCAACAATGTGATTCCCTGAGGGCTGAGGATTAGCTGACTTGGGTAGCCTGATTCTGCCGGCCGGCCCTCCCCAGGTGTGCCTGGGTTGAGGTCAATATAAACAGCGCTGCAGGCAGCAATAGCCCCTGAAGCTGTGCCTGACTCCATATTCTCTGCCCCGTCAGCAGTCTCGGGGCTGTGCTGGTGGGAGGGAGTGAGGGGTCACGGTTTTGTGGGTGGCCCGGTGTGAGTGGGTCTCTGCTGGACTTTCTGCAGGAGTTGCCAGGCTTCCACCTGTAAAGAAGAGAATGTGTCACCCATACCTTCCGCTGGAATTTCTCTCCGGACAGAGGTGAGGAAGGAAAAAAGCAGTGGGTGCCAGGACAGGATGGGTATCTCAGGCAGGGCAATGGAAAGCTTCCAGAAGAGCGCCCAGGGCCAGGACCATCCTGGCTGGCCTGCAGGCACCAAGTTGGCCTGCGTGCTGTCGCTGGTGTGGCTCCACGGCCCTTCCTCTAGGCTTTCAAGCCCTTGTACCTATTCAGGTGTTTTACCTGGGAAGGGTGGGAAAACTTCAACAGCAGCTGGCTTGGGGCTCAGCTCACGGTTACTCACAGATGCCTCGGCATGGCCCCCAGCTTTGCAATGAGGACGCTCCTTGCGTAGGAGTGGGCTGCTGGCTGTATGGGAGATGATTCCCCACGTCTGACCAATTTCAGAATTGTTTACCACTGGAGCAAGTGCCCTGATATGGTTATCCTCTGTATAACTGGTGGGTTCAGGTTCTTTTTTTCTTTTTTGGTTCAAGTTAGATTTTATTCCTCTTTTATGTATTTATAGACATAAGCATGGAAATAAATCATTCATATAAATACATCTGTGTGAAGGGAAGACCTTTTTTCTGTTTTATTTTTAAATTTTATTTTTTAAAATTTTGAAATTTAATTTTATTTATCTTTTTATACAGCAGGTTATTATTAGTTATGTATTTTATGCATATATATGTATACAGGTCAATCCCAATCTCCCAACTCATCCCACCACCACCAACTCATGGCTTCCCACACTTGGTGTCCATACGTGTGTTCTCTACCTCTGTGTCTGTATTTCTTCCCTGCAAACCAGTTCATCTGTACCATTTTTCTAGGTTCCACATATATGCATTAATATACAATATTTGTTTTTCTCTTTCTGAGTTACTTCATTCTGTATGACAGTCTCTAGATCCATCGACGTCTCTACAAATGACCCTGTTTCATTCCTTCTTATGGCTGAGTAATATTCCATTTTATATATGTACCACATCTTGATCCATTCGTCTGTCTCTGGGTATTTAGGTTGCTTCCATTACCTGGCTATTGTAAATAGTGCTGAAATGAGCATTGTGGTGAATGTGCCTTTTTGATTTATGGTTTTCTCTGGGTATATGCCCAGAAGTGGGATTGCTGGATCATATGGTAATTCTATTTCTAGTTTTTTTAAGGAAACTCCATACTCTTCTCCATCGTGACTGTATCAATTTACATTTCCACCACTAGTGGAAGAGGGATCCTTTTGTCCACACCCTCCCCAGAATTTGTTGTTTGTAGATTTTCTGATGATGCCGATTCTAACAGGTGTGAGGTGATACCTCATTGTAGTTTTGATTTGCATTTCTCTAATAATTAGTGATGTTGAGCAGCTTTTCATGTGCGTCTTGGCCATCTCTGTGTTTTCTTTGAAGAAACGTCTCTTTAGATCTTCTGCCCAATTTTGTATTGGGTTGTTTGTTTTTTAATATTAACCTGCATGAGCTCTTTATATATATTGGAGATTAAACCTTTGTCCATTGATTCGTTTGCAAATATTTTCGCCCATTCTGAGGGATGCTTTTTGCCATTCCCGTTTTTTTAACAAAAAAAGAAAGAAGAAGAAGCAGAACACTAATATGTGTAAAATATGCCTTTTGAAACTGTCGTTTTGAAATATGGACGTCCTTTGAATTTTTTGGTCGATATATGAACCCAGGATTTGTTTTCAGGGCAGGTGTCATTTACAGGCCTGCAATGATTTTGAATATCAAGTGACCATTAGCGCTGGGATTAAAGCTGCTGTTGTGTGAAACGGCCACAAGGTGGCAGCAGTTCTCCCTTACCAAATCTGGTTACTGGGGCAACAGAGCCTCAATGGAAGTCGTGTTCTAGATTGGAATTTAGAATGGAATGTGCCAGGAGAAAGCCCCTCAAGTTTGTCTCACTACTTCTTGTTCGTGTTTTTAATTTAATTTTTTATTTTTTATTACAGCAAATTTGATTACAATGTTTGGCTTGTTGTAGGTGTGGAAGATGTGGTTCTTTTACACATATACATATGTCTGCTCTTCCTGGGATCCTTTTCCCATGTACCTTATGACAGAATGTTGAGTAGTCTTCTCTTGGTATTCTGTAGGTCTTTGGTGATTATATATGTCACCTGTGTTTGTATATGTCTGTTAACCGCAGTATCATAATGAAACCAATCCTCACACCTTTCCATTGGTGAACCAAAAGTTTGTTTAATGAATCTGTGATTGCCCTTCTCCATGGAAATATCTGCCCTGGTATCCATTTTTCGGTCACACCTATAAGAGATATGATATGATATGTGTCTTTCACTTTCGGACTTACTACAAGTCACGTGATTACCTGTAGACACACCTACGGTGCTGCAAATGGCATTGTGTCCTTTTATTCCTTGGCGTCTATTCTGCCTTAGCGAAGTCCATTTTAAACAATGTGATTACCTGAAGGCTGAGGATTAGCTGACCTGGGTAGCCTGACCCTGCCGGCCGGCCCTCCCCAGGTGTGCCTGGGTTGAGGTCAATATAAACAGCGCTGCAGGCAGCAATAGCCCCTGAAGCTGTGCCTGACTCCATATTCTCTGCCCCGTCAGCAGTCTCAGGGCTGTGCTGGTGGGAGGGAGTGAGCGGCCACGGCTTTGTGCGTGGGCCGGTGTGAGTGGGTCTCTGCTGGACTTTCTGCAGGAGTTGCCAGGTTGCCACCTGTAAAGAAGAGGATGTGTCACCCATACCTTCTGCTGGAATTTCTCTCTGGACAGAGGTGAGGAAGGAAAAAAGCAGTGGGGGCCGGGGCAGGAGGGGTATCTCAGGCAGGGCAATGGAAAGCTTCCAGAAGAGCGCCCTGGGCTAGGACCATCCTGGCTGGCCTGCAGGCACCAAGTTGGCCTGCGTGCTATCGCTGGTGTGGCTCCACAGCCCTTCCTGTAGGCTTTCAAGCCCTTGTACATATTCAGGTGTTTTACCTGGGAAGGGTGGGAAAAGTTCAACAGCAGCTGGCCTGGGGCTCAGCTCACGGTTACTCACAGATGCCTCGGCATGGCCCCCAGCTTTGCAATGAGGACGCTCCTTGCGTAGGAGTGGGCTGCTGGCTGTATGGGAGATGATTCCCCAAAACAGACCAATTTCAGAATTGTTTACCGCTGGAGCAAGTGCCCTGATAGTGTTTTCCTCTGTATAACTGGTGGGTTCAGGGTTTTTTTTTCTTTTTTGGTTCAAGTTAGATTTTATTCCTCTTTTATGTATTTATAGATATAAGCATGGAATAATTCATTCATATAAATACATCTGTGTGAAGGGAAGAACTTTTTTCTGTTTTATTTTTAAATTTTATTGTTTAAAATTTTGAAATTTAATTTTATTTATTTTTTTATACAGCAGGTTATTATTAGTTATGTATTTTATGCATATACATATATACAGGTCAATCCCAATCTCCCAACTCATCCCACCACCACCACCACCTCATGGCTTCCCACACTTGGTGTCCATACGTGTGTTCTCTATCTCTGTGTCCCTATTTCTTCCCTGCAAACCAGTTCATCTGTACCATTTTTCTAGGTTCCACATATATGCATTAATATACAATATTTGTTTTTCTCTTTCCGACTTACTACATTCTGTATGACAGTCTCTAGATCCATCGACGTCTCTACAAATGACCCAGTTTCATTCCTTCTTATGGCTGAGTAATATTCCATTTTATATATGTACCACATCTTTATCCATTCGTCTGTTTGTGGGTATTTAGGTTGCTTCCATTACCTGGCTATTGTAAATAGTGCTGAAATGAGCATTGTGGTGAATGTGCCTTTTTGATTTATGGTTTTCTCTGGGTATATGCCCAGAAGTGGGATTGCTGGATCATATGGTAATTCTATTTCTAGATTTTTTAAGGAAACTCCATACTGTTCTCCATCGTGACTGTATCAATTTACATTTCCACCACTAGTGGAAGAGGGATCCTTTTGTCCACACCCTCCCCAGAATTTGTTGTTTGTAGATTTTCTGATGATGCCGATTCTAACAGGTGTGAGGTGATACCTCATTGTAGTTTTGATTTGCATTTCTCTAATAATTAGTGATGTTGAGCAGCTTTTCATGTGCGTCTTGGCCATCTCTGTGTCTTCTTTGAAGAAACGTCTCTTTAGATCTTCTGCCCATTTTTGTATTGGGTTGTTTGTTTTTTTAATATTAAGCTGCATGAGCTCTTTATATATATTGGAGATTAAACCTTTGTCCATTGATTCGTTTGCAAATATTTTCGCCCATTCTGAGGGATGCTTTTTGCCATTCCCGTTTTTTTAACAAAAAAAGAAAGAAAGAAAAAGAAGCAGAACACTAATGTGTGTAAAATATGCCTTTTGAAACTGTCGTTTTGAAATATGGACGTCCTTTGAATTTTTTGGTCGATATATGAACCCAGGATTTGTTTTCAGGGCAGGTGTCATTTACAGGCCTGCAATGATTTTGAATATCAACTGACCATTAGTGATGGGATTAAAGCTGCTGTTGTGTGAAACGGCAACAAGGTGGCAGCAGTTCTCCCTTACCAAATCTGGTTACTAGGGCAACAGAGCCTCAATGGAAGTCTTGTTCTAGATTGGAATTTAGAATGGAATGTGCCAGGAGAAAGCCCCTCAAGTTTGTCTCACTACTTCTTGTTCGTGTGTTTAATTTTTTTTATTTTTTATTACAGCAAATTTGATTACAATGTTTGGCTTGTTGTAGATGTGGAAGATGTGGTTCTTTTACACATATACATATGTCTGTTCTTCCTGGGATCCTTTTCCCATGTACCTTATGACAGAATGTTGAGTAGTCTTCTCTTGGTATTCTGTAGGTCTTTGGTGATTATATATGTCACCTGTGTTTGTATATGTCTGTTAACCCCAATATCATAATGAAACCAATCCTCACACCTTTCCATTGGTGAACCATAAGTTTGTTTAATGAATCTGTGATTGCCCTTCTCCGTGGAAATATCTGCCCTGGTATCCATTTTTCGGTCACACCTATAAGAGATATGATATGATATGTGTCTTTCACTTTCTGACTTCCTACAAGTCACGTGATTACCTCTAGACACACCTACGGTGCTGCAAATGGCATTGTGTCCTTTTATTCCTTGGCTTCTATTCTGCCTTAGCGAGGTCCATTTTCAACAATGTGATTCCCTGAGGGCTGAGGATTAGCTGACTTGGGTAGCCTGATTCTGCCGGCCGGCCCTCCCCAGGTGTGCCTGGGTTGAGGTCAATATAAACAGCGCTGCAGGCAGCAATAGCCCCTGAAGCTGTGCCTGACTCCATATTCTCTGCCCCGTCAGCAGTCTCGGGGCTGTGCTGGTGGGAGGGAGTGAGGGGTCACGGTTTTGTGGGTGGCCCGGTGTGAGTGGGTCTCTGCTGGACTTTCTGCAGGAGTTGCCAGGCTTCCACCTGTAAAGAAGAGAATGTGTCACCCATACCTTCCGCTGGAATTTCTCTCCGGACAGAGGTGAGGAAGGAAAAAAGCAGTGGGTGCCAGGACAGGATGGGTATCTCAGGCAGGGCAATGGAAAGCTTCCAGAAGAGCGCCCAGGGCCAGGACCATCCTGGCTGGCCTGCAGGCACCAAGTTGGCCTGCGTGCTGTCGCTGGTGTGGCTCCACGGCCCTTCCTCTAGGCTTTCAAGCCCTTGTACCTATTCAGGTGTTTTACCTGGGAAGGGTGGGAAAACTTCAACAGCAGCTGGCTTGGGGCTCAGCTCACGGTTACTCACAGATGCCTCGGCATGGCCCCCAGCTTTGCAATGAGGACGCTCCTTGCGTAGGAGTGGGCTGCTGGCTGTATGGGAGATGATTCCCCACGTCTGACCAATTTCAGAATTGTTTACCACTGGAGCAAGTGCCCTGATATGGTTATCCTCTGTATAACTGGTGGGTTCAGGTTCTTTTTTTCTTTTTTGGTTCAAGTTAGATTTTATTCCTCTTTTATGTATTTATAGACATAAGCATGGAAATAAATCATTCATATAAATACATCTGTGTGAAGGGAAGACCTTTTTTCTGTTTTATTTTTAAATTTTATTTTTTAAAATTTTGAAATTTAATTTTATTTATCTTTTTATACAGCAGGTTATTATTAGTTATGTATTTTATGCATATATATGTATACAGGTCAATCCCAATCTCCCAACTCATCCCACCACCACCAACTCATGGCTTCCCACACTTGGTGTCCATACGTGTGTTCTCTACCTCTGTGTCTGTATTTCTTCCCTGCAAACCAGTTCATCTGTACCATTTTTCTAGGTTCCACATATATGCATTAATATACAATATTTGTTTTTCTCTTTCTGAGTTACTTCATTCTGTATGACAGTCTCTAGATCCATCGACGTCTCTACAAATGACCCTGTTTCATTCCTTCTTATGGCTGAGTAATATTCCATTTTATATATGTACCACATCTTGATCCATTCGTCTGTCTCTGGGTATTTAGGTTGCTTCCATTACCTGGCTATTGTAAATAGTGCTGAAGTGAGCATTGTGGTGAATGTGCCTTTTTGATTTATGGTTTTCTCTGGGTATATGCCCAGAAGTGGGATTGCTGGATCATATGGTAATTCTATTTCTAGGTTTTTTAAGGAAACTCCATACTCTTCTCCATCGTGACTGTATCAATTTACATTTCCACCACTAGTGGAAGAGGGATCCTTTTGTCCACACCCTCCCCAGAATTTGTTGTTTGTAGATTTTCTGATGATGCCGATTCTAACAGGTGTGAGGTGATACCTCATTGTAGTTTTGATTTGCATTTCTCTAATAATTAGTGATGTTGAGCAGCTTTTCATGTGCGTCTTGGCCATCTCTGTGTTTTCTTTGAAGAAACGTCTCTTTAGATCTTCTGCCCAATTTTGTATTGGGTTGTTTGTTTTTTAATATTAACCTGCATGAGCTCTTTATATATATTGGAGATTAAACCTTTGTCCATTGATTCGTTTGCAAATATTTTCGCCCATTCTGAGGGATGCTTTTTGCCATTCCCGTTTTTTTAACAAAAAAAGAAAGAAGAAGAAGCAGAACACTAATATGTGTAAAATATGCCTTTTGAAACTGTCGTTTTGAAATATGGACGTCCTTTGAATTTTTTGGTCGATATATGAACCCAGGATTTGTTTTCAGGGCAGGTGTCATTTACAGGCCTGCAATGATTTTGAATATCAAGTGACCATTAGCGCTGGGATTAAAGCTGCTGTTGTGTGAAACGGCCACCAGGTGGCAGCAGTTCTCCCTTACCAAATCTGGTTACTGGGGCAACAGAGCCTCAATGGAAGTCGTGTTCTAGATTGGAATTTAGAATGGAATGTGCCAGGAGAAAGCCCCTCAAGTTTGTCTCACTACTTCTTGTTCGTGTTTTTAATTTAATTTTTTATTTTTTATTACAGCTAATTTGATTACAATGTTTGGCTTGTTGTAGGTGTGGAAGATGTGGTTCTTTTACACATATACATATGTCTGTTCTTCCTGGGATCCTTTTCCGATGTACCTTATGACAGAATGTTGAGTAGTCTTCTCTTGGTATTCTGTAGGTCTTTGGTGATTATATATGTCACCTGTGTTTGTATATGTCTGTTAACCCCAATATCATAATGAAACCAATCCTCACACCTTTCCATTGGTGAACCATAAGTTTGTTTAATGAATCTGTGATTGCCCTTCTCTGTGGAAATATCTGCCCTGGTATCCATTTTTCGGTAACTGCTATAAGATATATGATATGATATGTGTCTTTCACTTTCTGACTTACTACAAGTCACGTGATTACCTTTAGACACACCTACGGTGCTGCAAATGGCATTGTGTCCTTTTATTCCTTGGCTTCTATTCTGCCTTAGCGAGGTCCATTTTCAACAATGTGATTCCCTGAGGGCTGAGGATTAGCTGACCTGGGTAGCCTGATCCTGCCGGCCGGCCCTCCCCAGGTGTGCCTGGGTTGAGGTCAATATAAACAGCGCTGAAGGCAGCAATAGCCCCTGAAGCTGTGCCTAACTCCATATTCTCTGCCCCGTCAGCAGTCTCGGGGCTGTGCTGGTGGGAGGGAGTGAGGGGCCACTGCTTTGTGGGTGGCCCGGTGTGAGTGGGTCTCTGCTGGACTTTCTGCAGGAGTTGACAGGCTGCCACCTGTAAAGAAGAGGATGTGTCACCCATACCTTCCACTGGAATTTCTCTCCGGACAGAGGTGAGGAAGGAAAAAAGCAGTGGGTGCTGGGATAGGAGGAGTATCTCAGGCAGGGCAATGGAAAGCTTCCAGAAAAGCGCCCAGGGCCAGGACCCTCCTGGCTGCCCTGCAGGCACCAAGTTGGCCTGCGTGCTGTCGCTGGTGTGGCTCCATGGCCCTTCCTCTAGGCTTTCAAGCCCTTGTACATATTCAGGTGTTTTACCTGATAAGGGTGGGAAAAGTTCAACAGCAGCTGGCCTGGGGCTCAGCTCACGGTTACTCACAGATGCCTCGGCATGGCCCCCAACTTTTCAATGAGGACGCTCCTTGCATAGGAGTGGGCTGCTGGCTGTATGGGGGATGATTCCCCACCTCTGACCAATTTCAGAATTGTTTACCACTGGAGCAAGTGCCCTGATAGGGTTTTCCTCTGTATAACTGGTGGGTTCAGGTTTTTTGTTTCTTTTTTGGTTCAAGTTAGATTTTATTCCTCTTTTATGTATTTATTGATATAAGCATGGAAATAATTCATTCATATAAATACATCTGTGTGAAGGGAAGACCATTTTTTTGTTTTATTTTTAAATTTTATTTTTTAAAATTTTGAAATTTAATTTTATTTATTTTTTTATACAGCAGGTTATTATTAGTTATGTATTTTATGCATATACATGTATACAGGTCAATCCCAATCTCCCAACTCATCCCACCACCACCATCCCATGGCTTCCCACACTTGGTGTCCATACGTGTGTTCTCTACCTCTGTGTCTCTATTTCTTCCCTGCAAACCAGTTCATCTGTACCATTTTTCTAGGTTCCACATATATGCATTAATATACAATATTTGTTTTTCTCTTTCTGACTTACTTCATTCTGTATGACAGTCTCTAGATCCATCGACGTCTCTACAAATGACCCAGTTTCATTCCTTCTTATAGCTGAGTAATATTCCATTTTATATATGTACCACATCTTTATCCATTCGTCTGTCTGTGGGTATTTAGGTTGCTTCCATTACCTGGCTATTGTAAATAGTGCTGAAATGAGCATTGTGGTGAATGTGCCTTTTTGATTTATGATTTTCTCTGGGTATATGCCCAGAAGTGGGATTGCTGGATCATATGGTAATTCTATTTCTAGTTTTTTTAAGGAAACTCCATACTGTTCTCCATCGTGACTCTATCAATTTACATTTCCACCACTAGTGGAAGAGGGATCCTTTTGTCCACACCCTCCCCAGAATTTGTTGTTTGTAGATTTTCTGATGATGCCGATTCTAACAGGTGTGAGGTGATAACTCATTGTAGTTTTGATTTGCATTTCTCTAATAATTAGTGATGTTGAGCAGCTTTTCATGTGCCTCTTGGCCATCTCTGTGTCTTCTTTGAAGAAACGTCTCTTTAGATCTTCTGCCCATTTTTGTATTGGGTTGTTTGTTTTTTTAATATTAAGCTGCATGAGCTCTTTATATATATTGGAGATTAAACCTTTGTCCATTGATTCGTTTGCAAATATTTTCGCCCATTCTGAGGGATGCTTTTTGCCATTCCCGTTTTTTTAACAAAAAAAGAAAGAAAGAAAAAGAAGCAGAACACTAATGTGTGTAAAATATGCCTTTTGAAACTGTCGTTTTGAAATATGGACGTCCTTTGAAATTTTTGGTCGATATATGAACCCAGGATTTGTTTTCAGGGCAGGTGTCATTTACAGGCCTGCAATGATTTTGAATATCAACTGACCATTAGCGCTGGGATTAAAGCTGCTGTTGTGTGAAACGGCCACAAGGTGGCAGCAGTTCTCCCTTACCAAATCTGGTTACTGGGGCAACAGAGCCTCAATGGAAGTCGTGTTCTAGATTGGAATTTAGAATGGAATGTGCCAGGAGAAAGCCCCTCAAGTTTGTCTCACTACTTCTTGTTCGTGTTTTTAATTTAATTTTTTATTTTTTATTACAGCAAATTTGATTACAATGTTTGGCTTGTTGTAGGTGTGGAAGATGTGGTTCTTTTACACATATACATATGTCTGTTCTTCCTGGGATCCTTTTCCCATGTACCTTATGACAGAATGTTGAGTAGTCTTCTTTTGGTATTCTGTAGGTCTTTGGTGATTATATATGTCACCTGTGTTTGTATATGTCTGTTAACCCCAATATCATAATGAAACCAATCCTCACACCTTTCCATTGGTGAACCATAAGTTTGTTTAATGAATCTGTGATTGCCCTTCTCTGTGGAAATATCTGCCCTGGTATCCATTTTTCGGTAACTGCTATAAGATATATGATATGATATGTGTCTTTCACTTTCTGACTTCCTACAAGTCACGTGATTACCTCTAGACACACCTACGGTGCTGCAAATGGCATTGTGTCCTTTTATTCCTTGGCTTCTATTCTGCCTTAGCGAGGTCCATTTTCAACAATGTGATTCCCTGAGGGCTGAGGATTAGCTGACCTGAGTAGCCTGATCCTGCTGGCCGGCCCTCCCCAGGTGTGCCTGGGTTGAGGTCAATATAAACAGTGCTGCAGGCAGCAATAGCCCCTGAAGCTGTGCCTGACTCCATATTCTCTGCCCCGTCAGCAGTCTCGGGGCTGTGCTGGTGGGAGGGAGTGAGGGGCCACTGCTTTGTGGGTGGCCCGGTGTGAGTGGGTCTCTGCTGGACTTTCTGCAGGAGTTGCCAGGCTGCCACCTGTAAAGAAGAGGATGTGTCACCCATACCTTCCACTGGAATTTCTCTCCGTACAGAGGTGAGGAAGGAAAAAAGCAGTGGGTGCTGGGATAGGAGGGGTATCTCAGGCAGGGCAATGGAAAGCTTCCAGAAGAGCGCCCAGGGCCAGGACCATCCTGGCTGGCCTGCAGGCACCAAGTTGGCCTGCGTGCTGTCGCTGGTGTGGCTCCACGGCCCTTCCTCTAGGCTTTCAAGCCCTTGTACATATTCAGGTGTTTTACCTGGGAAGGGTGGGAAAAGTTCAACAGCAGCTGGCCTGGGGCTCAGCTCACGGTTACTCACAGATGCCTCGGCATGGCCCCCAACTTTTCAATGAGGACGCTCCTTGCGTAGGAGTGGGCTGCTGGCTGTATGGGAGATGATTCACCACCTCTGACCAATTTCAGAATTGTTTACCACTGGAGCAAGTGCCCTGATAGGGTTTTCCTCTGTATAACTGGTGGGTTCAGGTTTTTTGTTTCTTTTTTGGTTCAAGTTAGATTTTATTCCTCTTTTATGTATTTATTGATATAAGCATGGAAATAATTCATTCATATAAATACATCTGTGTGAAGGGAAGACCTTTTTTCTGTTTTATTTTTAAATTTTATTTTTTAAAATTTTGAAATTTAATTTTATTTATTTTTTTATACAGCAGGTTATTATTAGTTATGTATTTTATGCATATACATGTATACAGGTCAATCCCAATCTCCCAACTCATCCCACCACCACCATCCCATGGCTTCCCACACTTGGTGTCCATACGTGTGTTCTCTACCTCTGTGTCTCTATTTCTTCCCTGCAAACCAGTTCATCTGTACCATTTTTCTAGGTTCCACATATATGCATTAATATACAATATTTGTTTTTCTCTTTCTGACTTACTTCATTCTGTATGACAGTCTCTAGATCCATCGACGTCTCTACAAATGACCCAGTTTCATTCCTTCTTATAGCTGAGTAATATTCCATTTTATATATGTACCACATCTTTATCCATTCGTCTGTCTGTGGGTATTTAGGTTGCTTCCATTACCTGGCTATTGTAAATAGTGCTGAAATGAGCATTGTGGTGAATGTGCCTTTTTTTTTTTTTTTTTTTTTTTTTTTTTTTTTTTTTTTTTTTGTGGTATGCGGGCCTCTCACTGTTGCGGCCTCTCCCGTTGCGGAGCACAGGCTCCGGATGCGCAGGCTCAGCAGCCATGGCTCACGGGCCCAGCCGCTCCGCGGCATATGGGATCCTCCCAGACCGGGGCACGAACCCGTATCCCCTGCATCGGCAGGCGGACTCTCAACCACTGCGCCACCAGGGAGGCCCGTGAATGTGCCTTTTTGATTTATGGTTTTCTCTGGGTATATGCCCAGAAGTGGGATTGCTGGATCATATGGTAATTCTATTTCTAGTTTTTTTAAGGAAACTCCATACTGTTCTCCATCGTGACTGTATCAATTTACATTTCCACCACTAGTGGAAGAGGGATCCTTTTGTCCACACCCTCCCCAGAATTTGTTGTTTGTAGATTTTCTGATGATGCCGATTCTAACAGGTGTGAGGTGATAACTCATTGTAGTTTTGATTTGCATTTCTCTAATAATTAGTGATGTTGAGCAGCTTTTCATGTGCCTCTTGGCCATCTCTGTGTCTTCTTTGAAGAAACGTCTCTTTAGATCTTCTGCCCATTTTTGTATTGGGTTTTTTGTTTTTTTAATATTAAGCTGCATGAGCTCTTTATATATATTGGAGATTAAACCTTTGTCCATTGATTCGTTTGCAAATATTTTCGCCCATTCTGAGGGATGCTTTTTGCCATTCCCGTTTTTTTAACAAAAAAAGAAAGAAAGAAAAAGAAGCAGAACACTAATGTGTGTAAAATATGCCTTTTGAAACTGTCGTTTTGAAATATGGACGTCCTTTGAAATTTTTGGTCGATATATGAACCCAGGATTTGTTTTCAGGGCAGGTGTCATTTACAGGCCTGCAATGATTTTGAATATCAAGTGACCATTAGCGCTGGGATTAAAGCTGCTGTTGTGTGAAACGGCCACCAGGTGGCAGCAGTTCTCCCTTACCAAATCTGGTTACTGGGGCAACAGAGCCTCAATGGAAGTCGTGTTCTAGATTGGAATTTAGAATGGAATGTGCCAGGAGAAAGCCCCTCAAGTTTGTCTCACTACTTCTTGTTCGTGTTTTTAATTTAATTTCTTATTTTGTATTACAGCAAATTTGATTACAATGTTTGGCTTGTTGTAGGTGTGGAAGATGTGGTTCTTTTACACATATACATATGTCTGTTCTTCCTGGGATCCTTTTCCCATGTACCTTATGACAGAATGTTGAGTAGTCTTCTCTTGGTATTCTGTAGGTCTTTGGTGATTATATATGTCACCTGTGTTTGTATATGTCTGTTAACCCCAATATCATAATGAAACCAATCCTCACACCTTTCAATTGGTGAACCATAAGTTTGTTTAATGAATCTGTGATTGCCCTTCTCTGTGGAAATATCTGCCCTGGTATCCATTTTTCGGTCACACCTATAAGAGATATGATATGATATGTGTCTTTCATTTTCTGACTTATTACAAGTCACGTGATTACCTTTAGACACACCTACGGTGCTGCAAATGGCATTGTGTCCTTTTATTCCTTGGCTTCTATTCTGCCTTAGCGAGGTCCATTTTCAACAATGTGATTCCCTGAGGGCTGAGGATTAGCTGACCTGGGTAGACTGACCTTGCCGACCGGCCCTCCCCAGGTGTGCCTTGGTTGAGGTCAATATAAACAGCGCTGCAGGCAGCAATAGCCCCTGAAGCTGTGCCTGACTCCATATTTTCTACCCCGTCAGCAGTCTTGGGGCTGTGCTGGTGGGAGGGAGTGAGGGGCCACGGCTTTGTGGGTGGCCCGGTGTGAGTGGGTCTCTGCTGGACTTTCTGCAGGAGTTGCCAGGCTGCCACCTGTAAAGAAGAGGATGTGTCAACCATACCTTCCACTGGAATTTCTCTCCGGACAGAGGTGAGGAAGGAAAAAAGCAGTGGGGGCCGGAACAGGAGGGGTATCTCAGGCAGGGCAATGGAAAGCTTCCAGAAGAGTGCCCAGGGCCAGGACCATCCTGGCTGCCCTGCAGGCACCAAGTTGGCCTGCGTGCTGTCGCTGGTGTGGCTCCACGGCCCTTCCTCTAGGCTTTCAAGCCCTTGTACATATTCAGGTGTTTTACCTGGGAAGGGCGGGAAAAGTTCAACAGCAGCTGGCCTGGGGCTCAGCTCACGGTTACTCACAGATGCCTCAGCATGGCCCCCAGCTTTGCAATGAGGACGCTCCTTGCGTAGGAGTGGGCTGCTGGCTGTATGCGAGATGATTCCCCACCTCTGACCAATTTCAGAATTGTTTACTGCTGGAGCAAGTGCCCTGATAGGGTTTTCCTCTGTATAACTGGTGGGTTCAGGTTTTTTTTTTCTTTTTTGGTTCAAGTTAGATTTTATTCCTCTTTTATGTATTTATAGATATAAGCATGGAAATAATTCATTCATATAAATACATCTGTGTGAAGGGAAGAACTTTTTTATGTTTTATTTTTAAATTTATTTTTTAAAATTTTGAAAGTTAATTTTATTTATTTTTTTACACAGCAGGTTATTATTAGTTATGTATTTTATGCATATACATGTATACAGGTCAATCCCAATCTCCCAACTCATCCCACCACCACCACCCCATGGCTTCCCACACTTTGTGTCCATACGTGTGTTCTCTACCTCTGTGTCTCTATTTCTTCCCTGCAAACCAGTTCATCTGTACCATTTTTCTAGGTTCCACATATATGCATTAATATACAATATTTGTTTTTCTCTTTCTGACTTACTTCATTCTGTATGACAGTCTCTAGATCCATCGACGTCTCTACAAATGACCCTGTTTCATTCCTTCTTATGGCTGAGTAATATTCCATTTTATATATGTACCACATCTTTATCCATTCGTCTGACTGTGGGTATTTAGGTTGCTTCCATTACCTGGCTATTGTAAATAGTGCTGAAATGAGCATTGTGGTGAATGTGCCTTTTTGATTTATGGTTTTCTCTGGGTATATGCCCAGAAGTGGGATTGCTGGATCATATGGTAATTCTATTTCTAGTTTTTTTAAGGAAACTCCATACTGTTCTCCATCGTGACTCTATCAATTTACATTTCCACCACTAGTGGAAGAGGGATCCTTTTGTCCACACCCTCCCCAGAATTTGTTGTTTGTAGATTTTCTGATGATGCCGATTCTAACAGGTGTGAGGTGATACCTCATTGTAGTTTTGATTTGCATTTCTCTAATAATTAGTGATGTTGAGTAGCTTTTCATGTGCGTCTTGGCCATCTCTGTGTCTTCTATGAAGAAACGTCTCTTTAGATCTCCTGCCCAATTTTGTATTGGGTTGTTTGTTTTTTTAATATTAAGCTGCATGAGCTCTTTATATATATTGGAGATTAAACCTTTGTCCATTGATTCGTTTGCAAATATTTTCGCACATTCTGAGGGATGCTTTTTGCCATTCCCGTTTTTTTAACAAAAAAAGAAAGAAAGAAAAAGAAGCAGAACACTAATGTGTGTAAAATATGCCTTTTGAAACTGTCGTTTTGAAATATGGACGTCCTTTGAATTTTTGGGTCGATATATGAACCCAGGATTTGTTTTCAGGGCAGGTGTCATTTACAGGCCTGCAATGATTTTGAATATCAACTGACCATTAGCGCTGGGATTAAAGCTGCTGTTGTGTGAAACGGCCACAAGGTGGCAGCAGTTCTCCCTTACCAAATCTGGTTACTGGGGCAACAGAGCCTCAATGGAAGTCGAGTTCTAGATTGGAATTTAGAATGGAATGTGCCAGGAGAAAGCCCCTCAAGTTTGTCTCACTACTTCTTGTTCCTGTTTTTAATTTAATTTTTTATTTTTTATTACAGCAAATTTGATTACAATGTTTGGCTTGTTGTAGGTGTGGAAGATGTGGTTCTTTTAAACATATACATATGTCTGTTCTTCCTGGGATCCTTTTCCCATGTACCTTATGACAGAATGTTGAGTAGTCTTCTCTTGGTATTCTGTAGGTCTTTGGTGATTATATATGTCACCTGTGTTTGTATATGTCTGTTAACCCCAATATCATAATGAAACCAATCCTCACACCTTTCCATTGGTGAACCATAAGTTTGTTTAATGAACCTGTGATTGCCCTTCTCTGTGGAAATATCTGCCCTGGTATCCATTTTTCGGTCACACCTATAAGAGATATGATATGATATGTGTCTTTCACTTTCTGACTTCCTACAAGTCACGTGATTACCTCTAGACACACCTACGGTGCTGCAAATGGCATTGTGTCCTTTTATTCCTTGGCTTCTATTCTGCCTTAGCGAGGTCCATTTTCAACAATGTGATTCTCTGAGGGCTGAGGATTAGCTGACCTGGGTAGCCTGACCCTGACGGCCAGCCCTCCCAAGGTGTGCCTGGGTTGAGGTCAATATAAACAGCGCTGCAGGCAGCAATAGCCCCTGAAGCTGTGCCTGACTCCATATTCTCTGCCCCGTCCGCAGTCTCGGGGCTGTGCTGGTGGGAGGGAGTGAGGGGCCACGGCTTTGTGGGTGGCCCGGTGTGAGTGGGTCTCTGCTGGACTTTCTGCAGGAGTTGCCAGGCTGCCACCTGTAAAGAAGAGGATGTGTCAACCATACCTTCCACTGGAATTTTCTCCGGACAGAGGTGAGGAAGGAAAAAAGCAGTGGGGGCCGGGACAGGAGGGGTATCTCAGGCAGGGCAATGGAAAGCTTCCAGAAGAGCGCCCATGGCCAGGACCATCCTGGCTGGCCTGCAGGCACCAAGTTGGCCTGCGTGCTGTCGCTGGTGTGGCTCCACGGCCCTTCCTCTAGGCTTTCAAGCCCTTGTACATATTCAGGTGTTTTACCTGGGAAGGGTGGGAAAAGTTCAACAGCAGCTGGCCTGGGGCTCAGCTCACGGTTACTCACAGATGCCTCGGCATGGCCCCCAGCTTTGCAATGAGGACGCTCCTTGCGTAGGAGTGGGCTGCTGGCTGTATGGGAGATGATTCCCCACCTCTGACCAATTTCAGAATTGTTTACTGCTGGAGCAAGTGCCCTGATAGGGTTTTCCTCTGTCTAACTGGTGGGTTCAGCGTTTTTTTTTTTCTTTTTTGGTTCAAGTTAGATTTTATTCCTCTTTTATGTATATATAGATATAAGCATGGAAATAATTCATTCATATAAATACATCTGCGTGAAGGGAAGAACTTTTTTCTGTTTTATTTTTAAATTTTATTTTTTAAAATTTTGAAATTTAATTTTATTTATTTTTTTATACAGCAGGTTATTATTAGTTATGTATTTTATGCATATACATGTATACAGGTCAATCCCAATCTCCCAACTCATCCCACCACCAACACCCCATTGCTTCCCACACTTGGTGTCCATACGTGTGTTCTCTACCTCTGTGTCTCTATTTCTTCCCTGCAAACCAGTTCATCTGTACCATTTTTCTAGGTTCCACATATATGCATTAATATACAATATTTGTTTTTCTCTTTCTGACTTACTTCATTCTGTATGACAGTCTCTAGATCCATCGACGTCTCTACAAATGACCCAGTTTCATTCCTTCTTATGGCTGAGTAATATTCCATTTTATATATGTACCACATCTTTATCCATTCGTCTGTCTGTGGGTATTTAGGTTGCTTCCATTACCTGGCTATTGTAAATAGTGCTGAAATGAGCATTGTGGTGAATGTGCCTTTTTGATTTATGGTTTTCCCTGGGTATATGCCCAGAAGTGGGATTGCTGGATCATATGGTAATTCTATTTCTAGTTTTTTTAAGGAAACTCCATACTGTTCTCCATCGTGACTGTATCAATTTACATTTCCACCACTAGTGGAAGAGGGATCCTTTTGTCCACACCCTCCCCAGAATTTGTTGTTTGTAGATTTTCTGATGATGCCGATTCTAACAGGTGTGAGGTGATACCTCATTGTAGTTTTGATTTGCATTTCTCTAATAATTAGTGATGTTGAGCAGCTTTTCATGTGTGTCTTGGCCATCTGTGTGTCTTCTTTGAAGAAACGTCTCTTTAGATCTTCTGCCCATTTTTGTATTGGGTTGTTTGTTTTTTTAATATTAAGCTGCATGAGCTCTTTATATATATTGGAGATTAAACCTTTGTCCATTGATTCGTTTGCAAATATTTTCGCCCATTCTGAGGGATGTTTTTAGCCATTCCCGTTTTTTTAACAAAAAAAGAAAGAAAGAAAAAGAAGCAGAACACTAATATGTGTAAAATATGCCTTTTGAAACTGTCGTTTTGAAATATGGACGTCCTTTGAATTTTTTGGTCGATATATGAACCCAGGATTTGTTTTCAGGGCAGGTGTCATTTACAGGCCTGCAATGATTTTGAATATCCACTGACCATTAGCACTGGGATTAAAGCTGCTGTTGTGTGAAACGGCCACAAGGTGGCAGCAGTTCTCCCTTACCAAATCTGGTTACTAGGGCAACAGGGCCTCAATGGAAGTCGTGTTCTAGATTGGAATTTAGAATGGAATGTGCCAGGAGAAAGCCCCTCAAGTTTGTCTCACTACTTGTTGTTCGTGTTTTTAATTTAATTTTTTATTTTTTATTACAGCAAATTTGATTACAATGTTTGGCTTGTTGTAGTTGTGGAAGATGTGGTTGTTTTACACATATACATATGTCTGTTCTTCCTGGGATCCTTTTCCCATGTACCTTATGACAGAATGTTGAGTAGTCTTCTCTTGGTATTCTGTAGGTCTTTGGTGATTATATATGTCACCTGTGTTTGTATATGTCTGTTAACCCCAATATCATAATGAAACCAATCCTCACACCTTTCCATTGGTGAACCATAAGTTTGTTTAATGAATCTGTGATTGCCCTTCTCCGGGGAAATATCTGCCCTGGTATCCATTTTTCGGTCACACCTATAAGAGATATGATATGATATGTGTCTTTCACTTTCTGACTTACTACAAGTCACGTGATTACCTCTAGACACACCTACGGTGCTGCAAATGGCATTGTGTCCTTTTATTCCTTGGCTTCTATTCTGCCTTAGCGAGGTCCATTTTCAACAATGTGATTCCCTGAGGGCTGAGGATTAGCTGACCTGGGTAGCCTGATCCTGCCGGCCGGCCCTCCCAAGGTGTGCCTGGGTTGAAGTCAATATAAACAGCGCTGAAGGCAGCAATAGCCCCTGAAGCTGTGCCTGACTCCATATTCTCTGCCCCATCAGCAGTTTCGGGGCTGTCCTGGTGGGAGGGAGTGAGGGGCCACGGCATTGTGGGTGGCCCGGTGTGAGTGGGTCTCTGCTGGACTTTCTGCAGGAGTTGCCAGGCTGCCACCTGTAAATAAGAGGATGTGTCACCCATACCTTCCGCTGGAATTTCTCTCCGGACAGAGGTGAGGAAGGAAAAAAGCAGTGGGGGCCGGGGCAGGAGGGGTATCTCAGGCAGGGCAATGGAAAGCTTCCAGAAGAGCGCCCAGGGCCAGGACCATCCTGGCTGGCCTGCAGGCAGCTAGTTGGCCTGCGTGCTGTCGCTGGTGTGGCTCCACGGCCCTTCCTCTAGGCTTTCAAGCCCTTGTACATATTCAGGTGTTTTACCTGGGAAGGGTGGGAAAAGTTCAACAGCAGCTGGCCTGGGGCTCAGCTCACGGTTACTCACAGATGCCTCGTCATGGCCCCCAGCTTTGCAATGAGGACGCTCCTTGCGTGGGAGTGGGCTGCTGGCTGTATGGGAGATGATTCCCCACCTCTGACCAATTTCAGAATTGTGTACCACTGGAGCAAGTGCCCTGATAGGGTTTTCCTCTGTATAACTGGTGGGTTCATTGTTTTTTTTTCTTTTTTGGTTCAAGTTAGATTTGATTCCTCTTTTATGTATTTATAGATATAAGCATGGAAATAATTCATTCATATAAATACATCTGTGTGAAGGGAAGACCTTTTTTCTGTTTTATTTTTAAATTTTATTTTTTAAAATTTTGAAATTTAATTTTATTTATTTTTTTATACAGCAGGTTACTATTATGTAGTTTATGCATATACATGTATACAGGTCAATCCCAATCTCCCAACTCATCCCACCACCACCACCCCATGGCTTCCCACACTTGGTGTCCATACGTGTGTTCTCTACCTCTGTGTCTCTATTTCTTCCCTGCAAACCAGTTCATCTGTACCATTTTTCTAGGTTCCACATATATGCATTAATATACAATATTTGTTTTTCTCTTTCTGACTTACTTCATTCTGTATGACAGTCTCTAGATCCATCGACGTCTCTACACATGACCCAGTTTCATTCCTTCTTATGGCTGAGTAATATTCCATTTTATATATGTACCACATCTTTATCCATTCGTCTGTCTGTGGGTATTTAGGTTGCTTCCATTACCTGGCTATTGCAAATAGTGCTGAAATGAGCATTGTGGTGAATGTGCCTTTTTGATTTATGGTTTTCTCTGGGTATATGCCCAGAAGTGGGATTGCTGGATCATATGGTAATTCTATTTCTAGTTTTTTTAAGGAAACTCCATACTGTACTCCATTTTGACTGTATCAATTTACATTTCCACTACTAGTGGAAGAGGGATCCTTCTGTCCACACCCTCCCCAGAATTTGTTGTTTGTAGATTTTCTGATGATGATGATTCTAACAGGTGTGAGGTGATACCTCATTGTAGTTTTGATTTGCATTTCTCTAATAATTAGTGATGTTGAGCAGCTTTTCCTGCGCGTCTTGGCCATCTGTGTGTCTTCGTTGAAGAAACGTCTCTTTAGATCTTCTGCCCATTTTTCTATTCGGTTGTTTGTTTTTTTAATATTAAGCTGCATGAGCTCTTTATATATATTGGAGATTAAACCTTTGTCCATTGATTCGTTTGCAAATATTTTCGCCCATTCTCAGGGATGGTTTTTGCCATTCCCGTTTTTTTAACAAAAAAAGAAAGAAAGAAAAAGAAGCAGAACACTAATGTGTGTAAAATATGCCTTTTGAAACTGTCGTTTTGAAATATGGACGTCCTTTGAAATTTTTGGTCGATATATGAACCCAGGATTTGTTTTCAGGGCAGGTGTCATTTACAGGCCTGCAATGATTTTGAATATCAACTGACCATTAGCGCTGGGATTAAAGCTGCTGTTGTGTGAAACGGCCACCAGGTGGCAGCAGTTCTCCCTTACCAAATCTGGTTACTGGGGCAACAGAGCCTCAATGGAAGTCGTGTTCTAGATTGGAATTTAGAATGGAATGTGCCAGGAGAAAGCCCCTCAAGTTTGTCTCACTACTTCTTGTTCGTGTTTTTAATTTAATTTCTTATTTTGTATTACAGCAAATTTGATTACAATGTTTGGCTTGTTGTAGGTGTGGAAGATGTGGTTCTTTTACACATATACATATGTCTGTTCTTCCTGGGATCCTTTTCCCATGTACCTTATGACAGAATGTTGAGTAGTCTTCTCTTGGTATTCTGTAGGTCTTTGGTGATTATATATGTCACCTGTGTTTGTATATGTCTGTTAACCCCAATATCATAATGAAACCAATCCTCACACCTTTCCATTGGTGAACCATAAGTTTGTTTAATGAATCTGTGATTGCCCTTCTCTGTGGAAATATCTGCCCTGGTATCCATTTTTCGGTCACACCTATAAGAGATATGATATGATATGTGTCTTTCACTTTTGGACTTCCTCCAAGTCACGTGATTACCTCTAGACACACCTACGGTGCTGCAAATGGCATTGTGTCCTTTTATTCCTTGGCTTCTATTCTGCCTTAGCGAGGTCCATTTTCAACAATGTGATTCCCTGAGGGCTGAGGATTAGCTGACCTGGGTAGCCTGAACCTGCCGGCCGGCCCTCCGCAGGTGTGCCTGGGTTGAGGCCAATATAAACAGCGCTGCAGGCAGCAATAGCCCCTGAAGCTGTGCCTGACTCCATATTCTCTGCCCCATCAGCAGTCTCGGCGCTGTGCTGGTGGGAGGGACTGAGGGGCCACGGCTTTGTGGGTGGCCCGGTGTGAGTGTGTCTCTGCTGGACTTTCTGCAGGAGTTGCCAGGCTTCTACGTGTAAAGAAGAGGATGTGTCACCCATACCTTCCGCTGGAATTTCTCTCCGGACAGAGGTGAGGAAGGAAAAAAGCAGTGGGTGCCGGGATAGGAGGGGTATCTCAGGCAGGGCAATGGAAAGCTTCCAGAAGAGCGCCCAGGGCCAGGACCATCCTGGCTGGCCTGCAGGCACCAAGTTGGCCTGCGTGCTGTCGCTGGTGTGGCTCCACGGCCCTTCCTCTAGGCTTTCATGCCCTTGTACATATTCAGGTGTTTTACCTGGGAATGGTGGGAAAAGTTCAACAGCAGCTGGCCTGGGGCTCAGCTCACGGTTACTCACAGATGCCTCGGCATGGCCCCCAGCTTTGCAATGAGGACGCTCCTTGCATAGGACTGGGCTGCTTGCTCTATGGGAGATGATTCCCCACCTCTAACCAATTTCAGAATTGTTTACCACTGGAGCAAGTGCCCTGATAGGGTTTTCCTCTGTCTAACTGGTGCGTTCAGGTTTTTTTTTTCTTTTTTGGTTCAAGTTAGATTTTATTCCTCTTTTATGTATTTATATATATAAGCATGGAAATAATTCATTCATATAAATACATCTGTGTGAAGGGAAGAACTTTTTTCTGTTTTATTTTTAAATTTTATTTTTTAAAATTTTGAAATTTACTTTTATTTATTTTTTTATACAGCAGGTTACTATTATGTATTTTATGCATATACATGTATACAGGTCAATCCCAATCTCCCAACTCATCCCACCACCACCACCCCATGGCTTCCCACACTTGGTGTCCATACGTGTGTTCTCTACCTCTGTGTCTCTATTTCTTCCCTGCAAACCAGTTCATCTGTACCATTTTTCTAGGTTCCACATATATGCATTAATATACAATATTTGTTTTTCTCTTTCTGACTTACTTCATTCTGTATGACAGTCTCTAGATCCATCGACGTCTCTACACATGACCCAGTTTCATTCCTTCTTATGGCTGAGTAATATTCCATTTTATATATGTACCACATCTTTATCCATTCGTCTGTCTGTGGGTATTTATGTTGCTTCCATTACCTGGCTATTGCAAATAGTGCTGAAATGAGCATTGTGGTGAATGTGCCTTTTTGATTTATGGTTTTCTCTGGGTATATGCCCAGAAGTGGGATTGCTGGATCATATGGTAATTCTATTTCTAGTTTTTTTAAGGAAACTCCATACTGTTCTCCATTTTGACTGTATCAATTTACATTTCCACTACTAGTGGAAGAGGGATCCTTCTGTCCACACCCTCCCCAGAATTTGTTGTTTGTAGATTTTCTGATGATGCCGATTCTAACAGGTGTGAGGTGATACCTCATTGTAGTTTTGATTTGCATTTCTCTAATAATTAGTGATGTTGAGAGCTTTTCCTGTGCGTCTTGGACATCTCTGTGTCTTCGTTGAAGAAACGTCTCTTTAGATATTCTGCCCATTTTTGTATTGGGTTGTTTGTTTTTTTAATATTAAGCTGCATGAGCTCTTTATATATATTGGAGATTAAACCTTTGTCCATTGATTCGTTTGCAAATATTTTCGCCCATTCTGAGGGATGCTTTTTGCCATTCCCGTTTTTTTAACCAAAAAAGAAAGAAAGAAAAAGAAGCAGAACACTAATGTGTGTAAAATATGCCTTTTGAAACTGTCGTTTTGAAATATGGACGTCCTTTGAATTTTTTGGTCGATATATGAACCCAGGATTTGTTTTCAGGGCAGGTGTCATTTACAGGCCTGCAATGATTTTGAATATCAAGTGACCATTAGCGCTGGGATTAAAGCTGCTGTTGTGTGAAACGGCCACAAGGTGGCAGCAGTTCTCCCTTACCAAATCTGGTTACTGGGGCAACAGAGCCTCAATGGAAGTCGTGTTCTAGATTGGAATTTAGAATGGAATGTGCCAGGAGAAAGCCCCTCAAGTTTGTCTCACTACTTCTTGTTCGTGTTTTTAATTTAATTTTTTATTTTTTATTACAGCAAATTTGATTACAATGTTTGGCTTGTTGTAGGTGTGGAAGATGTGGTTCTTTTACACATATACATATGTCTGCTCTTCCTGGGATCCTTTTCCCATGTACCTTATGACAGAATGTTGAGTAGTCTTCTCTTGGTATTCTGTAGGTCTTTGGTGATTATATATGTCACCTGTGTTTGTATATGTCTGTTAACCGCAGTATCATAATGAAACCAATCCTCACACCTTTCCATTGGTGAACCAAAAGTTTGTTTAATGAATCTGTGATTGCCCTTCTCCATGGAAATATCTGCCCTGGTATCCATTTTTCGGTCACACCTATAAGAGATATGATATGATATGTGTCTTTCACTTTCGGACTTACTACAAGTCACGTGATTACTTGTAGACACACCTACGGTGCTGCAAATGGCATTGTGTCCTTTTATTCCTTGGCGTCTATTCTGCCTTAGCGAAGTCCATTTTAAACAATGTGATTACCTGAAGGCTGAGGATTAGCTGACCTGGGTAGCCCGACCCTGCCGGCCGGCCCTCCCCAGGTGTGCCTGGGTTGAAGTCAATATAAACAGCGCTGCAGGCAGCAATAGCCCCTGAAGCTGTGCCTGACTCCATATTCTCTGCCCCGTCAGCAGTCTCAGGGCTGTGCTGGTGGGAGGGAGTGAGCGGCCACGGCTTTGTGCGTGGGCCGGTGTGAGTGGGTCTCTGCTGGACTTTCTGCAGGAGTTGCCAGGCTGCCACCTGTAAAGAAGAGGATGTGTCACCCATACCTTCTGCTGGAATTTCTCTCTGGACAGAGGTGAGGAAGGAAAAAAGCAGTGGGGGCCGGGGCAGGAGGGGTATCTCAGGCAGGGCAATGGAAAGCTTCCAGAAGAGCGCCCTGGGCTAGGACCATCCTGGCTGGCCTGCAGGCACCAAGTTGGCCTGCGTGCTATCGCTGGTGTGGCTCCACAGCCCTTCCTGTAGGCTTTCAAGCCCTTGTACATATTCAGGTGTTTTACCTGGGAAGGGTGGGAAAAGTTCAACAGCAGCTGGCCTGGGGCTCAGCTCACGGTTACTCACAGATGCCTCGGCATGGCCCCCAGCTTTGCAATGAGGACGCTCCTTGCGTAGGAGTGGGCTGCTGGCTGTATGGGAGATGATTCCCCAAAACAGACCAATTTCAGAATTGTTTACCGCTGGAGCAAGTGCCCTGATAGTGTTTTCCTCTGTATAACTGGTGGGTTCAGGGTTTTTTTTTCTTTTTTGGTTCAAGTTAGATTTTATTCCTCTTTTATGTATTTATAGATATAAGCATGGAATAATTCATTCATATAAATACATCTGTGTGAAGGGAAGAACTTTTTTCTGTTTTATTTTTAAATTTTATTGTTTAAAATTTTGAAATTTAATTTTATTTATTTTTTTATACAGCAGGTTATTATTAGTTATGTATTTTATGCATATACATATATACAGGTCAATCCCAATCTCCCAACTCATCCCACCACCACCACCACCTCATGGCTTCCCACACTTGGTGTCCATACGTGTGTTCTCTATCTCTGTGTCCCTATTTCTTCCCTGCAAACCAGTTCATCTGTACCATTTTTCTAGGTTCCACATATATGCATTAATATACAATATTTGTTTTTCTCTTTCCGACTTACTACATTCTGTATGACAGTCTCTAGATCCATCGACGTCTCTACAAATGACCCAGTTTCATTCCTTCTTATGGCTGAGTAATATTCCATTTTATATATGTACCACATCTTTATCCATTCGTCTGTTTGTGGGTATTTAGGTTGCTTCCATTACCTGGCTATTGTAAATAGTGCTGAAATGAGCATTGTGGTGAATGTGCCTTTTTGATTTATGGTTTTCTCTGGGTATATGCCCAGAAGTGGGATTGCTGGATCATATGGTAATTCTATTTCTAGATTTTTTAAGGAAACTCCATACTGTTCTCCATCGTGACTGTATCAATTTACATTTCCACCACTAGTGGAAGAGGGATCCTTTTGTCCACACCCTCCCCAGAATTTGTTGTTTGTAGATTTTCTGATGATGCCGATTCTAACAGGTGTGAGGTGATACCTCATTGTAGTTTTGATTTGCATTTCTCTAATAATTAGTGATGTTGAGCAGCTTTTCATGTGCGTCTTGGCCATCTGTGTGTCTTCTTTGAAGAAACGTCTCTTTAGATCTTCTGCCCATTTTTGTATTGGGTTGTTTGTTTTTTTAATATTAAGCTGCATGAGCTCTTTATATATATTGGAGATTAAACCTTTGTCCATTGATTCGTTTGCAAATATTTTCGCCCATTCTGAGGGATGCTTTTTGCCATTCCCGTTTTTTTAACAAAAAAAGAAAGAAAGAAAAAGAAGCAGAACACTAATGTGTGTAAAATATGCCTTTTGAAACTGTCGTTTTGAAATATGGACGTCCTTTGAATTTTTTGGTCGATATATGAACCCAGGATTTGTTTTCAGGGCAGGTGTCATTTACAGGCCTGCAATGATTTTGAATATCAACTGACCATTAGTGATGGGATTAAAGCTGCTGTTGTGTGAAACGGCAACAAGGTGGCAGCAGTTCTCCCTTACCAAATCTGGTTACTAGGGCAACAGAGCCTCAATGGAAGTCTTGTTCTAGATTGGAATTTAGAATGGAATGTGCCAGGAGAAAGCCCCTCAAGTTTGTCTCACTACTTCTTGTTCGTGTGTTTAATTTTTTTTATTTTTTATTACAGCAAATTTGATTACAATGTTTGGCTTGTTGTAGATGTGGAAGATGTGGTTCTTTTACACATATACATATGTCTGTTCTTCCTGGGATCCTTTTCCCATGTACCTTATGACAGAATGTTGAGTAGTCTTCTCTTGGTATTCTGTAGGTCTTTGGTGATTATATATGTCACCTGTGTTTGTATATGTCTGTTAACCCCAATATCATAATGAAACCAATCCTCACACCTTTCCATTGGTGAACCATAAGTTTGTTTAATGAATCTGTGATTGCCCTTCTCCGTGGAAATATCTGCCCTGGTATCCATTTTTCGGTCACACCTATAAGAGATATGATATGATATGTGTCTTTCACTTTCTGACTTCCTACAAGTCACGTGATTACCTCTAGACACACCTACGGTGCTGCAAATGGCATTGTGTCCTTTTATTCCTTGGCTTCTATTCTGCCTTAGCGAGGTCCATTTTCAACAATGTGATTCCCTGAGGGCTGAGGATTAGCTGACTTGGGTAGCCTGATTCTGCCGGCCGGCCCTCCCCAGGTGTGCCTGGGTTGAGGTCAATATAAACAGCGCTGCAGGCAGCAATAGCCCCTGAAGCTGTGCCTGACTCCATATTCTCTGCCCCGTCAGCAGTCTCGGGGCTGTGCTGGTGGGAGGGAGTGAGGGGTCACGGTTTTGTGGGTGGCCCGGTGTGAGTGGGTCTCTGCTGGACTTTCTGCAGGAGTTGCCAGGCTTCCACCTGTAAAGAAGAGAATGTGTCACCCATACCTTCCGCTGGAATTTCTCTCCGGACAGAGGTGAGGAAGGAAAAAAGCAGTGGGTGCCAGGACAGGATGGGTATCTCAGGCAGGGCAATGGAAAGCTTCCAGAAGAGCGCCCAGGGCCAGGACCATCCTGGCTGGCCTGCAGGCACCAAGTTGGCCTGCGTGCTGTCGCTGGTGTGGCTCCACGGCCCTTCCTCTAGGCTTTCAAGCCCTTGTACCTATTCAGGTGTTTTACCTGGGAAGGGTGGGAAAACTTCAACAGCAGCTGGCTTGGGGCTCAGCTCACGGTTACTCACAGATGCCTCGGCATGGCCCCCAGCTTTGCAATGAGGACGCTCCTTGCGTAGGAGTGGGCTGCTGGCTGTATGGGAGATGATTCCCCACGTCTGACCAATTTCAGAATTGTTTACCACTGGAGCAAGTGCCCTGATATGGTTATCCTCTGTATAACTGGTGGGTTCAGGTTCTTTTTTTCTTTTTTGGTTCAAGTTAGATTTTATTCCTCTTTTATGTATTTATAGACATAAGCATGGAAATAAATCATTCATATAAATACATCTGTGTGAAGGGAAGACCTTTTTTCTGTTTTATTTTTAAATTTTATTTTTTAAAATTTTGAAATTTAATTTTATTTATCTTTTTATACAGCAGGTTATTATTAGTTATGTATTTTATGCATATATATGTATACAGGTCAATCCCAATCTCCCAACTCATCCCACCACCACCAACTCATGGCTTCCCACACTTGGTGTCCATACGTGTGTTCTCTACCTCTGTGTCTGTATTTCTTCCCTGCAAACCAGTTCATCTGTACCATTTTTCTAGGTTCCACATATATGCATTAATATACAATATTTGTTTTTCTCTTTCTGAGTTACTTCATTCTGTATGACAGTCTCTAGATCCATCGACGTCTCTACAAATGACCCTGTTTCATTCCTTCTTATGGCTGAGTAATATTCCATTTTATATATGTACCACATCTTGATCCATTCGTCTGTCTCTGGGTATTTAGGTTGCTTCCATTACCTGGCTATTGTAAATAGTGCTGAAATGAGCATTGTGGTGAATGTGCCTTTTTGATTTATGGTTTTCTCTGGGTATATGCCCAGAAGTGGGATTGCTGGATCATATGGTAATTCTATTTCTAGTTTTTTTAAGGAAACTCCATACTCTTCTCCATCGTGACTGTATCAATTTACATTTCCACCACTAGTGGAAGAGGGATCCTTTTGTCCACACCCTCCCCAGAATTTGTTGTTTGTAGATTTTCTGATGATGCCGATTCTAACAGGTGTGAGGTGATACCTCATTGTAGTTTTGATTTGCATTTCTCTAATAATTAGTGATGTTGAGCAGCTTTTCATGTGCGTCTTGGCCATCTCTGTGTTTTCTTTGAAGAAACGTCTCTTTAGATCTTCTGCCCAATTTTGTATTGGGTTGTTTGTTTTTTAATATTAACCTGCATGAGCTCTTTATATATATTGGAGATTAAACCTTTGTCCATTGATTCGTTTGCAAATATTTTCGCCCATTCTGAGGGATGCTTTTTGCCATTCCCGTTTTTTTAACAAAAAAAGAAAGAAGAAGAAGCAGAACACTAATATGTGTAAAATATGCCTTTTGAAACTGTCGTTTTGAAATATGGACGTCCTTTGAATTTTTTGGTCGATATATGAACCCAGGATTTGTTTTCAGGGCAGGTGTCATTTACAGGCCTGCAATGATTTTGAATATCAAGTGACCATTAGCGCTGGGATTAAAGCTGCTGTTGTGTGAAACGGCCACCAGGTGGCAGCAGTTCTCCCTTACCAAATCTGGTTACTGGGGCAACAGAGCCTCAATGGAAGTCGTGTTCTAGATTGGAATTTAGAATGGAATGTGCCAGGAGAAAGCCCCTCAAGTTTGTCTCACTACTTCTTGTTCGTGTTTTTAATTTAATTTTTTATTTTTTATTACAGCTAATTTGATTACAATGTTTGGCTTGTTGTAGGTGTGGAAGATGTGGTTCTTTTACACATATACATATGTCTGTTCTTCCTGGCATCCTTTTCCCATGTACCTTATGACAGAATGTTGAGTAGTCTTCTCTTGGTATTCTGTAGGTCTTTGGTGATTATATATGTCACCTGTGTTTGTATATGTCTGTTAACCCCAATATCATAATGAAACCAATCCTCACACCTTTCCATTGGTGAACCATAAGTTTGTTTAATGAATCTGTGATTGCCCTTCTCTGTGGAAATATCTGCCCTGGTATCCATTTTTCGGTAACTCCTATAAGATATATGATATGATATGTGTCTTTCACTTTCTGACTTACTACAAGTCACGTGATTACCTTTAGACACACCTACGGTGCTGCAAATGGCATTGTGTCCTTTTATTCCTTGGCTTCTATTCTGCCTTAGCGAGGTCCATTTTCAACAATGTGATTCCCTGAGGGCTGAGGATTAGCTGACCTGGGTAGCCTGATCCTGCCGGCCGGCCCTCCCCAGGTGTGCCTGGGTTGAGGTCAATATAAACAGCGCTGCAGGCAGCAATAGCCCCTGAAGCTGTGCCTAACTCCATATTCTCTGCCCCGTCAGCAGTCTCGGGGCTGTGCTGGTGGGAGGGAGTGAGGGGCCACTGCTTTGTGGGTGGCCCGGTGTGAGTGGGTCTCTGCTGGACTTTCTGCAGGAGTTGACAGGCTGCCACCTGTAAAGAAGAGGATGTGTCACCCATACCTTCCACTGGAATTTCTCTCCGGACAGAGGTGAGGAAGGAAAAAAGCAGTGGGTGCTGGGATAGGAGGAGTATCTCAGGCAGGGCAATGGAAAGCTTCCAGAAAAGCACCCAGGGCCAGGACCGTCCTGGCTGCCCTGCAGGCACCAAGTTGGCCTGCGTGCTGTCGCTGGTGTGGCTCCACGGCCCTTCCTCTAGGCTTTCAAGCCCTTGTACATATTCAGGTGTTTTACCTGGGAAGGGTGGGAAAAGTTCAACAGCAGCTGGCCTGGGGCTCAGCTCACGGTTACTCACAGATGCCTCGGCATGGCCCCCAACTTTTCAATGAGGACGCTCCTTGCATAGGAGTGGGCTGCTGGCTGTATGGGGGATGATTCCCCACCTCTGACCAATTTCAGAATTGTTTACCACTGGAGCAAGTGCCCTGATAGGGTTTTCCTCTGTATAACTGGTGGGTTCAGGTTTTTTGTTTCTTTTTTGGTTCAAGTTAGATTTTATTCCTCTTTTATGTATTTATTGATATAAGCATGGAAATAATTCATTCATATAAATACATCTGTGTGAAGGGAAGACCTTTTTTTTGTTTTATTTTTAAATTTTATTTTTTAAAATTTTGAAATTTAATTTTATTTATTTTTTTATACAGCAGGTTATTATTAGTTATGTATTTTATGCATATACATGTATACAGGTCAATCCCAATCTCCCAACTCATCCCACCACCACCATCCCATGGCTTCCCACACTTGGTGTCCATACGTGTGTTCTCTACCTCTGTCTCTATTTCTTCCCTGCAAACCAGTTCATCTGTACCATTTTTCTAGGTTCCACATATATGCATTAATATACAATATTTGTTTTTCTCTTTCTGACTTACTTCATTCTGTATGACAGTCTCTAGATCCATCGACGTCTCTACAAATGACCCAGTTTCATTCCTTCTTATAGCTGAGTAATATTCCATTTTATATATGTACCACATCTTTATCCATTCGTCTGTCTGTGGGTATTTAGGTTGCTTCCATTACCTGGCTATTGTAAATAGTGCTGAAATGAGCATTGTGGTGAATGTGCCTTTTTGATTTATGATTTTCTCTGGGTATATGCCCAGAAGTGGGATTGCTGGATCATATGGTAATTCTATTTCTAGTTTTTTTAAGGAAACTCCATACTGTTCTCCATCGTGACTCTATCAATTTACATTTCCACCACTAGTGGAAGAGGGATCCTTTTGTCCACACCCTCCCCAGAATTTGTTGTTTGTAGATTTTCTGATGATGCCGATTCTAACAGGTGTGAGGTGATAACTCATTGTAGTTTTGATTTGCATTTCTCTAATAATTAGTGATGTTGAGCAGCTTTTCATGTGCCTCTTGGCCATCTGTGTGTCTTCTTTGAAGAAACGTCTCTTTAGATCTTCTGCCCATTTTTGTATTGGGTTGTTTGTTTTTTTAATATTAAGCTGCATGAGCTCTTTATATATATTGGAGATTAAACCTTTGTCCATTGATTCGTTTGCAAATATTTTCGCCCATTCTGAGGGATGCTTTTTGCCATTCCCGTTTTTTTAACAAAAAAAGAAAGAAAGAAAAAGAAGCAGAACACTAATGTGTGTAAAATATGCCTTTTGAAACTGTCGTTTTGAAATATGGACGTCCTTTGAAATTTTTGGTCGATATATGAACCCAGGATTTGTTTTCAGGGCAGGTGTCATTTACAGGCCTGCAATGATTTTGAATATCAACTGACCATTAGCGCTGGGATTAAAGCTGCTGTTGTGTGAAACGGCCACAAGGTGGCAGCAGTTCTCCCTTACCAAATCTGGTTACTGGGGCAACAGAGCCTCAATGGAAGTCGTGTTCTAGATTGGAATTTAGAATGGAATGTGCCAGGAGAAAGCCCCTCAAGTTTGTCTCACTACTTCTTGTTCGTGTTTTTAATTTAATTTTTTATTTTTTATTACAGCAAATTTGATTACAATGTTTGGCTTGTTGTAGGTGTGGAAGATGTGGTTCTTTTACACATATACATATGTCTGTTCTTCCTGGGATCCTTTTCCCATGTACCTTATGACAGAATGTTGAGTAGTCTTCTCTTGGTATTCTGTAGGTCTTTGGTGATTATATATGTCACCTGTGTTTGTATATGTCTGTTAACCCCAATATCATAATGAAACCAATCCTCACACCTTTCCATTGGTGAACCATAAGTTTGTTTAATGAATCTGTGATTGCCCTTCTCTGTGGAAATATCTGCCCTGGTATCCATTTTTCGGTAACTCCTATAAGATATATGATATGATATGTGTCTTTCACTTTCTGACTTCCTACAAGTCACGTGATTACCTCTAGACACACCTACGGTGCTGCAAATGGCATTGTGTCCTTTTATTCCTTGGCTTCTATTCTGCCTTAGCGAGGTCCATTTTCAACAATGTGATTCCCTGAGGGCTGAGGATTAGCTGACCTGAGTAGCCTGATCCTGCCGGCCGGCCCTCCCCAGGTGTGCCTGGGTTGAGGTCAATATAAACAGTGCTGCAGGCAGCAATAGCCCCTGAAGCTGTGCCTGACTCCATATTCTCTGCCCCGTCAGCAGTCTTGGGGCTGTGCTGGTGGGAGGGAGTGAGGGGCCACTGCTTTGTGGGTGGCCCGGTGTGAGTGGGTCTCTGCTGGACTTTCTGCAGGAGTTGCCAGGCTGCCACCTGTAAAGAAGAGGATGTGTCACCCATACCTTCCACTGGAATTTCTCTCCGTACAGAGGTGAGGAAGGAAAAAAGCAGTGGGTGCTGGGATAGGAGGGGTATCTCAGGCAGGGCAATGGAAAGCTTCCAGAAGAGCGCCCAGGGCCAGGACCATCCTGGCTGGCCTGCAGGCACCAAGTTGGCCTGCGTGCTGTCGCTGGTGTGGCTCCACGGCCCTTCCTCTAGGCTTTCAAGCCCTTGTACATATTCAGGTGTTTTACCTGGGAAGGGTGGGAAAAGTTCAACAGCAGCTGGCCTGGGGCTCAGCTCACGGTTATTCACAGATGCCTCGGCATGGCCCCCAACTTTTCAATGAGGACGCTCCTTGCGTAGGAGTGGGCTGCTGGCTGTATGGGAGATGATTCACCACCTCTGACCAATTTCAGAATTGTTTACCACTGGAGCAAGTGCCCTGATAGGGTTTTCCTCTGTATAACTGGTGGGTTCAGGTTTTTTGTTTCTTTTTTGGTTCAAGTTAGATTTTATTCCTCTTTTATGTATTTATTGATATAAGCATGGAAATAATTCATTCATATAAATACATCTGTGTGAAGGGAAGACCTTTTTTCTGTTTTATTTTTAAATTTTATTTTTTAAAATTTTGAAATTTAATTTTATTTATTTTTTTATACAGCAGGTTATTATTAGTTATGTATTTTATGCATATACATGTATACAGGTCAATCCCAATCTCCCAACTCATCCCACCACCACCATCCCATGGCTTCCCACACTTGGTGTCCATACGTGTGTTCTCTACCTCTGTGTCTCTATTTCTTCCCTGCAAACCAGTTCATCTGTACCATTTTTCTAGGTTCCACATATATGCATTAATATACAATATTTGTTTTTCTCTTTCTGACTTACTTCATTCTGTATGACAGTCTCTAGATCCATCGACGTCTCTACAAATGACCCAGTTTCATTCCTTCTTATAGCTGAGTAATATTCCATTTTATATATGTACCACATCTTTATCCATTCGTCTGTCTGTGGGTATTTAGGTTGCTTCCATTACCTGGCTATTGTAAATAGTGCTGAAATGAGCATTGTGGTGAATGTGCCTTTTTGATTTATGGTTTTCTCTGGGTATATGCCCAGAAGTGGGATTGCTGGATCATATGGTAATTCTATTTCTAGTTTTTTTAAGGAAACTCCATACTGTTCTCCATCGTGACTGTATCAATTTACATTTCCACCACTAGTGGAAGAGGGATCCTTTTGTCCACACCCTCCCCAGAATTTGTTGTTTGTAGATTTTCTGATGATGCCGATTCTAACAGGTGTGAGGTGATAACTCATTGTAGTTTTGATTTGCATTTCTCTAATAATTAGTGATGTTGAGCAGCTTTTCATGTGCCTCTTGGCCATCTGTGTGTCTTCTTTGAAGAAACGTCTCTTTAGATCTTCTGCCCATTTTTGTATTGGGTTTTTTGTTTTTTTAATATTAAGCTGCATGAGCTCTTTATATATATTGGAGATTAAACCTTTGTCCATTGATTCGTTTGCAAATATTTTCGCCCATTCTGAGGGATGCTTTTTGCCATTCCCGTTTTTTTAACAAAAAAAGAAAGAAAGAAAAAGAAGCAGAACACTAATGTGTGTAAAATATGCCTTTTGAAACTGTCGTTTTGAAATATGGACGTCCTTTGAAATTTTTGGTCGATATATGAACCCAGGATTTGTTTTCAGGGCAGGTGTCATTTACAGGCCTGCAATGATTTTGAATATCAACTGACCATTAGCGCTGGGATTAAAGCTGCTGTTGTGTGAAACGGCCACAAGGTGGCAGCAGTTCTCCCTTACCAAATCTGGTTACTGGGGCAACAGAGCCTCAATGGAAGTCGTGTTCTAGATTGGAATTTAGAATGGAATGTGCCAGGAGAAAGCCCCTCAAGTTTGTCTCACTACTTCTTGTTCGTGTTTTTAATTTAATTTTTTATTTTTTATTACAGCAAATTTGATTACAATGTTTGGCTTGTTGTAGGTGTGGAAGATGTGGTTCTTTTACACATATACATATGTCTGTTCTTCCTGGGATCCTTTTCCCATGTACCTTATGACAGAATGTTGAGTAGTCTTCTCTTGGTATTCTGTAGGTCTTTGGTGATTATATATGTCACCTGTGTTTGTATATGTCTGTTAACCCCAATATCATAATGAAACCAATCCTCACACCTTTCCATTGGTGAACCATAAGTTTGTTTAATGAATCTGTGATTGCCCTTCTCTGTGGAAATATCTGCCCTGGTATCCATTTTTCGGTAACTCCTATAAGATATATGATATGATATGTGTCTTTCACTTTCTGACTTCCTACAAGTCACGTGATTACCTCTAGACACACCTACGGTGCTGCAAATGGCATTGTGTCCTTTTATTCCTTGGCTTCTATTCTGCCTTAGCGAGGTCCATTTTCAACAATGTGATTCCCTGAGGGCTGAGGATTAGCTGACCTGAGTAGCCTGATCCTGCCGGCCGGCCCTCCCCAGGTGTGCCTGGGTTGAGGTCAATATAAACAGTGCTGCAGGCAGCAATAGCCCCTGAAGCTGTGCCTGACTCCATATTCTCTGCCCCGTCAGCAGTCTTGGGGCTGTGCTGGTGGGAGGGAGTGAGGGGCCACTGCTTTGTGGGTGGCCCGGTGTGAGTGGGTCTCTGCTGGACTTTCTGCAGGAGTTGCCAGGCTGCCACCTGTAAAGAAGAGGATGTGTCACCCATACCTTCCACTGGAATTTCTCTCCGTACAGAGGTGAGGAAGGAAAAAAGCAGTGGGTGCTGGGATAGGAGGGGTATCTCAGGCAGGGCAATGGAAAGCTTCCAGAAGAGCGCCCAGGGCCAGGACCATCCTGGCTGGCCTGCAGGCACCAAGTTGGCCTGCGTGCTGTCGCTGGTGTGGCTCCACGGCCCTTCCTCTAGGCTTTCAAGCCCTTGTACATATTCAGGTGTTTTACCTGGGAAGGGTGGGAAAAGTTCAACAGCAGCTGGCCTGGGGCTCAGCTCACGGTTATTCACAGATGCCTCGGCATGGCCCCCAACTTTTCAATGAGGACGCTCCTTGCGTAGGAGTGGGCTGCTGGCTGTATGGGAGATGATTCACCACCTCTGACCAATTTCAGAATTGTTTACCACTGGAGCAAGTGCCCTGATAGGGTTTTCCTCTGTATAACTGGTGGGTTCAGGTTTTTTGTTTCTTTTTTGGTTCAAGTTAGATTTTATTCCTCTTTTATGTATTTATTGATATAAGCATGGAAATAATTCATTCATATAAATACATCTGTGTGAAGGGAAGACCTTTTTTCTGTTTTATTTTTAAATTTTATTTTTTAAAATTTTGAAATTTAATTTTATTTATTTTTTTATACAGCAGGTTATTATTAGTTATGTATTTTATGCATATACATGTATACAGGTCAATCCCAATCTCCCAACTCATCCCACCACCACCATCCCATGGCTTCCCACACTTGGTGTCCATACGTGTGTTCTCTACCTCTGTGTCTCTATTTCTTCCCTGCAAACCAGTTCATCTGTACCATTTTTCTAGGTTCCACATATATGCATTAATATACAATATTTGTTTTTCTCTTTCTGACTTACTTCATTCTGTATGACAGTCTCTAGATCCATCGACGTCTCTACACATGACCCAGTTTCATTCCTTCTTATGGCTGAGTAATATTCCATTTTATATATGTACCACATCTTTATCCATTCGTCTGTCTGTGGGTATTTAGGTTGCTTCCATTACCTGGCTATTGCAAATAGTGCTGAAATGAGCATTGTGGTGAATGTGCCTTTTTGATTTATGGTTTTCTCTGGGTATATGCCCAGAAGTGGGATTGCTGGATCATATGGTAATTCTATTTCTAGTTTTTTTAAGGAAACTCCATACTGTACTCCATTTTGACTGTATCAATTTACATTTCCACTACTAGTGGAAGAGGGATCCTTCTGTCCACACCCTCCCCAGAATTTGTTGTTTGTAGATTTTCTGATGATGATGATTCTAACAGGTGTGAGGTGATACCTCATTGTAGTTTTGATTTGCATTTCTCTAATAATTAGTGATGTTGAGCAGCTTTTCCTGCGCGTCTTGGACATCTCTGTGTCTTCGTTGAAGAAACGTCTCTTTAGATCTTCTGCCCATTTTTCTATTCGGTTGTTTGTTTTTTTAATATTAAGCTGCATGAGCTCTTTATATATATTGGAGATTAAACCTTTGTCCATTGATTCGATTGCAAATATTTTCGCCCATTCTCAGGGATGGTTTTTGCCATTCCCGTTTTTTTAACAAAAAAAGAAAGAAAGAAAAAGAAGCAGAACACTAATGTGTGTAAAATATGCCTTTTGAAACTGTCGTTTTGAAATATGGACGTCCTTTGAAATTTTTGGTCGATATATGAACCCAGGATTTGTTTTCAGGGCAGGTGTCATTTACAGGCCTGCAATGATTTTGAATATCAACTGACCATTAGCGCTGGGATTAAAGCTGCTGTTGTGTGAAACGGCCACAAGGTGGCAGCAGTTCTCCCTTACCAAATCTGGTTACTGGGGCAACAGAGCCTCAATGGAAGTCGTGTTCTAGATTGGAATTTAGAATGGAATGTGCCAGGAGAAAGCCCCTCAAGTTTGTCTCACTACTTGTTGTTCGTGTTTTTAATTTAATTTTTTATTTTTTATTACAGCAAATTTGATTACAATGTTTGGCTTGTTGTAGGTGTGGAAGATGTGGTTCTTTTACACATATACATATGTCTGTTCTTCCTGGGATCCTTTTCCCATGTACCTTATGACAGAATGTTGAGTAGTCTTCTCTTGGTATTCTGTAGGTCTTTGGTGATTATATATGTCACCTGTGTTTGTATATGTCTGTTAACCCCAATATCATAATGAAACCAATCCTCACACCTTTCCATTGGTGAACCATAAGTTTGTTTAATGAATCTGTGATTGCCCTTCTCTGTGGAAATATCTGCCCTGGTATCCATTTTTCGGTCACACCTATAAGAGATATGATATGATATGTGTCTTTCACTTTTGGACTTCCTCCAAGTCACGTGATTACCTCTAGACACACCTACGGTGCTGCAAATGGCATTGTGTCCTTTTATTCCTTGGCTTCTATTCTGCCTTAGCGAGGTCCATTTTCAACAATGTGATTCCCTGAGGGCTGAGGATTAGCTGACCTGGGTAGCCTGAACCTGCCGGCCGGCCCTCCGCAGGTGTGCCTGGGTTGAGGCCAATATAAACAGCGCTGCAGGCAGCAATAGCCCCTGAAGCTGTGCCTGACTCCATATTCTCTGCCCCATCAGCAGTCTCGGCGCTGTGCTGGTGGGAGGGACTGAGGGGCCACGGCTTTGTGGGTGGCCCGGTGTGAGTGTGTCTCTGCTGGACTTTCTGCAGGAGTTTCCAGGCTTCTACGTGTAAAGAAGAGGATGTGTCACCCATACCTTCCGCTGGAATTTCTCTCCGGACAGAGGTGAGGAAGGAAAAAAGCAGTGGGTGCCGGGATAGGAGGGGTATCTCAGGCAGGGCAATGGAAAGCTTCCAGAAGAGCGCCCAGGGCCAGGACCATCCTGGCTGGCCTGCAGGCACCAAGTTGGCCTGCGTGCTGTCGCTGGTGTGGCTCCACGGCCCTTCCTCTAGGCTTTCAAGCCCTTGTACATATTCAGGTGTTTTACCTGGGAATGGTGGGAAAAGTTCAACAGCAGCTGGCCTGGGGCTCAGCTCACGGTTACTCACAGATGCCTCGGCATGGCCCCCAGCTTTGCAATGAGGACGCTCCTTGCATAGGACTGGGCTGCTTGCTCTATGGGAGATGATTCCCCACCTCTAACCAATTTCAGAATTGTTTACCACTGGAGCAAGTGCCCTGATAGGGTTTTCCTCTGTCTAACTGGTGCGTTCAGGTTTTTTTTTTCTTTTTTGGTTCAAGTTAGATTTTATTCCTCTTTTATGTATTTATAGATATAAGCATGGAAATAATTCATTCATATAAATACATCTGTGTGAAGGGAAGAACTTTTTTCTGTTTTATTTTTAAATTTTATTTTTTAAAATTTTGAAATTTACTTTTATTTATTTTTTTATACAGCAGGTTACTATTATGTATTTTATGCATATACATGTATACAGGTCAATCCCAATCTCCCAACTCATCCCACCACCACCACCCCATGGCTTCCCACACTTGGTGTCCATACGTGTGTTCTCTACCTCTGTGTCTCTATTTCTTCCCTGCAAACCAGTTCATCTGTACCATTTTTCTAGGTTCCACATATATGCATTAATATACAATATTTGTTTTTCTCTTTCTGACTTACTTCATTCTGTATGACAGTCTCTAGATCCATCGACGTCTCTACACATGACCCAGTTTCATTCCTTCTTATGGCTGAGTAATATTCCATTTTATATATGTACCACATCTTTATCCATTCGTCTGTCTGTGGGTATTTATGTTGCTTCCATTACCTGGCTATTGCAAATAGTGCTGAAATGAGCATTGTGGTGAATGTGCCTTTTTGATTTATGGTTTTCTCTGGGTATATGCCCAGAAGTGGGATTGCTGGATCATATGGTAATTCTATTTCTAGTTTTTTTAAGGAAACTCCATACTGTTCTCCATTTTGACTGTATCAATTTACATTTCCACTACTAGTGGAAGAGGGATCCTTCTGTCCACACCCTCCCCAGAATTTGTTGTTTGTAGATTTTCTGATGATGCCGATTCTAACAGGTGTGAGGTGATACCTCATTGTAGTTTTGATTTGCATTTCTCTAATAATTAGTGATGTTGAGAGCTTTTCCTGTGCGTCTTGGACATCTCTGTGTCTTCGTTGAAGAAACGTCTCTTTAGATCTTCTGCCCATTTTTGTATTGGGTTGTTTGTTTTTTTAATATTAAGCTGCATGAGCTCTTTATATATATTGGAGATTAAACCTTTGTCCATTGATTCGTTTGCAAATATTTTCGCCCATTCTGAGGGATGCTTTTTGCCATTCCCGTTTTTTTAACAAAAAAAGAAAGAAAGAAAAAGAAGCAGAACACTAATGTGTGTAAAATATGCCTTTTGAAACTGTCGTTTTGAAATATGGACGTCCTTTGAATTTTTTGGTCGATATATGAACCCAGGATTTGTTTTCAGGGCAGGTGTCATTTACAGGCCTGCAATGATTTTGAATATCAAGTGACCATTAGCGCTGGGATTAAAGCTGCTGTTGTGTGAAACGGCCACAAGGTGGCAGCAGTTCTCCCTTACCAAATCTGGTTACTGGGGCAACAGAGCCTCAATGGAAGTCGTGTTCTAGATTGGAATTTAGAATGGAATGTGCCAGGAGAAAGCCCCTCAAGTTTGTCTCACTACTTCTTGTTCGTGTTTTTAATTTAATTTTTTATTTTTTATTACAGCAAATTTGATTACAATGTTTGGCTTGTTGTAGGTGTGGAAGATGTGGTTCTTTTACACATATACATATGTCTGCTCTTCCTGGGATCCTTTTCCCATGTACCTTATGACAGAATGTTGAGTAGTCTTCTCTTGGTATTCTGTAGGTCTTTGGTGATTATATATGTCACCTGTGTTTGTATATGTCTGTTAACCGCAGTATCATAATGAAACCAATCCTCACACCTTTCCATTGGTGAACCAAAAGTTTGTTTAATGAATCTGTGATTGCCCTTCTCCATGGAAATATCTGCCCTGGTATCCATTTTTCGGTCACACCTATAAGAGATATGATATGATATGTGTCTTTCACTTTCGGACTTACTACAAGTCACGTGATTACTTGTAGACACACCTACGGTGCTGCAAATGGCATTGTGTCCTTTTATTCCTTGGCGTCTATTCTGCCTTAGCGAAGTCCATTTTAAACAATGTGATTACCTGAAGGCTGAGGATTAGCTGACCTGGGTAGCCCGACCCTGCCGGCCGGCCCTCCCCAGGTGTGCCTGGGTTGAAGTCAATATAAACAGCGCTGCAGGCAGCAATAGCCCCTGAAGCTGTGCCTGACTCCATATTCTCTGCCCCGTCAGCAGTCTCAGGGCTGTGCTGGTGGGAGGGAGTGAGCGGCCACGGCTTTGTGCGTGGGCCGGTGTGAGTGGGTCTCTGCTGGACTTTCTGCAGGAGTTGCCAGGCTGCCACCTGTAAAGAAGAGGATGTGTCACCCATACCTTCTGCTGGAATTTCTCTCTGGACAGAGGTGAGGAAGGAAAAAAGCAGTGGGGGCCGGGGCAGGAGGGGTATCTCAGGCAGGGCAATGGAAAGCTTCCAGAAGAGCGCCCTGGGCTAGGACCATCCTGGCTGGCCTGCAGGCACCAAGTTGGCCTGCGTGCTATCGCTGGTGTGGCTCCACAGCCCTTCCTGTAGGCTTTCAAGCCCTTGTACATATTCAGGTGTTTTACCTGGGAAGGGTGGGAAAAGTTCAACAGCAGCTGGCCTGGGGCTCAGCTCACGGTTACTCACAGATGCCTCGGCATGGCCCCCAGCTTTGCAATGAGGACGCTCCTTGCGTAGGAGTGGGCTGCTGGCTGTATGGGAGATGATTCCCCAAAACAGACCAATTTCAGAATTGTTTACCGCTGGAGAAAGTGCCCTGATAGTGTTTTCCTCTGTATAACTGGTGGGTTCAGGGTTTTTTTTTCTTTTTTGGTTCAAGTTAGATTTTATTCCTCTTTTATGTATTTATAGATATAAGCATGGAATAATTCATTCATATAAATACATCTGTGTGAAGGGAAGAACTTTTTTCTGTTTTATTTTTAAATTTTATTGTTTAAAATTTTGAAATTTAATTTTATTTATTTTTTTATACAGCAGGTTATTATTAGTTATGTATTTTATGCATATACATATATACAGGTCAATCCCAATCTCCCAACTCATCCCACCACCACCACCACCTCATGGCTTCCCACACTTGGTGTCCATACGTGTGTTCTCTATCTCTGTGTCCCTATTTCTTCCCTGCAAACCAGTTCATCTGTACCATTTTTCTAGGTTCCACATATATGCATTAATATACAATATTTGTTTTTCTCTTTCCGACTTACTACATTCTGTATGACAGTCTCTAGATCCATCGACGTCTCTACAAATGACCCAGTTTCATTCCTTCTTATGGCTGAGTAATATTCCATTTTATATATGTACCACATCTTTATCCATTCGTCTGTTTGTGGGTATTTAGGTTGCTTCCATTACCTGGCTATTGTAAATAGTGCTGAAATGAGCATTGTGGTGAATGTGCCTTTTTGATTTATGGTTTTCTCTGGGTATATGCCCAGAAGTGGGATTGCTGGATCATATGGTAATTCTATTTCTAGATTTTTTAAGGAAACTCCATACTGTTCTCCATCGTGACTGTATCAATTTACATTTCCACCACTAGTGGAAGAGGGATCCTTTTGTCCACACCCTCCCCAGAATTTGTTGTTTGTAGATTTTCTGATGATGCCGATTCTAACAGGTGTGAGGTGATACCTCATTGTAGTTTTGATTTGCATTTCTCTAATAATTAGTGATGTTGAGCAGCTTTTCATGTGCGTCTTGGCCATCTGTGTGTCTTCTTTGAAGAAACGTCTCTTTAGATCTTCTGCCCATTTTTGTATTGGGTTGTTTGTTTTTTTAATATTAAGCTGCATGAGCTCTTTATATATATTGGAGATTAAACCTTTGTCCATTGATTCGTTTGCAAATATTTTCGCCCATTCTGAGGGATGCTTTTTGCCATTCCCGTTTTTTTAACAAAAAAAGAAAGAAAGAAAAAGAAGCAGAACACTAATGTGTGTAAAATATGCCTTTTGAAACTGTCGTTTTGAAATATGGACGTCCTTTGAATTTTTTGGTCGATATATGAACCCAGGATTTGTTTTCAGGGCAGGTGTCATTTACAGGCCTGCAATGATTTTGAATATCAACTGACCATTAGTGATGGGATTAAAGCTGCTGTTGTGTGAAACGGCAACAAGGTGGCAGCAGTTCTCCCTTACCAAATCTGGTTACTAGGGCAACAGAGCCTCAATGGAAGTCTTGTTCTAGATTGGAATTTAGAATGGAATGTGCCAGGAGAAAGCCCCTCAAGTTTGTCTCACTACTTCTTGTTCGTGTGTTTAATTTTTTTTATTTTTTATTACAGCAAATTTGATTACAATGTTTGGCTTGTTGTAGATGTGGAAGATGTGGTTCTTTTACACATATACATATGTCTGTTCTTCCTGGGATCCTTTTCCCATGTACCTTATGACAGAATGTTGAGTAGTCTTCTCTTGGTATTCTGTAGGTCTTTGGTGATTATATATGTCACCTGTGTTTGTATATGTCTGTTAACCCCAATATCATAATGAAACCAATCCTCACACCTTTCCATTGGTGAACCATAAGTTTGTTTAATGAATCTGTGATTGCCCTTCTCCGTGGAAATATCTGCCCTGGTATCCATTTTTCGGTCACACCTATAAGAGATATGATATGATATGTGTCTTTCACTTTCTGACTTCCTACAAGTCACGTGATTACCTCTAGACACACCTACGGTGCTGCAAATGGCATTGTGTCCTTTTATTCCTTGGCTTCTATTCTGCCTTAGCGAGGTCCATTTTCAACAATGTGATTCCCTGAGGGCTGAGGATTAGCTGACTTGGGTAGCCTGATTCTGCCGGCCGGCCCTCCCCAGGTGTGCCTGGGTTGAGGTCAATATAAACAGCGCTGCAGGCAGCAATAGCCCCTGAAGCTGTGCCTGACTCCATATTCTCTGCCCCGTCAGCAGTCTCGGGGCTGTGCTGGTGGGAGGGAGTGAGGGGTCACGGTTTTGTGGGTGGCCCGGTGTGAGTGGGTCTCTGCTGGACTTTCTGCAGGAGTTGCCAGGCTTCCACCTGTAAAGAAGAGAATGTGTCACCCATACCTTCCGCTGGAATTTCTCTCCGGACAGAGGTGAGGAAGGAAAAAAGCAGTGGGTGCCAGGACAGGATGGGTATCTCAGGCAGGGCAATGGAAAGCTTCCAGAAGAGCGCCCAGGGCCAGGACCATCCTGGCTGGCCTGCAGGCACCAAGTTGGCCTGCGTGCTGTCGCTGGTGTGGCTCCACGGCCCTTCCTCTAGGCTTTCAAGCCCTTGTACCTATTCAGGTGTTTTACCTGGGAAGGGTGGGAAAACTTCAACAGCAGCTGGCTTGGGGCTCAGCTCACGGTTACTCACAGATGCCTCGGCATGGCCCCCAGCTTTGCAATGAGGACGCTCCTTGCGTAGGAGTGGGCTGCTGGCTGTATGGGAGATGATTCCCCACGTCTGACCAATTTCAGAATTGTTTACCACTGGAGCAAGTGCCCTGATATGGTTATCCTCTGTATAACTGGTGGGTTCAGGTTCTTTTTTTCTTTTTTGGTTCAAGTTAGATTTTATTCCTCTTTTATGTATTTATAGACATAAGCATGGAAATAAATCATTCATATAAATACATCTGTGTGAAGGGAAGACCTTTTTTCTGTTTTATTTTTAAATTTTATTTTTTAAAATTTTGAAATTTAATTTTATTTATCTTTTTATACAGCAGGTTATTATTAGTTATGTATTTTATGCATATATATGTATACAGGTCAATCCCAATCTCCCAACTCATCCCACCACCACCAACTCATGGCTTCCCACACTTGGTGTCCATACGTGTGTTCTCTACCTCTGTGTCTGTATTTCTTCCCTGCAAACCAGTTCATCTGTACCATTTTTCTAGGTTCCACATATATGCATTAATATACAATATTTGTTTTTCTCTTTCTGAGTTACTTCATTCTGTATGACAGTCTCTAGATCCATCGACGTCTCTACAAATGACCCTGTTTCATTCCTTCTTATGGCTGAGTAATATTCCATTTTATATATGTACCACATCTTGATCCATTCGTCTGTCTCTGGGTATTTAGGTTGCTTCCATTACCTGGCTATTGTAAATAGTGCTGAAATGAGCATTGTGGTGAATGTGCCTTTTTGATTTATGGTTTTCTCTGGGTATATGCCCAGAAGTGGGATTGCTGGATCATATGGTAATTCTATTTCTAGTTTTTTTAAGGAAACTCCATACTCTTCTCCATCGTGACTGTATCAATTTACATTTCCACCACTAGTGGAAGAGGGATCCTTTTGTCCACACCCTCCCCAGAATTTGTTGTTTGTAGATTTTCTGATGATGCCGATTCTAACAGGTGTGAGGTGATACCTCATTGTAGTTTTGATTTGCATTTCTCTAATAATTAGTGATGTTGAGCAGCTTTTCATGTGCGTCTTGGCCATCTCTGTGTTTTCTTTGAAGAAACGTCTCTTTAGATCTTCTGCCCAATTTTGTATTGGGTTGTTTGTTTTTTAATATTAACCTGCATGAGCTCTTTATATATATTGGAGATTAAACCTTTGTCCATTGATTCGTTTGCAAATATTTTCGCCCATTCTGAGGGATGCTTTTTGCCATTCCCGTTTTTTTAACAAAAAAAGAAAGAAGAAGAAGCAGAACACTAATATGTGTAAAATATGCCTTTTGAAACTGTCGTTTTGAAATATGGACGTCCTTTGAATTTTTTGGTCGATATATGAACCCAGGATTTGTTTTCAGGGCAGGTGTCATTTACAGGCCTGCAATGATTTTGAATATCAAGTGACCATTAGCGCTGGGATTAAAGCTGCTGTTGTGTGAAACGGCCACCAGGTGGCAGCAGTTCTCCCTTACCAAATCTGGTTACTGGGGCAACAGAGCCTCAATGGAAGTCGTGTTCTAGATTGGAATTTAGAATGGAATGTGCCAGGAGAAAGCCCCTCAAGTTTGTCTCACTACTTCTTGTTCGTGTTTTTAATTTAATTTTTTATTTTTTATTACAGCTAATTTGATTACAATGTTTGGCTTGTTGTAGGTGTGGAAGATGTGGTTCTTTTACACATATACATATGTCTGTTCTTCCTGGCATCCTTTTCCCATGTACCTTATGACAGAATGTTGAGTAGTCTTCTCTTGGTATTCTGTAGGTCTTTGGTGATTATATATGTCACCTGTGTTTGTATATGTCTGTTAACCCCAATATCATAATGAAACCAATCCTCACACCTTTCCATTGGTGAACCATAAGTTTGTTTAATGAATCTGTGATTGCCCTTCTCTGTGGAAATATCTGCCCTGGTATCCATTTTTCGGTAACTCCTATAAGATATATGATATGATATGTGTCTTTCACTTTCTGACTTACTACAAGTCACGTGATTACCTTTAGACACACCTACGGTGCTGCAAATGGCATTGTGTCCTTTTATTCCTTGGCTTCTATTCTGCCTTAGCGAGGTCCATTTTCAACAATGTGATTCCCTGAGGGCTGAGGATTAGCTGACCTGGGTAGCCTGATCCTGCCGGCCGGCCCTCCCCAGGTGTGCCTGGGTTGAGGTCAATATAAACAGCGCTGCAGGCAGCAATAGCCCCTGAAGCTGTGCCTAACTCCATATTCTCTGCCCCGTCAGCAGTCTCGGGGCTGTGCTGGTGGGAGGGAGTGAGGGGCCACTGCTTTGTGGGTGGCCCGGTGTGAGTGGGTCTCTGCTGGACTTTCTGCAGGAGTTGACAGGCTGCCACCTGTAAAGAAGAGGATGTGTCACCCATACCTTCCACTGGAATTTCTCTCCGGACAGAGGTGAGGAAGGAAAAAAGCAGTGGGTGCTGGGATAGGAGGAGTATCTCAGGCAGGGCAATGGAAAGCTTCCAGAAAAGCACCCAGGGCCAGGACCGTCCTGGCTGCCCTGCAGGCACCAAGTTGGCCTGCGTGCTGTCGCTGGTGTGGCTCCACGGCCCTTCCTCTAGGCTTTCAAGCCCTTGTACATATTCAGGTGTTTTACCTGGGAAGGGTGGGAAAAGTTCAACAGCAGCTGGCCTGGGGCTCAGCTCACGGTTACTCACAGATGCCTCGGCATGGCCCCCAACTTTTCAATGAGGACGCTCCTTGCATAGGAGTGGGCTGCTGGCTGTATGGGGGATGATTCCCCACCTCTGACCAATTTCAGAATTGTTTACCACTGGAGCAAGTGCCCTGATAGGGTTTTCCTCTGTATAACTGGTGGGTTCAGGTTTTTTGTTTCTTTTTTGGTTCAAGTTAGATTTTATTCCTCTTTTATGTATTTATTGATATAAGCATGGAAATAATTCATTCATATAAATACATCTGTGTGAAGGGAAGACCTTTTTTTTGTTTTATTTTTAAATTTTATTTTTTAAAATTTTGAAATTTAATTTTATTTATTTTTTTATACAGCAGGTTATTATTAGTTATGTATTTTATGCATATACATGTATACAGGTCAATCCCAATCTCCCAACTCATCCCACCACCACCATCCCATGGCTTCCCACACTTGGTGTCCATACGTGTGTTCTCTACCTCTGTCTCTATTTCTTCCCTGCAAACCAGTTCATCTGTACCATTTTTCTAGGTTCCACATATATGCATTAATATACAATATTTGTTTTTCTCTTTCTGACTTACTTCATTCTGTATGACAGTCTCTAGATCCATCGACGTCTCTACAAATGACCCAGTTTCATTCCTTCTTATAGCTGAGTAATATTCCATTTTATATATGTACCACATCTTTATCCATTCGTCTGTCTGTGGGTATTTAGGTTGCTTCCATTACCTGGCTATTGTAAATAGTGCTGAAATGAGCATTGTGGTGAATGTGCCTTTTTGATTTATGATTTTCTCTGGGTATATGCCCAGAAGTGGGATTGCTGGATCATATGGTAATTCTATTTCTAGTTTTTTTAAGGAAACTCCATACTGTTCTCCATCGTGACTCTATCAATTTACATTTCCACCACTAGTGGAAGAGGGATCCTTTTGTCCACACCCTCCCCAGAATTTGTTGTTTGTAGATTTTCTGATGATGCCGATTCTAACAGGTGTGAGGTGATAACTCATTGTAGTTTTGATTTGCATTTCTCTAATAATTAGTGATGTTGAGCAGCTTTTCATGTGCCTCTTGGCCATCTGTGTGTCTTCTTTGAAGAAACGTCTCTTTAGATCTTCTGCCCATTTTTGTATTGGGTTGTTTGTTTTTTTAATATTAAGCTGCATGAGCTCTTTATATATATTGGAGATTAAACCTTTGTCCATTGATTCGTTTGCAAATATTTTCGCCCATTCTGAGGGATGCTTTTTGCCATTCCCGTTTTTTTAACAAAAAAAGAAAGAAAGAAAAAGAAGCAGAACACTAATGTGTGTAAAATATGCCTTTTGAAACTGTCGTTTTGAAATATGGACGTCCTTTGAAATTTTTGGTCGATATATGAACCCAGGATTTGTTTTCAGGGCAGGTGTCATTTACAGGCCTGCAATGATTTTGAATATCAACTGACCATTAGCGCTGGGATTAAAGCTGCTGTTGTGTGAAACGGCCACAAGGTGGCAGCAGTTCTCCCTTACCAAATCTGGTTACTGGGGCAACAGAGCCTCAATGGAAGTCGTGTTCTAGATTGGAATTTAGAATGGAATGTGCCAGGAGAAAGCCCCTCAAGTTTGTCTCACTACTTCTTGTTCGTGTTTTTAATTTAATTTTTTATTTTTTATTACAGCAAATTTGATTACAATGTTTGGCTTGTTGTAGGTGTGGAAGATGTGGTTCTTTTACACATATACATATGTCTGTTCTTCCTGGGATCCTTTTCCCATGTACCTTATGACAGAATGTTGAGTAGTCTTCTCTTGGTATTCTGTAGGTCTTTGGTGATTATATATGTCACCTGTGTTTGTATATGTCTGTTAACCCCAATATCATAATGAAACCAATCCTCACACCTTTCCATTGGTGAACCATAAGTTTGTTTAATGAATCTGTGATTGCCCTTCTCTGTGGAAATATCTGCCCTGGTATCCATTTTTCGGTAACTCCTATAAGATATATGATATGATATGTGTCTTTCACTTTCTGACTTCCTACAAGTCACGTGATTACCTCTAGACACACCTACGGTGCTGCAAATGGCATTGTGTCCTTTTATTCCTTGGCTTCTATTCTGCCTTAGCGAGGTCCATTTTCAACAATGTGATTCCCTGAGGGCTGAGGATTAGCTGACCTGAGTAGCCTGATCCTGCCGGCCGGCCCTCCCCAGGTGTGCCTGGGTTGAGGTCAATATAAACAGTGCTGCAGGCAGCAATAGCCCCTGAAGCTGTGCCTGACTCCATATTCTCTGCCCCGTCAGCAGTCTTGGGGCTGTGCTGGTGGGAGGGAGTGAGGGGCCACTGCTTTGTGGGTGGCCCGGTGTGAGTGGGTCTCTGCTGGACTTTCTGCAGGAGTTGCCAGGCTGCCACCTGTAAAGAAGAGGATGTGTCACCCATACCTTCCACTGGAATTTCTCTCCGTACAGAGGTGAGGAAGGAAAAAAGCAGTGGGTGCTGGGATAGGAGGGGTATCTCAGGCAGGGCAATGGAAAGCTTCCAGAAGAGCGCCCAGGGCCAGGACCATCCTGGCTGGCCTGCAGGCACCAAGTTGGCCTGCGTGCTGTCGCTGGTGTGGCTCCACGGCCCTTCCTCTAGGCTTTCAAGCCCTTGTACATATTCAGGTGTTTTACCTGGGAAGGGTGGGAAAAGTTCAACAGCAGCTGGCCTGGGGCTCAGCTCACGGTTATTCACAGATGCCTCGGCATGGCCCCCAACTTTTCAATGAGGACGCTCCTTGCGTAGGAGTGGGCTGCTGGCTGTATGGGAGATGATTCACCACCTCTGACCAATTTCAGAATTGTTTACCACTGGAGCAAGTGCCCTGATAGGGTTTTCCTCTGTATAACTGGTGGGTTCAGGTTTTTTGTTTCTTTTTTGGTTCAAGTTAGATTTTATTCCTCTTTTATGTATTTATTGATATAAGCATGGAAATAATTCATTCATATAAATACATCTGTGTGAAGGGAAGACCTTTTTTCTGTTTTATTTTTAAATTTTATTTTTTAAAATTTTGAAATTTAATTTTATTTATTTTTTTATACAGCAGGTTATTATTAGTTATGTATTTTATGCATATACATGTATACAGGTGAATCCCAATCTCCCAACTCATCCCACCACCACCATCCCATGGCTTCCCACACTTGGTGTCCATACGTGTGTTCTCTACCTCTGTGTCTCTATTTCTTCCCTGCAAACCAGTTCATCTGTACCATTTTTCTAGGTTCCACATATATGCATTAATATACAATATTTGTTTTTCTCTTTCTGACTTACTTCATTCTGTATGACAGTCTCTAGATCCATCGACGTCTCTACAAATGACCCAGTTTCATTCCTTCTTATAGCTGAGTAATATTCCATTTTATATATGTACCACATCTTTATCCATTCGTCTGTCTGTGGGTATTTAGGTTGCTTCCATTACCTGGCTATTGTAAATAGTGCTGAAATGAGCATTGTGGTGAATGTGCCTTTTTGATTTATGGTTTTCTCTGGGTATATGCCCAGAAGTGGGATTGCTGGATCATATGGTAATTCTATTTCTAGTTTTTTTAAGGAAACTCCATACTGTTCTCCATCGTGACTCTATCAATTTACATTTCCACCACTAGTGGAAGAGGGATCCTTTTGTCCACACCCTCCCCAGAATTTGTTGTTTGTAGATTTTCTGATGATGCCGATTCTAACAGGTGTGAGGTGATAACTCATTGTAGTTTTGATTTGCATTTCTCTAATAATTAGTGATGTTGAGCAGCTTTTCATGTGCCTCTTGGCCATCTGTGTGTCTTCTTTGAAGAAACGTCTCTTTAGATCTTCTGCCCATTTTTGTATTGGGTTTTTTGTTTTTTTAATATTAAGCTGCATGAGCTCTTTATATATATTGGAGATTAAACCTTTGTCCATTGATTCGTTTGCAAATATTTTCGCCCATTCTGAGGGATGCTTTTTGCCATTCCCGTTTTTTTAACAAAAAAAGAAAGAAAGAAAAAGAAGCAGAACACTAATGTGTGTAAAATATGCCTTTTGAAACTGTCGTTTTGAAATATGGACGTCCTTTGAAATTTTTGGTCGATATATGAACCCAGGATTTGTTTTCAGGGCAGGTGTCATTTACAGGCCTGCAATGATTTTGAATATCAACTGACCATTAGCGCTGGGATTAAAGCTGCTGTTGTGTGAAACGGCCACAAGGTGGCAGCAGTTCTCCCTTACCAAATCTGGTTACTGGGGCAACAGAGCCTCAATGGAAGTCGTGTTCTAGATTGGAATTTAGAATGGAATGTGCCAGGAGAAAGCCCCTCAAGTTTGTCTCACTACTTCTTGTTCGTGTTTTTAATTTAATTTTTTATTTTTTATTACAGCAAATTTGATTACAATGTTTGGCTTGTTGTAGGTGTGGAAGATGTGGTTCTTTTACACATATACATATGTCTGTTCTTCCTGGGATCCTTTTCCCATGTACCTTATGACAGAATGTTGAGTAGTCTTCTCTTGGTATTCTGTAGGTCTTTGGTGATTATATATGTCACCTGTGTTTGTATATGTCTGTTAACCCCAATATCATAATGAAACCAATCCTCACACCTTTCCATTGGTGAACCATAAGTTTGTTTAATGAATCTGTGATTGCCCTTCTCTGTGGAAATATCTGCCCTGGTATCCATTTTTCGGTAACTCCTATAAGATATATGATATGATATGTGTCTTTCACTTTCTGACTTCCTACAAGTCACGTGATTACCTCTAGACACACCTACGGTGCTGCAAATGGCATTGTGTCCTTTTATTCCTTGGCTTCTATTCTGCCTTAGCGAGGTCCATTTTCAACAATGTGATTCCCTGAGGGCTGAGGATTAGCTGACCTGAGTAGCCTGATCCTGCCGGCCGGCCCTCCCCAGGTGTGCCTGGGTTGAGGTCAATATAAACAGTGCTGCAGGCAGCAATAGCCCCTGAAGCTGTGCCTGACTCCATATTCTCTGCCCCGTCAGCAGTCTCGGGGCTGTGCTGGTGGGAGGGAGTGAGGGGCCACTGCTTTGTGGGTGGCCCGGTGTGAGTGGGTCTCTGCTGGACTTTCTGCAGGAGTTGCCAGGCTGCCACCTGTAAAGAAGAGGATGTGTCACCCATACCTTCCACTGGAATTTCTCTCCGTACAGAGGTGAGGAAGGAAAAAAGCAGTGGGTGCTGGGATAGGAGGGGTATCTCAGGCAGGGCAATGGAAAGCTTCCAGAAGAGCGCCCAGGGCCAGGACCATCCTGGCTGGCCTGCAGGCACCAAGTTGGCCTGCGTGCTGTCGCTGGTGTGGCTCCACGGCCCTTCCTCTAGGCTTTCAAGCCCTTGTACATATTCAGGTGTTTTACCTGGGAAGGGTGGGAAAAGTTCAACAGCAGCTGGCCTGGGGCTCAGCTCACGGTTATTCACAGATGCCTCGGCATGGCCCCCAACTTTTCAATGAGGACGCTCCTTGCGTAGGAGTGGGCTGCTGGCTGTATGGGAGATGATTCACCACCTCTGACCAATTTCAGAATTGTTTACCACTGGAGCAAGTGCCCTGATAGGGTTTTCCTCTGTATAACTGGTGGGTTCAGGTTTTTTGTTTCTTTTTTGGTTCAAGTTAGATTTTATTCCTCTTTTATGTATTTATTGATATAAGCATGGAAATAATTCATTCATATAAATACATCTGTGTGAAGGGAAGACCTTTTTTCTGTTTTATTTTTAAATTTTATTTTTTAAAATTTTGAAATTTAATTTTATTTATTTTTTTATACAGCAGGTTATTATTAGTTATGTATTTTATGCATATACATGTATACAGGTCAATCCCAATCTCCCAACTCATCCCACCACCACCATCCCATGGCTTCCCACACTTGGTGTCCATACGTGTGTTCTCTACCTCTGTGTCTCTATTTCTTCCCTGCAAACCAGTTCATCTGTACCATTTTTCTAGGTTCCACATATATGCATTAATATACAATATTTGTTTTTCTCTTTCTGACTTACTTCATTCTGTATGACAGTCTCTAGATCCATCGACGTCTCTACACATGACCCAGTTTCATTCCTTCTTATGGCTGAGTAATATTCCATTTTATATATGTACCACATCTTTATCCATTCGTCTGTCTGTGGGTATTTAGGTTGCTTCCATTACCTGGCTATTGCAAATAGTGCTGAAATGAGCATTGTGGTGAATGTGCCTTTTTGATTTATGGTTTTCTCTGGGTATATGCCCAGAAGTGGGATTGCTGGATCATATGGTAATTCTATTTCTAGTTTTTTTAAGGAAACTCCATACTGTACTCCATTTTGACTGTATCAATTTACATTTCCACTACTAGTGGAAGAGGGATCCTTCTGTCCACACCCTCCCCAGAATTTGTTGTTTGTAGATTTTCTGATGATGATGATTCTAACAGGTGTGAGGTGATACCTCATTGTAGTTTTGATTTGCATTTCTCTAATAATTAGTGATGTTGAGCAGCTTTTCCTGCGCGTCTTGGACATCTCTGTGTCTTCGTTGAAGAAACGTCTCTTTAGATCTTCTGCCCATTTTTCTATTCGGTTGTTTGTTTTTTTAATATTAAGCTGCATGAGCTCTTTATATATATTGGAGATTAAACCTTTGTCCATTGATTCGATTGCAAATATTTTCGCCCATTCTCAGGGATGGTTTTTGCCATTCCCGTTTTTTTAACAAAAAAAGAAAGAAAGAAAAAGAAGCAGAACACTAATGTGTGTAAAATATGCCTTTTGAAACTGTCGTTTTGAAATATGGACGTCCTTTGAAATTTTTGGTCGATATATGAACCCAGGATTTGTTTTCAGGGCAGGTGTCATTTACAGGCCTGCAATGATTTTGAATATCAACTGACCATTAGCGCTGGGATTAAAGCTGCTGTTGTGTGAAACGGCCACAAGGTGGCAGCAGTTCTCCCTTACCAAATCTGGTTACTGGGGCAACAGAGCCTCAATGGAAGTCGTGTTCTAGATTGGAATTTAGAATGGAATGTGCCAGGAGAAAGCCCCTCAAGTTTGTCTCACTACTTGTTGTTCGTGTTTTTAATTTAATTTTTTATTTTTTATTACAGCAAATTTGATTACAATGTTTGGCTTGTTGTAGGTGTGGAAGATGTGGTTCTTTTACACATATACATATGTCTGTTCTTCCTGGGATCCTTTTCCCATGTACCTTATGACAGAATGTTGAGTAGTCTTCTCTTGGTATTCTGTAGGTCTTTGGTGATTATATATGTCACCTGTGTTTGTATATGTCTGTTAACCCCAATATCATAATGAAACCAATCCTCACACCTTTCCATTGGTGAACCATAAGTTTGTTTAATGAATCTGTGATTGCCCTTCTCTGTGGAAATATCTGCCCTGGTATCCATTTTTCGGTCACACCTATAAGAGATATGATATGATATGTGTCTTTCACTTTTGGACTTCCTCCAAGTCACGTGATTACCTCTAGACACACCTACGGTGCTGCAAATGGCATTGTGTCCTTTTATTCCTTGGCTTCTATTCTGCCTTAGCGAGGTCCATTTTCAACAATGTGATTCCCTGAGGGCTGAGGATTAGCTGACCTGGGTAGCCTGAACCTGCCGGCCGGCCCTCCGCAGGTGTGCCTGGGTTGAGGCCAATATAAACAGCGCTGCAGGCAGCAATAGCCCCTGAAGCTGTGCCTGACTCCATATTCTCTGCCCCATCAGCAGTCTCGGCGCTGTGCTGGTGGGAGGGACTGAGGGGCCACGGCTTTGTGGGTGGCCCGGTGTGAGTGTGTCTCTGCTGGACTTTCTGCAGGAGTTTCCAGGCTTCTACGTGTAAAGAAGAGGATGTGTCACCCATACCTTCCGCTGGAATTTCTCTCCGGACAGAGGTGAGGAAGGAAAAAAGCAGTGGGTGCCGGGATAGGAGGGGTATCTCAGGCAGGGCAATGGAAAGCTTCCAGAAGAGCGCCCAGGGCCAGGACCATCCTGGCTGGCCTGCAGGCACCAAGTTGGCCTGCGTGCTGTCGCTGGTGTGGCTCCACGGCCCTTCCTCTAGGCTTTCAAGCCCTTGTACATATTCAGGTGTTTTACCTGGGAATGGTGGGAAAAGTTCAACAGCAGCTGGCCTGGGGCTCAGCTCACGGTTACTCACAGATGCCTCGGCATGGCCCCCAGCTTTGCAATGAGGACGCTCCTTGCATAGGACTGGGCTGCTTGCTCTATGGGAGATGATTCCCCACCTCTAACCAATTTCAGAATTGTTTACCACTGGAGCAAGTGCCCTGATAGGGTTTTCCTCTGTCTAACTGGTGCGTTCAGGTTTTTTTTTTCTTTTTTGGTTCAAGTTAGATTTTATTCCTCTTTTATGTATTTATAGATATAAGCATGGAAATAATTCATTCATATAAATACATCTGTGTGAAGGGAAGAACTTTTTTCTGTTTTATTTTTAAATTTTATTTTTTAAAATTTTGAAATTTACTTTTATTTATTTTTTTATACAGCAGGTTACTATTATGTATTTTATGCATATACATGTATACAGGTCAATCCCAATCTCCCAACTCATCCCACCACCACCACCCCATGGCTTCCCACACTTGGTGTCCATACGTGTGTTCTCTACCTCTGTGTCTCTATTTCTTCCCTGCAAACCAGTTCATCTGTACCATTTTTCTAGGTTCCACATATATGCATTAATATACAATATTTGTTTTTCTCTTTCTGACTTACTTCATTCTGTATGACAGTCTCTAGATCCATCGACGTCTCTACACATGACCCAGTTTCATTCCTTCTTATGGCTGAGTAATATTCCATTTTATATATGTACCACATCTTTATCCATTCGTCTGTCTGTGGGTATTTATGTTGCTTCCATTACCTGGCTATTGCAAATAGTGCTGAAATGAGCATTGTGGTGAATGTGCCTTTTTGATTTATGGTTTTCTCTGGGTATATGCCCAGAAGTGGGATTGCTGGATCATATGGTAATTCTATTTCTAGTTTTTTTAAGGAAACTCCATACTGTTCTCCATTTTGACTGTATCAATTTACATTTCCACTACTAGTGGAAGAGGGATCCTTCTGTCCACACCCTCCCCAGAATTTGTTGTTTGTAGATTTTCTGATGATGCCGATTCTAACAGGTGTGAGGTGATACCTCATTGTAGTTTTGATTTGCATTTCTCTAATAATTAGTGATGTTGAGAGCTTTTCCTGTGCGTCTTGGACATCTCTGTGTCTTCGTTGAAGAAACGTCTCTTTAGATCTTCTGCCCATTTTTGTATTGGGTTGTTTGTTTTTTTAATATTAAGCTGCATGAGCTCTTTATATATATTGGAGATTAAACCTTTGTCCATTGATTCGTTTGCAAATATTTTCGCCCATTCTGAGGGATGCTTTTTGCCATTCCCGTTTTTTTAACAAAAAAAGAAAGAAAGAAAAAGAAGCAGAACACTAATGTGTGTAAAATATGCCTTTTGAAACTGTCGTTTTGAAATATGGACGTCCTTTGAATTTTTTGGTCGATATATGAACCCAGGATTTGTTTTCAGGGCAGGTGTCATTTACAGGCCTGCAATGATTTTGAATATCAAGTGACCATTAGCGCTGGGATTAAAGCTGCTGTTGTGTGAAACGGCCACAAGGTGGCAGCAGTTCTCCCTTACCAAATCTGGTTACTGGGGCAACAGAGCCTCAATGGAAGTCGTGTTCTAGATTGGAATTTAGAATGGAATGTGCCAGGAGAAAGCCCCTCAAGTTTGTCTCACTACTTCTTGTTCGTGTTTTTAATTTAATTTTTTATTTTTTATTACAGCAAATTTGATTACAATGTTTGGCTTGTTGTAGGTGTGGAAGATGTGGTTCTTTTACACATATACATATGTCTGCTCTTCCTGGGATCCTTTTCCCATGTACCTTATGACAGAATGTTGAGTAGTCTTCTCTTGGTATTCTGTAGGTCTTTGGTGATTATATATGTCACCTGTGTTTGTATATGTCTGTTAACCGCAGTATCATAATGAAACCAATCCTCACACCTTTCCATTGGTGAACCAAAAGTTTGTTTAATGAATCTGTGATTGCCCTTCTCCATGGAAATATCTGCCCTGGTATCCATTTTTCGGTCACACCTATAAGAGATATGATATGATATGTGTCTTTCACTTTCGGACTTACTACAAGTCACGTGATTACCTGTAGACACACCTACGGTGCTGCAAATGGCATTGTGTCCTTTTATTCCTTGGCGTCTATTCTGCCTTAGCGAAGTCCATTTTAAACAATGTGATTACCTGAAGGCTGAGGATTAGCTGACCTGGGTAGCCCGACCCTGCCGGCCGGCCCTCCCCAGGTGTGCCTGGGTTGAAGTCAATATAAACAGCGCTGCAGGCAGCAATAGCCCCTGAAGCTGTGCCTGACTCCATATTCTCTGCCCCGTCAGCAGTCTCAGGGCTGTGCTGGTGGGAGGGAGTGAGCGGCCACGGCTTTGTGCGTGGGCCGGTGTGAGTGGGTCTCTGCTGGACTTTCTGCAGGAGTTGCCAGGCTGCCACCTGTAAAGAAGAGGATGTGTCACCCATACCTTCTGCTGGAATTTCTCTCTGGACAGAGGTGAGGAAGGAAAAAAGCAGTGGGGGCCGGGGCAGGAGGGGTATCTCAGGCAGGGCAATGGAAAGCTTCCAGAAGAGCGCCCTGGGCTAGGACCATCCTGGCTGGCCTGCAGGCACCAAGTTGGCCTGCGTGCTATCGCTGGTGTGGCTCCACAGCCCTTCCTGTAGGCTTTCAAGCCCTTGTACATATTCAGGTGTTTTACCTGGGAAGGGTGGGAAAAGTTCAACAGCAGCTGGCCTGGGGCTCAGCTCACGGTTACTCACAGATGCCTCGGCATGGCCCCCAGCTTTGCAATGAGGACGCTCCTTGCGTAGGAGTGGGCTGCTGGCTGTATGGGAGATGATTCCCCAAAACAGACCAATTTCAGAATTGTTTACCGCTGGAGAAAGTGCCCTGATAGTGTTTTCCTCTGTATAACTGGTGGGTTCAGGGTTTTTTTTTCTTTTTTGGTTCAAGTTAGATTTTATTCCTCTTTTATGTATTTATAGATATAAGCATGGAATAATTCATTCATATAAATACATCTGTGTGAAGGGAAGAACTTTTTTCTGTTTTATTTTTAAATTTTATTGTTTAAAATTTTGAAATTTAATTTTATTTATTTTTTTATACAGCAGGTTATTATTAGTTATGTATTTTATGCATATACATATATACAGGTCAATCCCAATCTCCCAACTCATCCCACCACCACCACCACCTCATGGCTTCCCACACTTGGTGTCCATACGTGTGTTCTCTATCTCTGTGTCCCTATTTCTTCCCTGCAAACCAGTTCATCTGTACCATTTTTCTAGGTTCCACATATATGCATTAATATACAATATTTGTTTTTCTCTTTCCGACTTACTACATTCTGTATGACAGTCTCTAGATCCATCGACGTCTCTACAAATGACCCAGTTTCATTCCTTCTTATGGCTGAGTAATATTCCATTTTATATATGTACCACATCTTTATCCATTCGTCTGTTTGTGGGTATTTAGGTTGCTTCCATTACCTGGCTATTGTAAATAGTGCTGAAATGAGCATTGTGGTGAATGTGCCTTTTTGATTTATGGTTTTCTCTGGGTATATGCCCAGAAGTGGGATTGCTGGATCATATGGTAATTCTATTTCTAGATTTTTTAAGGAAACTCCATACTGTTCTCCATCGTGACTGTATCAATTTACATTTCCACCACTAGTGGAAGAGGGATCCTTTTGTCCACACCCTCCCCAGAATTTGTTGTTTGTAGATTTTCTGATGATGCCGATTCTAACAGGTGTGAGGTGATACCTCATTGTAGTTTTGATTTGCATTTCTCTAATAATTAGTGATGTTGAGCAGCTTTTCATGTGCGTCTTGGCCATCTGTGTGTCTTCTTTGAAGAAACGTCTCTTTAGATCTTCTGCCCATTTTTGTATTGGGTTGTTTGTTTTTTTAATATTAAGCTGCATGAGCTCTTTATATATATTGGAGATTAAACCTTTGTCCATTGATTCGTTTGCAAATATTTTCGCCCATTCTGAGGGATGCTTTTTGCCATTCCCGTTTTTTTAACAAAAAAAGAAAGAAAGAAAAAGAAGCAGAACACTAATGTGTGTAAAATATGCCTTTTGAAACTGTCGTTTTGAAATATGGACGTCCTTTGAATTTTTTGGTCGATATATGAACCCAGGATTTGTTTTCAGGGCAGGTGTCATTTACAGGCCTGCAATGATTTTGAATATCAACTGACCATTAGTGATGGGATTAAAGCTGCTGTTGTGTGAAACGGCAACAAGGTGGCAGCAGTTCTCCCTTACCAAATCTGGTTACTAGGGCAACAGAGCCTCAATGGAAGTCTTGTTCTAGATTGGAATTTAGAATGGAATGTGCCAGGAGAAAGCCCCTCAAGTTTGTCTCACTACTTCTTGTTCGTGTGTTTAATTTTTTTTATTTTTTATTACAGCAAATTTGATTACAATGTTTGGCTTGTTGTAGATGTGGAAGATGTGGTTCTTTTACACATATACATATGTCTGTTCTTCCTGGGATCCTTTTCCCATGTACCTTATGACAGAATGTTGAGTAGTCTTCTCTTGGTATTCTGTAGGTCTTTGGTGATTATATATGTCACCTGTGTTTGTATATGTCTGTTAACCCCAATATCATAATGAAACCAATCCTCACACCTTTCCATTGGTGAACCATAAGTTTGTTTAATGAATCTGTGATTGCCCTTCTCCGTGGAAATATCTGCCCTGGTATCCATTTTTCGGTCACACCTATAAGAGATATGATATGATATGTGTCTTTCACTTTCTGACTTCCTACAAGTCACGTGATTACCTCTAGACACACCTACGGTGCTGCAAATGGCATTGTGTCCTTTTATTCCTTGGCTTCTATTCTGCCTTAGCGAGGTCCATTTTCAACAATGTGATTCCCTGAGGGCTGAGGATTAGCTGACTTGGGTAGCCTGATTCTGCCGGCCGGCCCTCCCCAGGTGTGCCTGGGTTGAGGTCAATATAAACAGCGCTGCAGGCAGCAATAGCCCCTGAAGCTGTGCCTGACTCCATATTCTCTGCCCCGTCAGCAGTCTCGGGGCTGTGCTGGTGGGAGGGAGTGAGGGGTCACGGTTTTGTGGGTGGCCCGGTGTGAGTGGGTCTCTGCTGGACTTTCTGCAGGAGTTGCCAGGCTTCCACCTGTAAAGAAGAGAATGTGTCACCCATACCTTCCGCTGGAATTTCTCTCCGGACAGAGGTGAGGAAGGAAAAAAGCAGTGGGTGCCAGGACAGGATGGGTATCTCAGGCAGGGCAATGGAAAGCTTCCAGAAGAGCGCCCAGGGCCAGGACCATCCTGGCTGGCCTGCAGGCACCAAGTTGGCCTGCGTGCTGTCGCTGGTGTGGCTCCACGGCCCTTCCTCTAGGCTTTCAAGCCCTTGTACCTATTCAGGTGTTTTACCTGGGAAGGGTGGGAAAACTTCAACAGCAGCTGGCTTGGGGCTCAGCTCACGGTTACTCACAGATGCCTCGGCATGGCCCCCAGCTTTGCAATGAGGACGCTCCTTGCGTAGGAGTGGGCTGCTGGCTGTATGGGAGATGATTCCCCACGTCTGACCAATTTCAGAATTGTTTACCACTGGAGCAAGTGCCCTGATATGGTTATCCTCTGTATAACTGGTGGGTTCAGGTTCTTTTTTTCTTTTTTGGTTCAAGTTAGATTTTATTCCTCTTTTATGTATTTATAGACATAAGCATGGAAATAAATCATTCATATAAATACATCTGTGTGAAGGGAAGACCTTTTTTCTGTTTTATTTTTAAATTTTTTTTTTTAAAATTTTGAAATTTAATTTTATTTATCTTTTTATACAGCAGGTTATTATTAGTTATGTATTTTATGCATATATATGTATACAGGTCAATCCCAATCTCCCAACTCATCCCACCACCACCAACTCATGGCTTCCCACACTTGGTGTCCATACGTGTGTTCTCTACCTCTGTGTCTGTATTTCTTCCCTGCAAACCAGTTCATCTGTACCATTTTTCTAGGTTCCACATATATGCATTAATATACAATATTTGTTTTTCTCTTTCTGAGTTACTTCATTCTGTATGACAGTCTCTAGATCCATCGACGTCTCTACAAATGACCCTGTTTCATTCCTTCTTATGGCTGAGTAATATTCCATTTTATATATGTACCACATCTTGATCCATTCGTCTGTCTCTGGGTATTTAGGTTGCTTCCATTACCTGGCTATTGTAAATAGTGCTGAAATGAGCATTGTGGTGAATGTGCCTTTTTGATTTATGGTTTTCTCTGGGTATATGCCCAGAAGTGGGATTGCTGGATCATATGGTAATTCTATTTCTAGTTTTTTTAAGGAAACTCCATACTGTTCTCCATCGTGACTGTATCAATTTACATTTCCACCACTAGTGGAAGAGGGATCCTTTTGTCCACACCCTCCCCAGAATTTGTTGTTTGTAGATTTTCTGATGATGCCGATTCTAACAGGTGTGAGGTGATACCTCATTGTAGTTTTGATTTGCATTTCTCTAATAATTAGTGATGTTGAGCAGCTTTTCATGTGCGTCTTGGCCATCTCTGTGTTTTCTTTGAAGAAACGTCTCTTTAGATCTTCTGCCCAATTTTGTATTGGGTTGTTTGTTTTTTAATATTAACCTGCATGAGCTCTTTATATATATTGGAGATTAAACCTTTGTCCATTGATTCGTTTGCAAATATTTTCGCCCATTCTGAGGGATGCTTTTTGCCATTCCCATTTTTTTAACAAAAAAAGAAAGAAGAAGAAGCAGAACACTAATATGTGTAAAATATGCCTTTTGAAACTGTCGTTTTGAAATATGGACGTCCTTTGAATTTTTTGGTCGATATATGAACCCAGGATTTGTTTTCAGGGCAGGTGTCATTTACAGGCCTGCAATGATTTTGAATATCAAGTGACCATTAGCGCTGGGATTAAAGCTGCTGTTGTGTGAAACGGCCACCAGGTGGCAGCAGTTCTCCCTTACCAAATCTGGTTACTGGGGCAACAGAGCCTCAATGGAAGTCGTGTTCTAGATTGGAATTTAGAATGGAATGTGCCAGGAGAAAGCCCCTCAAGTTTGTCTCACTACTTCTTGTTCGTGTTTTTAATTTAATTTTTTATTTTTTATTACAGCTAATTTGATTACAATGTTTGGCTTGTTGTAGGTGTGGAAGATGTGGTTCTTTTACACATATACATATGTCTGTTCTTCCTGGCATCCTTTTCCCATGTACCTTATGACAGAATGTTGAGTAGTCTTCTCTTGGTATTCTGTAGGTCTTTGGTGATTATATATGTCACCTGTGTTTGTATATGTCTGTTAACCCCAATATCATAATGAAACCAATCCTCACACCTTTCCATTGGTGAACCATAAGTTTGTTTAATGAATCTGTGATTGCCCTTCTCTGTGGAAATATCTGCCCTGGTATCCATTTTTCGGTAACTGCTATAAGATATATGATATGATATGTGTCTTTCACTTTCTGACTTACTACAAGTCACGTGATTACCTTTAGACACACCTACGGTGCTGCAAATGGCATTGTGTCCTTTTATTCCTTGGCTTCTATTCTGCCTTAGCGAGGTCCATTTTCAACAATGTGATTCCCTGAGGGCTGAGGATTAGCTGACCTGGGTAGCCTGATCCTGCCGGCCGGCCCTCCCCAGGTGTGCCTGGGTTGAGGTCAATATAAACAGCGCTGCAGGCAGCAATAGCCCCTGAAGCTGTGCCTAACTCCATATTCTCTGCCCCGTCAGCAGTCTCGGGGCTGTGCTGGTGGGAGGGAGTGAGGGGCCACTGCTTTGTGGGTGGCCCGGTGTGAGTGGGTCTCTGCTGGACTTTCTGCAGGAGTTGACAGGCTGCCACCTGTAAAGAAGAGGATGTGTCACCCATACCTTCCACTGGAATTTCTCTCCGGACAGAGGTGAGGAAGGAAAAAAGCAGTGGGTGCTGGGATAGGAGGAGTATCTCAGGCAGGGCAATGGAAAGCTTCCAGAAAAGCGCCCAGGGCCAGGACCCTCCTGGCTGCCCTGCAGGCACCAAGTTGGCCTGCATGCTGTCGCTGGTGTGGCTCCACGGCCCTTCCTCTAGGCTTTCAAGCCCTTGTACATATTCAGGTGTTTTACCTGGGAAGGGTGGGAAAAGTTCAACAGCAGCTGGCCTGGGGCTCAGCTCACGGTTACTCACAGATGCCTCGGCATGGCCCCCAACTTTTCAATGAGGACGCTCCTTGCATAGGAGTGGGCTGCTGGCTGTATGGGGGATGATTCCCCACCTCTGACCAATTTCAGAATTGTTTACCACTGGAGCAAGTGCCCTGATAGGGTTTTCCTCTGTATAACTGGTGGGTTCAGGTTTTTTGTTTCTTTTTTGGTTCAAGTTAGATTTTATTCCTCTTTTATGTATTTATTGATATAAGCATGGAAATAATTCATTCATATAAATACATCTGTGTGAAGGGAAGACCTTTTTTTTGTTTTATTTTTAAATTTTATTTTTTAAAATTTTGAAATTTAATTTTATTTATTTTTTTATACAGCAGGTTATTATTAGTTATGTATTTTATGCATATACATGTATACAGGTCAATCCCAATCTCCCAACTCATCCCACCACCACCATCCCATGGCTTCCCACACTTGGTGTCCATACGTGTGTTCTCTACCTCTGTGTCTCTATTTCTTCCCTGCAAACCAGTTCATCTGTACCATTTTTCTAGGTTCCACATATATGCATTAATATACAATATTTGTTTTTCTCTTTCTGACTTACTTCATTCTGTATGACAGTCTCTAGATCCATCGACGTCTCTACAAATGACCCAGTTTCATTCCTTCTTATAGCTGAGTAATATTCCATTTTATATATGTACCACATCTTTATCCATTCGTCTGTCTGTGGGTATTTAGGTTGCTTCCATTACCTGGCTATTGTAAATAGTGCTGAAATGAGCATTGTGGTGAATGTGCCTTTTTGATTTATGATTTTCTCTGGGTATATGCACAGAAGTGGGATTGCTGGATCATATGGTAATTCTATTTCTAGTTTTTTTAAGGAAACTCCATACTGTTCTCCATCGTGACTCTATCAATTTACATTTCCACCACTAGTGGAAGAGGGATCCTTTTGTCCACACCCTCCCCAGAATTTGTTGTTTGTAGATTTTCTGATGATGCCGATTCTAACAGGTGTGAGGTGATAACTCATTGTAGTTTTGATTTGCATTTCTCTAATAATTAGTGATGTTGAGCAGCTTTTCATGTGCCTCTTGGCCATCTGTGTGTCTTCTTTGAAGAAACGTCTCTTTAGATCTTCTGCCCATTTTTGTATTGGGTTGTTTGTTTTTTTAATATTAAGCTGCATGAGCTCTTTATATATATTGGAGATTAAACCTTTGTCCATTGATTCGTTTGCAAATATTTTCGCCCATTCTGAGGGATGCTTTTTGCCATTCCCGTTTTTTTAACAAAAAAAGAAAGAAAGAAAAAGAAGCAGAACACTAATGTGTGTAAAATATGCCTTTTGAAACTGTCGTTTTGAAATATGGACGTCCTTTGAAATTTTTGGTCGATATATGAACCCAGGATTTGTTTTCAGGGCAGGTGTCATTTACAGGCCTGCAATGATTTTGAATATCAACTGACCATTAGCGCTGGGATTAAAGCTGCTGTTGTGTGAAACGGCCACAAGGTGGCAGCAGTTCTCCCTTACCAAATCTGGTTACTGGGGCAACAGAGCCTCAATGGAAGTCGTGTTCTAGATTGGAATTTAGAATGGAATGTGCCAGGAGAAAGCCCCTCAAGTTTGTCTCACTACTTCTTGTTCGTGTTTTTAATTTAATTTTTTATTTTTTATTACAGCAAATTTGATTACAATGTTTGGCTTGTTGTAGGTGTGGAAGATGTGGTTCTTTTACACATATACATATGTCTGTTCTTCCTGGGATCCTTTTCCCATGTACCTTATGACAGAATGTTGAGTAGTCTTCTCTTGGTATTCTGTAGGTCTTTGGTGATTATATATGTCACCTGTGTTTGTATATGTCTGTTAACCCCAATATCATAATGAAACCAATCCTCACACCTTTCCATTGGTGAACCATAAGTTTGTTTAATGAATCTGTGATTGCCCTTCTCTGTGGAAATATCTGCCCTGGTATCCATTTTTCGGTAACTCCTATAAGATATATGATATGATATGTGTCTTTCACTTTCTGACTTCCTACAAGTCACGTGATTACCTCTAGACACACCTACGGTGCTGCAAATGGCATTGTGTCCTTTTATTCCTTGGCTTCTATTCTGCCTTAGCGAGGTCCATTTTCAACAATGTGATTCCCTGAGGGCTGAGGATTAGCTGACCTGAGTAGCCTGATCCTGCCGGCCGGCCCTCCCCAGGTGTGCCTGGGTTGAGGTCAATATAAACAGTGCTGCAGGCAGCAATAGCCCCTGAAGCTGTGCCTGACTCCATATTCTCTGCCCCGTCAGCAGTCTTGGGGCTGTGCTGGTGGGAGGGAGTGAGGGGCCACTGCTTTGTGGGTGGCCCGGTGTGAGTGGGTCTCTGCTGGACTTTCTGCAGGAGTTGACAGGCTGCCACCTGTAAAGAAGAGGATGTGTCACCCATACCTTCTGCTGGAATTTCTCTCTGGACAGAGGTGAGGAAGGAAAAAAGCAGTGGGGGCCGGGGCAGGAGGGGTATCTCAGGCAGGGCAATGGAAAGCTTCCAGAAGAGCGCCCTGGGCTAGGACCATCCTGGCTGGCCTGCAGGCACCAAGTTGGCCTGCGTGCTATCACTGGTGTGGCTCCACAGCCCTTCCTGTAGGCTTTCAAGCCCTTGTACATATTCAGGTGTTTTACCTGGGAATGGTGGGAAAAGTTCAACAGCAGCTTGCCTGGGGCTCAGCTCACGGTTACTCACAGATGCCTCGGCATGGCCCCCAGCTTTGCAATGAGGACGCTCCTTGCGTAGGAGTGGGCTGCTGGCTGTATGGGAGATGATTCCCCAAAACAGACCAATTTCAGAATTGTTTACCGCTGGAGAAAGTGCCCTGATAGTGTTTTCCTCTGTATAACTGGTGGGTTCAGGGTTTTTTTTTCTTTTTTGGTTCAAGTTAGATTTTATTCCTCTTTTATGTATTTATAGATATAAGCATGGAATAATTCATTCATATAAATACATCTGTGTGAAGGGAAGCACTTTTTTCTGTTTTATTTTTAAATTTTATTGTTTAAAATTTTGAAATTTAATTTTATTTATTTTTTTATACAGCAGGTTATTATTAGTTATGTATTTTATGCATATACATATATACAGGTCAATCCCAATCTCCCAACTCATCCCACCACCACCACCACCTCATGGCTTCCCACACTTGGTGTCCATACGTGTGTTCTCTATCTCTGTGTCCCTATTTCTTCCCTGCAAACCAGTTCATCTGTACCATTTTTCTAGGTTCCACATATATGCATTAATATACAATATTTGTTTTTCTCTTTCCGACTTACTACATTCTGTATGACAGTCTCTAGATCCATCGACGTCTCTACAAATGACCCAGTTTCATTCCTTCTTATGGCTGAGTAATATTCCATTTTATATATGTACCACATCTTTATCCATTCGTCTGTTTGTGGGTATTTAGGTTGCTTCCATTACCTGGCTATTGTAAATAGTGCTGAAATGAGCATTGTGGTGAATGTGCCTTTTTGATTTATGGTTTTCTCTGGGTATATGCCCAGAAGTGGGATTGCTGGATCATATGGTAATTCTATTTCTAGATTTTTTAAGGAAACTCCATACTGTTCTCCATCGTGACTGTATCAATTTACATTTCCACCACTAGTGGAAGAGGGATCCTTTTGTCCACACCCTCCCCAGAATTTGTTGTTTGTAGATTTTCTGATGATGCCGATTCTAACAGGTGTGAGGTGATACCTCATTGTAGTTTTGATTTGCATTTCTCTAATAATTAGTGATGTTGAGCAGCTTTTCATGTGCGTCTTGGCCATCTCTGTGTCTTCTTTGAAGAAACGTCTCTTTAGATCTTCTGCCCATTTTTGTATTGGGTTGTTTGTTTTTTTAATATTAAGCTGCATGAGCTCTTTATATATATTGGAGATTAAACCTTTGTCCATTGATTCGTTTGCAAATATTTTCGCCCATTCTGAGGGATGCTTTTTGCCATTCCCGTTTTTTTAACAAAAAAAGAAAGAAAGAAAAAGAAGCAGAACACTAATGTGTGTAAAATATGCCTATTGAAACTGTCGTTTTGAAATATGGACGTCCTTTGAATTTTTTGGTCGATATATGAACCCAGGATTTGTTTTCAGGGCAGGTGTCATTTACAGGCCTGCAATGATTTTGAATATCAACTGACCATTAGTGATGGGATTAAAGCTGCTGTTGTGTGAAACGGCAACAAGGTGGCAGCAGTTCTCCCTTACCAAATCTGGTTACTAGGGCAACAGAGCCTCAATGGAAGTCTTGTTCTAGATTGGAATTTAGAATGGAATGTGCCAGGAGAAAGCCCCTCAAGTTTGTCTCACTACTTCTTGTTCGTGTGTTTAATTTTTTTTATTTTTTATTACAGCAAATTTGATTACAATGTTTGGCTTGTTGTAGATGTGGAAGATGTGGTTCTTTTACACATATACATATGTCTGTTCTTCCTGGGATCCTTTTCCCATGTACCTTATGACAGAATGTTGAGTAGTCTTCTCTTGGTATTCTGTAGGTCTTTGGTGATTATATATGTCACCTGTGTTTGTATATGTCTGTTAACCCCAATATCATAATGAAACCAATCCTCACACCTTTCCATTGGTGAACCATAAGTTTGTTTAATGAATCTGTGATTGCCCTTCTCCGTGGAAATATCTGCCCTGGTATCCATTTTTCGGTCACACCTATAAGAGATATGATATGATATGTGTCTTTCACTTTCTGACTTCCTACAAGTCACGTGATTACCTCTAGACACACCTACGGTGCTGCAAATGGCATTGTGTCCTTTTATTCCTTGGCTTCTATTCTGCCTTAGCGAGGTCCATTTTCAACAATGTGATTCCCTGAGGGCTGAGGATTAGCTGACTTGGGTAGCCTGATTCTGCCGGCCGGCCCTCCCCAGGTGTGCCTGGGTTGAGGTCAATATAAACAGCGCTGCAGGCAGCAATAGCCCCTGAAGCTGTGCCTGACTCCATATTCTCTGCCCCGTCAGCAGTCTCGGGGCTGTGCTGGTGGGAGGGAGTGAGGGGTCACGGTTTTGTGGGTGGCCCGGTGTGAGTGGGTCTCTGCTGGACTTTCTGCAGGAGTTGCCAGGCTTCCACCTGTAAAGAAGAGAATGTGTCACCCATACCTTCCGCTGGAATTTCTCTCCGGACAGAGGTGAGGAAGGAAAAAAGCAGTGGGTGCCAGGACAGGATGGGTATCTCAGGCAGGGCAATGGAAAGCTTCCAGAAGAGCGCCCAGGGCCAGGACCATCCTGGCTGGCCTGCAGGCACCAAGTTGGCCTGCGTGCTGTCGCTGGTGTGGCTCCACGGCCCTTCCTCTAGGCTTTCAAGCCCTTGTACCTATTCAGGTGTTTTACCTGGGAAGGGTGGGAAAACTTCAACAGCAGCTGGCTTGGGGCTCAGCTCACGGTTACTCACAGATGCCTCGGCATGGCCCCCAGCTTTGCAATGAGGACGCTCCTTGCGTAGGAGTGGGCTGCTGGCTGTATGGGAGATGATTCCCCACGTCTGACCAATTTCAGAATTGTTTACCACTGGAGCAAGTGCCCTGATATGGTTATCCTCTGTATAACTGGTGGGTTCAGGTTCTTTTTTTCTTTTTTGGTTCAAGTTAGATTTTATTCCTCTTTTATGTATTTATAGACATAAGCATGGAAATAAATCATTCATATAAATACATCTGTGTGAAGGGAAGACCTTTTTTCTGTTTTATTTTTAAATTTTATTTTTTAAAATTTTGAAATTTAATTTTATTTATCTTTTTATACAGCAGGTTATTATTAGTTATGTATTTTATGCATATATATGTATACAGGTCAATCCCAATCTCCCAACTCATCCCACCACCACCAACTCATGGCTTCCCACACTTGGTGTCCATACGTGTGTTCTCTACCTCTGTGTCTGTATTTCTTCCCTGCAAACCAGTTCATCTGTACCATTTTTCTAGGTTCCACATATATGCATTAATATACAATATTTGTTTTTCTCTTTCTGAGTTACTTCATTCTGTATGACAGTCTCTAGATCCATCGACGTCTCTACAAATGACCCTGTTTCATTCCTTCTTATGGCTGAGTAATATTCCATTTTATATATGTACCACATCTTGATCCATTCGTCTGTCTCTGGGTATTTAGGTTGCTTCCATTACCTGGCTATTGTAAATAGTGCTGAAATGAGCATTGTGGTGAATGTGCCTTTTTGATTTATGGTTTTCTCTGGGTATATGCCCAGAAGTGGGATTGCTGGATCATATGGTAATTCTATTTCTAGTTTTTTTAAGGAAACTCCATACTGTTCTCCATCGTGACTGTATCAATTTACATTTCCACCACTAGTGGAAGAGGGATCCTTTTGTCCACACCCTCCCCAGAATTTGTTGTTTGTAGATTTTCTGATGATGCCGATTCTAACAGGTGTGAGGTGATACCTCATTGTAGTTTTGATTTGCATTTCTCTAATAATTAGTGATGTTGAGCAGCTTTTCATGTGCGTCTTGGCCATCTCTGTGTTTTCTTTGAAGAAACGTCTCTTTAGATCTTCTGCCCAATTTTGTATTGGGTTGTTTGTTTTTTAATATTAACCTGCATGAGCTCTTTATATATATTGGAGATTAAACCTTTGTCCATTGATTCGTTTGCAAATATTTTCGCCCATTCTGAGGGATGCTTTTTGCCATTCCCATTTTTTTAACAAAAAAAGAAAGAAGAAGAAGCAGAACACTAATATGTGTAAAATATGCCTTTTGAAACTGTCGTTTTGAAATATGGACGTCCTTTGAATTTTTTGGTCGATATATGAACCCAGGATTTGTTTTCAGGGCAGGTGTCATTTACAGGCCTGCAATGATTTTGAATATCAAGTGACCATTAGCGCTGGGATTAAAGCTGCTGTTGTGTGAAACGGCCACCAGGTGGCAGCAGTTCTCCCTTACCAAATCTGGTTACTGGGGCAACAGAGCCTCAATGGAAGTCGTGTTCTAGATTGGAATTTAGAATGGAATGTGCCAGGAGAAAGCCCCTCAAGTTTGTCTCACTACTTCTTGTTCGTGTTTTTAATTTAATTTTTTATTTTTTATTACAGCTAATTTGATTACAATGTTTGGCTTGTTGTAGGTGTGGAAGATGTGGTTCTTTTACACATATACATATGTCTGTTCTTCCTGGCATCCTTTTCCCATGTACCTTATGACAGAATGTTGAGTAGTCTTCTCTTGGTATTCTGTAGGTCTTTGGTGATTATATATGTCACCTGTGTTTGTATATGTCTGTTAACCCCAATATCATAATGAAACCAATCCTCACACCTTTCCATTGGTGAACCATAAGTTTGTTTAATGAATCTGTGATTGCCCTTCTCTGTGGAAATATCTGCCCTGGTATCCATTTTTCGGTAACTGCTATAAGATATATGATATGATATGTGTCTTTCACTTTCTGACTTACTACAAGTCACGTGATTACCTTTAGACACACCTACGGTGCTGCAAATGGCATTGTGTCCTTTTATTCCTTGGCTTCTATTCTGCCTTAGCGAGGTCCATTTTCAACAATGTGATTCCCTGAGGGCTGAGGATTAGCTGACCTGGGTAGCCTGATCCTGCCGGCCGGCCCTCCCCAGGTGTGCCTGGGTTGAGGTCAATATAAACAGCGCTGCAGGCAGCAATAGCCCCTGAAGCTGTGCCTAACTCCATATTCTCTGCCCCGTCAGCAGTCTCGGGGCTGTGCTGGTGGGAGGGAGTGAGGGGCCACTGCTTTGTGGGTGGCCCGGTGTGAGTGGGTCTCTGCTGGACTTTCTGCAGGAGTTGACAGGCTGCCACCTGTAAAGAAGAGGATGTGTCACCCATACCTTCCACTGGAATTTCTCTCCGGACAGAGGTGAGGAAGGAAAAAAGCAGTGGGTGCTGGGATAGGAGGAGTATCTCAGGCAGGGCAATGGAAAGCTTCCAGAAAAGCGCCCAGGGCCAGGACCCTCCTGGCTGCCCTGCAGGCACCAAGTTGGCCTGCGTGCTGTCGCTGGTGTGGCTCCACGGCCCTTCCTCTAGGCTTTCAAGCCCTTGTACATATTCAGGTGTTTTACCTGGGAAGGGTGGGAAAAGTTCAACAGCAGCTGGCCTGGGGCTCAGCTCACGGTTACTCACAGATGCCTCGGCATGGCCCCCAACTTTTCAATGAGGACGCTCCTTGCATAGGAGTGGGCTGCTGGCTGTATGGGGGATGATTCCCCACCTCTGACCAATTTCAGAATTGTTTACCACTGGAGCAAGTGCCCTGATAGGGTTTTCCTCTGTATAACTGGTGGGTTCAGGTTTTTTGTTTCTTTTTTGGTTCAAGTTAGATTTTATTCCTCTTTTATGTATTTATTGATATAAGCATGGAAATAATTCATTCATATAAATACATCTGTGTGAAGGGAAGACCTTTTTTTTGTTTTATTTTTAAATTTTATTTTTTAAAATTTTGAAATTTAATTTTATTTATTTTTTTATACAGCAGGTTATTATTAGTTATGTATTTTATGCATATACATGTATACAGGTCAATCCCAATCTCCCAACTCATCCCACCACCACCATCCCATGGCTTCCCACACTTGGTGTCCATACGTGTGTTCTCTACCTCTGTGTCTCTATTTCTTCCCTGCAAACCAGTTCATCTGTACCATTTTTCTAGGTTCCACATATATGCATTAATATACAATATTTGTTTTTCTCTTTCTGACTTACTTCATTCTGTATGACAGTCTCTAGATCCATCGACGTCTCTACAAATGACCCAGTTTCATTCCTTCTTATAGCTGAGTAATATTCCATTTTATATATGTACCACATCTTTATCCATTCGTCTGTCTGTGGGTATTTAGGTTGCTTCCATTACCTGGCTATTGTAAATAGTGCTGAAATGAGCATTGTGGTGAATGTGCCTTTTTGATTTATGATTTTCTCTGGGTATATGCCCAGAAGTGGGATTGCTGGATCATATGGTAATTCTATTTCTAGTTTTTTTAAGGAAACTCCATACTGTTCTCCATCGTGACTCTATCAATTTACATTTCCACCACTAGTGGAAGAGGGATCCTTTTGTCCACACCCTCCCCAGAATTTGTTGTTTGTAGATTTTCTGATGATGCCGATTCTAACAGGTGTGAGGTGATAACTCATTGTAGTTTTGATTTGCATTTCTCTAATAATTAGTGATGTTGAGCAGCTTTTCATGTGCCTCTTGGCCATCTGTGTGTCTTCTTTGAAGAAACGTCTCTTTAGATCTTCTGCCCATTTTTGTATTGGGTTGTTTGTTTTTTTAATATTAAGCTGCATGAGCTCTTTATATATATTGGAGATTAAACCTTTGTCCATTGATTCGTTTGCAAATATTTTCGCCCATTCTGAGGGATGCTTTTTGCCATTCCCGTTTTTTTAACAAAAAAAGAAAGAAAGAAAAAGAAGCAGAACACTAATGTGTGTAAAATATGCCTTTTGAAACTGTCGTTTTGAAATATGGACGTCCTTTGAAATTTTTGGTCGATATATGAACCCAGGATTTGTTTTCAGGGCAGGTGTCATTTACAGGCCTGCAATGATTTTGAATATCAACTGACCATTAGCGCTGGGATTAAAGCTGCTGTTGTGTGAAACGGCCACAAGGTGGCAGCAGTTCTCCCTTACCAAATCTGGTTACTGGGGCAACAGAGCCTCAATGGAAGTCGTGTTCTAGATTGGAATTTAGAATGGAATGTGCCAGGAGAAAGCCCCTCAAGTTTGTCTCACTACTTCTTGTTCGTGTTTTTAATTTAATTTTTTATTTTTTATTACAGCAAATTTGATTACAATGTTTGGCTTGTTGTAGGTGTGGAAGATGTGGTTCTTTTACACATATACATATGTCTGTTCTTCCTGGGATCCTTTTCCCATGTACCTTATGACAGAATGTTGAGTAGTCTTCTCTTGGTATTCTGTAGGTCTTTGGTGATTATATATGTCACCTGTGTTTGTATATGTCTGTTAACCCCAATATCATAATGAAACCAATCCTCACACCTTTCCATTGGTGAACCATAAGTTTGTTTAATGAATCTGTGATTGCCCTTCTCTGTGGAAATATCTGCCCTGGTATCCATTTTTCGGTAACTCCTATAAGATATATGATATGATATGTGTCTTTCACTTTCTGACTTCCTACAAGTCACGTGATTACCTCTAGACACACCTACGGTGCTGCAAATGGCATTGTGTCCTTTTATTCCTTGGCTTCTATTCTGCCTTAGCGAGGTCCATTTTCAACAATGTGATTCCCTGAGGGCTGAGGATTAGCTGACCTGAGTAGCCTGATCCTGCCGGCCGGCCCTCCCCAGGTGTGCCTGGGTTGAGGTCAATATAAACAGTGCTGCAGGCAGCAATAGCCCCTGAAGCTGTGCCTGACTCCATATTCTCTGCCCCGTCAGCAGTCTTGGGGCTGTGCTGGTGGGAGGGAGTGAGGGGCCACTGCTTTGTGGGTGGCCCGGTGTGAGTGGGTCTCTGCTGGACTTTCTGCAGGAGTTGCCAGGCTGCCACCTGTAAAGAAGAGGATGTGTCACCCATACCTTCCACTGGAATTTCTCTCCGTACAGAGGTGAGGAAGGAAAAAAGCAGTGGGTGCTGGGATAGGAGGGGTATCTCAGGCAGGGCAATGGAAAGCTTCCAGAAGAGCGCCCAGGGCCAGGACCATCCTGGCTGGCCTGCAGGCACCAAGTTGGCCTGCGTGCTGTCGCTGGTGTGGCTCCACGGCCCTTCCTCTAGGCTTTCAAGCCCTTGTACATATTCAGGTGTTTTACCTGGGAAGGGTGGGAAAAGTTCAACAGCAGCTGGCCTGGGGCTCAGCTCACGGTTATTCACAGATGCCTCGGCATGGCCCCCAACTTTTCAATGAGGACGCTCCTTGCGTAGGAGTGGGCTGCTGGCTGTATGGGAGATGATTCACCACCTCTGACCAATTTCAGAATTGTTTACCACTGGAGCAAGTGCCCTGATAGGGTTTTCCTCTGTATAACTGGTGGGTTCAGGTTTTTTGTTTCTTTTTTGGTTCAAGTTAGATTTTATTCCTCTTTTATGTATTTATTGATATAAGCATGGAAATAATTCATTCATATAAATACATCTGTGTGAAGGGAAGACCTTTTTTCTGTTTTATTTTTAAATTTTATTTTTTAAAATTTTGAAATTTAATTTTATTTATTTTTTTATACAGCAGGTTATTATTAGTTATGTATTTTATGCATATACATGTATACAGGTCAATCCCAATCTCCCAACTCATCCCACCACCACCATCCCATGGCTTCCCACACTTGGTGTCCATACGTGTGTTCTCTACCTCTGTGTCTCTATTTCTTCCCTGCAAACCAGTTCATCTGTACCATTTTTCTAGGTTCCACATATATGCATTAATATACAATATTTGTTTTTCTCTTTCTGACTTACTTCATTCTGTATGACAGTCTCTAGATCCATCGACGTCTCTACAAATGACCCAGTTTCATTCCTTCTTATAGCTGAGTAATATTCCATTTTATATATGTACCACATCTTTATCCATTCGTCTGTCTGTGGGTATTTAGGTTGCTTCCATTACCTGGCTATTGTAAATAGTGCTGAAATGAGCATTGTGGTGAATGTGCCTTTTTGATTTATGGTTTTCTCTGGGTATATGCCCAGAAGTGGGATTGCTGGATCATATGGTAATTCTATTTCTAGTTTTTTTAAGGAAACTCCATACTGTTCTCCATCGTGACTGTATCAATTTACATTTCCACCACTAGTGGAAGAGGGATCCTTTTGTCCACACCCTCCCCAGAATTTGTTGTTTGTAGATTTTCTGATGATGCCGATTCTAACAGGTGTGAGGTGATAACTCATTGTAGTTTTGATTTGCATTTCTCTAATAATTAGTGATGTTGAGCAGCTTTTCATGTGCCTCTTGGCCATCTGTGTGTCTTCTTTGAAGAAACGTCTCTTTAGATCTTCTGCCCATTTTTGTATTGGGTTGTTTGTTTTTTTAATATTAAGCTGCATGAGCTCTTTATATATATTGGAGATTAAACCTTTGTCCATTGATTCGTTTGCAAATATTTTCGCCCATTCTGAGGGATGCTTTTTGCCATTCCCGTTTTTTTAACAAAAAAAGAAAGAAAGAAAAAGAAGCAGAACACTAATGTGTGTAAAATATGCCTTTTGAAACTGTCGTTTTGAAATATGGACGTCCTTTGAAATTTTTGGTCGATATATGAACCCAGGATTTGTTTTCAGGGCAGGTGTCATTTACAGGCCTGCAATGATTTTGAATATCAACTGACCATTAGCGCTGGGATTAAAGCTGCTGTTGTGTGAAACGGCCACAAGGTGGCAGCAGTTCTCCCTTACCAAATCTGGTTACTGGGGCAACAGAGCCTCAATGGAAGTCGTGTTCTAGATTGGAATTTAGAATGGAATGTGCCAGGAGAAAGCCCCTCAAGTTTGTCTCACTACTTCTTGTTCGTGTTTTTAATTTAATTTTTTATTTTTTATTACAGCAAATTTGATTACAATGTTTGGCTTGTTGTAGGTGTGGAAGATGTGGTTCTTTTACACATATACATATGTCTGTTCTTCCTGGGATCCTTTTCCCATGTACCTTATGACAGAATGTTGAGTAGTCTTCTCTTGGTATTCTGTAGGTCTTTGGTGATTATATATGTCACCTGTGTTTGTATATGTCTGTTAACCCCAATATCATAATGAAACCAATCCTCACACCTTTCCATTGGTGAACCATAAGTTTGTTTAATGAATCTGTGATTGCCCTTCTCTGTGGAAATATCTGCCCTGGTATCCATTTTTCGGTAACTCCTATAAGATATATGATATGATATGTGTCTTTCACTTTCTGACTTCCTACAAGTCACGTGATTACCTCTAGACACACCTACGGTGCTGCAAATGGCATTGTGTCCTTTTATTCCTTGGCTTCTATTCTGCCTTAGCGAGGTCCATTTTCAACAATGTGATTCCCTGAGGGCTGAGGATTAGCTGACCTGAGTAGCCTGATCCTGCCGGCCGGCCCTCCCCAGGTGTGCCTGGGTTGAGGTCAATATAAACAGTGCTGCAGGCAGCAATAGCCCCTGAAGCTGTGCCTGACTCCATATTCTCTGCCCCGTCAGCAGTCTCGGGGCTGTGCTGGTGGGAGGGAGTGAGGGGCCACTGCTTTGTGGGTGGCCCGGTGTGAGTGGGTCTCTGCTGGACTTTCTGCAGGAGTTGCCAGGCTGCCACCTGTAAAGAAGAGGATGTGTCACCCATACCTTCCACTGGAATTTCTCTCCGTACAGAGGTGAGGAAGGAAAAAAGCAGTGGGTGCTGGGATAGGAGGGGTATCTCAGGCAGGGCAATGGAAAGCTTCCAGAAGAGCGCCCAGGGCCAGGACCATCCTGGCTGGCCTGCAGGCACCAAGTTGGCCTGCGTGCTGTCGCTGGTGTGGCTCCACGGCCCTTCCTCTAGGCTTTCAAGCCCTTGTACATATTCAGGTGTTTTACCTGGGAAGGGTGGGAAAAGTTCAACAGCAGCTGGCCTGGGGCTCAGCTCACGGTTATTCACAGATGCCTCGGCATGGCCCCCAACTTTTCAATGAGGACGCTCCTTGCGTAGGAGTGGGCTGCTGGCTGTATGGGAGATGATTCACCACCTCTGACCAATTTCAGAATTGTTTACCACTGGAGCAAGTGCCCTGATAGGGTTTTCCTCTGTATAACTGGTGGGTTCAGGTTTTTTCTTTCTTTTTTGGTTCAAGTTAGATTTTATTCCTCTTTTATGTATTTATTGATATAAGCATGGAAATAATTCATTCATATAAATACATCTGTGTGAAGGGAAGACCTTTTTTCTGTTTTATTTTTAAATTTTATTTTTTAAAATTTTGAAATTTAATTTTATTTATTTTTTTATACAGCAGGTTATTATTAGTTATGTATTTTATGCATATACATGTATACAGGTCAATCCCAATCTCCCAACTCATCCCACCACCACCATCCCATGGCTTCCCACACTTGGTGTCCATACGTGTGTTCTCTACCTCTGTGTCTCTATTTCTTCCCTGCAAACCAGTTCATCTGTACCATTTTTCTAGGTTCCACATATATGCATTAATATACAATATTTGTTTTTCTCTTTCTGACTTACTTCATTCTGTATGACAGTCTCTAGATCCATCGACGTCTCTACAAATGACCCAGTTTCATTCCTTCTTATAGCTGAGTAATATTCCATTTTATATATGTACCACATCTTTATCCATTCGTCTGTCTGTGGGTATTTAGGTTGCTTCCATTACCTGGCTATTGTAAATAGTGCTGAAATGAGCATTGTGGTGAATGTGCCTTTTTGATTTATGGTTTTCTCTGGGTATATGCCCAGAAGTGGGATTGCTGGATCATATGGTAATTCTATTTCTAGTTTTTTTAAGGAAACTCCATACTGTTCTCCATCGTGACTGTATCAATTTACATTTCCACCACTAGTGGAAGAGGGATCCTTTTGTCCACACCCTCCCCAGAATTTGTTGTTTGTAGATTTTCTGATGATGCCGATTCTAACAGGTGTGAGGTGATAACTCATTGTAGTTTTGATTTGCATTTCTCTAATAATTAGTGATGTTGAGCAGCTTTTCATGTGCCTCTTGGCCATCTGTGTGTCTTCTTTGAAGAAACGTCTCTTTAGATCTTCTGCCCATTTTTGTATTGGGTTGTTTGTTTTTTTAATATTAAGCTGCATGAGCTCTTTATATATATTGGAGATTAAACCTTTGTCCATTGATTCGTTTGCAAATATTTTCGCCCATTCTGAGGGATGCTTTTTGCCATTCCCGTTTTTTTAACAAAAAAAGAAAGAAAGAAAAAGAAGCAGAACACTAATGTGTGTAAAATATGCCTTTTGAAACTGTCGTTTTGAAATATGGACGTCCTTTGAAATTTTTGGTCGATATATGAACCCAGGATTTGTTTTCAGGGCAGGTGTCATTTACAGGCCTGCAATGATTTTGAATATCAACTGACCATTAGCGCTGGGATTAAAGCTGCTGTTGTGTGAAACGGCCACAAGGTGGCAGCAGTTCTCCCTTACCAAATCTGGTTACTGGGGCAACAGAGCCTCAATGGAAGTCGTGTTCTAGATTGGAATTTAGAATGGAATGTGCCAGGAGAAAGCCCCTCAAGTTTGTCTCACTACTTCTTGTTCGTGTTTTTAATTTAATTTTTTATTTTTTATTACAGCAAATTTGATTACAATGTTTGGCTTGTTGTAGGTGTGGAAGATGTGGTTCTTTTACACATATACATATGTCTGTTCTTCCTGGGATCCTTTTCCCATGTACCTTATGACAGAATGTTGAGTAGTCTTCTCTTGGTATTCTGTAGGTCTTTGGTGATTATATATGTCACCTGTGTTTGTATATGTCTGTTAACCCCAATATCATAATGAAACCAATCCTCACACCTTTCCATTGGTGAACCATAAGTTTGTTTAATGAATCTGTGATTGCCCTTCTCTGTGGAAATATCTGCCCTGGTATCCATTTTTCGGTAACTCCTATAAGATATATGATATGATATGTGTCTTTCACTTTCTGACTTCCTACAAGTCACGTGATTACCTCTAGACACACCTACGGTGCTGCAAATGGCATTGTGTCCTTTTATTCCTTGGCTTCTATTCTGCCTTAGCGAGGTCCATTTTCAACAATGTGATTCCCTGAGGGCTGAGGATTAGCTGACCTGAGTAGCCTGATCCTGCCGGCCGGCCCTCCCCAGGTGTGCCTGGGTTGAGGTCAATATAAACAGTGCTGCAGGCAGCAATAGCCCCTGAAGCTGTGCCTGACTCCATATTCTCTGCCCCGTCAGCAGTCTCGGGGCTGTGCTGGTGGGAGGGAGTGAGGGGCCACTGCTTTGTGGGTGGCCCGGTGTGAGTGGGTCTCTGCTGGACTTTCTGCAGGAGTTGCCAGGCTGCCACCTGTAAAGAAGAGGATGTGTCACCCATACCTTCCACTGGAATTTCTCTCCGTACAGAGGTGAGGAAGGAAAAAAGCAGTGGGTGCTGGGATAGGAGGGGTATCTCAGGCAGGGCAATGGAAAGCTTCCAGAAGAGCGCCCAGGGCCAGGACCATCCTGGCTGGCCTGCAGGCACCAAGTTGGCCTGCGTGCTGTCGCTGGTGTGGCTCCACGGCCCTTCCTCTAGGCTTTCAAGCCCTTGTACATATTCAGGTGTTTTACCTGGGAAGGGTGGGAAAAGTTCAACAGCAGCTGGCCTGGGGCTCAGCTCACGGTTACTCACAGATGCCTCGGCATGGCCCCCAACTTTTCAATGAGGACGCTCCTTGCGTAGGAGTGGGCTGCTGGCTGTATGGGAGATGATTCACCACCTCTGACCAATTTCAGAATTGTTTACCACTGGAGCAAGTGCCCTGATAGGGTTTTCCTCTGTATAACTGGTGGGTTCAGGTTTTTTGTTTCTTTTTTGGTTCAAGTTAGATTTTATTCCTCTTTTATGTATTTATTGATATAAGCATGGAAATAATTCATTCATATAAATACATCTGTGTGAAGGGAAGACCTTTTTTCTGTTTTATTTTTAAATTTTATTTTTTAAAATTTTGAAATTTAATTTTATTTATTTTTTTATACAGCAGGTTATTATTAGTTATGTATTTTATGCATATACATGTATACAGGTCAATCCCAATCTCCCAACTCATCCCACCACCACCATCCCATGGCTTCCCACACTTGGTGTCCATACGTGTGTTCTCTACCTCTGTGTCTCTATTTCTTCCCTGCAAACCAGTTCATCTGTACCATTTTTCTAGGTTCCACATATATGCATTAATATACAATATTTGTTTTTCTCTTTCTGACTTACTTCATTCTGTATGACAGTCTCTAGATCCATCGACGTCTCTACAAATGACCCAGTTTCATTCCTTCTTATAGCTGAGTAATATTCCATTTTATATATGTACCACATCTTTATCCATTCGTCTGTCTGTGGGTATTTAGGTTGCTTCCATTACCTGGCTATTGTAAATAGTGCTGAAATGAGCATTGTGGTGAATGTGCCTTTTTGATTTATGGTTTTCTCTGGGTATATGCCCAGAAGTGGGATTGCTGGATCATATGGTAATTCTATTTCTAGTTTTTTTAAGGAAACTCCATACTGTTCTCCATCGTGACTGTATCAATTTACATTTCCACCACTAGTGGAAGAGGGATCCTTTTGTCCACACCCTCCCCAGAATTTGTTGTTTGTAGATTTTCTGATGATGCCGATTCTAACAGGTGTGAGGTGATAACTCATTGTAGTTTTGATTTGCATTTCTCTAATAATTAGTGATGTTGAGCAGCTTTTCATGTGCCTCTTGGCCATCTGTGTGTCTTCTTTGAAGAAACGTCTCTTTAGATCTTCTGCCCATTTTTGTATTGGGTTGTTTGTTTTTTTAATATTAAGCTGCATGAGCTCTTTATATATATTGGAGATTAAACCTTTGTCCATTGATTCGTTTGCAAATATTTTCGCCCATTCTGAGGGATGCTTTTTGCCATTCCCGTTTTTTTAACAAAAAAAGAAAGAAAGAAAAAGAAGCAGAACACTAATGTGTGTAAAATATGCCTTTTGAAACTGTCGTTTTGAAATATGGACGTCCTTTGAAATTTTTGGTCGATATATGAACCCAGGATTTGTTTTCAGGGCAGGTGTCATTTACAGGCCTGCAATGATTTTGAATATCAACTGACCATTAGCGCTGGGATTAAAGCTGCTGTTGTGTGAAACGGCCACAAGGTGGCAGCAGTTCTCCCTTACCAAATCTGGTTACTGGGGCAACAGAGCCTCAATGGAAGTCTTGTTCTAGATTGGAATTTAGAATGGAATGTGCCAGGAGAAAGCCCCTCAAGTTTGTCTCACTACTTCTTGTTCGTGTTTTTAATTTAATTTTTTATTTTTTATTACAGCAAATTTGATTACAATGTTTGGCTTGTTGTAGGTGTGGAAGATGTGGTTCTTTTACACATATACATATGTCTGTTCTTCCTGGGATCCTTTTCCCATGTACCTTATGACAGAATGTTGAGTAGTCTTCTCTTGGTATTCTGTAGGTCTTTGGTGATTATATATGTCACCTGTGTTTGTATATGTCTGTTAACCCCAATATCATAATGAAACCAATCCTCACACCTTTCCATTGGTGAACCATAAGTTTGTTTAATGAATCTGTGATTGCCCTTCTCTGTGGAAATATCTGCCCTGGTATCCATTTTTCGGTCACACCTATAAGAGATATGATATGATATGTGTCTTTCATTTTCTGACTTATTACAAGTCACGTGATTACCTTTAGACACACCTACGGTGCTGCAAATGGCATTGTGTCCTTTTATTCCTTGGCTTCTATTCTGCCTTAGCGAGGTCCATTTTCAACAATGTGATTCCCTGAGGGCTGAGGATTAGCTGACCTGGGTAGCCTGACCTTGCCGGCCGGCCCTCCCCAGGTGTGCCTTGTTTGAGGTCAATATAAACAGTGCTGCAGGCAGCAATAGCCCCTGAAGCTGTGCCTGACTCCATATTTTCTGCCCCGTCAGCAGTCTCGGGGCTGTGCTGGTGGGAGGCAGTGAGCGGCCACGGCTTTGTGGGTGGCCCGGTGTGAGTGGGTCTCTGCTGGACTTTCTGCAGGAGTTGCCAGGCTGCCACCTGTAAAGAAGAGGATGTGTCACCCATACCTTCCACTGGAATTTCTCTCCGGACAGAGGTGAGGAAGGAAAAAAGCAGTGGGGGCCGGGACAGGAGGGGTATCTCAGGCAGGGCAATGGAAAGCTTCCAGAAGAGCGCCCAGGGCCAGGACCATCCTGGCTGGCCTGCAGGCACCAAGTTGGCCTGCGTGCTGTCGCTTGTGTGGCTCCACAGCCCGTCCTCTAGGCTTTCAAGCCCTTGTACATATTCAGGTGTTTTACCTGGGAAGGGTGGGAAAAGATCAACAGCAGCTGGCCTGGGGCTCAGCTCACGGTTACTCACAGATGCCTCGGCATGGCCCCCAGCTTTTCAATGAGGACGCTCCTTGCGTAGGAGTGGGCTGCTGGCTGTATGGGAGATGATTCCCCACCTCTGACCAATTTCAGAATTGTTTACCACTGGAGCAAGTGCCCTGATAGGGTTTTCCTCTGTATAACTGGTGGGTTCAGGTTTTTTGTTTCTTTTTTGGTTCAAGTTAGATTTTATTCCTCTTTTATGTATTTATTGATATAAGCATGGAAATAATTCATTCATATAAATACATCTGTGTGAAGGGAAGACCTTTTTTCTGTTTTATTTTTAAATTTTATTTTTTAAAATTTTGAAATTTAATTTTATTTATTTTTTTATACAGCAGGTTATTATTAGTTATGTATTTTATGCATATACATGTATACAGGTCAATCCCAATCTCCCAACTCATCCCACCACCACCATCCCATGGCTTCCCACACTTGGTGTCCATACGTGTGATCTCTACCTCTGTGTCTCTATTTCTTCCCTGCAAACCAGTTCATCTGTACCACTTTTCTAGGTTCCACATATATGCATTAATATACAATATTTGTTTTTCTCTTTCTGACTTACTTCATTCTGTATGACAGTCTCTAGATCCATCGACGTCTCTACAAATGACCCAGTTTCATTCCTTCTTATAGCTGAGTAATATTCCATTTTATATATGTACCACATCTTTATCCATTCGTCTGTCTGTGTGTATTTAGGTTGCTTCCATTACCTGGCTATTGTAAATAGTGCTGAAATGAGCATTGTGGTGAATGTGCCTTTTTGCTTTATGATTTTCTCTGGGTATATGCCCAGAAGTGGGATTGCTGGATCATATGGTAATTCTATTTCTAGTTTTTTTAAGGAAACTCCATACTGTTCTCCATCGTGACTCTATCAATTTACATTTCCACCACTAGTGGAAGAGGGATCCTTTTGTCCACACCCTCCCCAGAATTTGTTGTTTGTAGATTTTCTGATGATGCCGATTCTAACAGGTGTGAGGTGATAACTCATTGTAGTTTTGATTTGCATTTCTCTAATAATTAGTGATGTTGAGCAGCTTTTCATGTGCCTCTTGGCCATCTGTGTGTCTTCTTTGAAGAAACGTCACTTTAGATCTTCTGCCCATTTTTGTATTGGGTTGTTTGTTTTTTTAATATTAAGCTGCATGAGCTCTTTATATATATTGGAGATTAAACCTTTGTCCATTGATTCGTTTGCAAATATTTTCGCCCATTCTGAGGGATGCTTTTTGCCATTCCCGTTTTTTTAACAAAAAAAGAAAGAAAGAAAAAGAAGCAGAACACTAATGTGTGTAAAATATGCCTTTTGAAACTGTCGTTTTGAAATATGGACGTCCTTTGAAATTTTTGGTCGATATATGAACCCAGGATTTGTTTTCAGGGCAGGTGTCATTTACAGGCCTGCAATGATTTTGAATATCAACTGACCATTAGCGCTGGGATTAAAGCTGCTGTTGTGTGAAACGGCCACAAGGTGGCAGCAGTTCTCCCTTACCAAATCTGGTTACTGGGGCAACAGAGCCTCAATGGAAGTCGTGTTCTAGATTGGAATTTAGAATGGAATGTGCCAGGAGAAAGCCCCTCAAGTTTGTCTCACTACTTCTTGTTCGTGTTTTTAATTTAATTTTTTATTTTTTATTACAGCAAATTTGATTACAATGTTTGGCTTGTTGTAGGTGTGGAAGATGTGGTTCTTTTACACATATACATATGTCTGTTCTTCCTGGGATCCTTTTCCGATGTACCTTATGACAGAATGTTGAGTAGTCTTCTCTTGGTATTCTATAGGTCTTTGGTGATTATATATGTCACCTGTGTTTGTATATGTCTGTTAACCCCAATATCATAATGAAACCAATCCTCACACCTTTCCATTGGTGAACCATAAGTTTGTTTAATGAATCTGTGATTGCCCTTCTCTGTGGAAATATCTGCCCTGGTATCCATTTTTCGGTAACTCCTATAAGATATATGATATGATATGTGTCTTTCACTTTCTGACTTCCTACAAGTCACGTGATTACCTCTAGACACACCTACGGTGCTGCAAATGGCATTGTGTCCTTTTATTCCTTGGCTTCTATTCTGCCTTAGCGAGGTCCATTTTCAACAATGTGATTCCCTGAGGGCTGAGGATTAGCTGACCTGAGTAGCCTGATCCTGCCGGCCGGCCCTCCCCAGGTGTGCCTGGGTTGAGGTCAATATAAACAGTGCTGCAGGCAGCAATAGCCCCTGAAGCTGTGCCTGACTCCATATTCTCTGCCCCGTCAGCAGTCTCGGGGCTGTGCTGGTGGGAGGGAGTGAGGGGCCACTGCTTTGTGGGTGGCCCGGTGTGAGTGGGTCTCTGCTGGACTTTCTGCAGGAGTTGCCAGGCTGCCACCTGTAAAGAAGAGGATGTGTCACCCATACCTTCCACTGGAATTTCTCTCCGTACAGAGGTGAGGAAGGAAAAAAGCAGTGGGTGCTGGGATAGGAGGGGTATCTCAGGCAGGGCAATGGAAAGCTTCCAGAAGAGCGCCCAGGGCCAGGACCATCCTGGCTGGCCTGCAGGCACCAAGTTGGCCTGCGTGCTGTCGCTGGTGTGGCTCCACGGCCCTTCCTCTAGGCTTTCAAGCCCTTGTACATATTCAGGTGTTTTACCTGGGAAGGGTGGGAAAAGTTCAACAGCAGCTGGCCTGGGGCTCAGCTCACGGTTACTCACAGATGCCTCGGCATGGCCCCCAACTTTTCAATGAGGACGCTCCTTGCGTAGGAGTGGGCTGCTGGCTGTATGGGAGATGATTCACCACCTCTGACCAATTTCAGAATTGTTTACCACTGGAGCAAGTGCCCTGATAGGGTTTTCCTCTGTATAACTGGTGGGTTCAGGTTTTTTGTTTCTTTTTTGGTTCAAGTTAGATTTTATTCCTCTTTTATGTATTTATTGATATAAGCATGGAAATAATTCATTCATATAAATACATCTGTGTGAAGGGAAGACCTTTTTTCTGTTTTATTTTTAAATTTTATTTTTTAAAATTTTGAAATTTAATTTTATTTATTTTTTTATACAGCAGGTTATTATTAGTTATGTATTTTATGCATATACATGTATACAGGTCAATCCCAATCTCCCAACTCATCCCACCACCACCATCCCATGGCTTCCCACACTTGGTGTCCATACGTGTGTTCTCTACCTCTGTGTCTCTATTTCTTCCCTGCAAACCAGTTCATCTGTACCATTTTTCTAGGTTCCACATATATGCATTAATATACAATATTTGTTTTTCTCTTTCTGACTTACTTCATTCTGTATGACAGTCTCTAGATCCATCGACGTCTCTACAAATGACCCAGTTTCATTCCTTCTTATAGCTGAGTAATATTCCATTTTATATATGTACCACATCTTTATCCATTCGTCTGTCTGTGGGTATTTAGGTTGCTTCCATTACCTGGCTATTGTAAATAGTGCTGAAATGAGCATTGTGGTGAATGTGCCTTTTTGATTTATGGTTTTCTCTGGGTATATGCCCAGAAGTGGGATTGCTGGATCATATGGTAATTCTATTTCTAGTTTTTTTAAGGAAACTCCATACTGTTCTCCATCGTGACTGTATCAATTTACATTTCCACCACTAGTGGAAGAGGGATCCTTTTGTCCACACCCTCCCCAGAATTTGTTGTTTGTAGATTTTCTGATGATGCCGATTCTAACAGGTGTGAGGTGATAACTCATTGTAGTTTTGATTTGCATTTCTCTAATAATTAGTGATGTTGAGCAGCTTTTCATGTGCCTCTTGGCCATCTCTGTGTCTTCTTTGAAGAAACGTCTCTTTAGATCTTCTGCCCATTTTTGTATTGGGTTGTTTGTTTTTTTAATATTAAGCTGCATGAGCTCTTTATATATATTGGAGATTAAACCTTTGTCCATTGATTCGTTTGCAAATATTTTCGCCCATTCTGAGGGATGCTTTTTGCCATTCCCGTTTTTTTAACAAAAAAAGAAAGAAAGAAAAAGAAGCAGAACACTAATGTGTGTAAAATATGCCTTTTGAAACTGTCGTTTTGAAATATGGACGTCCTTTGAAATTTTTGGTCGATATATGAACCCAGGATTTGTTTTCAGGGCAGGTGTCATTTACAGGCCTGCAATGATTTTGAATATCAACTGACCATTAGCGCTGGGATTAAAGCTGCTGTTGTGTGAAACGGCCACAAGGTGGCAGCAGTTCTCCCTTACCAAATCTGGTTACTGGGGCAACAGAGCCTCAATGGAAGTCTTGTTCTAGATTGGAATTTAGAATGGAATGTGCCAGGAGAAAGCCCCTCAAGTTTGTCTCACTACTTCTTGTTCGTGTTTTTAATTTAATTTTTTATTTTTTATTACAGCAAATTTGATTACAATGTTTGGCTTGTTGTAGGTGTGGAAGATGTGGTTCTTTTACACATATACATATGTCTGTTCTTCCTGGGATCCTTTTCCCATGTACCTTATGACAGAATGTTGAGTAGTCTTCTCTTGGTATTCTGTAGGTCTTTGGTGATTATATATGTCACCTGTGTTTGTATATGTCTGTTAACCCCAATATCATAATGAAACCAATCCTCACACCTTTCCATTGGTGAACCATAAGTTTGTTTAATGAATCTATGATTGCCCTTCTCTGTGGAAATATCTGCCCTGGTATCCATTTTTCGGTCACACCTATAAGAGATATGATATGATATGTGTCTTTCATTTTCTGACTTATTACAAGTCACGTGATTACCTTTAGACACACCTAGGGTGCTGCAAATGGCATTGTGTCCTTTTATTCCTTGGCTTCTATTCTGCCTTAGCGAGGTCCATTTTCAACAATGTGATTCCCTGAGGGCTGAGGATTAGCTGACCTGGGTAGCCTGACCTTGCCGGCCGGCCCTCCCCAGGTGTGCCTTGTTTGAGGTCAATATAAACAGTGCTGCAGGCAGCAATAGCCCCTGAAGCTGTGCCTGACTCCATATTTTCTGCCCCGTCAGCAGTCTCGGGGCTGTGCTGGTGGGAGGCAGTGAGCGGCCACGGCTTTGTGGGTGGCCCGGTGTGAGTGGGTCTCTGCTGGACTTTCTGCAGGAGTTGCCAGGCTGCCACCTGTAAAGAAGAGGATGTGTCACCCATACCTTCCACTGGAATTTCTCTCCGGACAGAGGTGAGGAAGGAAAAAAGCAGTGGGGGCCGGGACAGGAGGGGTATCTCAGGCAGGGCAATGGAAAGCTTCCAGAAGAGCGCCCAGGGCCAGGACCATCCTGGCTGGCCTGCAGGCACCAAGTTGGCCTGCGTGCTGTCGCTTGTGTGGCTCCACAGCCCGTCCTCTAGGCTTTCAAGCCCTTGTACATATTCAGGTGTTTTACCTGGGAAGGGTGGGAAAAGATCAACAGCAGCTGGCCTGGGGCTCAGCTCACGGTTACTCACAGATGCCTCGGCATGGCCCCCAGCTTTTCAATGAGGACGCTCCTTGCGTAGGAGTGGGCTGCTGGCTGTATGGGAGATGATTCCCCACCTCTGACCAATTTCAGAATTGTTTACCACTGGAGCAAGTGCCCTGATAGGGTTTTCCTCTGTATAACTGGTGGGTTCAGGTTTTTTGTTTCTTTTTTGGTTCAAGTTAGATTTTATTCCTCTTTTATGTATTTATTGATATAAGCATGGAAATAATTCATTCATATAAATACATCTGTGTGAAGGGAAGACCTTTTTTCTGTTTTATTTTTAAATTTTATTTTTTAAAATTTTGAAATTTAATTTTATTTATTTTTTTATACAGCAGGTTATTATTAGTTATGTATTTTATGCATATACATGTATACAGGTCAATCCCAATCTCCCAACTCATCCCACCACCACCATCCCATGGCTTCCCACACTTGGTGTCCATACGTGTGATCTCTACCTCTGTGTCTCTATTTCTTCCCTGCAAACCAGTTCATCTGTACCACTTTTCTAGGTTCCACATATATGCATTAATATACAATATTTGTTTTTCTCTTTCTGACTTACTTCATTCTGTATGACAGTCTCTAGATCCATCGACGTCTCTACAAATGACCCAGTTTCATTCCTTCTTATAGCTGAGTAATATTCCATTTTATATATGTACCACATCTTTATCCATTCGTCTGTCTGTGGGTATTTAGGTTGCTTCCATTACCTGGCTATTGTAAATAGTGCTGAAATGAGCATTGTGGTGAATGTGCCTTTTTGATTTATGATTTTCTCTGGGTATATGCCCAGAAGTGGGATTGCTGGATCATATGGTAATTCTATTTCTAGTTTTTTTAAGGAAACTCCATACTGTTCTCCATCGTGACTCTATCAATTTACATTTCCACCACTAGTGGAAGAGGGATCCTTTTGTCCACACCCTCCCCAGAATTTGTTGTTTGTAGATTTTCTGATGATGCCGATTCTAACAGGTGTGAGGTGATAACTCATTGTAGTTTTGATTTGCATTTCTCTAATAATTAGTGATGTTGAGCAGCTTTTCATGTGCCTCTTGGCCATCTCTGTGTCTTCTTTGAAGAAACGTCACTTTAGATCTTCTGCCCATTTTTGTATTGGGTTGTTTGTTTTTTTAATATTAAGCTGCATGAGCTCTTTATATATATTGGAGATTAAACCTTTGTCCATTGATTCGTTTGCAAATATTTTCGCCCATTCTGAGGGATGCTTTTTGCCATTCCCGTTTTTTTAACAAAAAAAGAAAGAAAGAAAAAGAAGCAGAACACTAATGTGTGTAAAATATGCCTTTTGAAACTGTCGTTTTGAAATATGGACGTCCTTTGAAATTTTTGGTCGATATATGAACCCAGGATTTGTTTTCAGGGCAGGTGTCATTTACAGGCCTGCAATGATTTTGAATATCAACTGACCATTAGCGCTGGGATTAAAGCTGCTGTTGTGTGAAACGGCCACAAGGTGGCAGCAGTTCTCCCTTACCAAATCTGGTTACTGGGGCAACAGAGCCTCAGTGGAAGTCGTGTTCTAGATTGGAATTTAGAATGGAATGTGCCAGGAGAAAGCCCCTCAAGTTTGTCTCACTACTTCTTGTTCGTGTTTTTAATTTAATTTTTTATTTTTTATTACAGCAAATTTGATTACAATGTTTGGCTTGTTGTAGGTGTGGAAGATGTGGTTCTTTTACACATATACATATGTCTGTTCTTCCTGGGATCCTTTTCCGATGTACCTTATGACAGAATGTTGAGTAGTCTTCTCTTGGTATTCTGTAGGTCTTTGGTGATTATATATGTCACCTGTGTTTGTATATGTCTGTTAACCCCAATATCATAATGAAACCAATCCTCACACCTTTCCATTGGTGAACCATAAGTTTGTTTAATGAATCTGTGATTGCCCTTCTCTGTGGAAATATCTGCCCTGGTATCCATTTTTCGGTAACTCCTATAAGATATATGATATGATATGTGTCTTTCACTTTCTGACTTCCTACAAGTCACGTGATTACCTCTAGACACACCTACGGTGCTGCAAATGGCATTGTGTCCTTTTATTCCTTGGCTTCTATTCTGCCTTAGCGAGGTCCATTTTCAACAATGTGATTCCCTGAGGGCTGAGGATTAGCTGACCTGAGTAGCCTGATCCTGCCGGCCGGCCCTCCCCAGGTGTGCCTGGGTTGAGGTCAATATAAACAGTGCTGCAGGCAGCAATAGCCCCTGAAGCTGTGCCTGACTCCATATTCTCTGCCCCGTCAGCAGTCTCGGGGCTGTGCTGGTGGGAGGGAGTGAGGGGCCACTGCTTTGTGGGTGGCCCGGTGTGAGTGGGTCTCTGCTGGACTTTCTGCAGGAGTTGCCAGGCTGCCACCTGTAAAGAAGAGGATGTGTCACCCATACCTTCCACTGGAATTTCTCTCCGTACAGAGGTGAGGAAGGAAAAAAGCAGTGGGTGCTGGGATAGGAGGGGTATCTCAGGCAGGGCAATGGAAAGCTTCCAGAAGAGCGCCCAGGGCCAGGACCATCCTGGCTGGCCTGCAGGCACCAAGTTGGCCTGCGTGCTGTCGCTGGTGTGGCTCCACGGCCCTTCCTCTAGGCTTTCAAGCCCTTGTACATATTCAGGTGTTTTACCTGGGAAGGGTGGGAAAAGTTCAACAGCAGCTGGCCTGGGGCTCAGCTCACGGTTACTCACAGATGCCTCGGCATGGCCCCCAACTTTTCAATGAGGACGCTCCTTGCGTAGGAGTGGGCTGCTGGCTGTATGGGAGATGATTCCCCACCTCTGACCAATTTCAGAATTGTTTACCACTGGAGCAAGTGCCCTGATAGGGTTTTCCTCTGTATAACTGGTGGGTTCAGGTTTTTTGTTTCTTTTTTGGTTCAAGTTAGATTTTATTCCTCTTTTATGTATTTATTGATATAAGCATGGAAATAATTCATTCATATAAATACATCTGTGTGAAGGGAAGACCTTTTTTCTGTTTTATTTTTAAATTTTATTTTTTAAAATTTTGAAATTTAATTTTATTTATTTTTTTATACAGCAGGTTATTATTAGTTATGTATTTTATGCATATACATGTATACAGGTCAATCCCAATCTCCCAACTCATCCCACCACCACCATCCCATGGCTTCCCACACTTGGTGTCCATACGTGTGATCTCTACCTCTGTGTCTCTATTTCTTCCCTGCAAACCAGTTCATCTGTACCATTTTTCTAGGTTCCACATATATGCATTAATATACAATATTTGTTTTTCTCTTTCTGACTTACTTCATTCTGTATGACAGTCTCTAGATCCATCGACGTCTCTACAAATGACCCAGTTTCATTCCTTCTTATAGCTGAGTAATATTCCATTTTATATATGTACCACATCTTTATCCATTCGTCTGTCTGTGGGTATTTAGGTTGCTTCCATTACCTGGCTATTGTAAATAGTGCTGAAATGAGCATTGTGGTGAATGTGCCTTTTTGATTTATGGTTTTCTCTGGGTATATGCCCAGAAGTGGGATTGCTGGATCATATGGTAATTCTATTTCTAGGTTTTTTAAGGAAACTCCATACTGTTCTCCATCGTGACTCTATCAATTTACATTTCCACCACTAGTGGAAGAGGGATCCTTTTGTCCACACCCTCCCCAGAATTTGTTGTTTGTAGATTTTCTGATGATGCCGATTCTAACAGGTGTGAGGTGATAACTCATTGTAGTTTTGATTTGCATTTCTCTAATAATTAGTGATGTTGAGCAGCTTTTCATGTGCCTCTTGGCCATCTGTGTGTCTTCTTTGAAGAAACGTCACTTTAGATCTTCTGCCCATTTTTGTATTGGGTTGTTTGTTTTTTTAATATTAAGCTGCATGAGCTCTTTATATATATTGGAGATTAAACCTTTGTCCATTGATTCGTTTGCAAATATTTTCGCCCATTCTGAGGGATGCTTTTTGCCATTCCCGTTTTTTTAACAAAAAAAGAAAGAAAGAAAAAGAAGCAGAACACTAATGTGTGTAAAATATGCCTTTTGAAACTGTCGTTTTGAAATATGGACGTCCTTTGAAATTTTTGGTCGATATATGAACCCAGGATTTGTTTTCAGGGCAGGTGTCATTTACAGGCCTGCAATGATTTTGAATATCAAGTGACCATTAGCGCTGGGATTAAAGCTGCTGTTGTGTGAAACGGCCACCAGGTGGCAGCAGTTCTCCCTTACCAAATCTGGTTACTGGGGCAACAGAGCCTCAATGGAAGTCGTGTTCTAGATTGGAATTTAGAATGGAATGTGCCAGGAGAAAGCCCCTCAAGTTTGTCTCACTACTTCTTGTTCGTGTTTTCAATTTAATTTTTTATTTTTTATTACAGCAAATTTGATTACAATGTTTGGCTTGTTGTAGGTGTGGAAGATGTGGTTCTTTTACACATATACATATGTCTGTTCTTCCTGGGATCCTTTTCCCATGTACCTTATGACAGAATGTTGAGTAGTCTTCTCTTGGTATTCTGTAGGTCTTTGGTGATTATATATGTCACCTGTGTTTGTATATGTCTGTTAACCCCAATATCATAATGAAACCAATCCTCACACCTTTCCATTGGTGAACCATAAGTTTGTTTAATGAATCTGTGATTGCCCTTCTCTGTGGAAATATCTGCCCTGGTATCCATTTTTCGGTAACTCCTATAAGATATATGATATGATATGTGTCTTTCACTTTCTGACTTCCTACAAGTCACGTGATTACCTCTAGACACACCTACGGTGCTGCAAATGGCATTGTGTCCTTTTATTCCTTGGCTTCTATTCTGCCTTAGCGAGGTCCATTTTCAACAATGTGATTCCCTGAGGGCTGAGGATTAGCTGACCTGAGTAGCCTGATCCTGCCGGCCGGCCCTCCCCAGGTGTGCCTGGGTTGAGGTCAATATAAACAGTGCTGCAGGCAGCAATAGCCCCTGAAGCTGTGCCTGACTCCATATTCTCTGCCCCGTCAGCAGTCTCGGGGCTGTGCTGGTGGGAGGGAGTGAGGGGCCACTGCTTTGTGGGTGGCCCGGTGTGAGTGGGTCTCTGCTGGACTTTCTGCAGGAGTTGCCAGGCTGCCACCTGTAAAGAAGAGGATGTGTCACCCATACCTTCCACTGGAATTTCTCTCCGTACAGAGGTGAGGAAGGAAAAAAGCAGTGGGTGCTGGGATAGGAGGGGTATCTCAGGCAGGGCAATGGAAAGCTTCCAGAAGAGCGCCCAGGGCCAGGACCATCCTGGCTGGCCTGCAGGCACCAAGTTGGCCTGCGTGCTGTCGCTGGTGTGGCTCCACGGCCCTTCCTCTAGGCTTTCAAGCCCTTGTACATATTCAGGTGTTTTACCTGGGAAGGGTGGGAAAAGTTCAACAGCAGCTGGCCTGGGGCTCAGCTCACGGTTACTCACAGATGCCTCAGCATGGCCCCCAACTTTTCAATGAGGACGCTCCTTGCGTAGGAGTGGGCTGCTGGCTGTATGGGAGATGATTCACCACCTCTGACCAATTTCAGAATTGTTTACCACTGGAGCAAGTGCCCTGATAGGGTTTTCCTCTGTATAACTGGTGGGTTCAGGTTTTTTGTTTCTTTTTTGGTTCAAGTTAGATTTTATTCCTCTTTTATGTATTTATTGATATAAGCATGGAAATAATTCATTCATATAAATACATCTGTGTGAAGGGAAGACCTTTTTTCTGTTTTATTTTTAAATTTTATTTTTTAAAATTTTGAAATTTAATTTTATTTATTTTTTTATACAGCAGGTTATTATTAGTTATGTATTTTATGCATATACATGTATACAGGTCAATCCCAATCTCCCAACTCATCCCACCACCACCATCCCATGGCTTCCCACACTTGGTGTCCATACGTGTGTTCTCTACCTCTGTGTCTCTATTTCTTCCCTGCAAACCAGTTCATCTGTACCATTTTTCTAGGTTCCACATATATGCATTAATATACAATATTTGTTTTTCTCTTTCTGACTTACTTCATTCTGTATGACAGTCTCTAGATCCATCGACGTCTCTACAAATGACCCAGTTTCATTCCTTCTTATAGCTGAGTAATATTCCATTTTATATATGTACCACATCTTTATCCATTCGTCTGTCTGTGGGTATTTAGGTTGCTTCCATTACCTGGCTATTGTAAATAGTGCTGAAATGAGCATTGTGGTGAATGTGCCTTTTTGATTTATGGTTTTCTCTGGGTATATGCCCAGAAGTGGGATTGCTGGATCATATGGTAATTCTATTTCTAGTTTTTTTAAGGAAACTCCATACTGTTCTCCATCGTGACTGTATCAATTTACATTTCCACCACTAGTGGAAGAGGGATCCTTTTGTCCACACCCTCCCCAGAATTTGTTGTTTGTAGATTTTCTGATGATGCCGATTCTAACAGGTGTGAGGTGATAACTCATTGTAGTTTTGATTTGCATTTCTCTAATAATTAGTGATGTTGAGCAGCTTTTCATGTGCCTCTTGGCCATCTCTGTGTCTTCTTTGAAGAAACGTCTCTTTAGATCTTCTGCCCATTTTTGTATTGGGTTTTTTGTTTTTTTAATATTAAGCTGCATGAGCTCTTTATATATATTGGAGATTAAACCTTTGTCCATTGATTCGTTTGCAAATATTTTCGCCCTTTCTGAGGGATGCTTTTTGCCATTCCCGTTTTTTTAACAAAAAAAGAAAGAAAGAAAAAGAAGCAGAACACTAATGTGTGTAAAATATGCCTTTTGAAACTGTCGTTTTGAAATATGGACGTCCTTTGAAATTTTTGGTCGATATATGAACCCAGGATTTGTTTTCAGGGCAGGTGTCATTTACAGGCCTGCAATGATTTTGAATATCAACTGACCATTAGCGCTGGGATTAAAGCTGCTGTTGTGTGAAACGGCCACCAGGTGGCAGCAGTTCTCCCTTACCAAATCTGGTTACTGGGGCAACAGAGCCTCAATGGAAGTCGTGTTCTAGATTGGAATTTAGAATGGAATGTGCCAGGAGAAAGCCCCTCAAGTTTGTCTCACTACTTCTTGTTCGTGTTTTTAATTTAATTTTTTATTTTTTATTACAGCAAATTTGATTACAATGTTTGGCTTGTTGTAGGTGTGGAAGATGTGGTTCTTTTACACATATACATATGTCTGTTCTTCCTGGGATCCTTTTCCCATGTACCTTATGACAGAATGTTGAGTAGTCTTCTCTTGGTATTCTGTAGGTCTTTGGTGATTATATATGTCACCTGTGTTTGTATATGTCTGTTAACCCCAATATCATAATGAAACCAATCCTCACACCTTTCCATTGGTGAACCATAAGTTTGTTTAATGAATCTGTGATTGCCCTTCTCTGTGGAAATATCTGCCCTGGTATCCATTTTTCGGTCACACCTATAAGAGATATGATATGATATGTGTCTTTCATTTTCTGACTTATTACAAGTCACGTGATTACCTTTAGACACACCTACGGTGCTGCAAATGGCATTGTGTCCTTTTATTCCTTGGCTTCTATTCTGCCTTAGCGAGGTCCATTTTCAACAATGTGATTCCCTGAGGGCTGAGGATTAGCTGACCTGGGTAGCCTGACCTTGCCGGCCGGCCCTCCCCAGGTGTGCCTTGTTTGAGGTCAATATAAACAGTGCTGCAGGCAGCAATAGCCCCTGAAGCTGTGCCTGACTCCATATTTTCTGCCCCGTCAGCAGTCTCGGGGCTGTGCTGGTGGGAGGCAGTGAGGGGCCACGGCTTTGTGGGTGGCCCGGTGTGAGTGGGTCTCTGCTGGACTTTCTGCAGGAGTTGCCAGGCTGCCACCTGTAAAGAAGAGGATGTGTCACCCATACCTTCCACTGGAATTTCTCTCCGGACAGAGGTGAGGAAGGAAAAAAGCAGTGGGGGCCGGGACAGGAGGGGTATCTCAGGCAGGGCAATGGAAAGCTTCCAGAAGAGCGCCCAGGGCCAGGACCATCCTGGCTGGCCTGCAGGCACCAAGTTGGCCTGCGTGCTGTCGCTTGTGTGGCTCCACAGCCCGTCCTCTAGGCTTTCAAGCCCTTGTACATATTCAGGAGTTTTACCTGGGAAGGGTGGGAAAAGATCAACAGCAGCTGGCCTGGGGCTCAGCTCACGGTTACTCACAGATGCCTCGGCATGGCCCCCAGCTTTTCAATGAGGACGCTCCTTGCGTAGGAGTGGGCTGCTGGCTGTATGGGAGATGATTCCCCACCTCTGACCAATTTCAGAATTGTTTACCACTGGAGCAAGTGCCCTGATAGGGTTTTCCTCTGTATAACTGGTGGGTTCAGGTTTTTTGTTTGTTTTTTGGTTCAAGTTAGATTTTATTCCTCTTTTATGTATTTATTGATATAAGCATGGAAATAATTCATTCATATAAATACATCTGTGTGAAGGGAAGACCTTTTTTCTGTTTTATTTTTAAATTTTATTTTTTAAAATTTTGGAATTTAATTTTATTTATTTTTTTATACAACAGGTTATTATTAGTTATGTATTTTATGCATATACATGTATACAGGTCAATCCCAATCTCCCAACTCATCCCACCACCACCATCCCATGGCTTCCCACACTTGGTGTCCATACGTGTGATCTCTACCTCTGTGTCTCTATTTCTTCCCTGCAAACCAGTTCATCTGTACCATTTTTCTAGGTTCCACATATATGCATTAATATACAATATTTGTTTTTCTCTTTCTGACTTACTTCATTCTGTATGACAGTCTCTAGATCCATCGACGTCTCTACAAATGACCCAGTTTCATTCCTTCTTATAGCTGAGTAATATTCCATTTTATATATGTACCACATCTTTATCCATTCGTCTGTCTGTGGGTATTTAGGTTGCTTCCATTACCTGGCTATTGTAAATAGTGCTGAAATGAGCATTGTGGTGAATGTGCCTTTTTGATTTATGGTTTTCTCTGGGTATATGCCCAGAAGTGGGATTGCTGGATCATATGGTAATTCTATTTCTAGTTTTTTTAAGGAAACTCCATACTGTTCTCCATCGTGACTCTATCAATTTACATTTCCACCACTAGTGGAAGAGGGATCCTTTTGTCCACACCCTCCCCAGAATTTGTTGTTTGTAGATTTTCTGATGATGCCGATTCTAACAGGTGTGAGGTGATAACTCATTGTAGTTTTGATTTGCATTTCTCTAATAATTAGTGATGTTGAGCAGCTTTTCATGTGCCTCTTGGCCATCTCTGTGTCTTCTTTGAAGAAACGTCTCTTTAGATCTTCTGCCCATTTTTGTATTGGGTTTTTTGTTTTTTTAATATTAAGCTGCATGAGCTCTTTATATATATTGGAGATTAAACCTTTGTCCATTGATTCGTTTGCAAATATTTTCGCCCATTCTGAGGGATGCTTTTTGCCATTCCCGTTTTTTTAACAAAAAAAGAAAGAAAGAAAAAGAAGCAGAACACTAATGTGTGTAAAATATGCCTTTTGAAACTGTCGTTTTGAAATATGGACGTCCTTTGAAATTTTTGGTCGATATATGAACCCAGGATTTGTTTTCAGGGCAGGTGTCATTTACAGGCCTGCAATGATTTTGAATATCAACTGACCATTAGCGCTGGGATTAAAGCTGCTGTTGTGTGAAACGGCCACAAGGTGGCAGCAGTTCTCCCTTACCAAATCTGGTTACTGGGGCAACAGAGCCTCAATGGAAGTCGTGTTCTAGATTGGAATTTAGAATGGAATGTGCCAGGAGAAAGCCCCTCAAGTTTGTCTCACTACTTGTTGTTCGTGTTTTTAATTTAATTTTTTATTTTTTATTACAGCAAATTTGATTACAATGTTTGGCTTGTTGTAGGTGTGGAAGATGTGGTTCTTTTACACATATACATATGTCTGTTCTTCCTGGGATCCTTTTCCCATGTACCTTATGACAGAATGTTGAGTAGTCTTCTCTTGGTATTCTGTAGGTCTTTGGTGATTATATATGTCACCTGTGTTTGTATATGTCTGTTAACCCCAATATCATAATGAAACCAATCCTCACACCTTTCCATTGGTGAACCATAAGTTTGTTTAATGAATCTGTGATTGCCCTTCTCTGTGGAAATATCTGCCCTGGTATCCATTTTTCGGTAACTCCTATAAGATATATGATATGATATGTGTCTTTCACTTTCTGACTTCCTACAAGTCACGTGATTACCTCTAGACACACCTACGGTGCTGCAAATGGCATTGTGTCCTTTTATTCCTTGGCTTCTATTCTGCCTTAGCGAGGTCCATTTTCAACAATGTGATTCCCTGAGGGCTGAGGATTAGCTGACCTGGGTAGCCTGACCCTGCCGGCCGGCCCTCCCCAGGTGTGCCTGGGTTGAGGTCAATATAAACAGCGCTGCAGGCAGCAATAGCCCCTGAAGCTGTGCCTGACTCCATATTCTCTGCCCCGTCAGCAGTCTCGGGGCTGTGCTGGTGGGAGGGAGTGAGGGGCCACGGCTTTGTGGGTGGCCCGGTGTGAGTGGGTCTCTGCTGGACTTTCTGCAGGAGTTGCCAGGCTGCCACCTGTAAAGAAGAGGATGTGTCAACCATACCTTCCACTGGAATTTCTCTCCGGACAGAGGTGTGGAAGGAAAAAAGCAGTGGGGGCCGGGACAGGAGGGGTATCTCAGGCAGGGCAATGGAAAGCTTCCAGAAGAGCGCCCAGGGCCAGGACCATCCTGGCTGGCCTGCAGGCACCAAGTTGGCCTGCGTGCTGTCACTGGTGTGGCTCCACGGCCCTTCCTCTAGGCTTTCAAGCCCTTGTACATATTCAGGTGTTTTACCTGGGAAGGGTGGGAAAAGTTCAACAGCAGCTGGCCTGGGGCTCAGCTCACGGTTACTCACAGATGCCTCGGCATGGCCCCCAACTTTTCAATGAGGACGCTCCTTGCGTAGGAGTGGGCTGCTGGCTGTATGGGAGATGATTCCCCACCTCTGACCAATTTCAGAATTGTTTACCACTGGAGCAAGTGCCCTGATAGGGTTTTCCTCTGTATAACTGGTGGGTTCAGGATTTTTGTTTCTTTTTTGGTTCAAGTTAGATTTTATTCCTCTTTTATGTATTTATTGATATAAGCATGGAAATAATTCATTCATATAAATACATCTGTGTGAAGGGAAGACCTTTTTTCTGTTTTATTTTTAAATTTTATTTTTTAAAATTTTGAAATTTAATTTTATTTATTTTTTTATACAGCAGGTTATTATTAGTTATGTATTTTATGCATATACATGTATACAGGTCAATCCCAATCTCCCAACTCATCCCACCACCACCATCCCATGGCTTCCCACACTTGGTGTCCATACGTGTGATCTCTACCTCTGTGTCTCTATTTCTTCCCTGCAAACCAGTTCATCTGTACCATTTTTCTAGGTTCCACATATATGCATTAATATACAATATTTGTTTTTCTCTTTCTGACTTACTTCATTCTGTATGACAGTCTCTAGATCCATCGACGTCTCTACAAATGACCCAGTTTCATTCCTTCTTATAGCTGAGTAATATTCCATTTTATATATGTACCACATCTTTATCCATTCGTCTGTCTGTGGGTATTTAGGTTGCTTCCATTACCTGGCTATTGTAAATAGTGCTGAAATGAGCATTGTGGTGAATGTGCCTTTTTGATTTATGGTTTTCTCTGGGTATATGCCCAGAAGTGGGATTGCTGGATCATATGGTAATTCTATTTCTAGTTTTTTTAAGGAAACTCCATACTGTTCTCCATCGTGACTGTATCAATTTACATTTCCACCACTAGTGGAAGAGGGATCCTTTTGTCCACACCCTCCCCAGAATTTGTTGTTTGTAGATTTTCTGATGATGCCGATTCTAACAGGTGTGAGGTGTTACCTCATTGTAGTTTTGATTTGCATTTCTCCAGTAATTAGTGATGTTGAGCAGCTTTTCATGTGCCTCTTGGCCATCTCTGTGTCTTCTTTGAAGAAACGTCTCTTTAGATCTTCTGCCCATTTTTGTATTGGGTTGTTTGTTTTTTTAATATTAAGCTGCATGAGCTCTTTATATATATTGGAGATTAAACCTTTGTCCATTGATTCGTTTGCAAATATTTTCGCCCATTCTGAGGGATGCTTTTTGCCATTCCCGTTTTTTTAACAAAAAAAGAAAGAAAGAAAAAGAAGCAGAACACTAATGTGTGTAAAATATGCCTTTTGAAACTGTCGTTTTGAAATATGGACGTCCTTTGAAATTTTTGGTCGATATATGAACCCAGGATTTGTTTTCAGGGCAGGTGTCATTTACAGGCCTGCAATGATTTTGAATATCAACTGACCATTAGCGCTGGGATTAAAGCTGCTGTTGTGTGAAACGGCCACAAGGTGGCAGCAGTTCTCCCTTACCAAATCTGGTTACTGGGGCAACAGAGCCTCAATGGAAGTCTTGTTCTAGATTGGAATTTAGAATGGAATGTGCCAGGAGAAAGCCCCTCAAGTTTGTCTCACTACTTGTTGTTCGTGTTTTTAATTTAATTTTTTATTTTTTATTACAGCAAATTTGATTACAATGTTTGGCTTGTTGTAGGTGTGGAAGATGTGGTTCTTTTACACATATACATATGTCTGTTCTTCCTGGGATCCTTTTCCCATGTACCTTATGACAGAATGTTGAGTAGTCTTCTCTTGGTATTCTGTAGGTCTTTGGTGATTATATATGTCACCTGTGTTTGTATATGTCTGTTAACCCCAATATCATAATGAAACCAATCCTCACACCTTTCCATTGGTGAACCATAAGTTTGTTTAATGAATCTGTGATTGCCCTTCTCTGTGGAAATATCTGCCCTGGTATCCATTTTTCGGTAACTGCTATAAGATATATGATATGATATGTGTCTTTCACTTTCTGACTTACTACAAGTCACGTGATTACCTTTAGACACACCTACGGTGCTGCAAATGGCATTGTGTCCTTTTATTCCTTGGCTTCTATTCTGCCTTAGCGAGGTCCATTTTCAACAATGTGATTCCCTGAGGGCTGAGGATTAGCTGACCTGGGTAGCCTGACCCTGCCGGCCGGCCCTCCCCAGGTGTGCCTGGGTTGAGGTCAATATAAACAGCGCTGCAGGCAGCAATAGCCCCTGAAGCTGTGCCTGACTCCATATTCTCTGCCCCGTCAGCAGTCTCGGGGCTGTGCTGGTGGGAGGGAGTGAGGGGCCACGGCTTTGTGGGTGGCCCGGTGTGAGTGGGTCTCTGCTGGACTTTCTGCAGGAGTTGCCAGGCTGCCACCTGTAAAGAAGAGGATGTGTCAACCATACCTTCCACTGGAATTTCTCTCCGGACAGAGGTGTGGAAGGAAAAAAGCAGTGGGGGCCGGGACAGGAGGGGTATCTCAGGCAGGGCAATGGAAAGCTTCCAGAAGGGTGCCCAGGGCCAGGACCATCCTGGCTGGCCTGCAGGCACCAAGTTGGCCTGCGTGCTGTCGCTGGTGTGGCTCCACGGCCCGTCCTCTAGGCTTTCAAGCCCTTGTACATATTCAGGAGTTTTACCTGGGAAGGGTGGGAAAAGTTCAACAGCAGCTGGCCTGGGGCTCAGCTCACGGTTACTCACAGATGCCTTGGCATGGCCCCCAGCTTTGCAATGAGGACGCTCCTTGCGTAGGAGTGGGCTGCTGGCTGTATGGGAGATGATTCCCCACGTCTGACCAATTTCAGAATTGTTTACCACTGGAGCAAGTGCCCTGATATGGTTATCATCTGTATAACTGGTGGGTTCAGGTTTTTTTTTTCTTTTTTGGTTCAACTTAGATTTTATTCCTCTTTTATGTATTTATAGACATAAGCATGGAAATAATTCATTCATATAAATACATCTGTGTGAAGGGAAGACCTTTTTTCTGTTTTATTTTTAAATTTTATTTTTAAAAATTTTGAAATTTAAATTTATTAATCTTTTTATACAGCAGGTTATTATTAGTTATGTATTTTATGCATATATATGTATACAGGTCAAACCCAATCTCCCAACTCATCCCACCACCACCAACCCATGGCTTCCCACACTTGGTGTCCATACGTGTGTTCTCTACCTCTTTGTCTCTATTTCTTCCCTGCAAACCAGTTCATCTGTACCATTTTTCTAGGTTCCACATATATGCATTAATATACAATATTTGTTTTTCTCTTTCTGACTTACTTCATTCTGTATGACAGTCTCTAGATCCATCGACGTCTCTACAAATGACCCAGTTTCATTCCTTCTTATGGCTGAGTAATATTCCATTTTATATATGTACCACATCTTTATCCATTCGTCTGTCTGTGGGTATTTAGGTTGCTTCCATTACCTGGCTATTGTAAATAGTGCTGAAATGAGCATTGTGGTGAATGTGCCTTTTTGATTTATGGTTTTCTCTGGGTATATGCCCAGAAGTGGGATTGCTGGATCATATGGTAATTCTATTTCTAGTTTTTTTAAGGAAACTCCATACTGTTCTCCATCGTGACTGTATCAATTAACATTTCCACCACTAGTGGAAGAGGGATCCTTTTGTCCACACCGTCCCCAGAATTTGTTGTTTGTAGACTTTCTGATGATGCCGATTCTAACAGGTGTGAGGTGATACCTCATTGTAGTTTTGATTTGCATTTCTCTAATAATTAGTGATGTTGAGCAGCTTTTCATGTGCCTCTTGGCCATCTCTGTGTTTTCTTTGAAGAAACGTCTCTTTAGATCTTCTGCCTAATTTTGTATTGGGTTGTTTGTTTTTTAATATTAACCTGCATGAGCTCTTTATATATATTGGAGATTAAACCTTTGTCCATTGATTCGTTTGCAAATATTTTCGCCCATTCTGAGGGATGCTTTTTGCCATTCCCGTTTTTTTAACAAAAAAAGAAAGAAAGAAATAGAAGCAGAACACTAATATGTGTAAAATATGCCTTTTGAAACTGTCGTTTTGAAATATGGACGTCCTTTGAAATTTTTGGTCGATATATGAACCCAGGATTTGTTTTCAGGGCAGGTGTCATTTACAGGCCTGCAATGATTTTGAATATCAACTGACCATTAGTGCTGGGATTAAAGCTGCTGTTGTGTGAAACGGCCACCAGGTGACAGCAGTTCTCCCTTACCAAATCTGGTTACTGGGGCAACAGAGCCTCAGTGGAAGTCTTGTTCTAGATTGGAATTTAGAATGGAATGTGCCAGGAGAAAGCCCCTCAAGTTTGTCTCACTACTTCTTGTTCGTGTTTTTAATTTAATTTTTTATTTTTTATTACAGCAAATTTGATTACAATGTTTGGCTTGTTGTAGGTGTGGAAGATGTGGTTCTTTTACACATATACATATGTCTGTTCTTCCTGGGATCCTTTTCCCATGTACCTTATGACAGAATGTTGAGTAGTCTTCTCTTGGTATTCTGTAGGTCTTTGGTGATTATATATGTCACCTGTGTTTGTATATGTCTGTTAACCCCAATATCATAATGAAACCAATCCTCACAGCTTTCCATTGGTGAACCATAAGTTTGTTTAATGAATCTGTGATTGCCCTTCTCTGTGGAAATATCTGCCCTGGTATCCATTTTTCGGTCACACCTATAAGAGATATGATATGATATGTGTCTTTCATTTTCTGACTTATTACAAGTCACGTGATTACCTTTAGACACACCTACGGTGCTGCAAATGGCATTGTGTCCTTTTATTCCTTGGCTTCTATTCTGCCTTAGCGAGGTCCATTTTCAACAATGTGATTCCCTGAGGGCTGAGGATTAGCTGACCTGGGTAGCCTGACCTTGCCGGCCGGCCCTCCCCAGGTGTGCCTTGGTTGAGGTCAATATAAACAGTGCTGCAGGCAGCAATAGCCCCTGAAGCTGTGCCTGACTCCATATTTTCTGCCCCGTCAGCAGTCTCGGGGCTGTGCTGGTGGGAGGCAGTGAGGGGCCACGGCTTTGTGGGTGGCCCGGTGTGAGTGGGTCTCTGCTGGACTTTCTGCAGGAGTTGCCAGGCTGCCACCTGTAAAGAAGAGGATGTGTCACCCATACCTTCCACTGGAATTTGTCTCCGGACAGAGGTGAGGAAGGAAAAAAGCAGTGGGGGCCGGGACAGGAGGGGTATCTCAGGCAGGGCAATGGAAAGCTTCCAGAAGAGCGCCCAGGGCCAGGACCATCCTGGCTGGCCTGCAGGCACCAAGTTGGCCTGCGTGCTGTCACTTGTGTGGCTCCACAGCCCGTCCTCTAGGCTTTCAAGCCCTTGTACATATTCAGGAGTTTTACCTGGGAAGGGTGGGAAAAGTTCAACAGCAGCTGGCCTTGGGCTCAGCTCACGGTTACTCACAGATGCCTCGGCATGGCCCCCAACTTTTCAATGAGGACGCTCCTTGCGTAGGAGTGGGCTGCTGGCTGTATGGGAGATGATTCCCCACCTCTGACCAATTTCAGAATTGTTTACCACTGGAGCAAGTGCCCTGATAGGGTTTTCCTCTGTATAACTGGTGGGTTCAGGTTTTTTGTTTCTTTTTTGGTTCAAGTTAGATTTTATTCCTCTTTTATGTATTTATTGATATAAGCATGGAAATAATTCATTCATATAAATACATCTGTGTGAAGGGAAGACCTTTTTTCTGTTTTATTTTTAAATTTTATTTTTTAAAATTTTGAAATTTAATTTTATTTATTTTTTTATACAGCAGGTTATTATTAGTTATGTATTTTATGCATATACATGTATACAGGTCAATCCCAATCTCGCAACTAATCCCACCACCACCATCCCATGGCTTCCCACACTTGGTGTCCATACGTGTGTTCTCTACCTCTGTGTCTCTATTTCTTCCCTGCAAACCAGTTCATCTGTACCATTTTTCTAGGTTCCACATATATGCTTTAATATACAATATTTGTTTTTCTCTTTCTGACTTACTTCATTCTGTATGACAGTCTCTAGATCCATCGACGTCTCTACAAATGACCCAGTTTCATTCCTTCTTATAGCTGAGTAATATTCCATTTTATATATGTACCACATCTTTATCCATTCGTCTGTCTGTGGGTATTTAGGTTGCTTCCATTACCTGGCTTTTGTAAATATTGCTGAAATGAGCATTGTGGTGAATGTGCCTTTTTGATTTATGATTTTCTCTGGGTATATGCCCAGAAGTGGGATTGCTGGATCATATGGTAATTCTATTTCTAGTTTTTTTAAGGAAACTCCATACTGTTCTCCATCGTGACTGTATCAATTTACATTTCCACCACTAGTGGAAGAGGGATCCATTTGTCCACACCCTCCCCAGAATTTGTTGTTTGTAGATTTTCTGATGATGCCGATTCTAACAGGTGTGAGGTGATAACTCATTGTAGTTTTGATTTGCATTTCTCTAATAATTAGTGATGTTGAGCAGCTTTTCATGTGCCTCTTGGCCATCTGTGTGTCTTCTTTGAAGAAACGTCACTTTAGATCTTCTGCCCATTTTTGTATTGGGTTGTTTGTTTTTTTAATATTAAGCTGCATGAGCTCTTTATATATATTGGAGATTAAACCTTTGTCCATTGATTCGTTTGCAAATATTTTCGACCATTCTCAGGGATGCTTTTTGCCATTCCCGTTTTTTTTAACAAAAAAAGAAAGAAAGAAAAAGAAGCAGAACACTAATGTGTGTAAAATATGCCTTTTGAAACTGTCGTTTTGAAATATGGACGTCCTTTGAAATTTTTGGTCGATATATGAACCCAGGATTTGTTTTCAGGGCAGGTGTCATTTACAGGCCTGCAATGATTTTGAATATCAACTGACCATTAGCGCTGGGATTAAAGCTGCTGTTGTGTGAAACGGCCACAAGGTGGCAGCAGTTCTCCCTTACCAAATCTGGTTACTGGGGCAACAGAGCCTCAATGGAAGTCGTGTTCTAGATTGGAATTTAGAATGGAATGTGCCAGGAGAAAGCCCCTCAAGTTTGTCTCACTACTTGTTGTTCGTGTTTTTAATTTAATTTTTTATTTTTTATTACAGCAAATTTGATTACAATGTTTGGCTTGTTGTAGGTGTGGAAGATGTGGTTCTTTTACACATATACATATGTCTGCTCTTCCTGGGATCCTTTTCCCATGTACCTTATGACAGAATGTTGAGTAGTCTTCTCTTGGTATTCTGTAGGTCTTTGGTGATTATATATGTCACCTGTGTTTGTATATGTCTGTTAACCCCAATATCATAATGAAACCAATCCTCACACCTTTCCATTGGTGAACCATAAGTTTGTTTAATGAATCTGTGATTGCCCTTCTCTGTGGAAATATCTGCCCTGGTATCCATTTTTCGGTAACTCCTATAAGATATATGATATGATATGTGTCTTTCACTTTCTGACTTACTACAAGTCACGTGATTACATTTAGACACACCTACGGTGTTGCAAATGGCATTGTGTCCTTTTATTCCTTGGCTTCTATTCTGCCTTAGCGAGGTCCATTTTCAACAATGTGATTCCCTGAGGGCTGAGGATTAGCTGACCTGGGTAGCCTGACCCTGCCGGCCGGCCCTCCCCTGGTGTGCCTGGGTTGAGGTCAATATAAACAGCGCTGCAGGCAGCAATAGCCCCTGAAGCTGTGCCTGACTCCATATTCTCTGCCCCGTCAGCAGTCTCGGGGCTGTGCTGGTGGGAGGGAGTGAGGGGCCATGGCTTTGTGGGTGGCCCGGTGTGAGTGGGTCTCTGCTGGACTTTCTGCAGGAGTTGCCAGGCTGCCACCTGTAAAGAAGAGGATGTGTCACCCATACCTTCCACTGGAATTTCTCTCCGGACAGAGGTGAGGAAGGAAAAAAGCAGTGGGTGCCGGGACAGGAGGGGTATCTCAGGCAGGGCAATGGAAAGCTTCCAGAAGAGCGCCCAGGGCCAGGACCATCCTGGCTGGCCTGCAGGCACCAAGTTGGCCTGCGTGCTGTCGCTTGTGTGGCTCCACAGCCCGTCCTCTAGGCTTTCAAGCCCTTGTACATATTCAGGAGTTTTACCTGGGAAGGGTGGGAAAAGATCAACAGCAGCTGGCCTGGGGCTCAGCTCACGGTTACTCACAGATGCCTCGGCATGGCCCCCAGCTTTTCATTGAGGACGCTCCTTGCGTAGGAGTGGGCTGCTGGCTGTATGGGAGATGATTCCCCACCTCTGACCAATTTCACAATTGTTTACCACTGGAGCAAGTGCCCTGATAGGGTTTTCCTCTGTATAACTGGTGGGTTCAGGTTTTTTGTTTGTTTTTTGGTTCAAGTTAGATTTTATTCCTCTTTTATGTATTTATTGATATAAGCATGGAAATAATTCATTCATATAAATACATCTGTGTGAAGGGAAGACCTTTTTTCTGTTTTATTTTTAAATTTTATTTTTTAAAATTTTGGAATTTAATTTTATTTATTTTTTTATACAACAGGTTATTATTAGTTATGTATTTTATGCATATACATGTATACAGGTCAATCCCAATCTCCCAACTCATCCCACCACCACCATCCCATGGCTTCCCACACTTGGTGTCCATACGTGTGATCTCTACCTCTGTGTCTCTATTTCTTCCCTGCAAACCAGTTCATCTGTACCATTTTTCTAGGTTCCACATATATGCATTAATATACAATATTTGTTTTTCTCTTTCTGACTTACTTCATTCTGTATGACAGTCTCTAGATCCATCGACGTCTCTACAAATGACCCAGTTTCATTCCTTCTTATAGCTGAGTAATATTCCATTTTATATATGTACCACATCTTTATCCATTCGTCTGTCTGTGGGTATTTAGGTTGCTTCCATTACCTGGCTATTGTAAATAGTGCTGAAATGAGCATTGTGGTGAATGTGCCTTTTTGATTTATGATTTTCTCTGGGTATATGCCCAGAAGTGGGATTGCTGGATCATATGGTAATTCTATTTCTAGTTTTTTTAAGGAAACTCCATACTGTTCTCCATCGTGACTCTATCAATTTACATTTCCACCACTAGTGGAAGAGGGATCCTTTTGTCCACACCCTCCCCAGAATTTGTTGTTTGTAGATTTTCTGATGATGCCGATTCTAACAGGTGTGAGGTGATAACTCATTGTAGTTTTGATTTGCATTTCTCTAATAATTAGTGATGTTGAGCAGCTTTTCATGTGCCTCTTGGCCATCTCTGTGTCTTCTTTGAAGAAACGTCTCTTTAGATCTTCTGCCCATTTTTGTATTGGGTTTTTTGTTTTTTTAATATTAAGCTGCATGAGCTCTTTATATATATTGGAGATTAAACCTTTGTCCATTGATTCGTTTGCAAATATTTTCGCCCATTCTGAGGGATGCTTTTTGCCATTCCCGTTTTTTTAACAAAAAAAGAAAGAAAGAAAAAGAAGCAGAACACTAATGTGTGTAAAATATGCCTTTTGAAACTGTCGTTTTGAAATATGGACGTCCTTTGAAATTTTTGGTCGATATATGAACCCAGGATTTGTTTTCAGGGCAGGTGTCATTTACAGGCCTGCAATGATTTTGAATATCAACTGACCATTAGCGCTGGGATTAAAGCTGCTGTTGTGTGAAACGGCCACAAGGTGGCAGCAGTTCTCCCTTACCAAATCTGGTTACTGGGGCAACAGAGCCTCAATGGAAGTCGTGTTCTAGATTGGAATTTAGAATGGAATGTGCCAGGAGAAAGCCCCTCAAGTTTGTCTCACTACTTGTTGTTCGTGTTTTTAATTTAATTTTTTATTTTTTATTACAGCAAATTTGATTACAATGTTTGGCTTGTTGTAGGTGTGGAAGATGTGGTTCTTTTACACATATACATATGTCTGTTCTTCCTGGGATCCTTTTCCCATGTACCTTATGACAGAATGTTGAGTAGTCTTCTCTTGGTATTCTGTAGGTCTTTGGTGATTATATATGTCACCTGTGTTTGTATATGTCTGTTAACCCCAATATCATAATGAAACCAATCCTCACACCTTTCCATTGGTGAACCATAAGTTTGTTTAATGAATCTGTGATTGCCCTTCTCTGTGGAAATATCTGCCCTGGTATCCATTTTTCGGTAACTCCTATAAGATATATGATATGATATGTGTCTTTCACTTTCTGACTTCCTACAAGTCACGTGATTACCTCTAGACACACCTACGGTGCTGCAAATGGCATTGTGTCCTTTTATTCCTTGGCTTCTATTCTGCCTTAGCGAGGTCCATTTTCAACAATGTGATTCCCTGAGGGCTGAGGATTAGCTGACCTGGGTAGCCTGACCCTGCCGGCCGGCCCTCCCCAGGTGTGCCTGGGTTGAGGTCAATATAAACAGCGCTGCAGGCAGCAATAGCCCCTGAAGCTGTGCCTGACTCCATATTCTCTGCCCCGTCAGCAGTCTCGGGGCTGTGCTGGTGGGAGGGAGTGAGGGGCCACGGCATTGTGGGTGGCCCGGTGTGAGTGGGTCTCTGCTGGACTTTCTGCAGGAGTTGCCAGGCTGCCACCTGTAAAGAAGAGGATGTGTCAACCATACCTTCCACTGGAATTTCTCTCCGGACAGAGGTGTGGAAGGAAAAAAGCAGTGGGGGCCGGGACAGGAGGGGTATCTCAGGCAGGGCAATGGAAAGCTTCCAGAAGAGCGCCCAGGGCCAGGACCATCCTGGCTGGCCTGCAGGCACCAAGTTGGCCTGCGTGCTGTCACTGGTGTGGCTCCACGGCCCTTCCTCTAGGCTTTCAAGCCCTTGTACATATTCAGGTGTTTTACCTGGGAAGGGTGGGAAAAGTTCAACAGCAGCTGGCCTGGGGCTCAGCTCACGGTTACTCACAGATGCCTCGGCATGGCCCCCAACTTTTCAATGAGGACGCTCCTTGCGTAGGAGTGGGCTGCTGGCTGTATGGGAGATGATTCCCCACCTCTGACCAATTTCAGAATTGTTTACCACTGGAGCAAGTGCCCTGATAGGGTTTTCCTCTGTATAACTGGTGGGTTCAGGATTTTTGTTTCTTTTTTGGTTCAAGTTAGATTTTATTCCTCTTTTATGTATTTATTGATATAAGCATGGAAATAATTCATTCATATAAATACATCTGTGTGAAGGGAAGACCTTTTTTCTGTTTTATTTTTAAATTTTATTTTTTAAAATTTTGAAATTTAATTTTATTTATTTTTTTATACAGCAGGTTATTATTAGTTATGTATTTTATGCATATACATGTATACAGGTCAATCCCAATCTCCCAACTCATCCCACCACCACCATCCCATGGCTTCCCACACTTGGTGTCCATACGTGTGATCTCTACCTCTGTGTCTCTATTTCTTCCCTGCAAACCAGTTCATCTGTACCATTTTTCTAGGTTCCACATATATGCATTAATATACAATATTTGTTTTTCTCTTTCTGACTTACTTCATTCTGTATGACAGTCTCTAGATCCATCGACGTCTCTACAAATGACCCAGTTTCATTCCTTCTTATAGCTGAGTAATATTCCATTTTATATATGTACCACATCTTTATCCATTCGTCTGTCTGTGGGTATTTAGGTTGCTTCCATTACCTGGCTATTGTAAATAGTGCTGAAATGAGCATTGTGGTGAATGTGCCTTTTTGATTTATGGTTTTCTCTGGGTATATGCCCAGAAGTGGGATTGCTGGATCATATGGTAATTCTATTTCTAGTTTTTTTAAGGAAACTCCATACTGTTCTCCATCGTGACTGTATCAATTTACATTTCCACCACTAGTGGAAGAGGGATCCTTTTGTCCACACCCTCCCCAGAATTTGTTGTTTGTAGATTTTCTGATGATGCCGATTCTAACAGGTGTGAGGTGTTACCTCATTGTAGTTTTGATTTGCATTTCTCCAGTAATTAGTGATGTTGAGCAGCTTTTCATGTGCCTCTTGGCCATCTCTGTGTCTTCTTTGAAGAAACGTCTCTTTAGATCTTCTGCCCATTTTTGTATTGGGTTGTTTGTTTTTTTAATATTAAGCTGCATGAGCTCTTTATATATATTGGAGATTAAACCTTTGTCCATTGATTCGTTTGCAAATATTTTCGCCCATTCTGAGGGATGCTTTTTGCCATTCCCGTTTTTTTAACAAAAAAAGAAAGAAAGATAAAGAAGCAGAACACTAATGTGTGTAAAATATGCCTTTTGAAACTGTCGTTTTGAAATATGGACGTCCTTTGAAATTTTTGGTCGATATATGAACCCAGGATTTGTTTTCAGGGCAGGTGTCATTTACAGGCCTGCAATGATTTTGAATATCAACTGACCATTACCGCTGGGATTAAAGCTGCTGTTGTGTGAAACGGCCACAAGGTGGCAGCAGTTCTCCCTTACCAAATCTGGTTACTGGGGCAACAGAGCCTCAATGGAAGTCTTGTTCTAGATTGGAATTTAGAATGGAATGTGCCAGGAGAAAGCCCCTCAAGTTTGTCTCACTACTTGTTGTTCGTGTTTTTAATTTAATTTTTTATTTTTTATTACAGCAAATTTGATTACAATGTTTGGCTTGTTGTAGGTGTGGAAGATGTGGTTCTTTTACACATATACATATGTCTGTTCTTCCTGGGATCCTTTTCCCATGTACCTTATGACAGAATGTTGAGTAGTCTTCTCTTGGTATTCTGTAGGTCTTTGGTGATTATATATGTCACCTGTGTTTGTATATGTCTGTTAACCCCAATATCATAATGAAACCAATCCTCACACCTTTCCATTGGTGAACCATAAGTTTGTTTAATGAATCTGTGATTGCCCTTCTCCGTGGAAATATCTGCCCTGGTATCCATTTTTCGGTCACACCTATAAGAGATATGATATGATATGTGTCTTTCACTTTCTGACTTACTACAAGTCACGTGATTACCTTTAGACACACCTACGGTGCTGCAAATGGCATTGTGTCCTTTTATTCCTTGGCTTCTATTCTGCCTTAGCGAGGTCCATTTTCAACAATGTGATTCCCTGAGGGCTGAGGATTAGCTGACCTGGGTAGCCTGACCCTGCCGGCCGGCCCTCCCCAGGTGTGCCTGGGTTGAGGTCAATATAAACAGCGCTGCAGGCAGCAATAGCCCCTGAAGCTGTGCCTGACTCCATATTCTCTGCCCCGTCAGCAGTCTCGGGGCTGTGCTGGTGGGAGGGAGTGAGGGGCCACGGCTTTGTGGGTGGCCCGGTGTGAGTGGGTCTCTGCTGGACTTTCTGCAGGAGTTGCCAGGCTGCCACCTGTAAAGAAGAGGATGTGTCAACCATACCTTCCACTGGAATTTCTCTCCGGACAGAGGTGTGGAAGGAAAAAAGCAGTGGGGGCCGGGACAGGAGGGGTATCTCAGGCAGGGCAATGGAAAGCTTCCAGAAGGGTGCCCAGGGCCAGGACCATCCTGGCTGGCCTGCAGGCACCAAGTTGGCCTGCGTGCTGTCGCTGGTGTGGCTCCACGGCCCGTCCTCTAGGCTTTCAAGCCCTTGTACATATTCAGGAGTTTTACCTGGGAAGGGTGGGAAAAGTTCAACAGCAGCTGGCCTGGGGCTCAGCTCACGGTTACTCACAGATGCCTTGGCATGGCCCCCAGCTTTGCAATGAGGACGCTCCTTGCGTAGGAGTGGGCTGCTGGCTGTATGGGAGATGATTCCCCACGTCTGACCAATTTCAGAATTGTTTACCACTGGAGCAAGTGCCCTGATATGGTTATCATCTGTATAACTGGTGGGTTCAGGTTTTTTTTTTCTTTTTTGGTTCAACTTAGATTTTATTCCTCTTTTATGTATTTATAGACATAAGCATGGAAATAATTCATTCATATAAATACATCTGTGTGAAGGGAAGACCTTTTTTCTGTTTTATTTTTAAATTTTATTTTTAAAAATTTTGAAATTTAAATTTATTAATCTTTTTATACAGCAGGTTATTATTAGTTATGTATTTTATGCATATATATGTATACAGGTCAAACCCAATCTCCCAACTCATCCCACCACCACCAACCCATGGCTTCCCACACTTGGTGTCCATACGTGTGTTCTCTACCTCTTTGTCTCTATTTCTTCCCTGCAAACCAGTTCATCTGTACCATTTTTCTAGGTTCCACATATATGCATTAATATACAATATTTGTTTTTCTCTTTCTGACTTACTTCATTCTGTATGACAGTCTCTAGATCCATCGACGTCTCTACAAATGACCCAGTTTCATTCCTTCTTATGGCTGAGTAATATTCCATTTTATATATGTACCACATCTTTATCCATTCGTCTGTCTGTGGGTATTTAGGTTGCTTCCATTACCTGGCTATTGTAAATAGTGCTGAAATGAGCATTGTGGTGAATGTGCCTTTTTGATTTATGGTTTTCTCTGGGTATATGCCCAGAAGTGGGATTGCTGGATCATATGGTAATTCTATTTCTAGTTTTTTTAAGGAAACTCCATACTGTTCTCCATCGTGACTGTATCAATTAACATTTCCACCACTAGTGGAAGAGGGATCCTTTTGTCCACACCGTCCCCAGAATTTGTTGTTTGTAGACTTTCTGATGATGCCGATTCTAACAGGTGTGAGGTGATACCTCATTGTAGTTTTGATTTGCATTTCTCTAATAATTAGTGATGTTGAGCAGCTTTTCATGTGCCTCTTGGCCATCTCTGTGTTTTCTTTGAAGAAACGTCTCTTTAGATCTTCTGCCTAATTTTGTATTGGGTTGTTTGTTTTTTAATATTAACCTGCATGAGCTCTTTATATATATTGGAGATTAAACCTTTGTCCATTGATTCGTTTGCAAATATTTTCGCCCATTCTGAGGGATGCTTTTTGCCATTCCCGTTTTTTTAACAAAAAAAGAAAGAAAGAAATAGAAGCAGAACACTAATATGTGTAAAATATGCCTTTTGAAACTGTCGTTTTGAAATATGGACGTCCTTTGAAATTTTTGGTCGATATATGAACCCAGGATTTGTTTTCAGGGCAGGTGTCATTTACAGGCCTGCAATGATTTTGAATATCAACTGACCATTAGTGCTGGGATTAAAGCTGCTGTTGTGTGAAACGGCCACCAGGTGACAGCAGTTCTCCCTTACCAAATCTGGTTACTGGGGCAACAGAGCCTCAGTGGAAGTCTTGTTCTAGATTGGAATTTAGAATGGAATGTGCCAGGAGAAAGCCCCTCAAGTTTGTCTCACTACTTCTTGTTCGTGTTTTTAATTTAATTTTTTATTTTTTATTACAGCAAATTTGATTACAATGTTTGGCTTGTTGTAGGTGTGGAAGATGTGGTTCTTTTACACATATACATATGTCTGTTCTTCCTGGGATCCTTTTCCCATGTACCTTATGACAGAATGTTGAGTAGTCTTCTCTTGGTATTCTGTAGGTCTTTGGTGATTATATATGTCACCTGTGTTTGTATATGTCTGTTAACCCCAATATCATAATGAAACCAATCCTCACAGCTTTCCATTGGTGAACCATAAGTTTGTTTAATGAATCTGTGATTGCCCTTCTCTGTGGAAATATCTGCCCTGGTATCCATTTTTCGGTCACACCTATAAGAGATATGATATGATATGTGTCTTTCATTTTCTGACTTATTACAAGTCACGTGATTACCTTTAGACACACCTACGGTGCTGCAAATGGCATTGTGTCCTTTTATTCCTTGGCTTCTATTCTGCCTTAGCGAGGTCCATTTTCAACAATGTGATTCCCTGAGGGCTGAGGATTAGCTGACCTGGGTAGCCTGACCTTGCCGGCCGGCCCTCCCCAGGTGTGCCTTGGTTGAGGTCAATATAAACAGTGCTGCAGGCAGCAATAGCCCCTGAAGCTGTGCCTGACTCCATATTTTCTGCCCCGTCAGCAGTCTCGGGGCTGTGCTGGTGGGAGGCAGTGAGGGGCCACGGCTTTGTGGGTGGCCCGGTGTGAGTGGGTCTCTGCTGGACTTTCTGCAGGAGTTGCCAGGCTGCCACCTGTAAAGAAGAGGATGTGTCACCCATACCTTCCACTGGAATTTGTCTCCGGACAGAGGTGAGGAAGGAAAAAAGCAGTGGGGGCCGGGACAGGAGGGGTATCTCAGGCAGGGCAATGGAAAGCTTCCAGAAGAGCGCCCAGGGCCAGGACCATCCTGGCTGGCCTGCAGGCACCAAGTTGGCCTGCGTGCTGTCACTTGTGTGGCTCCACAGCCCGTCCTCTAGGCTTTCAAGCCCTTGTACATATTCAGGAGTTTTACCTGGGAAGGGTGGGAAAAGTTCAACAGCAGCTGGCCTTGGGCTCAGCTCACGGTTACTCACAGATGCCTCGGCATGGCCCCCAACTTTTCAATGAGGACGCTCCTTGCGTAGGAGTGGGCTGCTGGCTGTATGGGAGATGATTCCCCACCTCTGACCAATTTCAGAATTGTTTACCACTGGAGCAAGTGCCCTGATAGGGTTTTCCTCTGTATAACTGGTGGGTTCAGGTTTTTTGTTTCTTTTTTGGTTCAAGTTAGATTTTATTCCTCTTTTATGTATTTATTGATATAAGCATGGAAATAATTCATTCATATAAATACATCTGTGTGAAGGGAAGACCTTTTTTCTGTTTTATTTTTAAATTTTATTTTTTAAAATTTTGAAATTTAATTTTATTTATTTTTTTATACAGCAGGTTATTATTAGTTATGTATTTTATGCATATACATGTATACAGGTCAATCCCAATCTCGCAACTAATCCCACCACCACCATCCCATGGCTTCCCACACTTGGTGTCCATACGTGTGTTCTCTACCTCTGTGTCTCTATTTCTTCCCTGCAAACCAGTTCATCTGTACCATTTTTCTAGGTTCCACATATATGCTTTAATATACAATATTTGTTTTTCTCTTTCTGACTTACTTCATTCTGTATGACAGTCTCTAGATCCATCGACGTCTCTACAAATGACCCAGTTTCATTCCTTCTTATAGCTGAGTAATATTCCATTTTATATATGTACCACATCTTTATCCATTCGTCTGTCTGTGGGTATTTAGGTTGCTTCCATTACCTGGCTTTTGTAAATATTGCTGAAATGAGCATTGTGGTGAATGTGCCTTTTTGATTTATGATTTTCTCTGGGTATATGCCCAGAAGTGGGATTGCTGGATCATATGGTAATTCTATTTCTAGTTTTTTTAAGGAAACTCCATACTGTTCTCCATCGTGACTGTATCAATTTACATTTCCACCACTAGTGGAAGAGGGATCCATTTGTCCACACCCTCCCCAGAATTTGTTGTTTGTAGATTTTCTGATGATGCCGATTCTAACAGGTGTGAGGTGATAACTCATTGTAGTTTTGATTTGCATTTCTCTAATAATTAGTGATGTTGAGCAGCTTTTCATGTGCCTCTTGGCCATCTGTGTGTCTTCTTTGAAGAAACGTCACTTTAGATCTTCTGCCCATTTTTGTATTGGGTTGTTTGTTTTTTTAATATTAAGCTGCATGAGCTCTTTATATATATTGGAGATTAAACCTTTGTCCATTGATTCGTTTGCAAATATTTTCGACCATTCTCAGGGATGCTTTTTGCCATTCCCGTTTTTTTTAACAAAAAAAGAAAGAAAGAAAAAGAAGCAGAACACTAATGTGTGTAAAATATGCCTTTTGAAACTGTCGTTTTGAAATATGGACGTCCTTTGAAATTTTTGGTCGATATATGAACCCAGGATTTGTTTTCAGGGCAGGTGTCATTTACAGGCCTGCAATGATTTTGAATATCAACTGACCATTAGCGCTGGGATTAAAGCTGCTGTTGTGTGAAACGGCCACAAGGTGGCAGCAGTTCTCCCTTACCAAATCTGGTTACTGGGGCAACAGAGCCTCAATGGAAGTCGTGTTCTAGATTGGAATTTAGAATGGAATGTGCCAGGAGAAAGCCCCTCAAGTTTGTCTCACTACTTGTTGTTCGTGTTTTTAATTTAATTTTTTATTTTTTATTACAGCAAATTTGATTACAATGTTTGGCTTGTTGTAGGTGTGGAAGATGTGGTTCTTTTACACATATACATATGTCTGCTCTTCCTGGGATCCTTTTCCCATGTACCTTATGACAGAATGTTGAGTAGTCTTCTCTTGGTATTCTGTAGGTCTTTGGTGATTATATATGTCACCTGTGTTTGTATATGTCTGTTAACCCCAATATCATAATGAAACCAATCCTCACACCTTTCCATTGGTGAACCATAAGTTTGTTTAATGAATCTGTGATTGCCCTTCTCTGTGGAAATATCTGCCCTGGTATCCATTTTTCGGTAACTCCTATAAGATATATGATATGATATGTGTCTTTCACTTTCTGACTTACTACAAGTCACGTGATTACATTTAGACACACCTACGGTGTTGCAAATGGCATTGTGTCCTTTTATTCCTTGGCTTCTATTCTGCCTTAGCGAGGTCCATTTTCAACAATGTGATTCCCTGAGGGCTGAGGATTAGCTGACCTGGGTAGCCTGACCCTGCCGGCCGGCCCTCCCCTGGTGTGCCTGGGTTGAGGTCAATATAAACAGCGCTGCAGGCAGCAATAGCCCCTGAAGCTGTGCCTGACTCCATATTCTCTGCCCCGTCAGCAGTCTCGGGGCTGTGCTGGTGGGAGGGAGTGAGGGGCCATGGCTTCGTGGGTGGCCCGGTGTGAGTGGGTCTCTGCTGGACTTTCCGCAGGAGTTGCCAGGCTTCCACCTGTAAAGAAGAGGATGTGTCACCCATACCTTCCACTGGAATTTCTCTCCGGACAGAGGTGAGGAAGGAAAAAAGCAATGGGTGCCGGGATAGGAGGGGTATCTCAGGCAGGGCAATGGAAAGCTTCCAGAAGAGCGCCCAGGGTCAGGACCATCCTGGCTGGCCTGCAGGCACCAAGTTGGCCTGCGTGCTGTCGCTGGTGTGGCTCCACGGCCCTTCCTCTAGGCTTTCAAGCCCTTGTACATATTCAGGTGTTTTACCTGGGAAGGGTGGGAAAAGTTCAACAGCAGCTGGCCTGGGGCTCAGCTCACGGTTACTCACAGATGCCTCGGCATGGCCCCCAGCTTTGCAATGAGGACGCTCCTTGCGTAGGAGTGGGCTGCTGGCTGTATGCGAGATGATTCCCCACCTCTGACCAATTTCAGAATTGTTTACCGCTGGAGCAAGTGCCCTGATAGGGTTTTCCTCTGTATAACGGGTGGGTTCAGGTTTTTTTTTTCTTTTTTGGTTCAAGTTAGATTTTATTCCTCTTTTATGTATTTATAGATATAAGCATGGAAATAATTCATTCATATAAATACATCTGTGTGAAGGGAAGAACTTTTTTATGTTTTATTTTTAAATTTATTTTTTAAAATTTTGAAATTTAAATTTATTTATCTTTTTACACAGCAGGTTATTATTAGTTATGTATTTTATGCATATACATGTATACAGGTCAATCCCAATCTCCCAACTCATCCCACCACCACCACCCCATGGCTTCCCACACTTGGTGTCCCTACGTGTGTTTTCTACCTCTGTGTCTCTATTTCTTCCCTGCAAACCAGTTCATCTGTACCATTTTTCTAGGTTCCACATATATGCATTAATATACAATATTTGTTTTTCTCTTTCTGACTTACTTCATTCTGTATGACAGTCTCTAGATCCATCGACGTCTCTACAAATGACCCAGTTTCATTCCTTCTTATGGCTGAGTAATATTCCATTTTATATATGTACCACATCTTTATCCATTCGTCTGACTGTGGGTATTTAGGTTGCTTCCATTACCTGGCTATTGTAAATAGTGCTGAAATGAGCATTGTGGTGAATGTGCCTTTTTGATTTATGGTTTTCTCTGGGTATATGCCCAGAAGTGGGATTGCTGGATCATATGGTAATTCTATTTCTAGTTTTTTTAAGGAAACTCCATACTGTTCTCCATCGTGACTGTATCAATTTACATTTCCACCACTAGTGGAAGAGGGATCCTTTTGTCCACACCGTCCCCAGAATTTGTTGTTTGTAGATTTTCTGATGATGCCGATTCTAACAGGTGTGAGGTGATACCTCATTGTAGTTTTGATTTGCATTTCTCTAATAATTAGTGATGTTGAGTAGCTTTTCATGTGCGTCTTGGCCATCTCTGTGTCTTCTATGAAGAAACGTCTCTTTAGATCTCCTGCCCAATTTTGTATTGGGTTGTTTGTTTTTTTATTATTAAGCTGCATGAGCTCTTTATATATATGGGAGATTAAACCTTTGTCCATTGATTCGTTTGCAAATATTTTCGCACATTCTGAGGGATGCTTTTTGCCATTCCCGTTTTTTTAACAAAAAAAGAAAGAAAGAAAAAGAAGCAGAACACTAATGTGTGTAAAATATGCCTTTTGAAACTGTCGTTTTGAAATATGGACGTCCTTTGAATTTTTGGGTCGATATATGAACCCAGGATTTGTTTTCAGGGCAGGTGTCATTTACAGGCCTGCAATGATTTTGAATATCAACTGACCATTAGCGCTGGGATTAAAGCTGCTGTTGTGTGAAACGGCCACAAGGTGGCAGCAGTTCTCCCTTACCAAATCTGGTTACTGGGGCAACAGAGCCTCAATGGAAGTCTTGTTCTAGATTGGAATTTAGAATGGAATGTGCCAGGAGAAAGCCCCTCAAGTTTGTCTCACTACTTGTTGTTCGTGTTTTTAATTTAATTTTTTATTTTTTATTACAGCAAATTTGATTACAATGTTTGGCTTGTTGTAGGTGTGGAAGATGTGGTTCTTTTACACATATACATATGTCTGTTCTTCCTGGGATCCTTTTCCCATGTACCTTATGACAGAATGTTGAGTAGTCTTCTCTTGGTATTCTGTAGGTCTTTGGTGATTATATATGTCACCTGTGTTTGTATATGTCTGTTAAACCCAATATCATAATGAAACCAATCCTCACACCTTTCCATTGGTGAACCATAAGTTTGTTTAATGAACCTGTGATTGCCCTTCTCTGTGGAAATATCTGCCCTGGTATCCATTTTTCGGTAACACCTATAAGAGATATGATATGATATGTGTCTTTCACTTTCTGACTTCCTACAAGTCACGTGATTACCTCTAGACACACCTACGGTGCTGCAAATGGCATTGTGTCCTTTTATTCCTTGGCTTCTATTCTGCCTTAGCGAGGTCCATTTTCAACAATGTGATTCTCTGAGGGCTGAGGATTAGCTGACCTGGGTAGCCTGACCCTGCCGGCCAGCCCTCCCCAGGTGTGCCTGGGTTGAGGTCAATATAAACAGCGCTGCAGGCAGCAATAGTCCCTGAAGCTGTGCCTGACTCCATATTCTCTGCCCCGTCAGCAGTCTCGGGGCTGTGCTGGTGGGAGGGAGTGAGGGGCCACGGCTATGTGGGTGGCCCGGTTTGAGTGGGTCTCTGCTGGACTTTCTGCAGGAGTTGCCAGGCTGCCATCTGTACAGAAGAGGATGTGTCACCCATACATTCTGCTGGAATTTGTCTCCGGACAGAGGTGAGGACGGAAAAAAGCAGTGGGGGTCGGGGCAGGAGGGGTATCTCAGGCAGGGCAATGGAAAGCTTCCAGAAGAGCGCCCTGGGCCAGGACCCTCCTGGCTGGCCTGCCGGCACCAAGTTGGCCTGCGTGCTGTCGCTGGTGTGGCTCCACGGCCCTTCCTCTAGGCTTTCAAGCCCTTGTACATATTCAGGAGTTTTACCTGTTAAGGGTTGGAAAAGTTCAACAGCAGCTGGCCTGGGGCTCAGCTCACGGTTACTCACAGATGCCTCGGCATGGCCCCCAGCTTTGCAATGAGGACGCTCCTTGCGTAGCAGTGGGCTGCTGGCTGTATGGGAGATGATTCCCCACCTCTGACCAATTTCAGAATTGTTTACCGCTGGAGCAAGTGCCCTGATAGGGTTTTCCTCTGTCTAACTGGTGGGTTCAGGTTTTTTTTTTTCTTTTTTGGTTCAAGTTAGATTTGATTCCTCTTTTATGTATTTATAGATATAAGCATGGAAATAATTCATTCATATAAATACATCTGTGTAAAGGGAAGATCTTTTTTCTGTTTTATTTTTAAATTTTATTTTTTAAAATTTTGAAATTTAATTTTATTTATGTTTTTATACAGCAGGTTATTATTAGTTATGTATTTTTGCATATACATGTATACAGGTCAATCCGAATCTCCCAACTCATCCCACCACCACCACCCCATGGCTTCCCACACTTGGTGTCCATACGTGTGTTCTCTATCTCTGTGTCTCTATTTCTTCCCTGAAAACCAGTTCATCTGTACCATTTTTCTAGGTTCCACATATATGCATTAATATACAATATTTGTTTTTCTCTTTCTGACTTACTTCATTCTGTATGACAGTCTCTAGATCCATCGACGTTTCTACAAATGACCCAGTTTCATTCCTTCTTATGGCTGAGTAATATTCCATTTTATATATGTACCACATCTTTATCCATTCGTCTGTCTGTGGGTATTTAGGTTGGTTCCTTTACCTGGCTCTTGCACATAGTGCTGAAATGAGCATTGTGGTGAATGTGCCTTTTTGATTTATGGTTTTCTCTGGGTATATGCCCAGAAGTGGGATTGCTGGATCATATGGTAATTCTATTTGTAGTTTTTGTAAGGAAACTCCATACTCTTCTCCATCGTGACTGTATCAATTTACATTTCCACCACTAGTGGAAGAGGGATCCTTTTGTCCACACCCTCCCCAGAATTTGTTGTTTGTAGATTTTCTGATGATGCCGATTCTAACAGGTGTGAGGTGATACCTCATTGTAGTTTTGACTTGCATTTCTCTAATAATTAGTGATGTTGAGCAGCTTTTCATGTGCGTCTTGGCCATCTCTGTGTCTTCTTTGAAGAAACGTCTCTTTAGATCTTCTGCCCATTTTTGTATTGGGTTGTTTGTTTTTTTTAATATTAAGCTGCATGAGCTCTTTATATATATTGGAGATTAAACCTTTGTCCATTGATTCGTTTGCAAATATTTTCGCCCATTCTGAGGGATGCTTTTTGCCATTCCCGTTTTTTTAACAAAAAAAGAAAGAAAGAAAAAGAAGCAGAACACTAATGTGTGTAAAATATGCTGTTTGAAACTGTCGTTTTGAAACATGGACGTCCTTTGAATTTTTTGGTCGATATATGAACCCAGGATTTGTTTTCAGGGCAGGTGTCATTTACAGGCCTGCAGTGATTTTGAATATCAAGTGACCATTAGCGCTGGGATTAAAGCTGCTGTTGTGTGAAACGGCCACAAGGTGGCAGCGGTTCTCTCTTACCAAATCTGGTTACTGGGGCAACAGAGCCTCAATGGAAGTCTTGTTCTAGATTGGAATTTAGAATGGAATGTGCCAGGAGAAAGCCCCTCAAGTTTGTCTCACTACTTGTTGTTCGTGTTTTTAATTTAATTTTTTATTTTTTATTACAGCAAATTTGATTACAATGTTTGGCTTGTTGTAGGTGTGGAAGATGTGGTTCTTTTACACATATACATATGTCTGTTCTTCCTGGGATCCTTTTCCCATGTACCTTATGACAGAATGTTGAGTAGTCTTCTCTTGGTATTCTGTAGGTCTTTGGTGATTATAAATGTCACCTGTGTTTGTATATGTCTGTTAACCCCAATATCATAATGAAACCAATCCTCACACCTTTCCATTGGTGAACCACAAGTTTGTTTAATGAATCTGTGACTGCCCTTCTCCGTGGAAATATCTGCCCTGGTATCCATTTTTCGGTCACACCTATAAGAGATATGATATGATATGTGACTTTCACTTTCTGACTTACTACAAGTCACGTGATTACCTCTAGACACACCTACGGTGCTGCAAATGGCATTGTGTCCTTTTATTCCTTGGCTTCTATTCTGCCTTAGCGAAGTCCATTTTCAACAATGTGATTCCCTGAGGGCTGAGGATTAGCTGACCTGGGTAGCCTGACCCTGCCAGCCGGCCCTCCCCAGGTGTGCCTGGGTTGAGGTCAATATAAACAGCGCTGCAGGCAGCAATAGCCCCTGAAGCTGTGCCTGACTCCATATTCTCTGCCCCGTCAGCAGTCTCGGGGCTGTGCTGGTGGGAGGGAGTGAGGGGCCGCGGCTTTGTGGGTGGCCCTGTGTGAGTGGGTCTCTGCTGGACTTTCTGCAGGAGTTGCCAGGCTGCCACCTGTAAAGAAGAGGATGTGTCACCCATACCTTCTGCTGGAATTTCTCTCCGGACAGAGGTGAGGAAGGAAAAAAGCAGTGGGGGCCGGGGCAGGAGGGGTATCTCAGGCAGGGCAATGGAAAGCTTCCAGAAGAGCGCCCTGGGCCAGGACCCTCCTGGCTGGCCTGCAGGCACCAAGTTGGCCTGCGTGCTGTCGCTGGTGTGGCTCCACGGCCCTTCCTCTAGGCTTTCAAGCCCTTGTACATATTCAGGTGTTTTACCTGGGAAGGGTGGGAAAAGTTCAACAGCAGCTGGCCTGGGGCTCAGCTCACGGTCACTGACAGATGCCTCGGCATGGTGCCCAGCTTTGCAATGAGGACGCTCCTTGCGTAGGAGTGGGCTGCTGGCTCTATGGGAAATGATTCCCCACCTCTGACCAATTTCAGAATTGTTTACCACTGGAGCAAGTGCCCTGATAGGGTTTTCCTCTGTCTAACTGGTGCGTTTAGGTTTTTTTTTTTCTTTTTTGGTTCAAGTTAGATTTGATTCCTCTTTTATGTATTTATAGATATAAGCATGGAAATAATTCATTCATATAAATACATCTGTGTGAAGGGAAGAACTTTTTTCTGTTTTATTTTTAAATTTTATTTTTTAAAATTTTGAAATTTAATTTTATTTATTTTTTAATACAGCAGGTTATTATTAGTTATGTATTTTATGCATATACATGTATACAGGTCAATCCCAATCTCCCAACTCATCCCACCACCACCACCCCATGGCTTCCCACACTTGGTGTCCATACGTGTGTTCTCTACGTCTGTGTCTCTATTTCTTCCCTGCAAACCAGTTCATCTGTACCATTTTTCTAGGTTCCACATATATGCATTAATATACAATATTTGTTTTTCTCTTTCTGACTTACTTCATTCTGTATGACAGTCTCTAGATCCATCGTCGTGTCTACAAATGACCCAGTTTCATTCCTTCTTATGGCTGAGTAATATTCCATTTTATATATGTACCACATCTTTATCCATTCTTCTGTCTGTGGGTATTTAGGTTGGTTCCATTACCTGGCTCTTGCACATAGTGCTGAAATGAGCATTGTGGTGAATGTGCCTTTTTGATTTATGGTTTTCTCTGGGTATATGCCCAGAAGTGGGATTGCTGGATCATATGGTAATTCTATTTGTAGTTTTTGTAAGGAAACTCCATACTCTTCTCCATCGTGACTGTATCAATTTACATTTCCACCACTAGTGGAAGAGGGATCCTTTTGTCCACACCCTCCCCGGAATTTGTTGTTTGTAGATTTTCTGATGATTCCGATTCTAACAGGTGTGAGGTGATACCTCATTATAGTTTTGACTTGCATTTCTCTAATAATTAGTGATGTTGAGCAGCTTTTCATGTGCGTCTTGGCCATCTCTGTGTCTTCTTTGAAGAAACGTCTCTTTAGATCTTCTGCCCATTTTTGTATTGGGTTGTTTGTTTTTTTTAATATTAAGCTGCATGAGCTCTTTATATATATTGGAGATTAAACCTTTGTCCATTGATTCGTTTGCAAATATTTTCGCCCATTCTGAGGGATGCTTTTTGCCATTCCCGTTTTTTTAACAAAAAAAGAAAGAAAGAAAAAGAAGCAGAACACTAATGTGTGTAAAATATGCTGTTTGAAACTGTCGTTTTGAAACATGGACGTCCTTTGAATTTTTTGGTCGATATATGAACCCAGGATTTGTTTTCAGGGCAGGTGTCATTTACAGGCCTGCAATGATTTTGAATATCAAGTGACCATTAGCGCTGGGATTAAAGCTGCTGTTGTGTGAAACGGCCACAAGGTGGCAGCGGTTCTCCCTTACCAAATCTGGTTACTGGGGCAACAGAGCCTCAATGGAAGTCTTGTTCTAGATTGGAATTTAGAATGGAATGTGCCAGGAGAAAGCCCCTCAAGTTTGTCTCACTACTTGTTGTTCGTGTTTTTAATTTAATTTTTTATTTTTTATTACCGCAAATTTGATTACAATGTTTGGCTTGTTGTAGGTGTGGAAGATGTGGTTCTTTTACACATATACATATGTCTGTTCTTCCTGGGATCCTTTTCCCATGTACCTTATGACAGAATGTTGAGTAGTCTTCTCTTGGTATTCTGTAGGTCTTTGGTGATTATAAATGTCACCTGTGTTTGTATATGTCTGTTAACCCCAATATCATAATGCAACCAATCCTCACACCTTTCCATTGGTGAACCACAAGTTTGTTTAATGAATCTGTGACTGCCCTTCTCTGGAAATATCTGCCCTGGTATCCATTTTTCGGTCACACCTATAAGAGATATGATATGATATGTGTCTTTCACTTTCTGACTTACTACAAGTCACGTGATTACCTCTAGACACACCTACGGTGCTGCAAATGGCATTGTGTCCTTTTATTCCTTGGCTTCTATTCTGCCTTAGCGAAGTCCATTTTCAACAATGTGATTCCCTGAGGGCTGAGGATTAGCTGACCTGGGTAGCCTGACCCTGCCAGCCGGCCCTCCCCAGGTGTGCCTGGGTTGAGGTCAATATAAACAGCGCTGCAGGCAGCAATAGCCCCTGAAGCTGTGCCTGACTCCATAATCTTTGCCCCGTCAGCAGTCTCGGGGCTGTGCTGGTCGGAGGGAGTGAGGGGCCGCGGCTTTGTGGGTGGCCCGGTGTGAGTGGGTCTCTACTGGACTTTCTGCAGGAGTTGCCAGGCTGCCACCTGTAAAGAAGAGGATGTGTCACCCATACCTTCTGCTGGAATTTCTCTCCGGACAGAGGTGAGGAAGGAAAAAAGCAGTGGGGGCCGGGGCAGGAGGGGTATCTCAGGCAGGGCAATGGAAAGCTTCCAGAAGAGCGCCCTGGGCCAGGACTATCCTGGCTGGCCTGCAGGCACCAAGTTGGCCTGCGTGCTGTCGCTGGTGTGGCTCCACGGCCCTTCCTCTATGCTTTCAAGCCCTTGTACATATTCAGGTGTTTTACCTGGGAAGCGTGGGAAAAGTTCAACAGCAGCTGGCCTGGGGCTCAGCTCACGGTTACTCACAGATGCCTCGGCATGGCCCCCAGCTTTGCAATGAGGACGCTCCTTGCGTAGGAGTGGGCTGCTGGCTCTATGGGAAATGATTCCCCACCTCTGACCAATTTCAGAATTGTTTACCGCTGGAGCAAGTGCCCTGATAGGGTTTTCCTCTGTATAACTGGTGGGTTCAGGGTTTTTTTTTTCTTTTTTGGTTCAAGTTAGATTTGATTCCTCTTTTATGTATTTATAGATATAAGCATGGAAATAATTCATTCATATAAATACATCTGTGTGAAGGGAAGAACTTTTTTCTGTTTTATTTTTAAATTTTATTTTTTAAAATTTTGAAATTTAATTTTATTTATTTTTTCATACAGCAGGTTATTATTAGTTATGTATTTTATGCATATACATGTATACAGGTCAATCCCAATCTCCCAACTCATCCCACCACCACCACCCCATGGCTTCCCACACTTGGTGTCCATACGTGTGTTCTCTACGTCTGTGTCTCTATTTCTTCCCTGCAAACCAGTTCATCTGTACCATTTTTCTAGGTTCCACATATATGCATTAATATACAATATTTGTTTTTCTCTTTCTGACTTACTTCATTCTGTATGACAGTCTCTAGATCCATCGACGTGTCTACAAATGACCCAGTTTCATTCCTTCTTATGGCTGAGTAATATTCCATTTTATATATGTACCACATCTTTATCCATTCGTCTGTCTGTGGGTATTTAGGTTGCTTCCATTACCTGGCTATTGTAAATAGTGCTGAAATGAGCATTGTGGTGAATGTGCCTTTTTGATTTATGGTTTTCTCTGGGTATATGCCCAGAAGTGGGATTGCTGGATCATATGGTAATTCTATTTCTAGTTTTTTTAAGGAAACTCCATACTCTTCTCCATCGTGACTGTATCAATTTACATTTCCACCACTAGTGGAAGAGGGATCCTTTTGTCCACACCCTCCCCAGAATTTGTTGTTTGTAGATTTTCTGATGATGCCGATTCTAACAGGTGTGAGGCGATACCTCATTGTAGTTTTGATTTGCATTTCTCTAATAATTAGTGATGTTGAGCAGCTTTTCATCTGCGTCTTGGCCATCTCTGTGTCTTCTTTGAAGAAACGTCTCTTTAGATCTTCTGCCCATTTTTGTATTGGGTTGTTTGTTTTTTTAATATTAAGCTGCATGAGCTCTTTATATATATTGGAGATTAAACCTTTGTCCATTGATTCGTTTGCAAATATTTTCGCCCATTCTGAGGGATGCTTTTTGCCATTCCCGTTTTTTTAACAAAAAAAGAAAGAAAGAAAAAGAAGCAGAACACTAATGTGTGTAAACTATGCCTTTTGAACCTGTCGTTTTGAAATATGGACGTCCTTTGAATTTTTTGGTCGATATATGAACCCAGGATTTGTTTTCAGGGCAGGTGTCATTTACAGACCTGCAATGATTTTGAATATCAAGTGACCATTAGCGCTGGGATTAAAGCTGCTGTTGTGTGAAACGGCCACAAGGTGGCAGCAGTTCTCCCTTACCAAATCTGGTTACTGGGGAAACAGAGCCTCAATGGAAGTCTTGTTCTAGATTGGAATTTAGAATGGAATGTGCCAGGAGAAAGCCCCTCAAGTTTGTCTCACTACTTGTTGTTCGTGTTTTTAATTTAATTTTTTATTTTTTATTACCGCAAATTTGATTACAATGTTTGGCTTGTTGTAGGTGTGGAAGATGTGGTTCTTTTACACATATACATATGTCTGTTCTTCCTGGGATCCTTTTCCCATGTACCTTATGACAGAATGTTGAGTAGTCTTCTCTTGGTATTCTGTAGGTCTTTGGTGATTATATATGTCACCTGTGTTTGTATATGTCTGTTAACCCCAATATCATAATGAAACCAATCCTCACACCTTTCCATTGGTGAACCACAAGTTTGTTTAATGAATCTGTGACTGCCCTTCTCCGTGGAAATATCTGCCCTGGTATCCATTTTTCGGTCACACCTATAAGAGATATGATATGATATATGTCTTTCACTTTCGGACTTACTACAAGTCACGTGATTAACTCTAGACACACCTACGGTGCTGCAAATGGCATTGTGTCCTTTTATTCCTTGTCTTCTATTCTGCCTTAGCGAAGTCCATTTTCAACAATGTGATTCCCTGAGGGCTGAGGATTAGCTGACCTGGGTAGCCTGACCCTGCCGGCCGGCCCTCCGCAGGTTTGCCTGGGTTGAGGTCAATATAAACAGCGCTGCAGGCAGCAATAGCCCCTGAAGCTGTGCCTGACTCCATATTCTCTGCCCCGTCAGCAGTCTCGGGGCTGTGCTGGTGGGAGGGAGTGAGGGGCCGCGGCTTTGTGGGTGGCCCTGTGTGAGTGGGTCTCTGCTGGACTTTCTGCAGGAGTTGCCAGGCTGCCACCTGTAAAGAAGAGGATGTGTCACCCATACCTTCTGCTGGAATTTCTCTCCGGACAGAGGTGAGGAAGGAAAAAAGCAGTGGGGGCCGGGGCAGGAGGGGTATCTCAGGCAGGGCAATGGAAAGCTTCCAGAAGAGCGCCCTGGGCCAGGACCCTCCTGGCTGGCCTGCAGGCACCAAGTTGGCCTGCGTGCTGTCGCTGGTGTGGCTCCACGGCCCTTCCTCTAGGCTTTCAAGCCCTTGTACATATTCAGGTGTTTTACCTGGGAAGGGTGGGAAAAGTTCAACAGCAGCTGGCCTGGGGCTCAGCTCACGGTTACTGACAGATGCCTCGGCATGGTGCCCAGCTTTGCAATGAGGACGCTCCTTGCGTAGGAGTGGGCTGCTGGCTCTATGGGAAATGATTCCCCACCTCTGACCAATTTCAGAATTGTTTACCACTGGAGCAAGTGCCCTGATAGGGTTTTCCTCTGTCTAACTGGTGCGTTCAGGTTTTTTTTTTTCTTTTTTGGTTCAAGTTAGATTTGATTCCTCTTTTATGTATTTATAGATATAAGCATGGAAATAATTCATTCATATAAATACATCTGTGTGAAGGGAAGAACTTTTTTCTGTTTTATTTTTAAATTTTGAAATTTAATTTTATTTATTTTTTAATACAGCAGGTTATTATTAGTTATGTATTTTATGCATATACATGTATACAGGTCAATCCCAATCTCCCAACTCATCCCACCACCACCACCCCATGGCTTCCCACACTTGGTGTCCATACGTGTGTTCTCTACCTCTGTGTCTCTATTTCTTCCCTGCAAACCAGTTCATCTGTACCATTTTTCTAGGTTCCCCATATATGCATTAATATACAATATTTGTTTTTCTCTTTCTGACTTACTTCATTCTGTATGACAGTCTCTAGATCCATCGTCGTGTCTACAAATGACCCAGTTTCATTCCTTCTTATGGCTGAGTAATATTCCATTTTATATATGTACCACATCTTTATCCATTCTTCTGTCTGTGGGTATTTAGGTTGGTTCCATTACCTGGCTCTTGCACATAGTGCTGAAATGAGCATTGTGGTGAATGTGCCTTTTTGATTTATGGTTTTCTCTGGGTATATGCCCAGAAGTGGGATTGCTGGATCATATGGTAATTCTATTTCTAGTTTTTTTAAGGAAACTCCATACTCTTCTCCATCGTGACTGTATCAATTTACATTTCCACCACTAGTGGAAGAGGGATCCTTTTGTCCACACCCTCCCCAGAATTTGTTGTTTGTAGATTTTCTGATGATTCCGATTCTAACAGGTGTGAGGTGATACCTCATTATAGTTTTGACTTGCATTTCTCTAATAATTAGTGATGTTGAGCAGCTTTTCATGTGCGTCTTGGCCATCTCTGTGTCTTCTTTGAAGAAACGTCTCTTTAGATCTTCTGCCCATTTTTGTATTGGGTTGTTTGTTTTTTTTAATATTAAGCTGCATGAGCTCTTTATATATATTGGAGATTAAACCTTTGTCCATTGATTCGTTTGCAAATATTTTCGCCCATTCTGAGGGATGCTTTTTGCCATTCCCGTTTTTTTAACAAAAAAAGAAAGAAAGAAAAAGAAGCAGAACACTAATGTGTGTAAAATATGCTGTTTGAAACTGTCGTTTTGAAACATGGACGTCCTTTGAATTTTTTGGTCGATATATGAACCCAGGATTTGTTTTCAGGGCAGGTGTCATTTACAGGCCTGCAATGATTTTGAATATCAAGTGACCATTAGCGCTGGGATTAAAGCTGCTGTTGTGTGAAACGGCCACAAGGTGGCAGCGGTTCTCCCTTACCAAATCTGGTTACTGGGGCAACAGAGCCTCAATGGAAGTCTTGTTCTAGATTGGAATTTAGAATGGAATGTGCCAGGAGAAAGCCCCTCAAGTTTGTCTCACTACATGTTGTTCGTGTTTTTAATTTAATTTTTTATTTTTTATTACCGCAAATTTGATTACAATGTTTGGCTTGTTGTAGGTGTGGAAGATGTGGTTCTTTTACACATATACATATGTCTGTTCTTCCTGGGATCCTTTTCCCATGTACCTTATGACAGAATGTTGAGTAGTCTTCTCTTGGTATTCTGTAGGTCTTTGGTGATTATAAATGTCACCTGTGTTTGTATATGTCTGTTAACCCCAATATCATAATGCAACCAATCCTCACACATTTCCATTGGTGAACCACAAGTTTGTTTAATGAATCTGTGACTGCCCTTCTCTGGAAATATCTGCCCTGGTATCCATTTTTCGGTCACACCTATAAGAGATATGATATGATATGTGTCTTTCACTTTCTGACTTACTACAAGTCACGTGATTACCTCTAGACACACCTACTGTGCTGCAAATGGCATTGTGTCCTTTTATTCCTTGGCTTCTATTCTGCCTTAGCGAAGTCCATTTTCAACAATGTGATTCCCTGAGGGCTGAGGATTAGCTGACCTGGGTAGCCTGACCCTGCTGGCCGGCCCTCCCCAGGTGTGCCTGGGTTGAGGTCAATATAAACAGCGCTGCAGGCAGCAATAGCCCCTGAAGCTGTGCCTGACTCCATATTCTCTGCCCCGTCAGCAGTCTCGGGGCTGTGCTGGTGGGAGGGAGTGAGGGGCCGCGGCTTTGTGGGTGGCCCTGTGTGAGTGGGTCTCTACTGGACTTTCTGCAGGAGTTGCCAGGCTGCCACCTGTAAAGAAGAGGATGTGTCACCCATACCTTCTGCTGGAATTTCTCTCCGGACAGAGGTGAGGAAGGAAAAAAGCAGTGGGGGCCGGGGCAGGAGGGGTATCTCAGGCAGGGCAATGGAAAGCTTCCAGAAGAGCGCCCTGGGCCAGGACCCTCCTGGCTGGCCTGCAGGCACCAAGTTGGCCTGCGTGCTGTTGCTGGTGTGGCTCCACGGCCCTTCCTCTAGGCTTTCAAGCCCTTGTACATATTCAGGTGTTTTACCTGGGAAGCGTGGGAAAAGTTCAACAGCAGCTGGCCTGGGGCTCAGCTCACGGTTACTGACAGATGCCTCGGCATGGTGCCCAGCTTTGCAATGAGGACGCTCCTTGCGTAGGAGTGGGCTGCTGGCTGTATGGGAAATGATTCCCCACCTCTGACCAATTTCAGAATTGTTTACCACTGGAGCAAGTGCCCTGATAGGGTTTTCCTCTGTCTAACTGGTGCGTTCAGGTTTTTTTTTTTCTTTTTTGGTTCAAGTTAGATTTGATTCCTCTTTTATGTATTTATAGATATAAGCATGGAAATAATTCATTCATATAAATACATCTGTGTGAAGGGAAGAACTTTTTTCTGTTTTATTTTTAAATTTTATTTTTTAAAATTTTGAAATTTAATTTTATTTATTTTTTCATACAGCAGGTTATTATTAGTTATGTATTTTATGCATATACATGTATACAGGTCAATCCCAATCTCCCAACTCATCCCACCACCACCACCCCATGGCTTCCCACACTTGGTGTCCATACGTGTGTTCTCTACCTCTGTGTCTCTATTTCTTCCCTGCAAACCAGTTCATCTGTACCATTTTTCTAGGTTCCACATATATGCATTAATATACAATATTTGTTTTTCTCTTTCTGACTTACTTCATTCTGTATGACAGTCTCTAGATCCATCGACGTGTCTACAAATGACCCAGTTTCATTCCTTCTTATGGCTGAGTAATATTCCATTTTATATATGTACCACATCTTTATCCATTCGTCTGTCTCTGGGTATTTAGGTTGGTTCCATTACCTGGCTATTGTAAATAGTGATGAAATGAGCATTGTGGTGAATGTGCCTTTTTGATTTATGGTTTTCTCTGGGTATATGCCCAGAAGTGGGATTGCTGGATCATATGGTAATTCTATTTCTTGTTTTTGTAAGGAAACTCCATACTCTTCTCCATCGTGACTGTATCAATTTACATTTCCACCACTAGTGGAAGAGGGATCCTTTTGTCCACACCCTCCCCAGAATTTGTTGTTTGTAGATTTTCTGATGATGCCGATTCTAACAGGTGTGAGGTGATACCTCATTGTAGTTTTGATTTGCATTTCTCTAATAATTAGTGATGTTGAGCAGCTTTTCATGTGCCTCTTGGCCATCTCTGTGTCTTCTTTGAAGAAACGTCTCTTTAGATCTTCTGCCCATTTTTGTATTGGGTTGTTTGTTTTTTTAATATTAAGCTGCATGAGCTCTTTATATATATTGGAGATTAAATCTTTGTCCATTGATTCGTTTGCAAATATTTTCGCCCATTCTGAGGGATGCTTTTTGCCATTCCCGTTTTTTTAACAAAAAAAGAAAGAAAGAAAAAGAAGCAGAACACTAATGTGTGTAAAATATGCCTTTTGAAACTGTCGTTTTGAAATATGGACGTCCTTTGAATTTTTTGGTCGATATATGAACCCAGGATTTGTTTTCAGGGCAGGTGTCATTTACAGACCTGCAATGATTTTGAATATCAAGTGACCATTAGCGCTGGGATTAAAGCTGCTGTTGTGTGAAACGGCCACAAGGTGGCAGCAGTTCTCCCTTACCAAATCTGGTTACTGGGGCAACAGAGCCTCAATGGAAGTCTTGTTCTAGATTGGAATTTAGAATGGAATGTGCCAGGAGAAAGCCCCTCAAGTTTGTCTCACTACTTGTTGTTCGTGTTTTTAATTTAATTTTTTATTTTTTATTACAGCAAATTTGATTACAATGTTTGGCTTGTTATAGGTGTGGAAGATGTGGTTCTTTTACACATATACATATGTCTGTTCTTCCTGGGATCCTTTTCCCATGTACCTTATGACAGAATGTTGAGTAGTCTTCTCTTGGTATTCTGTAGGTCTTTGGTGATTATATATGTCACCTGTGTTTGTATATGTCTGTTAACCCCAATATCATAATGAAACCAATCCTCACACCTTTCCATTGGTGAACCACAAGTTTGTTTAATGAATCTGTGACTGCCCTTCTCCGTGGAAATATCTGCCCTGGTATCCATTTTTCGGTCACACCTATAAGAGATATGATATGATATGTGTCTTTCACTTTCTGACTTACTACAAGTCACGTGATTACCTCTAGACACACCTACGGTGCTGCAAATGGCATTGTGTCCTTTTATTCCTTGGCTTCTATTCTGCCTTAGCAAAGTCCATTTTCAACAATGTGATTCCCTGAGGGCTGAGGATTAGCTGACCTGGGTAGCCTGACCCTGCCGGCCGGCCCTCCCCAGGTGTGCCTGGGTTGAGGTCAATATAAACAGCGCTGCAGGCAGCAATAGCCCCTGAAGCTGTGCCTGACTCCATATTCTCTGCCCTGTCAGCAGTCTCGGGGCTGTGCTGGTCGGAGGGAGTGAGGGGCCGCGGCTTTGTGGGTGGCCCGGTGTGAGTGGGTCTCTACTGGACTTTCTGCAGGAGTTGCCAGGCTGCCACCTGTAAAGAAGAGGATGTGTCACCCATACCTTCTGCTGGAATTTCTCTCCGGACAGAGGTGAGGAAGGAAAAAAGCAGTGGGGGCCGGGGCAGGAGGGGTATCTCAGGCAGGGCAATGGAAAGCTTCCAGAAGAGCGCCCTGGGCCAGGACCATCCTGGCTGGCCTGCAGGCACCAAGTTGGCCTGCGTGCTGTCGCTGGTGTGGCTCCACGGCCCTTCCTCTAGGCTTTCAAGCCCTTGTACATATTCAGGTGTTTTACCTGGGAAGGGTGGGAAAAGTTCAACAGCAGCTGGCCTGGGGCTCAGCTCACGGTTACTGACAGATGCCTCGGCATGGCGCCCAGCTTTGCAATGAGGACGCTCCTTGCGTAGGAGTGGGCTGCTGGCTCTATGGGAAATGATTCCCCACCTCTGACCAATTTCAGAATTGTTTACCACTGGAGCAAGTGCCCTGATAGGGTTTTCCTCTGTCTAACTGGTGCGTTCAGGTTTTTTTTTTCTTTTTTGGTTCAAGTTAGATTTGATTCCTCTTTTATGTATTTATAGATATAAGCATGGAAATAATTCATTCATATAAATACATCTGTGTGAAGGGAAGAACTTTTTTCTGTTTTATTTTTAAATTTTGAAATTTAATTTTATTTATTTTTTAATACAGCAGGTTATTATTAGTTATGTATTTTATGCATATACATGTATACAGGTCAATCCCAATCTCCCAACTCATCCCACCACCACCACCCCATGGCTTCCCACACTTGGTGTCCATACGTGTGTTCTCTACGTCTGTGTCTCTATTTCTTCCCTGCAAACCAGTTCATCTGTACCATTTTTCTAGGTTCCACATATATGCATTAATATACAATATTTGTTTTTCTCTTTCTGACTTACTTCATTCTGTATGACAGTCTCTAGATCCATCGTCATGTCTACAAATGACCCAGTTTCATTCCTTCTTATGGCTGAGTAATATTCCATTTTATATATGTACCACATCTTTATCCATTCTTCTGTCTGTGGGTATTTAGGTTGGTTCCATTACCTGGCTCTTGCACATAGTGCTGAAATGAGCATTGTGGTGAATGTGCCTTTTTGATTTATGGTTTTCTCTGGGTATATGCCCAGAAGTGGGATTGCTGGATCATATGGTAATTCTATTTCTAGTTTTTTTAAGGAAACTCCATACTCTTCTCCATCGTGACTGTATCAATTTACATTTCCACCACTAGTGGAAGAGGGATCCTTTTGTCCACACCCTCCCCAGAATTTGTTGTTTGTAGATTTTCTGATGATTCCGATTCTAACAGGTGTGAGGTGATACCTCATTATAGTTTTGACTTGCATTTCTCTAATAATTAGTGATGTTGAGCAGCTTTTCATGTGCGTCTTGGCCATCTCTGTGTCTTCTTTGAAGAAACGTCTCTTTAGATCTTCTGCCCATTTTTGTATTGGGTTGTTTGTTTTTTTTAATATTAAGCTGCATGAGCTCTTTATATATATTGGAGATTAAACCTTTGTCCATTGATTCGTTTGCAAATATTTTCGCCCATTCTGAGGGATGCTTTTTGCCATTCCCGTTTTTTTAACAAAAAAAGAAAGAAAGAAAAAGAAGCAGAACACTAATGTGTGTAAAATATGCTGTTTGAAGCTGTCGTTTTGAAACATGGACGTCCTTTGAATTTGTTGGTCGATATATGAACCCAGGATTCGTTTTCAGGGCAGGTGTCATTTACAGGCCTGCAATGATTTTGAATATCAAGTGACCATTAGCGCTGGGATTAAAGCTGCTGTTGTGTGAAACGGCCACAAGGTGGCAGCGGTTCTCCCTTACCAAATCTGGTTACTGGGGCAACAGAGCCTCAATGGAAGTCTTGTTCTAGATTGGAATTTAGAATGGAATGTGCCAGGAGAAAGCCCCTCAAGTTTGTCTCACTACTTGTTGTTCGTGTTTTTAATTTAATTTTTTATTTTTTATTACCGCAAATTTGATTACAATGTTTGGCTTGTTGTAGGTGTGGAAGATGTGGTTCTTTTACACATATACATATGTCTGTTCTTCCTGGGATCCTTTTCCCATGTACCTTATGACAGAATGTTGAGTAGTCTTCTCTTGGTATTCTGTAGGTCTTTGGTGATTATAAATGTCACCTGTGTTTGTATATGTCTGTTAACCCCAATATCATAACGCAACCAATCCTCACACCTTTCCATTGGTGAACCACAAGTTTGTTTAATGAATCTGTGACTGCCCTTCTCTGGAAATATCTGCCCTGGTATCCATTTTTCGGTCACACCTATAAGAGATATGATATGATATGTGTCTTTCACTTTCTGACTTACTACAAGTCACGTGATTACCTCTAGACACACCTACGGTGCTGCAAATGGCATTGTGTCCTTTTATTCCTTGGCTTCTATTCTGCCTTAGCGAAGTCCATTTTCAACAATGTGATTCCCTGAGGGCTGAGGATTAGCTGACCTGGGTAGCCTGACCCTGCCAGCCGGCCCTCCCCAGGTGTGCCTGGGTTGAGGTCAATATAAACAGCTCTGCAGGCAGCAATAGCCCCTGAAGCTGTGCCTGACTCCATAATCTTTGCCCCATCAGCAGTCTCGGGGCTGTGCTGGTCGGAGGGAGTGAGGGGCCGCGGCTTTGTGGGTGGCCCGGTGTGAGTGGGTCTCTACTGGACTTTCTGCAGGAGTTGCCAGGCTGCCACCTGTAAAGAAGAGGATGTGTCACCCATACCTTCTGCTGGAATTTCTCTCCGGACAGAGGTGAGGAAGGAAAAAAGCAGTGGGGGCCGGGGCAGGAGGGGTATCTCAGGCAGGGCAATGGAAAGCTTCCAGAAGAGCGCCCTGGGCCAGGACCATCCTGGCTGGCCTGCAGGCACCAAGTTGGCCTGCGTGCTGTCGCTGGTGTGGCTCCACGGCCCTTCCTCTAGGCTTTCAAGCCCTTGTACATATTCAGGTGTTTTACCTGGGAAGCGTGGGAAAAGTTCAACAGCAGCTGGCCTGGGGCTCAGCTCACGGTTACTCACAGATGCCTCGGCATGGCCCCCAGCTTTGCAATGAGGACCCTCCTTGCGTAGGAGTGGGCTGCTGGCTGTATGGGAAATGATTCCCCACCTCTGACCAATTTCAGAATTGTTTACCGCTGGAGCAAGTGCCCTGATAGGGTTTTCCTCTGTATAACTGGTGGGTTCAGGGTTTTTTTTTTCTTTTTTGGTTCAAGTTAGATTTGATTCCTCTTTTATGTATTTATAGATATAAGCATGGAAATAATTCATTCATATAAATACATCTGTGTGAAGGGAAGAACTTTTTTCTGTTTTATTTTTAAATTTTATTTTTTAAAATTTTGAAATTTAATTTTATTTATTTTTTAATACAGCAGGTTATTATTAGTTATGTATTTTATGCATATACATGTATACAGGTCAATCCCAATCTCCCAACTCATCCCACCACCACCACCCCATGGCTTCCCACACTTGGTGTCCATACGTGTGTTCTCTACGTCTGTGTCTCTATTTCTTCCCTGCAAACCAGTTCATCTGTACCATTTTTCTAGGTTCCACATATATGCATTAATATACAATATTTGTTTTTCTCTTTCTGACTTACTTCATTCTGTATGACAGTCTCTAGATCCATCGACGTGTCTACAAATGACCCAGTTTCATTCCTTCTTATGGCTGAGTAATATTCCATTTTATATATGTACCACATCTTTATCCATTCGTCTGTCTCTGGGTATTTAGGTTGGTTCCATTACCTGGCTATTGTAAATAGTGCTGAAATGAGCATTGTGGTGAATGTGCCTTTTTGATTTATGGTTTTCTCTGGGTATATGCCCAGAAGTGGGATTGCTGGATCATATGGTAATTCTATTTCTAGTTTTTTTAAGGAAACTCCATACTCTTCTCCATCGTGACTGTATCAATTTACATTTCCACCACTAGTGGAAGAGGGATCCTTTTGTCCACACCCTCCCCAGAATTTGTTGTTTGTAGATTTTCTGATGATGCCGATTCTAACAGGTGTGAGGCGATACCTCATTGTAGTTTTGATTTGCATTTCTCTAATAATTAGTGATGTTGAGCAGCTTTTCATCTGCGTCTTGGCCATCTCTGTGTCTTCTTTGAAGAAACGTCTCTTTAGATCTTCTGCCCATTTTTGTATTGGGTTGTTTGTTTTTTTAATATTAAGCTGCATGAGCTCTTTATATATATTGGAGATTAAACCTTTGTCCATTGATTCGTTTGCAAATATTTTCGCCCATTCTGAGGGATGCTTTTTGCCATTCCCGTTTTTTTAACAAAAAAAGAAAGAAAGAAAAAGAAGCAGAACACTAATGTGTGTAAACTATGCCTTTTGAACCTGTCGTTTTGAAATATGGACGTCCTTTGAATTTTTTGGTCGATATATGAACCCAGGATTTGTTTTCAGGGCAGGTGTCATTTACAGACCTGCAATGATTTTGAATATCAAGTGACCATTAGCGCTGGGATTAAAGCTGCTGTTGTGTGAAACGGCCACAAGGTGGCAGCAGTTCTCCCTTACCAAATCTGGTTACTGGGGCAACAGAGCCTCAATGGAAGTCTTGTTCTAGATTGGAATTTAGAATGGAATGTGCCAGGAGAAAGCCCCTCAAGTTTGTCTCACTACTTGTTGTTCGTGTTTTTAATTTAATTTTTTATTTTTTATTACCGCAAATTTGATTACAATGTTTGGCTTGTTGTAGGTGTGGAAGATGTGGTTCTTTTACACATATACATATGTCTGTTCTTCCTGGGATCCTTTTCCCATGTACCTTATGACAGAATGTTGAGTAGTCTTCTCTTGGTATTCTGTAGGTCTTTGGTGATTATATATGTCACCTGTGTTTGTATATGTCTGTTAACCCCAATATCATAATGAAACCAATCCTCACACCTTTCCATTGGTGAACCACAAGTTTGTTTAATGAATCTGTGACTGCCCTTCTCCGTGGAAATATCTGCCCTGGTATCCATTTTTCGGTCACACCTATAAGAGATATGATATGATATGTGTCTTTCACTTTCGGACTTACTACAAGTCACGTGATTACCTCTAGACACACCTACGGTGCTGCAAATGGCATTGTGTCCTTTTATTCCTTGTCTTCTATTCTGCCTTAGCGAAGTCCATTTTCAACAATGTGATTCCCTGAGGGCTGAGGATTAGCTGACCTGGGTAGCCTGACCCTGCCGGCCGGCCCTCCGCAGGTGTGCCTGGGTTGAGGTCAATATAAACAGCGCTGCAGGCAGCAATAGCCCCTGAAGCTGTGCCTGACTCCATATTCTCTGCCCTGTCAGCAGTCTCGGGGCTGTGCTGGTCGGAGGGAGTGAGGGGCCGCGGCTTTGTGGGTGGCCTGGTGTGAGTGGGTCTCTACTGGACTTTCTGCAGGAGTTGCCAGGCTGCCACCTGTAAAGAAGAGGATGTGTCACCCATACCTTCTGCTGGAATTTCTCTCCGGACAGAGGTGAGGAAGGAAAAAAGCAGTGGGGGCCGGGGCAGGAGGGGTATCTCAGGCAGGGCAATGGAAAGCTTCCAGAAGAGCGCCCTGGGCCAGGACCATCCTGGCTGGCCTGCAGGCACCAAGTTGCCCTGCGTGCTGTCGCTGGTGTGGCTCCACGGCCCTTCCTCTAGGCTTTCAAGCCCTTGTACATATTCAGGTGTTTTACCTGGGAAGCGTGGGAAAAGTTCAACAGCAGCTGGCCTGGGGCTCAGCTCACGGTTACTCACAGATGCCTCGGCATGGCCCCCAGCTTTGCAATGAGGACGCTCCTTGCGTAGGAGTGGGCTGCTGGCTCTATGGGAGATGATTCCCCACCTATGACCAATTTCAGAATTGTTTACCGCTGGAGCAAGTGCCCTGATAGGGTTTTCCTCTGTCTAACTGGTGCGTTCAGGTTTTTTTTTTTCTTTTTTGGTTCAAGTTAGATTTGATTCCTCTTTTATGTATTTATAGATATAAGCATGGAAATAATTCATTCATATAAATACATCTGTGTGAAGGGAAGAACTTTTTTCTGTTTTATTTTTAAATTTTATTTTTTAAAATTTTGAAATTTAATTTTATTTATTTTTTAATACAGCAGGTTATTATTAGTTATGTATTTTATGCATATACATGTATACAGGTCAATCCGAATCTCCCAACTCATCCCACCACCACCACCCCATGGCTTCCCACACTTGGTGTCCATACGTGTGTTCTCTACGTCTGTGTCTCTATTTCTTCCCTGCAAACCAGTTCATCTGTACCATTTTTCTAGGTTCCACATATATGCATTAATATACAATATTTGTTTTTCTCTTTCTGACTTACTTCATTCTGTATGACCGTCTCTAGATCCATCGACGTGTCTACAAATGACCCAGTTTCATTCCTTCTTATGGCTGAGTAATATTCCATTTTATATATGTACCACATCTTTATCCATTCGTCTGTCTCTGGGTATTTAGGTTGGTTCCATTACCTGGCTATTGTAAATAGTGCTGAAATGAGCATTGTGGTGAATGTGCCTTTTTGATTTATGGTTTTCTCTGGGTATATGCCCTGAAGTGGGATTGCTGGATCATATGGTAATTCTATTTCTAGTTTTTGTAAGGAAACTCCATACTCTTCTCCATCGTGACTGTATCAATTTACATTTCCACCACTAGTGGAAGAGGGATCCTTTTGTCCACACCCTCCCCAGAATTTGTTGTTTGTAGATTTTCTGATGATTCCGATTCTAACAGGTGTGAGGTGATACCTCATTGTAGTTTTGACTTGCATTTCTCTAATAATTAGTGATGTTGAGCAGCTTTTCATGTGCGTCTTGGCCATCTCTGTGTCTTCTTTGAAGAAACGTCTCTTTAGATCTTCTGCCCATTTTTGTATTGGGTTGTTTGTTTTTTTTAATATTAAGCTGCATGAGCTCTTTATATATATTGGAGATTAAACCTTTGCCCATTGATTCATTTGCAAATATTTTCGCCCATTCTGAGGGATGCTTTTTGCCATTCCCGTTTTTTTAACAAAAAAAGAAAGAAAGAAAAAGAAGCAGAACACTAATGTGTGTAAAATATGCTGTTTGAAACTGTCGTTTTGAAACATGGACGTCCTTTGAATTTTTTGGTCGATATATGAACCCAGGATTTGTTTTCAGGGCAGGTGTCATTTACAGGCCTGCAATGATTTTGAATATCAAGTGACCATTAGCGCTGGGATTAAAGCTGCTGTTGTGTGAAACGGCCACAAGGTGGCAGCGGTTCTCCCTTACCAAATCTGGTTACTGGGGCAACAGAGCCTCAATGGAAGTCTTGTTCTAGATTGGAATTTAGAATGGAATGTGCCAGGAGAAAGCCCCTCAAGTTTGTCTCACTACTTGTTGTTCGTGTTTTTAATTTAATTTTTTATTTTTTATTACCGCAAATTTGATTACAATGTTTGGCTTGTTGTAGGTGTGGAAGATGTGGTTCTTTTACACATATACATATGTCTGTTCTTCCTGGGATCCTTTTCCCATGTACCTTATGACAGAATGTTGAGTAGTCTTCTCTTGGTATTCTGTAGGTCTTTGGTGATTATAAATGTCACCTGTGTTTGTATATGTCTGTTAACCCCAATATCATAATGAAACCAATCCTCACACCTTTCCATTGGTGAACCACAAGTTTGTTTAATGAATCTGTGACTGCCCTTCTCCGTGGAAATATCTGCCCTGGTATCCATTTTTCGGTCACACCTATAAGAGATATGATATGATATGTGACTTTCACTTTCTGACTTACTACAAGTCACGTGATTACCTCTAGACACACCTACGGTGCTGCAAATGGCATTGTGTCCTTTTATTCCTTGGCTTCTATTCTGCCTTAGCGAAGTCCATTTTCAACAATGTGATTCCCTGAGGGCTGAGGATTAGCTGACCTGGGTAGCCTGACCCTGCCGGCCGGCCCTCCCCAGGTGTGCCTGGGTTGAGGTCAATATAAACAGCGCTGCAGGCAGCAATAGCCCCTGAAGCTGTGCCTGGCTCCATAATCTTTGCCCCGTCAGCAGTCTCGGGGTTGTGCTGGTCGGAGGGAGTGAGGGGCCGCGGCTTTGTGGGTGGCCCGGTGTGAGTGGGTCTCTACTGGACTTTCTGCAGGAGTTGCCAGGCTGCCACCTGTAAAGAAGAGGATGTGTCACCCATACCTTCTGCTGGAATTTCTCTCCGGACAGAGGTGAGGAAGGAAAAAAGCAGTGGGGGCCGGGGCAGGAGGGGTATCTCAGGCAGGGCAATGGAAAGCTTCCAGAAGAGCGCCCTGGGCCAGGACCTTCCTGGCTGGCCTGCAGGCACCAAGTTGGCCTGCGTGCTGTCGCTGGTGTGGCTCCACGGCCCTTCCTCTAGGCTTTCAAGCCCTTGTACATATTCAGGTGTTTTACCTGGGAAGGGTGGGAAAAGTTCAACAGCAGCTGGCCTGGGGCTCAGCTCACGGTTACTGACAGATGCCTCGGCATGGCGCCCAGCTTTGCAATGAGGACGCTCCTTGCGTAGGAGTGGGCTGCTGGCTCTATGGGAAATGATTCCCCACCTCTGACCAATTTCAGAATTGTTTACCACTGGAGCAAGTGCCCTGATAGGGTTTTCCTCTGTCTAACTGGTGCGTTCAGGTTTTTTTTTTCTTTTTTGGTTCAAGTTAGATTTGATTCCTCTTTTATGTATTTATAGATATAAGCATGGAAATAATTCATTCATATAAATACATCTGTGTGAAGGGAAGAACTTTTTTCTGTTTTATTTTTAAATTTTGAAATTTAATTTTATTTATTTTTTAATACAGCAGGTTATTATTAGTTATGTATTTTATGCATATACATGTATACAGGTCAATCCCAATCTCCCAACTCATCCCACCACCACCACCCCATGGCTTCCCACACTTGGTGTCCATACGTGTGTTCTCTACGTCTGTGTCTCTATTTCTTCCCTGCAAACCAGTTCATCTGTACCATTTTTCTAGGTTCCACATATATGCATTAATATACAATATTTGTTTTTCTCTTTCTGACTTACTTCATTCTGTATGACAGTCTCTAGATCCATCGTCATGTCTACAAATGACCCAGTTTCATTCCTTCTTATGGCTGAGTAATATTCCATTTTATATATGTACCACATCTTTATCCATTCTTCTGTCTGTGGGTATTTAGGTTGGTTCCATTACCTGGCTCTTGCACATAGTGCTGAAATGAGCATTGTGGTGAATGTGCCTTTTTGATTTATGGTTTTCTCTGGGTATATGCCCAGAAGTGGGATTGCTGGATCATATGGTAATTCTATTTCTAGTTTTTTTAAGGAAACTCCATACTCTTCTCCATCGTGACTGTATCAATTTACATTTCCACCACTAGTGGAAGAGGGATCCTTTTGTCCACACCCTCCCCAGAATTTGTTGTTTGTAGATTTTCTGATGATTCCGATTCTAACAGGTGTGAGGTGATACCTCATTATAGTTTTGACTTGCATTTCTCTAATAATTAGTGATGTTGAGCAGCTTTTCATGTGCGTCTTGGCCATCTCTGTGTCTTCTTTGAAGAAACGTCTCTTTAGATCTTCTGCCCATTTTTGTATTGGGTTGTTTGTTTTTTTTAATATTAAGCTGCATGAGCTCTTTATATATATTGGAGATTAAACCTTTGTCCATTGATTCGTTTGCAAATATTTTCGCCCATTCTGAGGGATGCTTTTTGCCATTCCCGTTTTTTTAACAAAAAAAGAAAGAAAGAAAAAGAAGCAGAACACTAATGTGTGTAAAATATGCTGTTTGAAGCTGTCGTTTTGAAACATGGACGTCCTTTGAATTTGTTGGTCGATATATGAACCCAGGATTCGTTTTCAGGGCAGGTGTCATTTACAGGCCTGCAATGATTTTGAATATCAAGTGACCATTAGCGCTGGGATTAAAGCTGCTGTTGTGTGAAACGGCCACAAGGTGGCAGCGGTTCTCCCTTACCAAATCTGGTTACTGGGGCAACAGAGCCTCAATGGAAGTCTTGTTCTAGATTGGAATTTAGAATGGAATGTGCCAGGAGAAAGCCCCTCAAGTTTGTCTCACTACTTGTTGTTCGTGTTTTTAATTTAATTTTTTATTTTTTATTACCGCAAATTTGATTACAATGTTTGGCTTGTTGTAGGTGTGGAAGATGTGGTTCTTTTACACATATACATATGTCTGTTCTTCCTGGGATCCTTTTCCCATGTACCTTATGACAGAATGTTGAGTAGTCTTCTCTTGGTATTCTGTAGGTCTTTGGTGATTATAAATGTCACCTGTGTTTGTATATGTCTGTTAACCCCAATATCATAACGCAACCAATCCTCACACCTTTCCATTGGTGAACCACAAGTTTGTTTAATGAATCTGTGACTGCCCTTCTCTGGAAATATCTGCCCTGGTATCCATTTTTCGGTCACACCTATAAGAGATATGATATGATATGTGTCTTTCACTTTCTGACTTACTACAAGTCACGTGATTACCTCTAGACACACCTACGGTGCTGCAAATGGCATTGTGTCCTTTTATTCCTTGGCTTCTATTCTGCCTTAGCGAAGTCCATTTTCAACAATGTGATTCCCTGAGGGCTGAGGATTAGCTGACCTGGGTAGCCTGACCCTGCCAGCCGGCCCTCCCCAGGTGTGCCTGGGTTGAGGTCAATATAAACAGCTCTGCAGGCAGCAATAGCCCCTGAAGCTGTGCCTGACTCCATAATCTTTGCCCCATCAGCAGTCTCGGGGCTGTGCTGGTCGGAGGGAGTGAGGGGCCGCGGCTTTGTGGGTGGCCCGGTGTGAGTGGGTCTCTACTGGACTTTCTGCAGGAGTTGCCAGGCTGCCACCTGTAAAGAAGAGGATGTGTCACCCATACCTTCTGCTGGAATTTCTCTCCGGACAGAGGTGAGGAAGGAAAAAAGCAGTGGGGGCCGGGGCAGGAGGGGTATCTCAGGCAGGGCAATGGAAAGCTTCCAGAAGAGCGCCCTGGGCCAGGACCATCCTGGCTGGCCTGCAGGCACCAAGTTGGCCTGCGTGCTGTCGCTGGTGTGGCTCCACGGCCCTTCCTCTAGGCTTTCAAGCCCTTGTACATATTCAGGTGTTTTACCTGGGAAGCGTGGGAAAAGTTCAACAGCAGCTGGCCTGGGGCTCAGCTCACGGTTACTCACAGATGCCTCGGCATGGCCCCCAGCTTTGCAATGAGGACCCTCCTTGCGTAGGAGTGGGCTGCTGGCTGTATGGGAAATGATTCCCCACCTCTGACCAATTTCAGAATTGTTTACCGCTGGAGCAAGTGCCCTGATAGGGTTTTCCTCTGTATAACTGGTGGGTTCAGGGTTTTTTTTTTCTTTTTTGGTTCAAGTTAGATTTGATTCCTCTTTTATGTATTTATAGATATAAGCATGGAAATAATTCATTCATATAAATACATCTGTGTGAAGGGAAGAACTTTTTTCTGTTTTATTTTTAAATTTTATTTTTTAAAATTTTGAAATTTAATTTTATTTATTTTTTAATACAGCAGGTTATTATTAGTTATGTATTTTATGCATATACATGTATACAGGTCAATCCCAATCTCCCAACTCATCCCACCACCACCACCCCATGGCTTCCCACACTTGGTGTCCATACGTGTGTTCTCTACGTCTGTGTCTCTATTTCTTCCCTGCAAACCAGTTCATCTGTACCATTTTTCTAGGTTCCACATATATGCATTAATATACAATATTTGTTTTTCTCTTTCTGACTTACTTCATTCTGTATGACAGTCTCTAGATCCATCGACGTGTCTACAAATGACCCAGTTTCATTCCTTCTTATGGCTGAGTAATATTCCATTTTATATATGTACCACATCTTTATCCATTCGTCTGTCTCTGGGTATTTAGGTTGGTTCCATTACCTGGCTATTGTAAATAGTGCTGAAATGAGCATTGTGGTGAATGTGCCTTTTTGATTTATGGTTTTCTCTGGGTATATGCCCAGAAGTGGGATTGCTGGATCATATGGTAATTCTATTTCTAGTTTTTTTAAGGAAACTCCATACTCTTCTCCATCGTGACTGTATCAATTTACATTTCCACCACTAGTGGAAGAGGGATCCTTTTGTCCACACCCTCCCCAGAATTTGTTGTTTGTAGATTTTCTGATGATGCCGATTCTAACAGGTGTGAGGCGATACCTCATTGTAGTTTTGATTTGCATTTCTCTAATAATTAGTGATGTTGAGCAGCTTTTCATCTGCGTCTTGGCCATCTCTGTGTCTTCTTTGAAGAAACGTCTCTTTAGATCTTCTGCCCATTTTTGTATTGGGTTGTTTGTTTTTTTAATATTAAGCTGCATGAGCTCTTTATATATATTGGAGATTAAACCTTTGTCCATTGATTCGTTTGCAAATATTTTCGCCCATTCTGAGGGATGCTTTTTGCCATTCCCGTTTTTTTAACAAAAAAAGAAAGAAAGAAAAAGAAGCAGAACACTAATGTGTGTAAACTATGCCTTTTGAACCTGTCGTTTTGAAATATGGACGTCCTTTGAATTTTTTGGTCGATATATGAACCCAGGATTTGTTTTCAGGGCAGGTGTCATTTACAGACCTGCAATGATTTTGAATATCAAGTGACCATTAGCGCTGGGATTAAAGCTGCTGTTGTGTGAAACGGCCACAAGGTGGCAGCAGTTCTCCCTTACCAAATCTGGTTACTGGGGCAACAGAGCCTCAATGGAAGTCTTGTTCTAGATTGGAATTTAGAATGGAATGTGCCAGGAGAAAGCCCCTCAAGTTTGTCTCACTACTTGTTGTTCGTGTTTTTAATTTAATTTTTTATTTTTTATTACCGCAAATTTGATTACAATGTTTGGCTTGTTGTAGGTGTGGAAGATGTGGTTCTTTTACACATATACATATGTCTGTTCTTCCTGGGATCCTTTTCCCATGTACCTTATGACAGAATGTTGAGTAGTCTTCTCTTGGTATTCTGTAGGTCTTTGGTGATTATATATGTCACCTGTGTTTGTATATGTCTGTTAACCCCAATATCATAATGAAACCAATCCTCACACCTTTCCATTGGTGAACCACAAGTTTGTTTAATGAATCTGTGACTGCCCTTCTCCGTGGAAATATCTGCCCTGGTATCCATTTTTCGGTCACACCTATAAGAGATATGATATGATATGTGTCTTTCACTTTCGGACTTACTACAAGTCACGTGATTACCTCTAGACACACCTACGGTGCTGCAAATGGCATTGTGTCCTTTTATTCCTTGTCTTCTATTCTGCCTTAGCGAAGTCCATTTTCAACAATGTGATTCCCTGAGGGCTGAGGATTAGCTGACCTGGGTAGCCTGACCCTGCCGGCCGGCCCTCCGCAGGTGTGCCTGGGTTGAGGTCAATATAAACAGCGCTGCAGGCAGCAATAGCCCCTGAAGCTGTGCCTGACTCCATATTCTCTGCCCTGTCAGCAGTCTCGGGGCTGTGCTGGTCGGAGGGAGTGAGGGGCCGCGGCTTTGTGGGTGGCCTGGTGTGAGTGGGTCTCTACTGGACTTTCTGCAGGAGTTGCCAGGCTGCCACCTGTAAAGAAGAGGATGTGTCACCCATACCTTCTGCTGGAATTTCTCTCCGGACAGAGGTGAGGAAGGAAAAAAGCAGTGGGGGCCGGGGCAGGAGGGGTATCTCAGGCAGGGCAATGGAAAGCTTCCAGAAGAGCGCCCTGGGCCAGGACCATCCTGGCTGGCCTGCAGGCACCAAGTTGCCCTGCGTGCTGTCGCTGGTGTGGCTCCACGGCCCTTCCTCTAGGCTTTCAAGCCCTTGTACATATTCAGGTGTTTTACCTGGGAAGCGTGGGAAAAGTTCAACAGCAGCTGGCCTGGGGCTCAGCTCACGGTTACTCACAGATGCCTCGGCATGGCCCCCAGCTTTGCAATGAGGACGCTCCTTGCGTAGGAGTGGGCTGCTGGCTCTATGGGAGATGATTCCCCACCTATGACCAATTTCAGAATTGTTTACCGCTGGAGCAAGTGCCCTGATAGGGTTTTCCTCTGTCTAACTGGTGCGTTCAGGTTTTTTTTTTTCTTTTTTGGTTCAAGTTAGATTTGATTCCTCTTTTATGTATTTATAGATATAAGCATGGAAATAATTCATTCATATAAATACATCTGTGTGAAGGGAAGAACTTTTTTCTGTTTTATTTTTAAATTTTATTTTTTAAAATTTTGAAATTTAATTTTATTTATTTTTTAATACAGCAGGTTATTATTAGTTATGTATTTTATGCATATACATGTATACAGGTCAATCCGAATCTCCCAACTCATCCCACCACCACCACCCCATGGCTTCCCACACTTGGTGTCCATACGTGTGTTCTCTACGTCTGTGTCTCTATTTCTTCCCTGCAAACCAGTTCATCTGTACCATTTTTCTAGGTTCCACATATATGCATTAATATACAATATTTGTTTTTCTCTTTCTGACTTACTTCATTCTGTATGACCGTCTCTAGATCCATCGACGTGTCTACAAATGACCCAGTTTCATTCCTTCTTATGGCTGAGTAATATTCCATTTTATATATGTACCACATCTTTATCCATTCGTCTGTCTCTGGGTATTTAGGTTGGTTCCATTACCTGGCTATTGTAAATAGTGCTGAAATGAGCATTGTGGTGAATGTGCCTTTTTGATTTATGGTTTTCTCTGGGTATATGCCCTGAAGTGGGATTGCTGGATCATATGGTAATTCTATTTCTAGTTTTTGTAAGGAAACTCCATACTCTTCTCCATCGTGACTGTATCAATTTACATTTCCACCACTAGTGGAAGAGGGATCCTTTTGTCCACACCCTCCCCAGAATTTGTTGTTTGTAGATTTTCTGATGATTCCGATTCTAACAGGTGTGAGGTGATACCTCATTGTAGTTTTGACTTGCATTTCTCTAATAATTAGTGATGTTGAGCAGCTTTTCATGTGCGTCTTGGCCATCTCTGTGTCTTCTTTGAAGAAACGTCTCTTTAGATCTTCTGCCCATTTTTGTATTGGGTTGTTTGTTTTTTTTAATATTAAGCTGCATGAGCTCTTTATATATATTGGAGATTAAACCTTTGCCCATTGATTCATTTGCAAATATTTTCGCCCATTCTGAGGGATGCTTTTTGCCATTCCCGTTTTTTTAACAAAAAAAGAAAGAAAGAAAAAGAAGCAGAACACTAATGTGTGTAAAATATGCTGTTTGAAACTGTCGTTTTGAAACATGGACGTCCTTTGAATTTTTTGGTCGATATATGAACCCAGGATTTGTTTTCAGGGCAGGTGTCATTTACAGGCCTGCAATGATTTTGAATATCAAGTGACCATTAGCGCTGGGATTAAAGCTGCTGTTGTGTGAAACGGCCACAAGGTGGCAGCGGTTCTCCCTTACCAAATCTGGTTACTGGGGCAACAGAGCCTCAATGGAAGTCTTGTTCTAGATTGGAATTTAGAATGGAATGTGCCAGGAGAAAGCCCCTCAAGTTTGTCTCACTACTTGTTGTTCGTGTTTTTAATTTAATTTTTTATTTTTTAGTACAGCAAATTTGATTACAATGTTTGGCTTGTTGTAGGTGTGGAAGATGTGGTTCTTTTACACATATACATATGTCTGTTCTTCCTGGGATCCTTTTCCCATGTACCTTATGACAGAATGTTGAGTAGTCTTCTCTTGGTATTCTGTAGGTCTTTGGTGATTATAAATGTCACCTGTGTTTGTATATGTCTGTTAACCCCAATATCATAATGAAACCAATCCTCACACCTTTCCATTGGTGAACCACAAGTTTGTTTAATGAATCTGTGACTGCCCTTCTCCGTGGAAATATCTGCCCTGGTATCCATTTTTCGGTCACACCTATAAGAGATATGATATGATATGTGACTTTCACTTTCTGACTTACTACAAGTCACGTGATTACCTCTAGACACACCTACGGTGCTGCAAATGGCATTGTGTCCTTTTATTCCTTGGCTTCTATTCTGCCTTAGCGAAGTCCATTTTCAACAATGTGATTCCCTGAGGGCTGAGGATTAGCTGACCTGGGTAGCCTGACCCTGCCGGCCGGCCCTCCCCAGGTGTGCCTGGGTTGAGGTCAATATAAACAGCGCTGCAGGCAGCAATAGCCCCTGAAGCTGTGCCTGGCTCCATAATCTTTGCCCCGTCAGCAGTCTCGGGGTTGTGCTGGTCGGAGGGAGTGAGGGGCCGCGGCTTTGTGGGTGGCCCGGTGTGAGTGGGTCTCTACTGGACTTTCTGCAGGAGTTGCCAGGCTGCCACCTGTAAAGAAGAGGATGTGTCACCCATACCTTCTGCTGGAATTTCTCTCCGGACAGAGGTGAGGAAGGAAAAAAGCAGTGGGGGCCGGGGCAGGAGGGGTATCTCAGGCAGGGCAATGGAAAGCTTCCAGAAGAGCGCCCTGGGCCAGGACCTTCCTGGCTGGCCTGCAGGCACCAAGTTGGCCTGCGTGCTGTCGCTGGTGTGGCTCCACGGCCCTTCCTCTAGGCTTTCAAGCCCTTGTACATATTCAGGTGTTTTACCTGGGAAGGGTGGGAAAAGTTCAACAGCAGCTGGCCTGGGGCTCAGCTCACGGTTACTGACAGATGCCTCGGCATGGCGCCCAGCTTTGCAATGAGGACGCTCCTTGCGTAGGAGTGGGCTGCTGGCTCTATGGGAAATGATTCCCCACCTCTGACCAATTTCAGAATTGTTTACCACTGGAGCAAGTGCCCTGATAGGGTTTTCCTCTGTCTAACTGGTGCGTTCAGGTTTTTTTTTTCTTTTTTGGTTCAAGTTAGATTTGATTCCTCTTTTATGTATTTATAGATATAAGCATGGAAATAATTCATTCATATAAATACATCTGTGTGAAGGGAAGAACTTTTTTCTGTTTTATTTTTAAATTTTGAAATTTAATTTTATTTATTTTTTAATACAGCAGGTTATTATTAGTTATGTATTTTATGCATATACATGTATACAGGTCAATCCCAATCTCCCAACTCATCCCACCACCACCACCCCATGGCTTCCCACACTTGGTGTCCATACGTGTGTTCTCTACGTCTGTGTCTCTATTTCTTCCCTGCAAACCAGTTCATCTGTACCATTTTTCTAGGTTCCACATATATGCATTAATATACAATATTTGTTTTTCTCTTTCTGACTTACTTCATTCTGTATGACAGTCTCTAGATCCATCGTCATGTCTACAAATGACCCAGTTTCATTCCTTCTTATGGCTGAGTAATATTCCATTTTATATATGTACCACATCTTTATCCATTCTTCTGTCTGTGGGTATTTAGGTTGGTTCCATTACCTGGCTCTTGCACATAGTGCTGAAATGAGCATTGTGGTGAATGTGCCTTTTTGATTTATGGTTTTCTCTGGGTATATGCCCAGAAGTGGGATTGCTGGATCATATGGTAATTCTATTTCTAGTTTTTTTAAGGAAACTCCATACTCTTCTCCATCGTGACTGTATCAATTTACATTTCCACCACTAGTGGAAGAGGGATCCTTTTGTCCACACCCTCCCCAGAATTTGTTGTTTGTAGATTTTCTGATGATTCCGATTCTAACAGGTGTGAGGTGATACCTCATTATAGTTTTGACTTGCATTTCTCTAATAATTAGTGATGTTGAGCAGCTTTTCATGTGCGTCTTGGCCATCTCTGTGTCTTCTTTGAAGAAACGTCTCTTTAGATCTTCTGCCCATTTTTGTATTGGGTTGTTTGTTTTTTTTAATATTAAGCTGCATGAGCTCTTTATATATATTGGAGATTAAACCTTTGTCCATTGATTCGTTTGCAAATATTTTCGCCCATTCTGAGGGATGCTTTTTGCCATTCCCGTTTTTTTAACAAAAAAAGAAAGAAAGAAAAAGAAGCAGAACACTAATGTGTGTAAAATATGCTGTTTGAAGCTGTCGTTTTGAAACATGGACGTCCTTTGAATTTGTTGGTCGATATATGAACCCAGGATTCGTTTTCAGGGCAGGTGTCATTTACAGGCCTGCAATGATTTTGAATATCAAGTGACCATTAGCGCTGGGATTAAAGCTGCTGTTGTGTGAAACGGCCACAAGGTGGCAGCGGTTCTCCCTTACCAAATCTGGTTACTGGGGCAACAGAGCCTCAATGGAAGTCTTGTTCTAGATTGGAATTTAGAATGGAATGTGCCAGGAGAAAGCCCCTCAAGTTTGTCTCACTACTTGTTGTTCGTGTTTTTAATTTAATTTTTTATTTTTTATTACCGCAAATTTGATTACAATGTTTGGCTTGTTGTAGGTGTGGAAGATGTGGTTCTTTTACACATATACATATGTCTGTTCTTCCTGGGATCCTTTTCCCATGTACCTTATGACAGAATGTTGAGTAGTCTTCTCTTGGTATTCTGTAGGTCTTTGGTGATTATAAATGTCACCTGTGTTTGTATATGTCTGTTAACCCCAATATCATAACGCAACCAATCCTCACACCTTTCCATTGGTGAACCACAAGTTTGTTTAATGAATCTGTGACTGCCCTTCTCTGGAAATATCTGCCCTGGTATCCATTTTTCGGTCACACCTATAAGAGATATGATATGATATGTGTCTTTCACTTTCTGACTTACTACAAGTCACGTGATTACCTCTAGACACACCTACGGTGCTGCAAATGGCATTGTGTCCTTTTATTCCTTGGCTTCTATTCTGCCTTAGCGAAGTCCATTTTCAACAATGTGATTCCCTGAGGGCTGAGGATTAGCTGACCTGGGTAGCCTGACCCTGCCAGCCGGCCCTCCCCAGGTGTGCCTGGGTTGAGGTCAATATAAACAGCTCTGCAGGCAGCAATAGCCCCTGAAGCTGTGCCTGACTCCATAATCTTTGCCCCATCAGCAGTCTCGGGGCTGTGCTGGTCGGAGGGAGTGAGGGGCCGCGGCTTTGTGGGTGGCCCGGTGTGAGTGGGTCTCTACTGGACTTTCTGCAGGAGTTGCCAGGCTGCCACCTGTAAAGAAGAGGATGTGTCACCCATACCTTCTGCTGGAATTTCTCTCCGGACAGAGGTGAGGAAGGAAAAAAGCAGTGGGGGCCGGGGCAGGAGGGGTATCTCAGGCAGGGCAATGGAAAGCTTCCAGAAGAGCGCCCTGGGCCAGGACCATCCTGGCTGGCCTGCAGGCACCAAGTTGGCCTGCGTGCTGTCGCTGGTGTGGCTCCACGGCCCTTCCTCTAGGCTTTCAAGCCCTTGTACATATTCAGGTGTTTTACCTGGGAAGCGTGGGAAAAGTTCAACAGCAGCTGGCCTGGGGCTCAGCTCACGGTTACTCACAGATGCCTCGGCATGGCCCCCAGCTTTGCAATGAGGACCCTCCTTGCGTAGGAGTGGGCTGCTGGCTGTATGGGAAATGATTCCCCACCTCTGACCAATTTCAGAATTGTTTACCGCTGGAGCAAGTGCCCTGATAGGGTTTTCCTCTGTATAACTGGTGGGTTCAGGGTTTTTTTTTTCTTTTTTGGTTCAAGTTAGATTTGATTCCTCTTTTATGTATTTATAGATATAAGCATGGAAATAATTCATTCATATAAATACATCTGTGTGAAGGGAAGAACTTTTTTCTGTTTTATTTTTAAATTTTATTTTTTAAAATTTTGAAATTTAATTTTATTTATTTTTTAATACAGCAGGTTATTATTAGTTATGTATTTTATGCATATACATGTATACAGGTCAATCCCAATCTCCCAACTCATCCCACCACCACCACCCCATGGCTTCCCACACTTGGTGTCCATACGTGTGTTCTCTACGTCTGTGTCTCTATTTCTTCCCTGCAAACCAGTTCATCTGTACCATTTTTCTAGGTTCCACATATATGCATTAATATACAATATTTGTTTTTCTCTTTCTGACTTACTTCATTCTGTATGACAGTCTCTAGATCCATCGACGTGTCTACAAATGACCCAGTTTCATTCCTTCTTATGGCTGAGTAATATTCCATTTTATATATGTACCACATCTTTATCCATTCGTCTGTCTCTGGGTATTTAGGTTGGTTCCATTACCTGGCTATTGTAAATAGTGCTGAAATGAGCATTGTGGTGAATGTGCCTTTTTGATTTATGGTTTTCTCTGGGTATATGCCCAGAAGTGGGATTGCTGGATCATATGGTAATTCTATTTCTAGTTTTTTTAAGGAAACTCCATACTCTTCTCCATCGTGACTGTATCAATTTACATTTCCACCACTAGTGGAAGAGGGATCCTTTTGTCCACACCCTCCCCAGAATTTGTTGTTTGTAGATTTTCTGATGATGCCGATTCTAACAGGTGTGAGGCGATACCTCATTGTAGTTTTGATTTGCATTTCTCTAATAATTAGTGATGTTGAGCAGCTTTTCATCTGCGTCTTGGCCATCTCTGTGTCTTCTTTGAAGAAACGTCTCTTTAGATCTTCTGCCCATTTTTGTATTGGGTTGTTTGTTTTTTTAATATTAAGCTGCATGAGCTCTTTATATATATTGGAGATTAAACCTTTGTCCATTGATTCGTTTGCAAATATTTTCGCCCATTCTGAGGGATGCTTTTTGCCATTCCCGTTTTTTTAACAAAAAAAGAAAGAAAGAAAAAGAAGCAGAACACTAATGTGTGTAAACTATGCCTTTTGAACCTGTCGTTTTGAAATATGGACGTCCTTTGAATTTTTTGGTCGATATATGAACCCAGGATTTGTTTTCAGGGCAGGTGTCATTTACAGACCTGCAATGATTTTGAATATCAAGTGACCATTAGCGCTGGGATTAAAGCTGCTGTTGTGTGAAACGGCCACAAGGTGGCAGCAGTTCTCCCTTACCAAATCTGGTTACTGGGGCAACAGAGCCTCAATGGAAGTCTTGTTCTAGATTGGAATTTAGAATGGAATGTGCCAGGAGAAAGCCCCTCAAGTTTGTCTCACTACTTGTTGTTCGTGTTTTTAATTTAATTTTTTATTTTTTATTACCGCAAATTTGATTACAATGTTTGGCTTGTTGTAGGTGTGGAAGATGTGGTTCTTTTACACATATACATATGTCTGTTCTTCCTGGGATCCTTTTCCCATGTACCTTATGACAGAATGTTGAGTAGTCTTCTCTTGGTATTCTGTAGGTCTTTGGTGATTATATATGTCACCTGTGTTTGTATATGTCTGTTAACCCCAATATCATAATGAAACCAATCCTCACACCTTTCCATTGGTGAACCACAAGTTTGTTTAATGAATCTGTGACTGCCCTTCTCCGTGGAAATATCTGCCCTGGTATCCATTTTTCGGTCACACCTATAAGAGATATGATATGATATGTGTCTTTCACTTTCGGACTTACTACAAGTCACGTGATTACCTCTAGACACACCTACGGTGCTGCAAATGGCATTGTGTCCTTTTATTCCTTGTCTTCTATTCTGCCTTAGCGAAGTCCATTTTCAACAATGTGATTCCCTGAGGGCTGAGGATTAGCTGACCTGGGTAGCCTGACCCTGCCGGCCGGCCCTCCGCAGGTGTGCCTGGGTTGAGGTCAATATAAACAGCGCTGCAGGCAGCAATAGCCCCTGAAGCTGTGCCTGACTCCATATTCTCTGCCCTGTCAGCAGTCTCGGGGCTGTGCTGGTCGGAGGGAGTGAGGGGCCGCGGCTTTGTGGGTGGCCTGGTGTGAGTGGGTCTCTACTGGACTTTCTGCAGGAGTTGCCAGGCTGCCACCTGTAAAGAAGAGGATGTGTCACCCATACCTTCTGCTGGAATTTCTCTCCGGACAGAGGTGAGGAAGGAAAAAAGCAGTGGGGGCCGGGGCAGGAGGGGTATCTCAGGCAGGGCAATGGAAAGCTTCCAGAAGAGCGCCCTGGGCCAGGACCATCCTGGCTGGCCTGCAGGCACCAAGTTGCCCTGCGTGCTGTCGCTGGTGTGGCTCCACGGCCCTTCCTCTAGGCTTTCAAGCCCTTGTACATATTCAGGTGTTTTACCTGGGAAGCGTGGGAAAAGTTCAACAGCAGCTGGCCTGGGGCTCAGCTCACGGTTACTCACAGATGCCTCGGCATGGCCCCCAGCTTTGCAATGAGGACGCTCCTTGCGTAGGAGTGGGCTGCTGGCTCTATGGGAGATGATTCCCCACCTATGACCAATTTCAGAATTGTTTACCGCTGGAGCAAGTGCCCTGATAGGGTTTTCCTCTGTCTAACTGGTGCGTTCAGGTTTTTTTTTTTCTTTTTTGGTTCAAGTTAGATTTGATTCCTCTTTTATGTATTTATAGATATAAGCATGGAAATAATTCATTCATATAAATACATCTGTGTGAAGGGAAGAACTTTTTTCTGTTTTATTTTTAAATTTTATTTTTTAAAATTTTGAAATTTAATTTTATTTATTTTTTAATACAGCAGGTTATTATTAGTTATGTATTTTATGCATATACATGTATACAGGTCAATCCGAATCTCCCAACTCATCCCACCACCACCACCCCATGGCTTCCCACACTTGGTGTCCATACGTGTGTTCTCTACGTCTGTGTCTCTATTTCTTCCCTGCAAACCAGTTCATCTGTACCATTTTTCTAGGTTCCACATATATGCATTAATATACAATATTTGTTTTTCTCTTTCTGACTTACTTCATTCTGTATGACCGTCTCTAGATCCATCGACGTGTCTACAAATGACCCAGTTTCATTCCTTCTTATGGCTGAGTAATATTCCATTTTATATATGTACCACATCTTTATCCATTCGTCTGTCTCTGGGTATTTAGGTTGGTTCCATTACCTGGCTATTGTAAATAGTGCTGAAATGAGCATTGTGGTGAATGTGCCTTTTTGATTTATGGTTTTCTCTGGGTATATGCCCTGAAGTGGGATTGCTGGATCATATGGTAATTCTATTTCTAGTTTTTGTAAGGAAACTCCATACTCTTCTCCATCGTGACTGTATCAATTTACATTTCCACCACTAGTGGAAGAGGGATCCTTTTGTCCACACCCTCCCCAGAATTTGTTGTTTGTAGATTTTCTGATGATTCCGATTCTAACAGGTGTGAGGTGATACCTCATTGTAGTTTTGACTTGCATTTCTCTAATAATTAGTGATGTTGAGCAGCTTTTCATGTGCGTCTTGGCCATCTCTGTGTCTTCTTTGAAGAAACGTCTCTTTAGATCTTCTGCCCATTTTTGTATTGGGTTGTTTGTTTTTTTTAATATTAAGCTGCATGAGCTCTTTATATATATTGGAGATTAAACCTTTGCCCATTGATTCATTTGCAAATATTTTCGCCCATTCTGAGGGATGCTTTTTGCCATTCCCGTTTTTTTAACAAAAAAAGAAAGAAAGAAAAAGAAGCAGAACACTAATGTGTGTAAAATATGCTGTTTGAAACTGTCGTTTTGAAACATGGACGTCCTTTGAATTTTTTGGTCGATATATGAACCCAGGATTTGTTTTCAGGGCAGGTGTCATTTACAGGCCTGCAATGATTTTGAATATCAAGTGACCATTAGCGCTGGGATTAAAGCTGCTGTTGTGTGAAACGGCCACAAGGTGGCAGCGGTTCTCCCTTACCAAATCTGGTTACTGGGGCAACAGAGCCTCAATGGAAGTCTTGTTCTAGATTGGAATTTAGAATGGAATGTGCCAGGAGAAAGCCCCTCAAGTTTGTCTCACTACTTGTTGTTCGTGTTTTTAATTTAATTTTTTATTTTTTAGTACAGCAAATTTGATTACAATGTTTGGCTTGTTGTAGGTGTGGAAGATGTGGTTCTTTTACACATATACATATGTCTGTTCTTCCTGGGATCCTTTTCCCATGTACCTTATGACAGAATGTTGAGTAGTCTTCTCTTGGTATTCTGTAGGTCTTTGGTGATTATAAATGTCACCTGTGTTTGTATATGTCTGTTAACCCCAATATCATAATGAAACCAATCCTCACACCTTTCCATTGGTGAACCACAAGTTTGTTTAATGAATCTGTGACTGCCCTTCTCCGTGGAAATATCTGCCCTGGTATCCATTTTTCGGTCACACCTATAAGAGATATGATATGATATGTGACTTTCACTTTCTGACTTACTACAAGTCACGTGATTACCTCTAGACACACCTACGGTGCTGCAAATGGCATTGTGTCCTTTTATTCCTTGGCTTCTATTCTGCCTTAGCGAAGTCCATTTTCAACAATGTGATTCCCTGAGGGCTGAGGATTAGCTGACCTGGGTAGCCTGACCCTGCCGGCCGGCCCTCCCCAGGTGTGCCTGGGTTGAGGTCAATATAAACAGCGCTGCAGGCAGCAATAGCCCCTGAAGCTGTGCCTGGCTCCATAATCTTTGCCCCGTCAGCAGTCTCGGGGTTGTGCTGGTCGGAGGGAGTGAGGGGCCGCGGCTTTGTGGGTGGCCCGGTGTGAGTGGGTCTCTACTGGACTTTCTGCAGGAGTTGCCAGGCTGCCACCTGTAAAGAAGAGGATGTGTCACCCATACCTTCTGCTGGAATTTCTCTCCGGACAGAGGTGAGGAAGGAAAAAAGCAGTGGGGGCCGGGGCAGGAGGGGTATCTCAGGCAGGGCAATGGAAAGCTTCCAGAAGAGCGCCCTGGGCCAGGACCTTCCTGGCTGGCCTGCAGGCACCAAGTTGGCCTGCGTGCTGTCGCTGGTGTGGCTCCACGGCCCTTCCTCTAGGCTTTCAAGCCCTTGTACATATTCAGGTGTTTTACCTGGGAAGCGTGGGAAAAGTTCAACAGCAGCTGGCCTGTGGCTCAGCTCACGGTTACTCACAGATGCCTCGGCATGGCCCCCAGCTTTGCAATGAGGACGCTCCTTGCGTAGGAGTGGGCTGCTGGCTGTATGGGAAATGATTCCCCACCTCTGACCAATTTCAGAATTGTTTACCACTGGAGCAAGTGCCCTGATAGGGTTTTCCTCTGTATAACTGGTGGGTTCAGGGTTTTTTTTTTTCTTTTTTGGTTCAAGTTAGATTTGATTCCTCTTTTATGTATTTATAGATATAAGCATGGAAATAATTCATTCATATAAATACATCTGTGTGAAGGGAAGAACTTTTTTCTGTTTTATTTTTAAATTTTGAAATTTAATTTTATTTATTTTTTAATACAGCAGGTTATTATTAGTTATGTATTTTATGCATATACATGTATACAGGTCAATCCCAATCTCCCAACTCATCCCACCACCACCACCCCATGGCTTCTGACACTTGGGGTCCATACGTGGTTCTCTATGTCTGTGTCTCTATTTCTTCCCTGCAAACCAGTTCATCTGTACCATTTTTCTAGGTTCCACATATATGCATTAATATACAATATTTGTTTTTCTCTTTCTGACTTACTTCATTCTGTATGACAGTCTCTAGATCCATCGACGTGTCTACAAATGACCCAGTTTCATTCCTTCTTATGGCTGAGTAATATTCCATTTTATATATGTACCACCTCTTTATCCATTCGTCTGTCTCTGGGTATTTAGGTTGCTTCCATTACCTGGCTATTGTAAATAGTGCTGAAATGAGCATTGTGGTGAATGTGCCTTTTTGATTTATGGTTTTCTCTGGGTATATGCCCAGAAGTGGGATTGCTGGATCATATGGTAATTCTATTTCTAGTTTTTGTAAGGAAACTCCATACTCTTCTCCATCGTGACTGTATCAATTTACATTTCCACCACTAGTGGAAGAGGGATCCTTTTGTCCACACCCTCCCCAGAATTTGTTGTTTGTAGATTTTCTGATGATGCCGATTCTAACAGGTGTGAGGTGATACCTCATTGTAGTTTTGACTTGCATTTCTCTAATAATTAGTGATGTTGAGCAGCTTTTCATGTGCGTCTTGGCCATCTCTGTGTCTTCTTTGAAGAAACGTCTCTTTAGATCTTCTGCCCATTTTTGTATTGGGTTGTTTGTTTTTTTTAATATTAAGCTGCATGAGCTCTTTATATATATTGGAGATTAAACCTTTGCCCATTGATTCGTTTGCAAATATTTTCGCCCATTCTGAGGGACGCTTTTTGCCATTCCCGTTTTTTTAACAAAAAAAGAAAGAAAGAAAAAGAAGCAGAACACTAATGTGTGTAAAATATGCTGTTTGAAACTGTCGTTTTGAAACATGGACGTCCTTTGAATTTTTTGGTCGATATATGAACCCAGGATTTGTTTTCAGGGCAGGTGTCATTTACAGGCCTGCAATGATTTTGAATATCAAGTGACCATTAGTGCTGGGATTAAAGCTGCTGTTGTGTGAAACGGCCACAAGGTGGCAGCGGTTCTCCCTTACCAAATCTGGTTACTGGGGCAACAGAGCCTCAATGGAAGTCTTGTTCTAGATTGGAATTTAGAATGGAATGTGCCAGGAGAAAGCCCCTCAAGTTTGTCTCACTACTTGTTGTTCGTGTTTTTAATTTAATTTTTTATTTTTTAGTACAGCAAATTTGATTACAATGTTTGGCTTGTTGTAGGTGTGGAAGATGTGGTTCTTTTACACATATACATATGTCTGTTCTTCCTGGGATCCTTTTCCCATGTACCTTATGACAGAATGTTGAGTAGTCTTCTCTTGGTATTCTGTAGGTCTTTGGTGATTATAAATGTCACCTGTGTTTGTATATGTCTGTTAACCCCAATATCATAATGAAACCAATCCTCACACCTTTCCATTGGTGAACCACAAGTTTGTTTAATGAATCTGTGACTGCCCTTCTCCGTGGAAATATCTGCCCTGGTATCCATTTTTCGGTCACACCTATAAGAGATATGATATGATATGTGACTTTCACTTTCTGACTTACTACAAGTCACGTGATTACCTCTAGACACACCTACGGTGCTGCAAATGGCATTGTGTCCTTTTATTCCTTGGCTTCTATTCTGCCTTAGCGAAGTCCATTTTCAACAATGTGATTCCCTGAGGGCTGAGGATTAGCTGACCTGGGTAGCCTGACCCTGCCAGCCGGCCCTCCCCAGGTGTGCCTGGGTTGAGGTCAATATAAACAGCGCTGCAGGCAGCAATAGCCCCTGAAGCTGTGCCTGACTGCATAATCTTTGCCCCGTCAGCAGTCTCGGGGCTGTGCTGGTCGGAGGGAGTGAGGGGCCGCGGCTTTGTGGGTGGCCCGGTGTGAGTGGGTCTCTACTGGACTTTCTGCAGGAGTTGCCAGGCTGCCACCTGTAAAGAAGAGGATGTGTCACCCATACCTTCTGCTGGAATTTCTCTCCGGACAGAGGTGAGGAAGGCAAAAAGCAGTGGGGACCGGGGTAGGAGGGGTATCTCAGGCAGGGCAATGGAAAGCTTCCAGAAGAGCGCCCTGGGCCAGGACCATCCTGGCTGGCCTGCAGGCACCAAGTTGGCCTGCGTGCTGTCGCTGGTGTGGCTCCACGGCCCTTCCTCTAGGCTTTCAAGCCCTTGTACATATTCAGGTGTTTTACCTGGGAAGCGTGGGAAAAGTTCAACAGCAGCTGGCCTGAGGCTCAGCTCACGGTTACTCACAGATGCCTCGGCATGGCCCCCAGCTTTGCAATGAGGATGCTCCTTGCGTAGGAGTGGGCTGCTGGCTGTATGGGAAATGATTCCCCACCTCTGACCAATTTCAGAATTGTTTACCGCTGGAGCAAGTGCCCTGATAGGGTTTTCCTCTGTATAACTGGTGGGTTCAGGGTTTTTTTTTTCTTTTTTGGTTCAAGTTAGATTTGATTCCTCTTTTATGTATTTATAGATATAAGCATGGAAATAATTCATTCATATAAATACATCTGTGTGAAGGGAAGAACTTTTTTCTGTTTTATTTTTAAATTTTATTTTTTAAAATTTTGAAATTTAATTTTATTTATTTTTTAATACAGCAGGTTATTATTAGTTATGTATTTTATGCATATACATGTATACAGGTCAATCCCAATCTCCCAACTCATCCCACCACCACCACCCCATGGCTTCCCACACTTGGTGTCCATACGTGTGTTCTCTACGTCTGTGTCTCTATTTCTTCCCTGCAAACCAGTTCATCTGTACCATTTTTCTAGGTTCCACATATATGCATTAATATACAATATTTGTTTTTCTCTTTCTGACTTACTTCATTCTGTATGACAGTCTCTAGATCCATCGACGTGTCTACAAATGACCCAGTTTCATTCCTTCTTATGGCTGAGTAATATTCCATTTTATATATGTACCACATCTTTATCCATTCGTCTGTCTCTGGGTATTTAGGTTGGTTCCATTACCTGGCTATTGTAAATAGTGCTGAAATGAGCATTGTGGTGAATGTGCCTTTTTGATTTATGGTTTTCTCTGGGTATATGCCCAGAAGTGGGATTGCTGGATCATATGGTAATTCTATTTCTAGTTTTTGTAAGGAAACTCCATACTCTTCTCCATCGTGACTGTATCAATTTACATTTCCACCACTAGTGGAAGAGGGATCCTTTTGTCCACACCCTCCCCAGAATTTGTTGTTTGTAGATTTTCTGATGATGCCGATTCTAACAGGTGTGAGGTGATACCTCATTGTAGTTTTGATTTGCATTTCTCTAATAATTAGTGATGTTGAGCAGCTTTTCATGTGCGTCTTGGCCATCTCTGTGTCTTCTTTGAAGAAACGTCTCTTTAGATCTTCTGCCCATTTTTGTATTGGGTTGTTTGTTTTTTTAATATTAAGCTGCATGAGCTCTTTATATATATTGGAGATTAAACCTTTGTCCATTGATTCGTTTGCAAATATTTTCGCCCATTCTGAGGGATGCTTTTTGCCATTCCCGTTTTTTTAACAAAAAAAGAAAGAAAGAAAAAGAAGCAGAACACTAATGTGTGTAAACTATGCCTTTTGAAACTGTCGTTTTGAAATATGGACGTCCTTTGAATTTTTTGGTCGATATATGAACCCAGGATTTGTTTTCAGGGCAGGTGTCATTTACAGGCCTGCAATGATTTTGAATATCAAGTGACCATTAGCGCTGGGATTAAAGCTGCTGTTGTGTGAAACGGCCACAAGGTGGCAGCAGTTCTCCCTTACAAAATCTGGTTACTGGGGCAACAGAGCCTCAATGGAAGTCTTGTTCTAGATTGGAATTTAGAATGGAATGTGCCAGGAGAAAGCCCCTCAAGTTTGTCTCACTACTTCTTGTTCGTGTTTTTAATTTAATTTTTTATTTTTTATTACAGCAAATTTGATTACAATGTTTGGCTTGTTGTAGGTGTGGAAGATGTGGTTCTTTTACACATATACACATGTCTGTTCTTCCTGGGATCCTTTTCCCATGTACCTTATGACAGAATGTTGAGTAGTCTTCTCTTGGTATTCTGCAGGTCTTTGGTGATTATATATGTCACCTGTGTTTGTATATGTCTGTTAACCCCAATATCATAATGAAACCAATCCTCACACCTTTCCATTGGTGAACCACAAGTTTGTTTAATGAATCTGTGACTGCCCTTCTCCGTGGAAATATCTGCCCTGGTATCCATTTTTCGGTCACACCTATAAGAGATATGATATGATATATGTCTTTCACTTTCGGACTTACTACAAGTCACGTGATTACCTCTAGACACACCTACTGTGCTGCAAATGGCATTGTGTCCTTTTATTCCTTGGCTTCTATTCTGCCTTAGCGAAGTCCATTTTCAACAATGTGATTCCCTGAGGGCTGAGGATTAGCTGACCTGGGTAGCCTGACCCTGCCGGCCGGCCCTCCCCAGGTGTGCCTGGGTTGAGGTCAATATAAACAGCGCTGCAGGCAGCAATAGCCCCTGAAGCTGTGCCTGACTCCATATTCTCTGCCCCGTCAGCAGTCTCGGGGCTGTGCTGGTGGGAGGGAGTGAGGGGCCGCGGCTTTGTGGGTGGCCCTGTGTGAGTGGGTCTCTGCTGGACTTTCTGCAGGAGTTGCCAGGCTGCCACCTGTAAAGAAGAGGATGTGTCACCCATACCTTCTGCTGGAATTTCTCTCCGGACAGAGGTGAGGAAGGAAAAAAGCAGTGGGGGCCGGGGCAGGAGGGGTATCTCAGGCAGGGCAATGGAAAGCTTCCAGAAGAGCGCCCTGGGCCAGGACCCTCCTGGCTGGCCTGCAGGCACCAAGTTGGCCTGCGTGCTGTCGCTGGTGTGGCTCCACGGCCCTTCCTCTAGGCTTTCAAGCCCTTGTACATATTCAGGTGTTTTACCTGGGAAGGGTGGGAAAAGTTCAACAGCAGCTGGCCTGGGGCTCAGCTCACGGTTACTGACACATGCCTCGGCATGGTGCCCAGCTTTGCAATGAGGACGCTCCTTGCGTAGGAGTGGGCTGCTGGCTCTATGGGAAATGATTCCCCACCTCTGACCAATTTCAGAATTGTTTACCACTGGAGCAAGTGCCCTGATAGGGTTTTCCTCTGTCTAACTGGTGCGTTCAGGTGTTTTTTTTTCTTTTTTGGTTCAAGTTAGATTTGATTCCTCTTTTATGTATTTATAGATATAAGCATGGAAATAATTCATTCATATAAATACATCTGTGTGAAGGGAAGAACTTTTTTCTGTTTTATTTTTAAATTTTATTTTTTAAAATTTTGAAATTTAATTTTATTTATTTTTTCATACAGCAGGTTATTATTAGTTATGTATTTTATGCATATACATGTATACAGGTCAATCCCAATCTCCCAACTCATCCCACCACCACCACCCCATGGCTTCCCACACTTGGTGTCCATACGTGTGTTCTCTACGTCTGTGTCTCTATTTCTTCCCTGCAAACCAGTTCATCTGTACCATTTTTCTAGGTTCCACATATATGCATTAATATACAATATTTGTTTTTCTCTTTCTGACTTACTTCATTCTGTATGACAGTCTCTAGATCCATCGACGTGTCTACAAATGACCCAGTTTCATTCCTTCTTGTGGCTGAGTAATATTCCATTTTATATATGTACCACATCTTTATCCATTCGTCTGTCTGTGGGTATTTAGGTTGCTTCCATTACCTGGCTATTGTAAATAGTGCTGAAATGAGCATTGTGGTGAATGTGCCTTTTTGATTTATGGTTTTCTCTGGGTATATGCCCAGAAGTGGGATTGCTGGATCATATGGTAATTCTATTTCTAGTTTTTGTAAGGAAACTCCATACTCTTCTCCATCGTGACTGTATCAATTTACATTTCCACCACTAGTGGAAGAGGGATCCTTTTGTCCACACCCTCCCCAGAATTTGTTGTTTGTAGATTTTCTGATGATGCCGATTCTAACAGGTGTGAGGTGATACCTCATTGTAGTTTTGATTTGCATTTCTCTAATAATTAGTGATGTTGAGCAGCTTTTCATGTGCGTCTTGGCCATCTCTGTGTCTTCTTTGAAGAAACGTCTCTTTAGATCTTCTGCCCATTTTTGTATTGGGTTGTTTGTTTTTTTTAATATTAAGCTGCATGAGCTCTTTATATATATTGGAGATTAAACCTTTGTCCATTGATTCGTTTGCAAATATTTTCGCCCATTCTGAGGGATGCTTTTTGCCATTCCCGTTTTTTTAACAAAAAAAGAAAGAAAGAAAAAGAAGCAGAAGACTAATGTGTGTAAAATATGCCTTTTGAAACTGTCGTTTTGAAATATGGACGTCCTTTGTATTTTTTGGTCGATATATGAACTCAGGATTTGTTTTCAGGGCAGGTGTCATTTACAGGCCTGCAATGATTTTGAATATCAAGTGACCATTAGCGCTGGGATTAAAGCTGCTGTTGTGTGAAACGGCCACAAGGTGGCAGCGGTTCTCCCTTACCAAATCTGGTTACTGGGGCAACAGAGCCTCAATGGAAGTCTTGTTCTAGATTGGAATTTAGAATGGAATGTGCCAGGAGAAAGCCCCTCAAGTTTGTCTCACTACTTCTTGTTCGTGTTTTTAATTTAATTTTTTATTTTTTAGTACAGCAAATTTGATTACAATGTTTGGCTTGTTGTAGGTGTGGAAGATGTGGTTCTTTTACACATATACATATGTCTGTTCTTCCTGGGATCCTTTTCCCATGTACCTTATGACAGAATGTTGAGTAGTCTTCTCTTGGTATTCTGTAGGTCTTTGGTGATTATAAATGTCACCTGTGTTTGTATATGTCTGTTAACCCCAATATCATAATGAAACCAATCCTCACACCTTTCCATTGGTGAACCACAAGTTTGTTTAATGAATCTGTGACTGCCCTTCTCCGTGGAAATATCTGCCCTGGTATCCATTTTTCGGTCACACCTATAAGAGATATGATATGATATGTGACTTTCACTTTCTGACTTACTACAAGTCACGTGATTACCTCTAGACACACCTACGGTGCTGCAAATGGCATTGTGTCCTTTTATTCCTTGGCTTCTATTCTGCCTTAGCGAAGTCCATTTTCAACAATGTGATTCCCTGAGGGCTGAGGATTAGCTGACCTGGGTAGCCTGACCCTGCCGGCGGGCCCTCCCCAGGTGTGCCTGGGTTGAGGTCAATATAAACAACGCTGCAGGCAGCAATAGCCCCTGAAGCTGTGCCTGGCTCCATAATCTTTGCCCCGTCAGCAGTCTCGGGGTTGTGCTGGTCGGAGGGAGTGAGGGGCCGCGGCTTTGTGGGTGGCCCGGTGTGAGTGGGTCTCTACTGGACTTTCTGCAGGAGTTGCCAGGCTGCCACCTGTAAAGAAGAGGATGTGTCACCCATACCTTCTGCTGGAATTTCTCTCCGGACAGAGGTGAGGAAGGAAAAAAGCAGTGGGGGCCGGGGCAGGAGGGGTATCTCAGGCAGGGCAATGGAAAGCTTCCAGAAGAGCGCCCTGGGCCAGGACCATCCTGGCTGGCCTGCAGGCACCAAGTTGGCCTGCGTGCTGTCGCTGGTGTGGCTCCACGGCCCTTCCTCTAGGCTTTCAAGCCCTTGTACATATTCAGGTGTTTTACCTGGGAAGCGTGGGAAAAGTTCAACAGCAGCTGGCCTGGGGCTCAGCTCACGGTTACTCACAGATGCCTCGGCATGGCCCCCAGCTTTGCAATGAGGACGCTCCTTGCGTAGGAGTGGGCTGCTGGCTGTATGGGAAATGATTCCCCACCTCTGACCAATTTCAGAATTGTTTACCGCTGGAGCAAGTGCCCTGATAGGGTTTTCCTCTGTATAACTGGTGGGTTCAGGGTTTATTTTTTTTCTTTTTTGGTTCAAGTTAGATTTGATTCCTCTTTTATATATTTATAGATATAAGCATGGAAATAATTCATTCATATAAATACATCTGTGTGAAGGGAAGAACTTTTTTCTGTTTTATTTTTAATTTTTATTTTTTAAAATTTTGAAATTTAATTTTATTTATTTTTTCATACAGCAGGTTATTATTAGTTATGTATTTTATGCATATACATGTATACAGGTCAATCCCAATCTCCCAACTCATCCCACCACCACCACCCCATGGCTTCTGATACTTGGGGTCCATACGTGTGTTCTCTATGTCTGTGTCTCTATTTCTTCCCTGCAAACCAGTTCATCTGTACCATTTTTCTAGGTTCCACATATATGCATTAATATACAATATTTGTTTTTCTCTTTCTGACTTACTTCATTCTGTATGACAGTCTCTAGATCCATCGACATGTCTACAAATGACCCAGTTTCATTCCTTCTTATGGCTGAGTAATATTCCATTTTATATATGTACCACATCTTTATCCATTCGTCTGTCTCTGGGTATTTAGGTTGGTTCCATTACCTGGCTATTGTAAATAGTGCTGAAATGAGCATTGTGGTGAATGTGCCTTTTTGATTTATGGTTTTCTCTGGGTATATGCCCAGAAGTGGGATTGCTGGATCATATGGTAATTCTATTTCTAGTTTTTGTAAGGAAACTCCATACTCTTCTCCATCGTGACTGTATTAATTTACATTTCCACCACTAGTGGAAGAGGGATCCTTTTGTCCACACCCTCCCCAGAATTTGTTGTTTGTAGATTTTCTGATGATGCCGATTCTAACAGGTGTGAGGTGATACCTCATTGTAGTTTTGACTTGCATTTCTCTAATAATTAGTGATGTTGAGCAGCTTTTCATGTGCGTCTTGGCCATCTCTGTGTCTTCTTTGAAGAAACGTCTCTTTAGATCTTCTGCCCATTTTTGTATTGGGTTGTTTGTTTTTTTTAATATTAAGCTGCATGAGCTCTTTATATATATTGGAGATTAAACCTTTGCCCATTGATTCGTTTGCAAATATTTTCGCCCATTCTGAGGGATGCTTTTTGCCATTCCCGTTTTTTTAACAAAAAAAGAAAGAAAGAAAAAGAAGCAGAACACTAATGTGTGTAAAATATGCTGTTTGAAACTGTCGTTTTGAAACATGGACGTCCTTTGAATTTTTTGGTCGATATATGAACCCAGGATTTGTTTTCAGGGCAGGTGTCATTTACAGGCCTGCAATGATTTTGAATATCAAGTGACCATTAGCGCTGGGATTAAAGCTGCTGTTGCGTGAAACGGCCACAAGGTGGCAGCGGTTCTCCCTTACCAAATCTGGTTACTGGGGCAACAGAGCCTCAATGGAAGTCTTGTTCTAGATTGGAATTTAGAATGGAATGTGCCAGGAGAAAGCCCCTCAAGTTTGTCTCACTACTTGTTGTTCGTGTTTTTAATTTAATTTTTTATTTTTTATTACAGCAAATTTGATTACAATGTTTGGCTTGTTGTAGGTGTGGAAGATGTGGTTCTTTTACACATATACATATGTCTGTTCTTCCTGGGATCCTTTTCCCATGTACCTTATGACAGAATGTTGAGTAGTCTTCTCTTGGTATTCTGTAGGTTTTTGGTGATTATAAATGTCACCTGTGTTTGTATATGTCTGTTAACCCCAATATCATAATGAAACCAATCCTCACACCTTTCCATTGGTGAACCACAAGTTTGTTTAATGAATCTGTGACTGCCCTTCTCCGTGGAAATATCTGCCCTGGTATCCATTTTTCGGTCACACCTATAAGAGTTATGATATGATATGTGACTTTCACTTTCTGACTTACTACAAGTCACGTGATTACCTCTAGACACACCTACGGTGCTGCAAATGGCATTGTGTCCTTTTATTCCTTGGCTTCTATTGTGCCTTAGCGAAGTCCATTTTCAACAATGTGATTCCCTGAGGGCTGAGGATTAGCTGACCTGGGTAGCCTGACCCTGCCGGCGGGCCCTCCCCTGGTGTGCCTGGGTTGAGGTCAATATAAACAGCGCTGCAGGCAGCAATAGCCCCTGAAGCTGTGCCTGACTCCATAATCTTTGCCCCGTCAGCAGTCTCGGGGTTGTGCTGGTCGGAGGGAGTGAGGGGCCGCGGCTTTGTGGGTGGCCTGGTGTGAGTGGGTCTCTACTGGACTTTCTGCAGGAGTTGCCAGGCTGCCACCTGTAAAGAAGAGGATGTGTCACCCATACCTTCTGCTGGAATTTCTCTCCGGACAGAGGTGAGGAAGGAAAAAAGCAGTGGGGGCCGGGGCAGGAGGGGTATCTCAGGCAGGGCAATGGAAAGCTTCCAGAAGAGCGCCCTGGGCCAGGACCATCCTGGCTGGCCTGCAGGCACCAAGTTGGCCTGCGTGCTGTCGCTGGTGTGGCTCCACGGCCCTTCCTCTAGGCTTTCAAGCCCTTGTACATATTCAGGTGTTTTACCTGGGAAGGGTGGGAAAAGTTCAACAGCAGCTGGCCTGGGCCTCAGCTCACGGTTACTCACAGATGCCTCGGCATGGCCCCCAGCTTTGCAATGAGGACGCTCCTTGCGTAGGAGTGGGCTGCTGGCTGTATGCGAAATGATTCCCCACCTCTGACCAATTTCAGAATTGTTTACCGCTGGAGCAAGTGCCCTGATAGGGTTTTCCTCTGTATAACTGGTGGGTTCAGGGTTTTTTTTTTCTTTTTTGGTTCAAGTTAGATTTGATTCCTCTTTTATGTATTTATAGATATAAGCATGGAAATAATTCATTCATATAAATACATCTGTGTGAAGGGAAGAACTTTTTTCTGTTTTATTTTTAAATTTTGAAATTTAATTTTATTTATTTTTTAATACAGCAGGTTATTATTAGTTATGTATTTTATGCATATACATGTATACAGGTCAATCCCAATCTCCCAACTCATCCCACCACCACCACCCCATGGCTTCCCACACTTGGTGTCCGTACGTGTGTTCTCTACGTCTGTGTCTCTATTTCTTTCCTGCAAACCAGTTCATCTGTACCATTTTTCTAGGTTCCACATATATGCATTAATATACAATATTTGTTTTTCTCTTTCTGACTTTCTTCATTCTGTATGACAGTCTCTAGATCCATCGACGTGTCTACAAATGACCCAGTTTCATTCCTTCTTATGGCTGAGTAATATTCCATTTTATATATGTACCACATCTTTATCCATTCGTCTGTCTCTGGGTATTTAGGTTGCTTCCATTATCTGGCTATTGTAAATAGTGCTGAAATGAGCATTGTGGTGAATGTGCCTTTTTGATTTATGGTTTTCTCTGGGTATATGCCCAGAAGTGGGATTCCTGGATCATATGGTAATTCTATTTCTAGTATTTTTAAGGAAACTCCATACTCTTCTCCATCGTGACTGTATCAATTTACATTTCCACCACTAGTGGAAGAGGGATCCTTTTGTCCACACCCTCCCCAGAATTTGTTGTTTGTAGATTTTCTGATGATGCCGATTCTAACAGGTGTGAGGTGATACCTCATTGTAGTTTTGATTTGCATTTCTCTAATAATTAGTGATGTTGAGCAGCTTTTCATGTGCGTCTTGGCCATCTCTGTGTCTTCTTTGAAGAAACGTCTCTTTAGATCTTCTGCCCATTTTTGTATTGGGTTGTTTGTTTTTTTAATATTAAGCTGCATGAGCTCTTTATATATATTGGAGATTAAACCTTTGTCCATTGATTCGTTTGCAAATATTTTCGCCCATTCTGAGGGATGCTTTTTGCCATTCCCGTTTTTTTAACAAAAAAAGAAAGAAAGAAAAAGAAGCAGAACACTAATGTGTGTAAAATATGCTGTTTGAAACTGTCGTTTTGAAATATGGACGTCCTTTGAATTTTTTGGTCAATATATGAACCCAGGATTTGTTTTCAGGACAGGTGTCATTTACAGGCCTGCAATGATTTTGAATATCAAGTGACCATTAGCGCTGGGATTAAAGCTGCTGTTGTGTGAAACGGCCACAAGGTGGCAGCAGTTCTCCCTTACCAAATCTGGTTACTGGGGCAACAGAGCCTCAATGGAAGTCGTGTCCTAGATTGGAATTTAGAATGGAATGTGCCAGGAGAAAGCCCCTCAAGTTTGTCTCACTACTTGTTGTTCGTGTTTTTAATTTAATTTTTTATTTTTTATTACAGCAAATTTGATTACAATGTTTGGCTTGTTGTAGGTGTGGAAGATGTGGTTCTTTTACACATATACATATGTCTGTTCTTCCTGGGATCCTTTTCCCATGTACCTTATGACAGAATGTTGAGTAGTCTTCTCTTGGTATTCTGTAGGTCTTTGGTGATTATATATGTCACCTGTGTTTGTATATGTCGGTTAACCCCAATATCATAATGAAACCAATCCTCACACCTTTCCATTGGTGAACCACAAGTTTGTTTAATGAATCTGTGACTGCCCTTCTCCGTGGAAATATCTGCCCTGGTATCCATTTTCCGGTCACACCTATAAGAGATATGATATGATATATGTCTTTCACTTTCGGACTTACTACAAGTCACGTGATTACCTCTAGACACACCTACGGTGCTGCAAATGGCATTGTGTCCTTTTATTCCTTGGCTTCTATTCTGCCTTAGCGAAGTCCATTTTCAACAATGTGATTCCCTGAGGGCTGAGGATTAGCTGACCTGGGTAGCCTGACCCTGCCGGCCGGCCCTCCCCAGGTGTGCCTGGGTTGAGGTCAATATAAACAGCACTGCAGGCAGCAATAGCCCCTGAAGCTGTGCCTGACTCCATAATCTTTGCCCCGTCAGCAGTCTCGGGGCTGTGCTGGTCGGAGGGAGTGAGGGGCCACGGCTTTGTGGGTGGCCCGGTGTGAGTGGGTCTCTACTGGACTTTCTGCAGGAGTTGCCAGGCTGCCACCTGTAAAGAAGAGGATGTGTCACCCATACCTTCTGCTGGAATTTCTCTCCGGACAGAGGTGAGGAAGGAAAAAAGCAGTGGGGGCTGGGGCAGGAGGGGTATCTCAGGCAGGGCAATGGAAAGCTTCCAGAAGAGCGCCCTGGGCCAGGACCATCCTGGCTGGCCTGCAGGCACCAAGTTGGCCTGCGTGCTGTCGCTGGTGTGGCTCCACGGCCCTTCCTCTAGGCTTTCAAGCCCTTGTACATATTCAGGTGTTTTACCTGGGAAGCGTGGGAAAAGTTCAACAGCAGCTGGCCTGGGGCTCAGCTCACGGTTACTCACAGATGCCTCGGCATGGCCCCCAGCTTTGCAATGAGGACGCTCCTTGCGTAGGAGTGGGCTGCTGGCTGTATGGGAGATGATTCCCCACCTCTGACCAATTTCAGAATTGTTTACCGCTGGAGCAAGTGCCCTGATAGGGTTTTCCTCTGTATAACTGGTGGGTTCAGGGTTTTTTTTTTCTTTTTTGGTTCAAGTTAGATTTGATTCCTCTTTTATGTATTTATAGATATAAGCATGGAAATAATTCATTCATATAAATACATCTGTGTGAAGGGAAGAACTTTTTTCTGTTTTATTTTTAAATTTTATTTTTTAAAATTTTGAAATTTAATTTTATTTATTTTTTCATACAGCAGGTTATTATTAGTTATGTATTTTATGCATATACATGTATACAGGTCAATCCCAATCTCCCAACTCATCCCACCACCACCACCCCATGGCTTCCCACACTAGGTGTCCATACGTGTGTTCTCTACGTCTGTGTCTCTATTTCTTCCCTGCAAACCAGTTCATCTGTAACATTTTTCTAGGTTCCACATATATGCATTAATATACAATATTTGTTTTTCTCTTTCTGACTTACTTCATTCTGTATGACAGTCTCTAGATCCATTGACGTGTCTACAAATGACCCAGTTTCATTCCTTCTTATGGCTGAGTAATATTCCATTTTATATATGTACCACATCTTTATCCATTCGTCTGTCTCTGGGTATTTAGGTTGCTTCCATTACCTGGCTATTGTAAATAGTGCTGAAATGGGCATTGTGGTGAATGTGCCTTTTTGATTTATGGTTTTCTCTGGGTATATGCCCAGAAGTGGGATTGCTGGATCATATGGTAATTCTATTTCTAGTTTTTGTAAGGAAACTCCATACTCTTCTCCATCGTGACTGTATCAATTTACATTTCCACCACTAGTGGAAGAGGGATCCTTTTGTCCACACCCTCCCCAGAATTTGTTGTTTGTAGATTTTCTGATGATTCCGATTCTAACAGGTGTGAGGTGATACCTCATTGTAGTTTTGATTTGCATTTCTCTAATAATTAGTGATGTTGAGCAGCTTTTCATGTGCGTCTTGGCCATCTCTGTGTCTTCTTTGAAGAAACGTCTCTTTAGATCTTCTGCCCATTTTTGTATTGGGTTGTTTGTTTTTTTAATATTAAGCTGCATGAGCTCTTTATATATATTGGAGATTAAACCTTTGTCCATTGATTCGTTTGCAAATATTTTCGCCCATTCTGAGGGATGCTTTTTGCCATTCCCGTTTTTTTAACAAGAAAAGAAAGAAAGAAAAAGAAGCAGAACACTAATGTGTGTAAAATATGCCTTTTGAAACTGTCGTTTTGAAATATGGACGTCCTTTGAATTTTTTGGTCGATATATGAACCCAGGATTTGTTTTCAGGGCAGGTGTCATTTACAGGCCTGCAATGATTTTGAATATCAACTGACCATTAGCGCTGGGATTAAAGCTGCTGTTGTGTGAAACGGCCACAAGGTGGCAGCAGTTCTCCCTTACCAAATCTGGTTACTGGGGCAACAGAGCCTCAATGGAAGTCGTGTTCTAGATTGGAATTTAGAATGTAATGTGCCAGGAGAAAGCCCCTCAAGTTTGTCTCACTACTTCTTGTTCGTGTTTTTAATTTAATTTTTTATTTTTTATTACAGCAAATTTGATTACAATGTTTGGCTTGCTGTAGGTGTGGAAGATGTGGTTCTTTTACACATATACATATGTCTGTTCTTCCTGGGATCCTTTTCCCATGTACCTTATGACAGAATGTTGAGTAGTCTTCTCTTGGTATTCTGTAGGTCTTTGGTGATTATAAATGTCACCTGTGTTTGTATATGTCTGTTAACCCCAATATCATAATGAAACCAATCCTCACACCTTTCCATTGGTGAACCACAAGTTTGTTTAATGAATCTGTGACTGCCCTTCTCCGTGGAAATATCTGCCCCGGTATCCATTTTCCGGTCACACCTATAAGAGATATGATATGATATGTGTCTTTCACTTTCTGACTTACTACAAGTCACGTGATTACCTCTAGACACACCTACTGTGCTGCAAATGGCATTGTGTCCTTTTATTCCTTGGCTTCTATTCTGCCTTAGCGAAGTCCATTTTCAACAATGTGATTCCCTGAGGGCTGAGGATTAGCTGACCTGGGTAGCCTGACCCTGCCGGCCGGCCCTCCCCAGGTGTGCCTGGGTTGAGGTCAATATAAACAGCGCTGCAGGCAGCAATAGACCCTGAAGCTGTGCCTGACACCATAATCTTTGCCCCGTCAGCAGTCTCGGGGCTGTGCTGGTCGGAGGTAGTGAGGGGCAGCGGCTTTGTGGGTGGCCCGGTGTGAGTGGGTCTCTACTGGACTTTCTGCAGGAGTTGCCAGGCTGCCACCTGTAAAGAAGAGGATGTGTCACCCATACCTTCTGCTGGAATTTCTCTCCGGACAGAGGTGAGGAAGGAAAAAAGCAGTGGGGGCCGCGGCAGGAGGGGTATCTCAGGCAGGGCAATGGAAAGCTTCCAGAAGAGCGCCCTGGGCCAGGACCCTCCTGGCTGGCCTGCAGGCACCAAGTTGGCCTGCGTGCTGTCGCTGGTGTGGCTCCACGGCCCTTCCTCTAGGCTTTCAAGCCCTTGTACATATTCAGGTGTTTTACCTGGGAAGCGTGGGAAAAGTTCAACAGCAGCTGGCCTGGGGCTCAGCTCACGGTTACTCACAGATGCCTCGGCATGGCCCCCAGCTTTGCAATGAGGACGCTCCTTGCGTAGGAGTGGGCTGCTGGCTGTATGGGAGATGATTCCCCACCTCTGACCAATTTCAGAATTGTTTACCGCTGGAGCAAGTGCCCTGATAGGGTTTTCCTCTGTCTAACTGGTGCGTTCAGGTTTTTTTTTTCTTTTTTGGTTCAAGTTAGATTTGATTCCTCTTTTATGTATTTATAGATATAAGCATGGAAATAATTCATTCATATAAATACATCTGTGTGAAGGGAAGAACTTTTTTCTGTTTTATTTTTAAATTTTATTTTTTAAAATTTTGAAATTTAATTTTATTTATTTTTTCATACAGCAGGTTATTATTAGTTATGTATTTTATGCATATACATGTATACAGGTCAATCCCAATCTCCCAACTCATCCCACCACCACCACCCCATGGCTTCCCACACTAGGTGTCCATACGTGTGTTCTCTACGTCTGTGTCTCTATTTCTTCCCTGCAAACCAGTTCATCTGTACCATTTTTCTAGGTTCCACATATATGCATTAATATACAATATTTGTTTTTCTCTTTCTGACTTACTTCATTCTGTATGACAGTCTCTAGATCCATCGACGTGTCTACAAATGACCCAGTTTCATTCCTTCTTATGGCTGAGTAATATTCCATTTTATATATGTACCACATCTTTATCCATTCGTCTGTCTCTGGGTATTTAGGTTGCTTCCATTACCTGGCTATTGTAAATAGTGCTGAAATGAGCATTGTGGTGAATGTGCCTTTTTGATTTATGGTTTTCTCTGGGTATATGCCCAGAAGTGGGATTGCTGGATCATATGGTAATTCTATTTCTAGTATTTTTAAGGAAACTCCATACTCTTCTCCATCGTGACTGTATCAATTTACATTTCCACCACTAGTGGAAGAGGGATCCTTTTGTCCACACCCTCCCCAGAATTTGTTGTTTGTAGATTTTCTGATGATGCGGATTCTAACAGGTGTGAGGTGATACCTCATTGTAGTTTTGATTTGCATTTCTCTAATAATTAGTGATGTTGAGCAGCTTTTCATGTGCGTCTTGGCCATCTCTGTGTCTTCTTTGAAGAAACGTCTCTTTAGATCTTCTGCCCATTTTTGTATTGGGTTGTTTGTTTTTTTAATATTAAGCTGCATGAGCTCTTTATATATATTGGAGATTAAACCTTTGTCCATTGATTCGTTTGCAAATATTTTCGCCCATTCTGAGGGATGCTTTTTGCCATTCCCGTTTTTTTAACAAGAAAAGAAAGAAAGAAAAAGAAGCAGAACACTAATGTGTGTAAAATATGCCTTTTGAAACTGTCGTTTTGAAATATGGACGTCCTTTGAATTTTTTGGTCGATATATGAACCCAGGATTTGTTTTCAGGGCAGGTGTCATTTACAGGCCTGCAATGATTTTGAATATCAACTGACCATTAGCGCTGGGATTAAAGCTGCTGTTGTGTGAAACGGCCACAAGGTGGCAGCGGTTCTCCCTTACCAAACCTTGTTACTGGGGCAACAGAGCCTCAATGGAAGTCGTGTCCTAGATTGGAATTTAGAATGGAATGTGCCAGGAGAAAGCCCCTCAAGTTTGTCTCACTACTTCTTGTTCGTGTTTTTAATTTAATTTTTTATTTTTTATTACAGCAAATTTGATTACAATGTTTGGCTTGTTGTAGGTGTGGAAGATGTGGTTCTTTTACACATATACATATATCTGTTCTTCCTGGGATCCTTTTCCCATGTACCTTATGACAGAATGTTGAGTAGTCTTCTCTTGGTATTCTGCAGGTCTTTGGTGATTATATATGTCACCTGTGTTTGTATATGTCTGTTATCCCCAATATCATAATGAAACCAATCCTCACACCTTTCCATTGGTGAACCACAAGTTTGTTTAATGAATCTGTGACTGCCCTTCTCCGTGGAAATATCTGCCCTGGTATCCATTTTCCGGTCACACCTATAAGAGATATGATATGATATATGTCTTTCACTTTCGGACTTACTACAAGTCACGTGATTACCTCTAGACACACCTACGGTGCTGCAAATGGCATTGTGTCCTTTTATTCCTTGGCTTCTATTCTGCCTTAGCGAAGTCCATTTTCAACAATGTGATTCCCTGAGGGCTGAGGATTAGCTGACCTGGGTAGCCTGACCCTGCCGGCCGGCCCTCCCCAGGTGTGCCTGGGTTGAGGTCAATATAAACAGCGCTGCAGGCAGCAATAGCCCCTGACGCTGTGCCTGACTCCATAATCTTTGCCCCGTCAGCAGTCTCGGGGCTGTGCTGGTCGGAGGGAGTGAGGGGCCGCGGCTTTGTGGGTAGCCCGGTGTGAGTGGGTCTCTACTGGACTTTCTGCAGGAGTTGCCAGGCTGCCACCTGTAAAGAAGAGGATGTGTCACCCATACCTTCTGCTGGAATTTCTCTCCGGACAGAGGTGAGGAAGGAAAAAAGCAGTGGGGGCTGGGGCAGGAGGGGTATCTCAGGCAGGGCAATGGAAAGCTTCCAGAAGAGCGCCCTGGGCCAGGACCATCCTGGCTGGCCTGCAGGCACCAAGTTGGCCTGCGTGCTGTCGCTGGTGTGGCTCCACGGCCCTTCCTCTAGGCTTTCAAGCCCTTGTACATATTCAGGTGTTTTACCTGGGAAGCGTGGGAAAAGTTCAACAGCAGCTGGCCTGGGGCTCAGCTCACGGTTACTCACAGATGCCTCGGCATGGCCCCCAGCTTTGCAATGAGGACGCTCCTTGCGTAGGAGTGGGCTGCTGGCTCTATGGGAGATGATTCCCCACCTCTGACCAATTTCAGAATTGTTTACCGCTGGAGCAAGTGCCCTGATAGGGTTTTCCTCTGTATAACTGGTGGGTTCAGGGTTTTTTTTTTCTTTTTTGGTTCAAGTTAGATTTGATTCCTCTTTTATGTATTTATAGATATAAGCATGGAAATAATTCATTCATATAAATACATCTGTGTGAAGGGAAGAACTTTTTTCTGTTTTATTTTTAAATTTTACTTTTTAAAATTTTGAAATTTAATTTTATTTATTTTTTCATACAGCAGGTTATTATTAGTTATGTATTTTATGCATATACATGTATACAGGTCAATCCCAATCTCCCAACTCATCCCACCACCACCACCCCATGGCTTCCCACACTAGGTGTCCATACGTGTGTTTTCTACGTCTGTGTCTCTATTTCTTCCCTGCAAACCAGTTCATCTGTACCATTTTTCTAGGTTCCACATATATGCATTAATATACAATATTTGTTTTTCTCTTTCTGACTTACTTCATTCTGTATGACAGTATCTAGATCCATCGACGTGTCTACAAATGACCCAGTTTCATTCCTTCTTATGGCTGAGTAATATTCCATTTTATATATGTACCACATCTTTATCCATTCGTCTGTCTCTGGGTATTTAGGTTGCTTCCATTACCTGGCTATTGTAAATAGTGCTGAAATGAGCATTTTGGTGAATGTGCCTTTTTGATTTATGGTTTTCTCTGGGTATATGCCCAGAAGTGGGATTGCTGGATCATATGGTAATTCTATTTTTAGTTTTTTTAAGGAAACTCCATACTCTTCTCCATCGTGACTGTATCAATTTACATTTCCACCACTAGTGGAAGAGGGATCCTTTTGTCCACACCCTCCCCAGAATTTGTTGTTTGTAGATTTTCTGATGATTCCGATTCTAAGAGGTGTGAGGTGATACCTCATTGTAGTTTTGATTTGCATTTCTCTAATAATTAGTGATGTTGAGCAGCTTTTCATGTGCGTCTTGGCCATCTCTGTGTCTTCTTTGAAGAAACGTCTCTTTAGATCTTCTGCCCATTTTTGTATTGGGTTGTTTGTTTTTTTAATATTAAGCTGCATGAGCTCTTTATATATATTGGAGATTAAACCTTTGTCCATTGATTCGTTTGCAAATATTTTCGCCCATTCTGAGGGATGCTTTTTGCCATTCCCGTTTTTTTAACAAGAAAAGAAAGAAAGAAAAAGAAGCAGAACACTAATGTGTGTAAAATATGCCTTTTGAAACTGTCGTTTTGAAATATGGACGTCCTTTGAATTTTTTGGTCGATATATGAACCCAGGATTTGTTTTCAGGGCAGGTGTCATTTACAGGCCTGCAATGATTTTGAATATCAACTGACCATTAGCGCTGGGATTAAAGCTGCTGTTGTGTGAAACGGCCACAAGGTGGCAGCAGTTCTCCCTTACCAAATCTGGTTACTGGGGCAACAGAGCCTCAATGGAAGTCGTGTTCTAGATTGGAATTTAGAATGGAATGTGCCAGGAGAAAGCCCCTCAAGTTTGTCTCACTACTTCTTGTTCGTGTTTTTAATTTAATTTTTTATTTTTTATTACAGCAAATTTGATTACAATGTTTGGCTTGTTGTAGGTGTGGAAGATGTGGTTCTTTTACACATATACATATGTCTGTTCTTCCTGGGATCCTTTTCCCATGTACCTTATGACAGAATGTTGAGTAGTCTTCTCTTGGTATTCTGTAGGTCTTTGGTGATTATATATGTCACCTGTGTTTGTATATGTCTGTTAACCCCAATATCATAATGAAACCAATCCTCACACCTTTCCATTGGTGAACCATAAGTTTGTTTAATGAATCTGTGATTGCCCTTCTCCGTGGAAATATCTGCCCTGGTATCCATTTTTCGGTCACACCTATAAGAGATATGATATGATATGTGTCTTTCACTTTCTGACTTACTACAAGTCACGTGATTACCTCTAGACACACCTACGGTGCTGCAAATGGCATTGTGTCCTTTTATTCCTTGGCTTCTATTCTGCCTTAGCGAAGTCCATTTTCAACAATGTGATTCCCTGAGGGCTGAGGATTAGCTGACCTGGGTAGCCTGACCCTGCCGACCGGCCCTCCCCAGGTGTGCCTGGGTTGAGGTCAATATAAACAGCGCTGCAGGCAGCAATAGCCCCTGAAGCTGTGCCTGACTCCATATTCTCTGCCCCGTCAGCAGTCTCGGGGCTGTGCTGGTGGGAGGGAGTGAGGGGCCGCGGCTTTGTGGGTGGCCCGGTGTGAGTGGGGCTCTGCTGGACTTTCTGCAGGAGTTGCCAGGCTGCCACCTGTAAAGAAGAGGATGTGTCACCCATACCTTCTGCTGGAATTTCTCTCCGGACAGAGGTGAGGACGGAAAAAAGCAGTGGGGGCCGGGGCAGGAGGGGTATCTCAGGCAGGGTAATGGAAAGCTTCCAGAAGAGCGCCCTGGGCCAGGACCATCCTGGCTGGCCTGCAGGCACCAAGTTGGCCTGCGTGCTGTCGCTGGTGTGGCTCCACAGCCCTTCCTCTAGGCTTTCAAGGCCTTGTACATATTCAGGTGTTTTACCTGGGAAGGGTGGGAAATGTTCAACAGCAGCTGGCCTGGGGCTCAGCTCACGGTTACTCACAGATGCCTCGGCATGGCCCCCAGCTTTGCAATGAGGACGCTCCTTGCGTAGGAGTGGGCTGCTGGCTGTATGGGAGATGATTCCCCACCTGTGACCAATTTCAGAATTGTTTACCGCTGGAGAAAGTGCCCTGATAGGGTTTTCCTCTGTATAACTGGTGGGTTCAGGGTTTTTTTTTTCTTTTTTGGTTCAAGTTAGATTTGATTCCTCTTTTATGTATTTATAGATATAAGCATGGACATAATTTATTCATATAAATACATCTGTGTGAAGGGAAGAACTTTTTTCTGTTTTATTTTTAAATTTTATTTTTTAAAATTTTGAAATTTAATTTTATTTATTTTTTAATACAGCAGGTTATTATTAGTTATGTATTTTATGCATATACATGTATACAGGTCAATCCCAATCTCCCAACTCATCCCACCACCACCACCCCATGGCTTCCCACACTTGGTGTCCATACGTGTGTTCTCTACGTCTGTGTCTCTATTTCTTCCCTGCAAACCAGTTCATCTGTACCATTTTTCTAGGTTCCACATATATGCATTAATATACAATATTTGTTTTTTCTCTTTCTGACTTACTTCATTCTGCATGACAGTCTCTAGATCCATCGACGTCTCTACAAATGACCAGTTTCATTCCTTCTTATGGCTGAGTAATATTCCATTTTATATATCTACCACATCTTTATCCATTCGTCTGTCTGTGGGTATTTAGGTTGCTTCCATTACCTGGCTCTTGTAAATAGTGCTGAAATGAGCATTGTGGTGAATGTGCCTTTTTGATTTATGGTTTTCTCTGGGTATATGCCCAGAAGTGGGATTGCTGGATCATATGGTAATTCTATTTCTAGTTTTTTTAAGGAAACTCCATACTCTTCTCCATCGTGACTGTATCAATTTACATTTCCACCACTAGTGGAAGAGGGATCCTTTTGTCCACACCCTCCCCAGAATTTGTTGTTTGTAGATTTTCTGATGATGCCGATTCTAACAGGTGTGAGGTGATACCTCATTGTAGTTTTGATTTGCATTTCTCTAATAATTAGTGATGTTGAGCAGCTTTTCATGTGCGTCTTGGCCATCTCTGTGTCTTCTTTGAAGAAACGTCTCTTTAGATCTTCTGCCCATTTTTGTATTGGGTTGTTTGTTTTTTTAATGTTATGCTGCATGAGCTCTTTATATATATTGGAGATTAAACCTTTGTCCATTGATTCGTTTTCAAATATTTTCGCCCATTCTGAGGGATGCTTTTTGCCATTCCCGTTTTTTTAACAAAAAAAGAAAGAAAGAAAAAGAAGCAGAACACTAATGTGTGTAAAATATGCCGTTTGAAACTGCCGTTTTGAAATATGGACGTCCTTTGAATTTTTTGGTCGATATATGAACCCAGGATTTGTTTTCAGGGCAGGTGTCATTTACAGGCCTGCAATGATTTTGAATATCAACTGACCATTAGCGCTGGGATTAAAGCTGCTGTTGTGTGAAACGGCCACAAGGTGGCAGCAGTTCTCCCTTACCAAATCTGGTTACCCGGGCAACAGATCCTCAATGGAAGTCGTGTTCTAGATTGGAATTTAGAATGGAATGTGCCAGGAGAAAGCCCCTCAAGTTTGTCTCACTACTTCTCGTGCGTGTTTTTAATTTAATTTTTTATTTTTTATTACAGCAAATTTGATTACAATGTTTGGCTTGTTGTAGGTGTGGAAGATGTGGTTCTTTTACACATATACATATGTCTGCTCTTCCTGGGATCCTTTTCCCACGTACCTTATGACAGAATGTTGAGTAGTCTTCTCTTGGTATTCTGTAGGTCTTTGGTGATTATATATGTCACCTGTGTTTGTATATGTCTGTTAACCCGAATACCATAATGAAACCAATCCTCACACCTTTCCTTTGGTGAACCATAAGTTTGTTTAATGAATCTGTGATTGCCCTCCTCCGTGGAAATATCTGCCGTGGTATCTATTTTTCGGTCACACCTATAAGAGATATGATATGATATGTGTCTTTCACTTTCGGACTTACTACAAGTCACGTGATTACCTCTAGACACACCTACGGTGCTGCAAATGGCATTGTGTCCTTTTATTCCTTGGCCTCTATTCTGCCTTACCGAAGTCTATTTTCAACAAGGTGATTCCCTGAGGGCTGAGGATTAGCTGACCAGGGTAGCCTGACCCTGCCGGCCGGCCCTCCCCAGGTGTGCCTGGGTTGAGGTCAATATAAACAGCGCTGCAGACAGCAATAGCCCCTGAAGCTGTGCCTGACTCCATATTCTCTGCCCCGTCAGCAGTCTCAGGGCTGTGCTGGTGGGAGGGAGTGAGGGCCCATGATTTTGTGGGTAGCCCGGTGTGAGTGGGTCTCTGCTGGACTTTCTGCAGGAGTTGCCAGGCTGCCACCTGTAAAGAAGAGGATGTGTCACCCATACCTTCTGCAGGAATTACTCTCCGGACAGAGGTGAGGAAGGAAAAAGGCCCTGGAGGCTGGGGCAGGAGGGGTATCTCAGGCAGGGCAATGGAAAGCTTCCAGAAGAGCGCCCTGGGCCAGGACCATCCTGGCTGGCCTGCAGGCACCAAGTTGCCCTGCGTGCTGTCGCTGGTGTGGCTCCACGGCCCTTCCTCTAGGCTTTCAAGCCCTTGTACATATTCAGGTGTTTTACCTGGGAAGGGTGGGAAAAGTTCAACAGCAGCTGGCCTGGGGCTCAGCTCACGGTTACTCACAGATGACTCGGCATGGCCCCCAGCTTTGCAATGAGGCCGCTCCTTGCGTAGGAGTGGGCTGCTGGCTGTATTGGAAATGATTCCCCACCTGTGACCAATTTCAGAATTGTTTACCGCTGGAGCAAGTGCCCTGATAGGGTTTTCCTCTGTATAACTGGTGTGTTCAGGTTTTTTTCTTTCTTTTTTGGTTCAAGTTAGATTTTATTCCTCTTTTATGTATTTATAGATATAAGCATGGAAATAATTCATTCATATAAATACATCTGTGTGAAGGGAAGACCTTTTTTCTGTTTTATTTTTATATTTTATTTTTTTAAATTTTGAAATTTAATTTTATTTATCTTTTTATACAGCAGGTTATTATTAGTTATGTATTTTATGCATATACATGTAAACAGGTCAATCCCAATCTCCCAACTCATCCCACCACCACCACCCCATGGCTTCCCACACTTGGTGTCCATACGTGTGTTCTCTACCTCTGTGTCTCTATTTCTTCCCTGCAAACCAGTTCATCTGTACCATTTTTCTAGGTTCCACATACATGCATTAATGTACAATATTTGTTTTTCTCTTTCTGACTTACTTCATTCTGTATGACAGTCTCTAGCTCCATCGACGTCTCTACAAATGACCCAGTTTCATTCCTTCTTATGGCTAAGCAATATTCCATTTTATATATGTACCACATCTTTATCCATTCGTCTGTCTGTGGGTATTTAGGTTGCTTCCATTACCTGGCTATTGTAAATAGTGCTGAAATGAGCATTGTGGTGAATGTGCCTTTTTGATTTATGGTTTTCTCTGGGTATATGTCCAGAAGTGGTATTGCTGGATCATATGGTAATTCTATTTCTAGTTTTTTTAAGGAAGCTCCATACTGTTCTCCATCGTGACTGTATCAATTTACATTTCCACCACTAGTGGAAGAGGGATCCTTTTGTCCACACCCTCCCCAGAATTTGTTGTTTGTAGATTTTCTGATGATGCCGATTGTAACAGGTGTGATTTGATACCTCATTGAAGTTTTGATTTGCATTTCTCTAATAATTAGTGACATTGAGCAGCTTTTCCTGTGCGTCTTGGCCATCTCTGTGTCTTCTTTGAAGAAACGTCTCTTTAGATCTTCTGCCCATTTTTGTATTGGGTTGTTTGTTTTTTTAATATTAAGCTGCATGAGCTCTTTATATATATTGGAGGTTAAACCTTTGTCCATTGATTCGTTTGCAAATATTTTCGCCCATTCTGAGGGATGCTTTTTGCCATTCCCGTTTTTTTAACAAAAAAAGAAAGAAAGAAAAAGAAGTAGAACACTAATGTGTGTAAAATATGCCTTTTGAAACTGTCGTTTTCAAATATGGACGTCCTTTGAATTTTTTGGTCGATATATGAACCCAGGATTTGTTTTCAGGGCAGGTGTAATTTACAGGCCTGCAATGATTTTGAATATCAAGTGACCATTAGGGCTGGGATTAAAGCTGCTGTTGTGTGAAACGGCCACAAGGTGGCAGCAGTTCTCCCTTACCAAATCTGGTTACTGGGGCAACAGAGCCTCAATGGAAGTCTTGTTCTAGATTGGAATTTAGAATGGAATGTGCCAGGAGAAAGCCCCTCAAGTTTGTCTCACTACTTCTTGTTCGTGTTTTTAATTTAATTTTTTATTTTTTATTACAGCAAATTTGATTACAATGTTTGGCTTGTTGTAGGTGTGGAAGATGTGGTTCTTTTACACATATACATATGTCTGTTCTTCCTGGGATCCTTTTCCCATGTACCTTATGACAGAATGTTGAGTAGTCTTCTCTTGGTATTCTGTAGGTCTTTGGTGATTATATATGTCACCTGTGTTTGTATATGTCTGTTAACCCCAATATCATAATGAAACCAATCCTTACACCTTTCCATTGGTGAACCATAAGTTTGTTTAATGAATCTGTGATTGCCCTTCTCTGTGGAAATATCTGCACTGGTATCCATTTTTCGGTCACACCTATAAGAGTTATGATATGATATGTGTCTTTCACTTTCTGACTTACTACAAGTCACGTGATTACCTCTAGACACACCTACGGTGCTGCAAATGGCATTGTGTCCTTTTATTCCTTGGCTTCTATTCTGCCTTAGCGAGGTCCATTTTCAACAATGTGATTCCCTGAGGGCTGAGGATTAGCTGACCTGGGTAGCCTGACCCTGCCGGCCGGCCCTCCCCAGGTGTGCCTGGGTTGAGGTCAATATAAACAGTGCTACAGGCAGCAATAGCCCCTGAAGCTGTGCCTGACTCCATATTATCTGCCCCGTCAGCAGTCTCGGGGCTGTGCTGGTAAGAGGGAGTGAGGGGCCGCGGCTTTGTGGGTGGCCCGGTGTGAGTGGGTCTCTGCTGGACTTTCTGCAGGAGTTGCCAGTCTGCCAGCTGTAAAGAAGAGGATGTGTCACCAATACCTTCTGCTGGAATTTCTCTCCGGACAGAGGTGAGGAAGGAAAAAAGCAGTGGGGGCCGGGACAGGAGGGGTATATCAGGCAGGGCAATGGAAAGCTTCCAGAAGACCCCCCAAGGCCAGGACCATCCTGGTTGGCCCGCAGGCACCAAGTTGGCCTGCGTGCTGTCACTGGTGTGGCTCCACGGCCCTTCCTCTAGGCTTTCAAGCTCTTGTACATATTCAGGTGTTTTACCTGGGAAGGGTGGGAAAAGTTCAACAGCAGCTGGCCTGGGGCTCAGCTCACGGTTACTCACAGATGCCTCGGCATGGCACCCAGCTTTGCAATGAGGACGCTCCTTGCGTAGGAGTGGGCTGCTGGCTGTATGGGAGATGATTCCCCACCTCTGACCAATTTCAGAATTGTTTACCGCTGGAGCAAGTGCCCTGATAGGGTTTTCCATTGTATAACTGGTGGGTTCAGGGTTTTTTTTTTCTTTTTTCTTTCAAGTTAGATTTGATTCCTCTTTTATGTATTTATAGATATAAGCATGGAAATAATTCATTCATATAAATACATCTGTTTGAGGGGCAGAACTTTTTTCTGTTTTATTTTTAAATTTTATTTTTTAAAATTTTGAAATTTAATTTTATTTATTTTATTATACAGCAGGTTATTATTAGTTATGTATTTTATGCATATACATGTATACAGGTCAATCCCAATCTCCCAACTCATCCCACCACCACCACCCCATGGCTTCCCACACTTGGTGTCCATACGTGTGTTCTCTACCTCTGTGTCTCTATTTCTTCCCTGCAAACCAGTTCATCTGTACCATTTTTCTAGGTTCCACATATATGCATTAATATACAATATTTGTTTTTCTCTTTCTGACTTACTTCATTCTGTATGACAGTCTCTAGATCCATCGACGTCTCTACAAATGACCCAGTTTCATTCCTTCTTATGGCTGAGTAATATTCCATTTTATATATGTACCACATCTTTATCCATTCGTCTGTCTCTGGGTATTTAGGTTGCTTCCATTACCTGGCTCTTGTAAATAGTGCTGAAATGAGCATTGTGGTGAATGTGCCTTTTTGATTTATGGTTTTCTCTGGGTATATGCCCAGAAGTGGGATTGCTGCATCATATGGTAATCCTATTTCTAGTTTTTGTAAGGAAACTCCATACTCTTCTCCATCATGACTCTATCAATTTACATTTCCACCACTAGTGGAAGAGGGATCCTTTTGTCCACACCCTCCCCAGAATTTGTTGTTTGTAGATTTTCTGATGATGCCGATTCTAACAGGTGTGAGGTGATACCTCATTGTAGTTTTGATTTGCATTTATCTAATAATTAGTGATGTTGAGCAGCTTTTCATGTGCGTCTTGGCCATCTCTGTGTCTTCTTTGAAGAAACGTCTCTTTAGATCTTCTGCCCATTTATGTATTGGGTTGTTTGTTTTTTTAATATTAAGCTGCATGAGCTCTTTATATATATTGGAGATTAAACCATTGTCCATTGATTCGTTTGCAAATATTTTCGCCCATTCTAAGGGATGCTTTTTGCCATTCCCGTTTTTTTAAGAAAAAAAGAAAGGGAGCCGGAGGAAGATGGCGGAAGAGTAAGACGCGGAGATCACCTTCCTCCCCACAGATACATCAGAAATTCATCTACACGTGGAACAACTCCAACAGAACACCTACTGAACGCTGACAGAAGACCTCAGACCCCCCAAAAGGCAAGAAACTCCCCACATACCTGGGTAGGTCAAAAGAATAAAAGAATAAACTGAGACAATAGGATATGGACGGGACCTGCACCAGTGGGAGGGAGCCGTGAAAGAGGGAAGGTTTCTACACACTACAAGCCCCTTCGCGGGCGGAGATTGCAGGTGGTGGAGGGGGAAAGCTTCGGAGTAGCGGAGGACAGCACAGCAACAGGGGTGCGGAGGGCAAAGCGGAGAGATTTTGGCACAGAGGATCGGTGCCCTCAGGCACACACCAGCCCGAGAGGCTTGTATGCTCGGCCACCGGGGCGGTCGGGGCTGGGAGCTGAGGCTCGGGTATCGGCTTTCAGTCGGAGCGCAGGGAGAGGACTGGGGCTGGCGGCAGGAAGAGAGCCTGAAGGGGTTAGTGCTAGCCCGGAGGGAGTCCGGGGAAAGGGTCTGGAGCTACCGGAGAGGCAAGAGACTTTTTTCCCTTTTGTTGCCTGGTGCGCGAGGAGAGGGCATTCCCCTCCCTCCCCTCTGCCTGAGTGAGCCAGAGCCCCCGAATCAGCGGCTCCTTTAAACCCCTCCTGTCTGAGCGAAGAACGGACGCCCTCCGGCGACCTACGCGCAGAGGCGGGGCCAGGTCCAAGGCTGAGACCCGGGAGTTGTGAGAGCAGAGACAGGGAAATCTCTCTGTGCAGCCTCGGAGGCAGTGGATTAAAGCTCCACAGTCCATTTGATGTGCCCTGCATCTGGAGTGTATGAATGGACAGCGAATCATCCCAAATTGAGGAAGTGGACTTTGAGGACAAGATTTAAGACTTTCCCCCCTTTTTACAACGAATTATCCCAAATTAAGGAGGTGGACTTAGCAAGATTTCAGACTTCTCGCCCTTTTCCTCTTTTTACAACGAATTATCCCAAATCGAGGAGGTGGACTTGGAGAGCAAGATTTTTGATTTTTCCCCCTGCTCTCTTTCTGTGAATGTGTATGTGTAATCTTCTGTGTAAGATTCTCTCTGTATAGCTTTGCTTCCACCATATGTCCCAGGGTTCTATCGGTCCGTGTTTTTTTTTTCAATAATTACTTTTTAATTTTAATAACGCTACTATATTTCAAACTTTATTCTATTTTACTTTACCTGCTCTTTCTTTTTTTCCTACCTTCCCTTCCTCCCTCCCTCCCTCCGCTCCTCCTTTCCTTCTTTCTTTTTCTTTCCTCCCTCCCTCCCTCCCACCCTTCTTCTTTCCACTTTCTTTTTCTTTCCTTCCTCCCTCCCTCCCTCCTGTCTTTCTTTCTTTCTTTTCTTCCTCTCTCCCTCCCTTCTTCCATTCACTCTTCCTTTTGCTTTCATTCCTCCCTCCCTCCCTCCTTTCTTTCCTTCTTTCTTTCCATCCTTCCTCCCTCCCTCCCTTTCTTTCTTTCTTCCTTCCTTCCTTTCTTCCCTTCTTCCTTTCTTTCGCTCTCTCTTTCATTCTTCTAGTAATTCTTTCTTTCTACTTTTTCTCACTGTTATTCTGAGCTGGGTGGATGAAAGGCTCTTGGTGCTGCAGCCAGGAGTCAGTGCTGTGCCTCTGAAGCGGGAGAGCCAACCTCAGGACACGGGTCCACAAGAGACCTCCAAGCTCCACATAATATCAAGCAGCGAAAATCTCCCAGGGATCTCCATCTCAACACCAGCACCCAGCTTCAGTCAACGACCAGCAAGCTACAGTGCTGGTCACCCTATGCCAAGCAACTAGCAAGGCAGGAACACAACCTCACCCATTAGCAGAGAGGCTACCTAAAAACATAATAAGGCCACAGGCACCCCAAAACACACCACCGGACGTGGACCTGTCCACCAGAAAGGCAAGATCGAGCCTCAACCACCAGAACACAGGCATTAGTCCCCCCCACCAGGAAGCCTACACAACCTACTGAAACAACCTTAGCCACGGGGGACAGATACCAAAAACAACGGGAACTACGAATCTGCAGCCTGCAAAAAGGAGACCCCAAACACAGTAACATAAGCAAAATGAGAAAGCAGAAAAACACACAGCAGGTGAAGGAGCAAGATAAAAACCTACCAGACCTAACAAATGAAGAGGTAATAGGCAGTCTACCTGAAAAAGAATTCAGAATAATGATAGTAAAGATGATCCAAAATCTTGGAAATAGGATAGACAAAATGCAAGAAACAGTTAACAAGGACCTAGAAGAACTAAAGATGAATCAAGCATCGATTAAAAACACAATAAATGAAATGAAAAATACTCTAGATGGGATCAATAGCAGAATAACTGAGGCAGAAGAACGGATAAGTGAGGTGGAAGATAAAATAGTGGAAATAACTGATGCAGAGCAAAATAAAGAAAAAAGAATGAAAAGAATAGAGGACAGTCTCAGAGACCTCTGGGACAACATTAAACGCACCAACATTCGAATTATAGGGGTTCCAGAAGAAGAAGAGAAAAAGAAAGGGACTGAGAAAATATTTGAAGAGATTATAGTTGAAAACTTCCCTAATGTGGGAAAGGAAATAGTTAATCAACTCCAGGAGGCACAGAGAGTCCCATACAGAATAAATCCAAGGAGAAATACGCCAAGACACATATTAATCAAACTGTCAAAAATTAAACACAAAGAAATCATATTAAAAGCAGCAAGGGAAAAACAACAAATAACACACAAGGGAATCCCCATCAGGTTAACAGCTGATCTCTCAGCAGAAACTCTACAAGCCAGAAGGGAGTGGCAGGACATAATTAAAGTGATGAAGGAGAGAAACCTGCAACCAAGATTACTCTACCCAGCAAGGATCTCATTCAGATTTGATGGAGAAATTAAAACATTTACAGACAAGCAAAAGCTGAGAGAGTTCAGCACCACCAAACCAGCTTTACAACAAATGCTAAAGGAACTTCTCTAGGCAAGAAACACAACAGAAGGAATATACCTACAATAACGAACCCAAAGCAGTTAAGGAAATGGGAATAGAAACATACATATCAATAATTACCTTAAATGTAAATGGACTAAATGCTCCCACCAAGAGACACAGAGTGGCTGAATGGATACAAAAACAAGACCCATATATATGCTGTCTACAAGAGACCCGCTTCAGACCTAGAGACACATACAGATTGAAAGTAAGGGGATGGAAAAAGATATTCCATGCAAATGGAAATCAAAAGAAAGCTGGAGTAGCAATTCTTATATCAGACAAAATAGACTTTAAAATAAAGACTATTAGAAGAGACAAAGAAGGACACTACATAACGATAAAGGGATCGATCCAAGAAAAAGATATAACAATTGTAAATATTTATGCACCCAACATAGGAGCACCTCAATACATAAGGCAAATACTAACAGCCATAAAAGGGGAAATCGACAGTAACACAATCATAGTAGGGGACTTTAACACCCCACTTTCACCAATGGACAGATCATCCAAAATGAAAATAAATAAGGAAACACAAGCTTTAAATGATACATTAAACAAGATGGACTTAGTTGATATTTATAGGACATTCCATCCAAAAACAACAGAATACACATTTTTCTCAAGTGCTCATGGAACATTCTCCAGGATAGATCATATCTTGGGTCACAAATCAAGCCTTGGTAAATTTAAGAAAATTGAAATTGTATCAAGTATCTTTTCCGACCACAATGCTATGAGACTAGACATCAATTACAGGAAAAGATCTGTAAAAAATACAAACACATGGAGGCTAAACAATACACTACTCAATAACGAAGTGATCACTGAAGAAATCAAAGAGGAAATTAAAAAATACCTAGAAACAAATGACAATGGAGACACGACGACCCAAAACCTATGGGACGCAGCAAAAGCAGTTCTAAGGGGGAAGTTTTTAGCAATACAATCCCACCTTAAGAAACAGGAAACATTTCGAGTAAACAACCTGACCCTGCACCTAAAGCAATTAGAGAAAGAAGAACAAAAAACCCCCAAAGTTAGCAGAAGGAAAGAAATCATAAAGATCAGATCAGAAATAAATGAAAAAGAAATGAAGGAAACAATAGCAAAGATCAATAAAACTAAAAGCTGGTTCTTTGAGAAGATAAACAAAATTGACAAACCATTAGCCAGACTCATCAAGAAAAGAAGGGAGAAGACTCAAATCAATAGAATTAGAAATGAAAAAGGAGAAGTAACAACTGACACTGCAGAAATACAAAAGATCATGAGAGATTACTATAAGCAACTCTATGCCAATAAAGTGGACAACCTGGAAGAAATGGACAAATTCTTAGAAATGCACAACCTACCAAGACTGACTCAGGAAGAAATAGAAAATATGAATAGACCAATCACAAGCACTGAAATTGAAACTGTGATTAAAAATCTTCCATCAAACAAAAGCCCAGGACCAGATGGCTTCACAGGCGAATTCTATCAAACATTTAGAGAAGAGCTAACACCCATCCTTCTCAAACTCTTCCAAACAATATCAGAGGAAGGAACACTCCCAAACTCATTCTATGAGGCCACCATCACCTTGATACCAAAACCAGGCAAGGATGTCACAAAGAAAGAAAACTACAGGCCAATATCACTGATGAACATAGATGCAAAAATCCTCAACAAAATACTAGCAAACAGAATCCAACAGCACATTAAAAGGATCATACACCATGATCAAGTGGGGTTTATTCCAGGAATGCAAGGATTCTTCAATATACGCAAATCAATCAATGTGATACACCATATTAACAAGTTGAAGGAGAAAAACCATATGATCATCTCAATAGATGCAGAGAAAGCTTTCGACAAAATTCAACACCCATTTATGATAAAAACCCTGCAGAAAGTAGGCATAGAGGGAACTTTCCTCAACATAATAAAGGCCATATATGACAAACCCACAGCCAACATTGTCCTCAATGGTGAAAAACTGAAACCATTTCCACTAAGATCAGGAACAAGACAAGGCTGCCCACTCTCACCACTCTTATTCAACCTAGTTTTGGAAGTTTTAGCCACAGCAATCAGAGAAGAAAAGGAAATAAAAGGAATCCAAATTGGAAAAGAAGAAGTAAAGCTGTCACTGTTTGCAGATGACATGATACTATACATAGAGAATCCTAAAGATGCTACCGAAAAACTACTAGAGCTAATCAAAGAATTCGGTAAAGTAGCAGGATACAAAATTAATGCACAGAAATCTCTGGCATTCCTGTACACTAATGATGAAAAATCTGAAAATGAAATCAAGAAAACACTCCCATTTACCATTGCAACAAAAAGAATAAAATATCTAGGAATAAACCTACCTAAGGAGACAAAAGACCTGTATGCAGAAAATTATAAGACACTGATGAAAGAAATTAAAGAGGATACAAATAGATGCAGAGATATACCATGCTCCTGGATTGGAAGAATCAATATTGTGAAAATGACTCTACTACCCAAAGCAATCTACAGATTCAATGCAATCCCTATCAAACTACCACTGGCATTTTTCACAGAACTAGAACAAAAAATTTCAAAATTTGTTTGGAAAAACAAAAGACCCCGAATAGCCAAAGCAATCTTGAGAACGAAAAACGGAGCTGGAGGAATCAGGCTCCCTGACTTCAGACTATACTACAAAGCTACAGTAATTAAGACAGTGTGGTACTGGCATAAAAACAGAAAGATAGATCAGTGGATCAGGATAGAAAGCCCAGAGATAAACCCACGCACATATGGCCAACTTATCTTTGATAAAGGAGGCAGGAATGTACAGTGGAGAAAGGACAGCCTCTTCAATAAGTGGTGCTGGGAAAACTGGACAGGGACATGTAAAAGTATGAGATTAGATCATTCCCTAACACCATACACAAAAATAAGCTCAAAATGGATTAAAGACCTAAATGTAAGGCCAGAAACTATCAAACTCTTAGAGGAAAACATAGGTAGAACACTCTATGACATAGATCACAGCAAGATCCTTTTGGACCCACCTCCTAGAGAAATGGAAATAAAAACAAAGATAAACAAATGGGACCTAATGAAACTTCAAAGCTTTTGCACAGAAAAGGAAACCATAAACAAGACCAAAAGACAACCCTCAGAATGGGAGAATATATTTGCAAATGAAGCAACTGACAAAGGATTAATCTCCAAAATTTATAAACAGCTCACGCAGCTCAATAGCAAAAAACAAACAACCCAATCCAAAAATGGGCAGAAGACTTAAATAGGCATTTCTCCAAAGAAGATATACTGACTGCCAACAAACACATGAAAGAATGCTCAACATCATTAATCATTAGAGAAATGCAAATCAAAACTACAATGAGATATCATCTCACACCAGTCAGAATGGCCATCATCAAGAAATCTAGAAACAATAAATGCTGGAGAGGGTGTGGAGAAAAGGGAACACTCTTGCACTGCTGGTGGGAATGTGAATTGGTACAGCCACTATGGAGAACAGTATGGAGGTTCCTTAAAAAATTAAAAATAGAACTACCATATGACCCAGCAATACCAGTACTAGGCATATACCCTGAGAAAACCATAATTCAAAAAGAGACATGTACCAAAATGTTCATTGCAGCTCTATTCACAATAGCCCGGAGCTGGAAACAACCTAAGTGTTCATCATCGGAAGAATGGATAAAGAAGATGTGGCACATATATACAATGAAATATTACTCAGCCATAAAAAGGAACGAAACTGAGCTATTTGTAATGAGGTGGATAGACCTAGAGTCTGTCATACAGAGTGAAGTAAGTCAGAAAGAGAAAGACAAATACCGTATGCTAACACATATATATATGGAATTAAAAAAAAAATGTCATGAAGAACCTAGAGGTAAAACAGGAATAAAGACACAGACCTACTTGAGAACGGACTTGAGGATATGGGGAGGGTGAAGGGTAAGCTGTGACAAAGCGAAAGAGAGGCATGGACATATATACACTACCAAACGTAAGGTAGATATATAGTGGGAAGCAGCCGCAGAGCACAGGGAGATCAGCTCGGTGCTTTGTGACCGCCTGGAGGGGTGGGATGGGGAGGGTGGGAGGGAGGGAGACGCAATAGGGAAGGGATGTGGGAACAGATGTGTATGTATGACTGATTCAATTTGTTATAAAGCAGAAACTAATAAAAAATAAAAAAAGAAAAAAAGAAAAAAGAAAAAAAAGAAAAAAAGAAAGAAAAAGAAGCAGAACACTAATGTGTGGAAAATATGCCTTTTGAAACTGTCGTTTTGAAATATGGACGTCCTTTGAATTTTTTGGTCGATATATGAACCCAGGATTTGTTTTCAGGGCAGGTGTCATTTACAGGCCTGCAATGATTTTGAATATCAAGTGACCATTAGCGCTGGGATTAAAGCTGCTGTTGTGTGAAACAGCCACAAGGTGGCAGCAGTGCTCCCTTACCAAATCTGGTTACTGGGGCAACAGAGCCTCAATGGAAGTCGTGTTCTAGATTGGAATTTAGAATGGAATGTGCCAGGAGAAAGCCCCTCAAGTTTGTCTCACTACTTCTTGTTCGTGTTTTCAATTTATTTTTTTATTTTTTATTACAGCAAATTTGATTACAATGTTTGGCTTGTTGTAGGTGTGGAAGATGTGGTTCTTTTACACATATACATATGTCTGTTCTTCCTGGGATCCTTTTCCCATGTACCTTATGACAGAATGTTGAGTAGTCTTCTCTTGGTATTCTGTAGGTCTTTGGTGATTATATATGTCACCTGTGTTTGTATATGTCTGTTAACCCCAATATCATAATGAAACCAATCCTCACACCTTTCCATTGGTGAACCATAAGTTTGTTTAATGAATCTGTGATTGCCCTTCTCCGTGGAAATATATGCCCTGGTATCCATTTTTCGTTCACACCTATAAGAGACATGATATGATATGCGTCTTTCACTTTCTGACTTACTACAAGTCACGTGATTACCTCTAGACACACCTACGGTGCTGCAAATGGCATTGTGTCCTTTTATTCCTTGACTTCTATTCTGCCTTAGCGAGGTCCATTTTCAACAATGTGATTCCCTGAGGGCTGAGGATTAGCTGACCTGGGTAGCCTGACCCTGCCGGCCGGCCCTCCCCAGGTGTGCCTGGGTTGAGGTCAATATAAAGAGCGCTGCAGGCAGCAAGAGCCCCTGAAGCTGTGCCTGACTCCATATTCTCTGCCCCGTCAGCAGTCTCGGGGCTGTGCTGGTGGGAGGGAGTGAGGGGCCATGGCTTTGTGGGTGGCCCGGTGTGAGTGGGTTTGTGCTGGCCTTTCCGCAGGAGTTGCCAGGCTGCCACCTGTAAAAAGAGGATGTGTCACCCATACCTCCCGCTGGAATTTCTCTCCGGACAGAGGTGAGGAAGAAAAAAAGCAGTGGGGGCCGGGGCAGGAGGGGTATCTCAGGCAGGGCAATGGAAAGCTTCCAGAAGAGCGCCCTGGGCCAGGATCATCCTGGCTGGCCTGCAGGCACCAAGATGGCCTGCGTGCTGTCGCTGGTGTGGCTCCACGGCCCTTCCTCTAGGCTTTCAAGCTCTTGTACATATTCAGGTGTTTTATCTGGGAAGGGTGGGAAAAGTTCAACAGCAGCTGGCCTGGGGCTCAGCTCACGGTTACTCACAGATGCCTTAGCATGGCCCCCAGCTTTGCAATGAGGATGCTCCTTGCGTAGGAGTGGGCTGCTGGCTCTATGGGAGATGATTCCCCACCTCTGACCAATTTCAGAGTTGTTTACCGCTGGAGCAAGTGCCCTGATAGGGTTTTCCTCTGTATAACTGGTGGGTTCAGGGTTTTTTTTTTCTTTTTTGGTTCAAGTTAGATTTTATTCCTCTTTTATGTATTTATAGATATAAGCATGGAAATAATTCATTCATATAAATACATCTGTGTGAAGGGAAGAACTTTTTTCTGTTTTATTTTTAAATTTTATTTTTTAAAATTTTGAAATTTAATTTTATTTATTTTTTTATACAGCAGGTTATTATTAGTTATGTATTTTATGCATATACATGTATACAGGTCAATCCCAATCTCCCAACTCATCCCACCACCACCACCCCATGGCTTCCCACACTTGGTGTCCATACGTGTGTTCTCTACCTCTGTGTCTCTATTTCTTCCCTGCAAACCAGTTCATCTGTACCATTTTTCTAGGTTCCACATATATGCATTAATATACAATATTTGTTTTTCTCTTTCTGACTTACTTCATTCTGTATGACAGTCTCTAGATCCATCGACATCTCTACAAATGACCCAGTTTCATTCCTTCTTATGGCTAAGCAATATTCCATTTTATATATGTACCACATCTTTATCCATTCGTCTGTCTGTGGGTATTTAGTTTGCTTGCATTACCTGGCTATTGTAAATAGTCCTGAAATGAGCATTGTGGTGAATGTGCCTTTTTGATTTATGGTTTTCTCTGGGTATATGCCGAGAAGTGGGATTGCTGGATCATATGGTAATTCTAGTTCTAGTTTTTGTAAGGAAACTCCATACTCTTCTGCACCGTGACTGTATCAATTTACATTTCCACCACTAGTGGAAGAGGGATCCTTTTGTCCACACCCTCCCCAGAATTTGTTGTTTGTAGATTTTCTGATGATGCCGACTCTAACAGGTGTGAGGTGATACCTCATTGTAGTTTTGATTTGCATTTCTCTAATAATTAGTGATGTTGAGCAGCTTTTCATGTGAGTCTTGGCCATCTCTGTGTCTTCTTTGAAGAAACGTCTCTTTAGATCTTCTGCCCATTTTTGTATTGGGTTGTTTGTTTTTTTAATATTAAGCTGCATGAGCTCTTTATATATGTTGGAGATTAAATCTTTGTCCATTGATTCGTTTGCAAATATTTTCGCCCATTCTCAGGGATGCTTTTTGCCATTCCCGTTTTTTTAACAAAAAAAGAAAGAAAGAAAAAGAAGCAGAACACTAATGTGTGTAAAATATGACTTTTGAAACTGTCGTTTTGAAATATGGACGTCCCTTGAATTTTTTGGTTGATATATGAACCCAGGATTTGTTTTCAGGGCAGGTGTCATTTACAGGCCTGCAATGATTTTGAATATCAAGTGACCATTAGCGCTGGGATTAAAGCTGCTGTTGTGTGAAACGGCCACAAGGTGGCAGCAGTTCTCCCTTACCAAATCTGGTTACTGGGGCAACAGAGCCTCAATGGAAGTCGTGTTCTAGATTGGAATTTAGAATGGAATGTGCCAGGAGAAAGCCCCTCAAGTTTGTCTCACTACTTCTTGTTCGTGTTTTTAATTTAATTTTTTATTTTTTATTACAGCAAATTTGATTACAATGTTTGGCTTGTTGTAGGTGTGGAAGATGTGGTTCTTTTACACATATACATATGTCTGTTCTTCCTGGGATCCTTTTCCCATGTACCTTATGACAGAATGTTGAGTAGTCTTCTCTTGGTATTCTGTAGGTCTTTGGTGATTATATATGTCACCTGTGTTTGTATATGTCTGTTAACCCCAATATCATAATAAAACCAATCCTCACACCTTTCCATTGGTGAACCATAAGTTTGTTTAATGAATCTGTGATTGCCCTTCTCCGTGGAAGTATCTGCCCTGGTATCCATTTTTCGGTCACACCTATAAGAGATATGATATGATATGCGTCTTTCACTTTCGGACTTACTACAAGTCACGTGATTACCTCTAGACACACCTACGGTGCTGCAAATGGCATTGTGTCCTTTTATTCCTTGGCTACTATTCTGCCTTAGTGAGGTCCATTTTCAACAATGTGATTCCCTGAGGGCTGAGGATTAGCTCACCTGGTTAGCCTGACTCTGCCGTCTGGCCCTCCCCAGGTGTGCCTGGGTTGATGTCAATATAAACAGCGCTGCAGGCAGCAATAGCCCCTGAAGCTGTGCCTGACTCCATATTCTCTGCCCCGTCAGCAGTCTCGGGGCTGTGCTGGTGGGAGGGAGTGAGGGGCCACGGCTTTGTGGGTGGCCCGGTGTGAGTGGGTCTCTGCTGGACTTTCCGCAGGAGTTGCCAGGCTGCCACCTGTAAAGAAGAGGATGTGTCACCCATACCTTCCGCTGGAATTTCTCTCCGGACAGAGGTGAGGAAGGAAAAAAGCAGTGGGGGCCGGGGCAGGAGGGGTATCTCAGGCAGGGCAATGGAAAGCTTCCAGAAGAGCGCCCTGGGCCAGGACCATCCTGGCTGGCCTGCAGGCACCAAGTTGGCCTGCGTGCTGTCGCTGGTGTGGCTCCACGGCCCTTCCTCTAGGCTTTCAAGCCCTTGTACATATTCAGGTGTTTTACCTGGGAAGGGTGGGAAAAGTTCAACAGCAGCTGGCCTGGGGCTCAGCTCACGGTTACTCACAGATGCCTCGGCATGGCCCCCAGCTTTGCAATGAGGACGCTCCTTGCGTAGGAGTGGGCTGCTGGCTGTATGGGAGATGATTCCCCACCTCTGACCAATTTCAGAATTGTTTACCGCTGGAGCAAGTGCCCTGATAGGGTTTTCCATTGTATAACTGGTGGGTTCAGGGGTTTTTTTTTTTTTTTGGTTCAAGTTAGATTTTATTCCTATTTTTTCTATTTATAGATATAAGCATGGAAATAATTCATTCATATAAATACATCTGTGTGAAGGGAAGAACTTTTTTCTGTTTTATTTTTAAATTTTATTTTTTAAAATTTTGAAATTTAATTTTATTTATTTTTTATACAGCAGGTTATTATTAGTTATGTATTTTATGCATATACATGTATACAGGTCAATCCCAATCTCCCAACTCATCCCACCACCACCACCCCATGGCTTCCCACACTTGGTGTCCATACGTGTGTTCTCTACCTCTGTGTCTCTATTTCTTCCCTGCAAACCAGTTCATCTGTACCATTTTTCTAGGTTCCACATATATGCATTAATATAGAATATTTGTTTTTCTCTGTCTGACTTACTTCATTCTGTATGACAGTCTCTAGGTCCATCGACGTCTCTACACATGACCCAGTTTCATTCCTTCTTATGGCTGAGTAATATTCCATTTTATATATGTACCACATCTTTATCCATTCGTCTGTCTCTGGGTATTTAGGTTGCTTCCATTACCTGGCTGTTGTAAATAGTGCTGAAATGAGCATTGTGGTGAATGCGCCTTTTTGATTTATGGTTTTCTCTGGGTATATGCCCAGAAGTGGGATTGCTGGATCATATGGTAATTCTATTTCTAGTTTTTGTAAGGAAACTCCATACTCTTCTCCATCATGACTGTATCAATTTACATTTCCACCACTAGTGGAAGAGGGATCCTTTTGTCCACACCCTCCCCAGAATTTGTTGTTTGTAGATTTTCTGATGATGCCGATTCTAACAGGTGTGAGGTGATACCTCATTGTAGTTTTGATTTGCATTTCTCTAATAATTAGTGATGTTGAGCAGCTTTTCATGTGAGTCTTGGCCATCTCTGTGTCTTCTTTGAAGAAACGTCTCTTTAGATCTTCTGCCCATTTTTGTATTGGGTTGTTTGCTTTTTTAATATTAAGCTGCATGAGCTCTTTATATATATTGGAGATTAAACCTTTGTGCATTGATTCGTTTGCAAATATTTTCGCCCATTCTGAGGGATGCTTTTTGCCATTCCCGTATTTTAGCAAAAAAAGAAAGAAAGAAAAAGAAGCAGAACAGAGATGTGCATGAAATATGCCTCTTGAAACTGTCGTTTTGAAATACGGACGTCTTTTAAAATTAGGGGTCAATGTACGAACCCAGGATTTGTTTTCAGGGCAGGTGTCATTTACAGGCCTGCAATGATTTTGAATATCAAGTGACCATTAGCGCTGGGATTAAAGCTGCTGTTGTGTGAAACGGCCACAAGGTGGCAGCAGTTCTCCCTTACCAAATCTGGTTACTGGGGCAACAGAGCCTCAATGGAAGTCCTGTTCTAGATTGGAATTTAGAATGGAATGTGCCAGGAGAAAGCCCCTCAAGTTTGTCTCACTACTTCTTGTTCGTGTTTTTAATTTAATTTTTTATTTTTTATTACAGCTAATTTGATTACAATGTTTGGCTTGTTGTAGGTGTGGAAGATGTGGTTCTTTTACACATATACATATGTCTGTTCTTCCTGGGATCCTTTTCCGATGTACCTTATGACAGAATGTTGAGTAGTCTTCTCTTGGTATTCTGTAGGTCTTTGGTGATTATATATGTCACCTGTGTTTGTATATGTCTGTTAACCCCAATATCATAATGAAACCAATCCTCACACCTTTCCATTGGTGAACCATAAGTTTGTTTAATGAATCTGTGATTGCCCTTCTCTGTGGAAATATCTGCCCTGGTATCCATTTTTCGGTAACTGCTATAAGATATATGATATGATATGTGTCTTTCACTTTCTGACTTACTACAAGTCACGTGATTACCTTTAGACACACCTACGGTGCTGCAAATGGCATTGTGTCCTTTTATTCCTTGGCTTCTATTCTGCCTTAGCGAGGTCCATTTTCAACAATGTGATTCCCTGAGGGCTGAGGATTAGCTGACCTGGGTAGCCTGATCCTGCCGGCCGGCCCTCCCCAGGTGTGCCTGGGTTGAGGTCAATATAAACAGCGCTGAAGGCAGCAATAGCCCCTGAAGCTGTGCCTAACTCCATATTCTCTGCCCCGTCAGCAGTCTCGGGGCTGTGCTGGTGGGAGGGAGTGAGGGGCCACTGCTTTGTGGGTGGCCCGGTGTGAGTGGGTCTCTGCTGGACTTTCTGCAGGAGTTGACAGGCTGCCACCTGTAAAGAAGAGGATGTGTCACCCATACCTTCCACTGGAATTTCTCTCCGGACAGAGGTGAGGAAGGAAAAAAGCAGTGGGTGCTGGGATAGGAGGAGTATCTCAGGCAGGGCAATGGAAAGCTTCCAGAAAAGCGCCCAGGGCCAGGACCCTCCTGGCTGCCCTGCAGGCACCAAGTTGGCCTGCGTGCTGTCGCTGGTGTGGCTCCATGGCCCTTCCTCTAGGCTTTCAAGCCCTTGTACATATTCAGGTGTTTTACCTGATAAGGGTGGGAAAAGTTCAACAGCAGCTGGCCTGGGGCTCAGCTCACGGTTACTCACAGATGCCTCGGCATGGCCCCCAACTTTTCAATGAGGACGCTCCTTGCATAGGAGTGGGCTGCTGGCTGTATGGGGGATGATTCCCCACCTCTGACCAATTTCAGAATTGTTTACCACTGGAGCAAGTGCCCTGATAGGGTTTTCCTCTGTATAACTGGTGGGTTCAGGTTTTTTGTTTCTTTTTTGGTTCAAGTTAGATTTTATTCCTCTTTTATGTATTTATTGATATAAGCATGGAAATAATTCATTCATATAAATACATCTGTGTGAAGGGAAGACCATTTTTTTGTTTTATTTTTAAATTTTATTTTTTAAAATTTTGAAATTTAATTTTATTTATTTTTTTATACAGCAGGTTATTATTAGTTATGTATTTTATGCATATACATGTATACAGGTCAATCCCAATCTCCCAACTCATCCCACCACCACCATCCCATGGCTTCCCACACTTGGTGTCCATACGTGTGTTCTCTACCTCTGTGTCTCTATTTCTTCCCTGCAAACCAGTTCATCTGTACCATTTTTCTAGGTTCCACATATATGCATTAATATACAATATTTGTTTTTCTCTTTCTGACTTACTTCATTCTGTATGACAGTCTCTAGATCCATCGACGTCTCTACAAATGACCCAGTTTCATTCCTTCTTATAGCTGAGTAATATTCCATTTTATATATGTACCACATCTTTATCCATTCGTCTGTCTGTGGGTATTTAGGTTGCTTCCATTACCTGGCTATTGTAAATAGTGCTGAAATGAGCATTGTGGTGAATGTGCCTTTTTGATTTATGATTTTCTCTGGGTATATGCCCAGAAGTGGGATTGCTGGATCATATGGTAATTCTATTTCTAGTTTTTTTAAGGAAACTCCATACTGTTCTCCATCGTGACTCTATCAATTTACATTTCCACCACTAGTGGAAGAGGGATCCTTTTGTCCACACCCTCCCCAGAATTTGTTGTTTGTAGATTTTCTGATGATGCCGATTCTAACAGGTGTGAGGTGATACCTCATTGTAGTTTTGATTTGCATTTCTCTAATAATTAGTGATGTTGAGCAGCTTTTCATGTGCGTCTTGGCCATCTCTGTGTTTTCTTTGAAGAAACGTCTCTTTAGATCTTCTGCCCAATTTTGTATTGGGTTGTTTGTTTTTTAATATTAACCTGCATGAGCTCTTTATATATATTGGAGATTAAACCTTTGTCCATTGATTCGTTTGCAAATATTTTCGCCCATTCTGAGGGATGCTTTTTGCCATTCCCGTTTTTTTAACAAAAAAAGAAAGAAGAAGAAGCAGAACACTAATATGTGTAAAATATGCCTTTTGAAACTGTCGTTTTGAAATATGGACGTCCTTTGAATTTTTTGGTCGATATATGAACCCAGGATTTGTTTTCAGGGCAGGTGTCATTTACAGGCCTGCAATGATTTTGAATATCAAGTGACCATTAGCGCTGGGATTAAAGCTGCTGTTGTGTGAAACGGCCACCAGGTGGCAGCAGTTCTCCCTTACCAAATCTGGTTACTGGGGCAACAGAGCCTCAATGGAAGTCGTGTTCTAGATTGGAATTTAGAATGGAATGTGCCAGGAGAAAGCCCCTCAAGTTTGTCTCACTACTTCTTGTTCGTGTTTTTAATTTAATTTTTTATTTTTTATTACAGCTAATTTGATTACAATGTTTGGCTTGTTGTAGGTGTGGAAGATGTGGTTCTTTTACACATATACATATGTCTGTTCTTCCTGGGATCCTTTTCCGATGTACCTTATGACAGAATGTTGAGTAGTCTTCTCTTGGTATTCTGTAGGTCTTTGGTGATTATATATGTCACCTGTGTTTGTATATGTCTGTTAACCCCAATATCATAATGAAACCAATCCTCACACCTTTCCATTGGTGAACCATAAGTTTGTTTAATGAATCTGTGATTGCCCTTCTCTGTGGAAATATCTGCCCTGGTATCCATTTTTCGGTAACTGCTATAAGATATATGATATGATATGTGTCTTTCACTTTCTGACTTACTACAAGTCACGTGATTACCTTTAGACACACCTACGGTGCTGCAAATGGCATTGTGTCCTTTTATTCCTTGGCTTCTATTCTGCCTTAGCGAGGTCCATTTTCAACAATGTGATTCCCTGAGGGCTGAGGATTAGCTGACCTGGGTAGCCTGATCCTGCCGGCCGGCCCTCCCCAGGTGTGCCTGGGTTGAGGTCAATATAAACAGCGCTGAAGGCAGCAATAGCCCCTGAAGCTGTGCCTAACTCCATATTCTCTGCCCCGTCAGCAGTCTCGGGGCTGTGCTGGTGGGAGGGAGTGAGGGGCCACTGCTTTGTGGGTGGCCCGGTGTGAGTGGGTCTCTGCTGGACTTTCTGCAGGAGTTGACAGGCTGCCACCTGTAAAGAAGAGGATGTGTCACCCATACCTTCCACTGGAATTTCTCTCCGGACAGAGGTGAGGAAGGAAAAAAGCAGTGGGTGCTGGGATAGGAGGAGTATCTCAGGCAGGGCAATGGAAAGCTTCCAGAAAAGCGCCCAGGGCCAGGACCCTCCTGGCTGCCCTGCAGGCACCAAGTTGGCCTGCGTGCTGTCGCTGGTGTGGCTCCATGGCCCTTCCTCTAGGCTTTCAAGCCCTTGTACATATTCAGGTGTTTTACCTGATAAGGGTGGGAAAAGTTCAACAGCAGCTGGCCTGGGGCTCAGCTCACGGTTACTCACAGATGCCTCGGCATGGCCCCCAACTTTTCAATGAGGACGCTCCTTGCATAGGAGTGGGCTGCTGGCTGTATGGGGGATGATTCCCCACCTCTGACCAATTTCAGAATTGTTTACCACTGGAGCAAGTGCCCTGATAGGGTTTTCCTCTGTATAACTGGTGGGTTCAGGTTTTTTGTTTCTTTTTTGGTTCAAGTTAGATTTTATTCCTCTTTTATGTATTTATTGATATAAGCATGGAAATAATTCATTCATATAAATACATCTGTGTGAAGGGAAGACCATTTTTTTGTTTTATTTTTAAATTTTATTTTTTAAAATTTTGAAATTTAATTTTATTTATTTTTTTATACAGCAGGTTATTATTAGTTATGTATTTTATGCATATACATGTATACAGGTCAATCCCAATCTCCCAACTCATCCCACCACCACCATCCCATGGCTTCCCACACTTGGTGTCCATACGTGTGTTCTCTACCTCTGTGTCTCTATTTCTTCCCTGCAAACCAGTTCATCTGTACCATTTTTCTAGGTTCCACATATATGCATTAATATACAATATTTGTTTTTCTCTTTCTGACTTACTTCATTCTGTATGACAGTCTCTAGATCCATCGACGTCTCTACAAATGACCCAGTTTCATTCCTTCTTATAGCTGAGTAATATTCCATTTTATATATGTACCACATCTTTATCCATTCGTCTGTCTGTGGGTATTTAGGTTGCTTCCATTACCTGGCTATTGTAAATAGTGCTGAAATGAGCATTGTGGTGAATGTGCCTTTTTGATTTATGATTTTCTCTGGGTATATGCCCAGAAGTGGGATTGCTGGATCATATGGTAATTCTATTTCTAGTTTTTTTAAGGAAACTCCATACTGTTCTCCATCGTGACTCTATCAATTTACATTTCCACCACTAGTGGAAGAGGGATCCTTTTGTCCACACCCTCCCCAGAATTTGTTGTTTGTAGATTTTCTGATGATGCCGATTCTAACAGGTGTGAGGTGATACCTCATTGTAGTTTTGATTTGCATTTCTCTAATAATTAGTGATGTTGAGCAGCTTTTCATGTGCCTCTTGGCCATCTCTGTGTCTTCTTTGAAGAAACGTCTCTTTAGATCTTCTGCCCATTTTTGTATTGGGTTGTTTGTTTTTTTAATATTAAGCTGCATGAGCTCTTTATATATATTGGAGATTAAACCTTTGTCCATTGATTCGTTTGCAAATATTTTCGCCCATTCTGAGGGATGCTTTTTGCCATTCCCGTTTTTTTAACAAAAAAAGAAAGAAAGAAAAAGAAGCAGAACACTAATGTGTGTAAAATATGCCTTTTGAAACTGTCGTTTTGAAATATGGACGTCCTTTGAAATTTTTGGTCGATATATGAACCCAGGATTTGTTTTCAGGGCAGGTGTCATTTACAGGCCTGCAATGATTTTGAATATCAACTGACCATTAGCGCTGGGATTAAAGCTGCTGTTGTGTGAAACGGCCACAAGGTGGCAGCAGTTCTCCCTTACCAAATCTGGTTACTGGGGCAACAGAGCCTCAATGGAAGTCGTGTTCTAGATTGGAATTTAGAATGGAATGTGCCAGGAGAAAGCCCCTCAAGTTTGTCTCACTACTTCTTGTTCGTGTTTTTAATTTAATTTTTTATTTTTTATTACAGCAAATTTGATTACAATGTTTGGCTTGTTGTAGGTGTGGAAGATGTGGTTCTTTTACACATATACATATGTCTGTTCTTCCTGGGATCCTTTTCCCATGTACCTTATGACAGAATGTTGAGTAGTCTTCTTTTGGTATTCTGTAGGTCTTTGGTGATTATATATGTCACCTGTGTTTGTATATGTCTGTTAACCCCAATATCATAATGAAACCAATCCTCACACCTTTCCATTGGTGAACCATAAGTTTGTTTAATGAATCTGTGATTGCCCTTCTCTGTGGAAATATCTGCCCTGGTATCCATTTTTCGGTAACTGCTATAAGATATATGATATGATATGTGTCTTTCACTTTCTGACTTCCTACAAGTCACGTGATTACCTCTAGACACACCTACGGTGCTGCAAATGGCATTGTGTCCTTTTATTCCTTGGCTTCTATTCTGCCTTAGCGAGGTCCATTTTCAACAATGTGATTCCCTGAGGGCTGAGGATTAGCTGACCTGAGTAGCCTGATCCTGCTGGCCGGCCCTCCCCAGGTGTGCCTGGGTTGAGGTCAATATAAACAGTGCTGCAGGCAGCAATAGCCCCTGAAGCTGTGCCTGACTCCATATTCTCTGCCCCGTCCGCAGTCTCGGGGCTGTGCTGGTGGGAGGGAGTGAGGGGCCACGGCTTTGTGGGTGGCCCGGTGTGAGTGGGTCTCTGCTGGACTTTCTGCAGGAGTTGCCAGGCTGCCACCTGTAAAGAAGAGGATGTGTCAACCATACCTTCCACTGGAATTTTCTCCGGACAGAGGTGAGGAAGGAAAAAAGCAGTGGGGGCCGGGACAGGAGGGGTATCTCAGGCAGGGCAATGGAAAGCTTCCAGAAGAGCGCCCATGGCCAGGACCATCCTGGCTGGCCTGCAGGCACCAAGTTGGCCTGCGTGCTGTCGCTGGTGTGGCTCCACGGCCCTTCCTCTAGGCTTTCAAGCCCTTGTACATATTCAGGTGTTTTACCTGGGAAGGGTGGGAAAAGTTCAACAGCAGCTGGCCTGGGGCTCAGCTCACGGTTACTCACAGATGCCTCGGCATGGCCCCCAGCTTTGCAATGAGGACGCTCCTTGCGTAGGAGTGGGCTGCTGGCTGTATGGGAGATGATTCCCCACCTCTGACCAATTTCAGAATTGTTTACTGCTGGAGCAAGTGCCCTGATAGGGTTTTCCTCTGTCTAACTGGTGGGTTCAGCGTTTTTTTTTTTCTTTTTTGGTTCAAGTTAGATTTTATTCCTCTTTTATGTATATATAGATATAAGCATGGAAATAATTCATTCATATAAATACATCTGCGTGAAGGGAAGAACTTTTTTCTGTTTTATTTTTAAATTTTATTTTTTAAAATTTTGAAATTTAATTTTATTTATTTTTTTATACAGCAGGTTATTATTAGTTATGTATTTTATGCATATACATGTATACAGGTCAATCCCAATCTCCCAACTCATCCCACCACCAACACCCCATTGCTTCCCACACTTGGTGTCCATACGTGTGTTCTCTACCTCTGTGTCTCTATTTCTTCCCTGCAAACCAGTTCATCTGTACCATTTTTCTAGGTTCCACATATATGCATTAATATACAATATTTGTTTTTCTCTTTCTGACTTACTTCATTCTGTATGACAGTCTCTAGATCCATCGACGTCTCTACAAATGACCCAGTTTCATTCCTTCTTATGGCTGAGTAATATTCCATTTTATATATGTACCACATCTTTATCCATTCGTCTGTCTGTGGGTATTTAGGTTGCTTCCATTACCTGGCTATTGTAAATAGTGCTGAAATGAGCATTGTGGTGAATGTGCCTTTTTGATTTATGGTTTTCCCTGGGTATATGCCCAGAAGTGGGATTGCTGGATCATATGGTAATTCTATTTCTAGTTTTTTTAAGGAAACTCCATACTGTTCTCCATCGTGACTGTATCAATTTACATTTCCACCACTAGTGGAAGAGGGATCCTTTTGTCCACACCCTCCCCAGAATTTGTTGTTTGTAGATTTTCTGATGATGCCGATTCTAACAGGTGTGAGGTGATACCTCATTGTAGTTTTGATTTGCATTTCTCTAATAATTAGTGATGTTGAGCAGCTTTTCATGTGTGTCTTGGCCATCTGTGTGTCTTCTTTGAAGAAACGTCTCTTTAGATCTTCTGCCCATTTTTGTATTGGGTTGTTTGTTTTTTTAATATTAAGCTGCATGAGCTCTTTATATATATTGGAGATTAAACCTTTGTCCATTGATTCGTTTGCAAATATTTTCGCCCATTCTGAGGGATGTTTTTAGCCATTCCCGTTTTTTTAACAAAAAAAGAAAGAAAGAAAAAGAAGCAGAACACTAATATGTGTAAAATATGCCTTTTGAAACTGTCGTTTTGAAATATGGACGTCCTTTGAATTTTTTGGTCGATATATGAACCCAGGATTTGTTTTCAGGGCAGGTGTCATTTACAGGCCTGCAATGATTTTGAATATCCACTGACCATTAGCACTGGGATTAAAGCTGCTGTTGTGTGAAACGGCCACAAGGTGGCAGCAGTTCTCCCTTACCAAATCTGGTTACTAGGGCAACAGGGCCTCAATGGAAGTCGTGTTCTAGATTGGAATTTAGAATGGAATGTGCCAGGAGAAAGCCCCTCAAGTTTGTCTCACTACTTGTTGTTCGTGTTTTTAATTTAATTTTTTATTTTTTATTACAGCAAATTTGATTACAATGTTTGGCTTGTTGTAGTTGTGGAAGATGTGGTTGTTTTACACATATACATATGTCTGTTCTTCCTGGGATCCTTTTCCCATGTACCTTATGACAGAATGTTGAGTAGTCTTCTCTTGGTATTCTGTAGGTCTTTGGTGATTATATATGTCACCTGTGTTTGTATATGTCTGTTAACCCCAATATCATAATGAAACCAATCCTCACACCTTTCCATTGGTGAACCATAAGTTTGTTTAATGAATCTGTGATTGCCCTTCTCCGGGGAAATATCTGCCCTGGTATCCATTTTTCGGTCACACCTATAAGAGATATGATATGATATGTGTCTTTCACTTTCTGACTTACTACAAGTCACGTGATTACCTCTAGACACACCTACGGTGCTGCAAATGGCATTGTGTCCTTTTATTCCTTGGCTTCTATTCTGCCTTAGCGAGGTCCATTTTCAACAATGTGATTCCCTGAGGGCTGAGGATTAGCTGACCTGGGTAGCCTGATCCTGCCGGCCGGCCCTCCCAAGGTGTGCCTGGTTTGAAGTCAATATAAAGAGCGCTGAAGGCAGCAATAGCCCCTGAAGCTGTGCCTGACTCCATATTCTCTGCCCCATCAGCAGTTTCGGGGCTGTCCTGGTGGGAGGGAGTGAGGGGCCACGGCATTGTGGGTGGCCCGGTGTGAGTGGGTCTCTGCTGGACTTTCTGCAGGAGTTGCCAGGCTGCCACCTGTAAATAAGAGGATGTGTCACCCATACCTTCCGCTGGAATTTCTCTCCGGACAGAGGTGAGGAAGGAAAAAAGCAGTGGGGGCCGGGGCAGGAGGGGTATCTCAGGCAGGGCAATGGAAAGCTTCCAGAAGAGCGCCCAGGGCCAGGACCATCCTGGCTGGCCTGCAGGCAGCTAGTTGGCCTGCGTGCTGTCGCTGGTGTGGCTCCACGGCCCTTCCTCTAGGCTTTCAAGCCCTTGTACATATTCAGGTGTTTTACCTGGGAAGGGTGGGAAAAGTTCAACAGCAGCTGGCCTGGGGCTCAGCTCACGGTTACTCACAGATGCCTCGTCATGGCCCCCAGCTTTGCAATGAGGACGCTCCTTGCGTGGGAGTGGGCTGCTGGCTGTATGGGAGATGATTCCCCACCTCTGACCAATTTCAGAATTGTGTACCACTGGAGCAAGTGCCCTGATAGGGTTTTCCTCTGTATAACTGGTGGGTTCATTGTTTTTTTTTCTTTTTTGGTTCAAGTTAGATTTGATTCCTCTTTTATGTATTTATAGATATAAGCATGGAAATAATTCATTCATATAAATACATCTGTGTGAAGGGAAGACCTTTTTTCTGTTTTATTTTTAAATTTTATTTTTTAAAATTTTGAAATTTAATTTTATTTATTTTTTTATACAGCAGGTTACTATTATGTAGTTTATGCATATACATGTATACAGGTCAATCCCAATCTCCCAACTCATCCCACCACCACCACCCCATGGCTTCCCACACTTGGTGTCCATACGTGTGTTCTCTACCTCTGTGTCTCTATTTCTTCCCTGCAAACCAGTTCATCTGTACCATTTTTCTAGGTTCCACATATATGCATTAATATACAATATTTGTTTTTCTCTTTCTGACTTACTTCATTCTGTATGACAGTCTCTAGATCCATCGACGTCTCTACACATGACCCAGTTTCATTCCTTCTTATGGCTGAGTAATATTCCATTTTATATATGTACCACATCTTTATCCATTCGTCTGTCTGTGGGTATTTAGGTTGCTTCCATTACCTGGCTATTGCAAATAGTGCTGAAATGAGCATTGTGGTGAATGTGCCTTTTTGATTTATGGTTTTCTCTGGGTATATGCCCAGAAGTGGGATTGCTGGATCATATGGTAATTCTATTTCTAGTTTTTTTAAGGAAACTCCATACTGTACTCCATTTTGACTGTATCAATTTACATTTCCACTACTAGTGGAAGAGGGATCCTTCTGTCCACACCCTCCCCAGAATTTGTTGTTTGTAGATTTTCTGATGATGATGATTCTAACAGGTGTGAGGTGATACCTCATTGTAGTTTTGATTTGCATTTCTCTAATAATTAGTGATGTTGAGCAGCTTTTCCTGCGCGTCTTGGCCATCTGTGTGTCTTCGTTGAAGAAACGTCTCTTTAGATCTTCTGCCCATTTTTCTATTCGGTTGTTTGTTTTTTTAATATTAAGCTGCATGAGCTCTTTATATATATTGGAGATTAAACCTTTGTCCATTGATTCGTTTGCAAATATTTTCGCCCATTCTCAGGGATGGTTTTTGCCATTCCCGTTTTTTTAACAAAAAAAGAAAGAAAGAAAAAGAAGCAGAACACTAATGTGTGTAAAATATGCCTTTTGAAACTGTCGTTTTGAAATATGGACGTCCTTTGAAATTTTTGGTCGATATATGAACCCAGGATTTGTTTTCAGGGCAGGTGTCATTTACAGGCCTGCAATGATTTTGAATATCAACTGACCATTAGCGCTGGGATTAAAGCTGCTGTTGTGTGAAACGGCCACCAGGTGGCAGCAGTTCTCCCTTACCAAATCTGGTTACTGGGGCAACAGAGCCTCAATGGAAGTCGTGTTCTAGATTGGAATTTAGAATGGAATGTGCCAGGAGAAAGCCCCTCAAGTTTGTCTCACTACTTCTTGTTCGTGTTTTTAATTTAATTTCTTATTTTGTATTACAGCAAATTTGATTACAATGTTTGGCTTGTTGTAGGTGTGGAAGATGTGGTTCTTTTACACATATACATATGTCTGTTCTTCCTGGGATCCTTTTCCCATGTACCTTATGACAGAATGTTGAGTAGTCTTCTCTTGGTATTCTGTAGGTCTTTGGTGATTATATATGTCACCTGTGTTTGTATATGTCTGTTAACCCCAATATCATAATGAAACCAATCCTCACACCTTTCCATTGGTGAACCATAAGTTTGTTTAATGAATCTGTGATTGCCCTTCTCTGTGGAAATATCTGCCCTGGTATCCATTTTTCGGTCACACCTATAAGAGATATGATATGATATGTGTCTTTCACTTTTGGACTTCCTCCAAGTCACGTGATTACCTCTAGACACACCTACGGTGCTGCAAATGGCATTGTGTCCTTTTATTCCTTGGCTTCTATTCTGCCTTAGCGAGGTCCATTTTCAACAATGTGATTCCCTGAGGGCTGAGGATTAGCTGACCTGGGTAGCCTGAACCTGCCGGCCGGCCCTCCGCAGGTGTGCCTGGGTTGAGGCCAATATAAACAGCGCTGCAGGCAGCAATAGCCCCTGAAGCTGTGCCTGACTCCATATTCTCTGCCCCATCAGCAGTCTCGGCGCTGTGCTGGTGGGAGGGACTGAGGGGCCACGGCTTTGTGGGTGGCCCGGTGTGAGTGTGTCTCTGCTGGACTTTCTGCAGGAGTTGCCAGGCTTCTACGTGTAAAGAAGAGGATGTGTCACCCATACCTTCCGCTGGAATTTCTCTCCGGACAGAGGTGAGGAAGGAAAAAAGCAGTGGGTGCCGGGATAGGAGGGGTATCTCAGGCAGGGCAATGGAAAGCTTCCAGAAGAGCGCCCAGGGCCAGGACCATCCTGGCTGGCCTGCAGGCACCAAGTTGGCCTGCGTGCTGTCGCTGGTGTGGCTCCACGGCCCTTCCTCTAGGCTTTCATGCCCTTGTACATATTCAGGTGTTTTACCTGGGAATGGTGGGAAAAGTTCAACAGCAGCTGGCCTGGGGCTCAGCTCACGGTTACTCACAGATGCCTCGGCATGGCCCCCAGCTTTGCAATGAGGACGCTCCTTGCATAGGACTGGGCTGCTTGCTCTATGGGAGATGATTCCCCACCTCTAACCAATTTCAGAATTGTTTACCACTGGAGCAAGTGCCCTGATAGGGTTTTCCTCTGTCTAACTGGTGCGTTCAGGTTTTTTTTTTCTTTTTTGGTTCAAGTTAGATTTTATTCCTCTTTTATGTATTTATATATATAAGCATGGAAATAATTCATTCATATAAATACATCTGTGTGAAGGGAAGAACTTTTTTCTGTTTTATTTTTAAATTTTATTTTTTAAAATTTTGAAATTTACTTTTATTTATTTTTTTATACAGCAGGTTACTATTATGTATTTTATGCATATACATGTATACAGGTCAATCCCAATCTCCCAACTCATCCCACCACCACCACCCCATGGCTTCCCACACTTGGTGTCCATACGTGTGTTCTCTACCTCTGTGTCTCTATTTCTTCCCTGCAAACCAGTTCATCTGTACCATTTTTCTAGGTTCCACATATATGCATTAATATACAATATTTGTTTTTCTCTTTCTGACTTACTTCATTCTGTATGACAGTCTCTAGATCCATCGACGTCTCTACACATGACCCAGTTTCATTCCTTCTTATGGCTGAGTAATATTCCATTTTATATATGTACCACATCTTTATCCATTCGTCTGTCTGTGGGTATTTATGTTGCTTCCATTACCTGGCTATTGCAAATAGTGCTGAAATGAGCATTGTGGTGAATGTGCCTTTTTGATTTATGGTTTTCTCTGGGTATATGCCCAGAAGTGGGATTGCTGGATCATATGGTAATTCTATTTCTAGTTTTTTTAAGGAAACTCCATACTGTTCTCCATTTTGACTGTATCAATTTACATTTCCACTACTAGTGGAAGAGGGATCCTTCTGTCCACACCCTCCCCAGAATTTGTTGTTTGTAGATTTTCTGATGATGCCGATTCTAACAGGTGTGAGGTGATACCTCATTGTAGTTTTGATTTGCATTTCTCTAATAATTAGTGATGTTGAGAGCTTTTCCTGTGCGTCTTGGACATCTCTGTGTCTTCGTTGAAGAAACGTCTCTTTAGATCTTCTGCCCATTTTTGTATTGGGTTGTTTGTTTTTTTAATATTAAGCTGCATGAGCTCTTTATATATATTGGAGATTAAACCTTTGTCCATTGATTCGTTTGCAAATATTTTCGCCCATTCTGAGGGATGCTTTTTGCCATTCCCGTTTTTTTAACCAAAAAAGAAAGAAAGAAAAAGAAGCAGAACACTAATGTGTGTAAAATATGCCTTTTGAAACTGTCGTTTTGAAATATGGACGTCCTTTGAATTTTTTGGTCGATATATGAACCCAGGATTTGTTTTCAGGGCAGGTGTCATTTACAGGCCTGCAATGATTTTGAATATCAAGTGACCATTAGCGCTGGGATTAAAGCTGCTGTTGTGTGAAACGGCCACAAGGTGGCAGCAGTTCTCCCTTACCAAATCTGGTTACTGGGGCAACAGAGCCTCAATGGAAGTCGTGTTCTAGATTGGAATTTAGAATGGAATGTGCCAGGAGAAAGCCCCTCAAGTTTGTCTCACTACTTCTTGTTCGTGTTTTTAATTTAATTTTTTATTTTTTATTACAGCAAATTTGATTACAATGTTTGGCTTGTTGTAGGTGTGGAAGATGTGGTTCTTTTACACATATACATATGTCTGCTCTTCCTGGGATCCTTTTCCCATGTACCTTATGACAGAATGTTGAGTAGTCTTCTCTTGGTATTCTGTAGGTCTTTGGTGATTATATATGTCACCTGTGTTTGTATATGTCTGTTAACCGCAGTATCATAATGAAACCAATCCTCACACCTTTCCATTGGTGAACCAAAAGTTTGTTTAATGAATCTGTGATTGCCCTTCTCCATGGAAATATCTGCCCTGGTATCCATTTTTCGGTCACACCTATAAGAGATATGATATGATATGTGTCTTTCACTTTCGGACTTACTACAAGTCACGTGATTACTTGTAGACACACCTACGGTGCTGCAAATGGCATTGTGTCCTTTTATTCCTTGGCGTCTATTCTGCCTTAGCGAAGTCCATTTTAAACAATGTGATTACCTGAAGGCTGAGGATTAGCTGACCTGGGTAGCCCGACCCTGCCGGCCGGCCCTCCCCAGGTGTGCCTGGGTTGAAGTCAATATAAACAGCGCTGCAGGCAGCAATAGCCCCTGAAGCTGTGCCTGACTCCATATTCTCTGCCCCGTCAGCAGTCTCAGGGCTGTGCTGGTGGGAGGGAGTGAGCGGCCACGGCTTTGTGCGTGGGCCGGTGTGAGTGGGTCTCTGCTGGACTTTCTGCAGGAGTTGCCAGGCTGCCACCTGTAAAGAAGAGGATGTGTCACCCATACCTTCTGCTGGAATTTCTCTCTGGACAGAGGTGAGGAAGGAAAAAAGCAGTGGGGGCCGGGGCAGGAGGGGTATCTCAGGCAGGGCAATGGAAAGCTTCCAGAAGAGCGCCCTGGGCTAGGACCATCCTGGCTGGCCTGCAGGCACCAAGTTGGCCTGCGTGCTATCGCTGGTGTGGCTCCACAGCCCTTCCTGTAGGCTTTCAAGCCCTTGTACATATTCAGGTGTTTTACCTGGGAAGGGTGGGAAAAGTTCAACAGCAGCTGGCCTGGGGCTCAGCTCACGGTTACTCACAGATGCCTCGGCATGGCCCCCAGCTTTGCAATGAGGACGCTCCTTGCGTAGGAGTGGGCTGCTGGCTGTATGGGAGATGATTCCCCAAAACAGACCAATTTCAGAATTGTTTACCGCTGGAGAAAGTGCCCTGATAGTGTTTTCCTCTGTATAACTGGTGGGTTCAGGGTTTTTTTTTCTTTTTTGGTTCAAGTTAGATTTTATTCCTCTTTTATGTATTTATAGATATAAGCATGGAATAATTCATTCATATAAATACATCTGTGTGAAGGGAAGAACTTTTTTCTGTTTTATTTTTAAATTTTATTGTTTAAAATTTTGAAATTTAATTTTATTTATTTTTTTATACAGCAGGTTATTATTAGTTATGTATTTTATGCATATACATATATACAGGTCAATCCCAATCTCCCAACTCATCCCACCACCACCACCACCTCATGGCTTCCCACACTTGGTGTCCATACGTGTGTTCTCTATCTCTGTGTCCCTATTTCTTCCCTGCAAACCAGTTCATCTGTACCATTTTTCTAGGTTCCACATATATGCATTAATATACAATATTTGTTTTTCTCTTTCCGACTTACTACATTCTGTATGACAGTCTCTAGATCCATCGACGTCTCTACAAATGACCCAGTTTCATTCCTTCTTATGGCTGAGTAATATTCCATTTTATATATGTACCACATCTTTATCCATTCGTCTGTTTGTGGGTATTTAGGTTGCTTCCATTACCTGGCTATTGTAAATAGTGCTGAAATGAGCATTGTGGTGAATGTGCCTTTTTGATTTATGGTTTTCTCTGGGTATATGCCCAGAAGTGGGATTGCTGGATCATATGGTAATTCTATTTCTAGATTTTTTAAGGAAACTCCATACTGTTCTCCATCGTGACTGTATCAATTTACATTTCCACCACTAGTGGAAGAGGGATCCTTTTGTCCACACCCTCCCCAGAATTTGTTGTTTGTAGATTTTCTGATGATGCCGATTCTAACAGGTGTGAGGTGATACCTCATTGTAGTTTTGATTTGCATTTCTCTAATAATTAGTGATGTTGAGCAGCTTTTCATGTGCGTCTTGGCCATCTCTGTGTCTTCTTTGAAGAAACGTCTCTTTAGATCTTCTGCCCATTTTTGTATTGGGTTGTTTGTTTTTTTAATATTAAGCTGCATGAGCTCTTTATATATATTGGAGATTAAACCTTTGTCCATTGATTCGTTTGCAAATATTTTCGCCCATTCTGAGGGATGCTTTTTGCCATTCCCGTTTTTTTAACAAAAAAAGAAAGAAAGAAAAAGAAGCAGAACACTAATGTGTGTAAAATATGCCTTTTGAAACTGTCGTTTTGAAATATGGACGTCCTTTGAATTTTTTGGTCGATATATGAACCCAGGATTTGTTTTCAGGGCAGGTGTCATTTACAGGCCTGCAATGATTTTGAATATCAACTGACCATTAGTGATGGGATTAAAGCTGCTGTTGTGTGAAACGGCAACAAGGTGGCAGCAGTTCTCCCTTACCAAATCTGGTTACTAGGGCAACAGAGCCTCAATGGAAGTCTTGTTCTAGATTGGAATTTAGAATGGAATGTGCCAGGAGAAAGCCCCTCAAGTTTGTCTCACTACTTCTTGTTCGTGTGTTTAATTTTTTTTATTTTTTATTACAGCAAATTTGATTACAATGTTTGGCTTGTTGTAGATGTGGAAGATGTGGTTCTTTTACACATATACATATGTCTGTTCTTCCTGGGATCCTTTTCCCATGTACCTTATGACAGAATGTTGAGTAGTCTTCTCTTGGTATTCTGTAGGTCTTTGGTGATTATATATGTCACCTGTGTTTGTATATGTCTGTTAACCCCAATATCATAATGAAACCAATCCTCACACCTTTCCATTGGTGAACCATAAGTTTGTTTAATGAATCTGTGATTGCCCTTCTCCGTGGAAATATCTGCCCTGGTATCCATTTTTCGGTCACACCTATAAGAGATATGATATGATATGTGTCTTTCACTTTCTGACTTCCTACAAGTCACGTGATTACCTCTAGACACACCTACGGTGCTGCAAATGGCATTGTGTCCTTTTATTCCTTGGCTTCTATTCTGCCTTAGCGAGGTCCATTTTCAACAATGTGATTCCCTGAGGGCTGAGGATTAGCTGACTTGGGTAGCCTGATTCTGCCGGCCGGCCCTCCCCAGGTGTGCCTGGGTTGAGGTCAATATAAACAGCGCTGCAGGCAGCAATAGCCCCTGAAGCTGTGCCTGACTCCATATTCTCTGCCCCGTCAGCAGTCTCGGGGCTGTGCTGGTGGGAGGGAGTGAGGGGTCACGGTTTTGTGGGTGGCCCGGTGTGAGTGGGTCTCTGCTGGACTTTCTGCAGGAGTTGCCAGGCTTCCACCTGTAAAGAAGAGAATGTGTCACCCATACCTTCCGCTGGAATTTCTCTCCGGACAGAGGTGAGGAAGGAAAAAAGCAGTGGGTGCCAGGACAGGATGGGTATCTCAGGCAGGGCAATGGAAAGCTTCCAGAAGAGCGCCCAGGGCCAGGACCATCCTGGCTGGCCTGCAGGCACCAAGTTGGCCTGCGTGCTGTCGCTGGTGTGGCTCCACGGCCCTTCCTCTAGGCTTTCAAGCCCTTGTACCTATTCAGGTGTTTTACCTGGGAAGGGTGGGAAAACTTCAACAGCAGCTGGCTTGGGGCTCAGCTCACGGTTACTCACAGATGCCTCGGCATGGCCCCCAGCTTTGCAATGAGGACGCTCCTTGCGTAGGAGTGGGCTGCTGGCTGTATGGGAGATGATTCCCCACGTCTGACCAATTTCAGAATTGTTTACCACTGGAGCAAGTGCCCTGATATGGTTATCCTCTGTATAACTGGTGGGTTCAGGTTCTTTTTTTCTTTTTTGGTTCAAGTTAGATTTTATTCCTCTTTTATGTATTTATAGACATAAGCATGGAAATAAATCATTCATATAAATACATCTGTGTGAAGGGAAGACCTTTTTTCTGTTTTATTTTTAAATTTTATTTTTTAAAATTTTGAAATTTAATTTTATTTATCTTTTTATACAGCAGGTTATTATTAGTTATGTATTTTATGCATATATATGTATACAGGTCAATCCCAATCTCCCAACTCATCCCACCACCACCAACTCATGGCTTCCCACACTTGGTGTCCATACGTGTGTTCTCTACCTCTGTGTCTGTATTTCTTCCCTGCAAACCAGTTCATCTGTACCATTTTTCTAGGTTCCACATATATGCATTAATATACAATATTTGTTTTTCTCTTTCTGAGTTACTTCATTCTGTATGACAGTCTCTAGATCCATCGACGTCTCTACAAATGACCCTGTTTCATTCCTTCTTATGGCTGAGTAATATTCCATTTTATATATGTACCACATCTTGATCCATTCGTCTGTCTCTGGGTATTTAGGTTGCTTCCATTACCTGGCTATTGTAAATAGTGCTGAAATGAGCATTGTGGTGAATGTGCCTTTTTGATTTATGGTTTTCTCTGGGTATATGCCCAGAAGTGGGATTGCTGGATCATATGGTAATTCTATTTCTAGTTTTTTTAAGGAAACTCCATACTCTTCTCCATCGTGACTGTATCAATTTACATTTCCACCACTAGTGGAAGAGGGATCCTTTTGTCCACACCCTCCCCAGAATTTGTTGTTTGTAGATTTTCTGATGATGCCGATTCTAACAGGTGTGAGGTGATACCTCATTGTAGTTTTGATTTGCATTTCTCTAATAATTAGTGATGTTGAGCAGCTTTTCATGTGCGTCTTGGCCATCTCTGTGTTTTCTTTGAAGAAACGTCTCTTTAGATCTTCTGCCCAATTTTGTATTGGGTTGTTTGTTTTTTAATATTAACCTGCATGAGCTCTTTATATATATTGGAGATTAAACCTTTGTCCATTGATTCGTTTGCAAATATTTTCGCCCATTCTGAGGGATGCTTTTTGCCATTCCCGTTTTTTTAACAAAAAAAGAAAGAAGAAGAAGCAGAACACTAATATGTGTAAAATATGCCTTTTGAAACTGTCGTTTTGAAATATGGACGTCCTTTGAATTTTTTGGTCGATATATGAACCCAGGATTTGTTTTCAGGGCAGGTGTCATTTACAGGCCTGCAATGATTTTGAATATCAAGTGACCATTAGCGCTGGGATTAAAGCTGCTGTTGTGTGAAACGGCCACCAGGTGGCAGCAGTTCTCCCTTACCAAATCTGGTTACTGGGGCAACAGAGCCTCAATGGAAGTCGTGTTCTAGATTGGAATTTAGAATGGAATGTGCCAGGAGAAAGCCCCTCAAGTTTGTCTCACTACTTCTTGTTCGTGTTTTTAATTTAATTTTTTATTTTTTATTACAGCTAATTTGATTACAATGTTTGGCTTGTTGTAGGTGTGGAAGATGTGGTTCTTTTACACATATACATATGTCTGTTCTTCCTGGCATCCTTTTCCCATGTACCTTATGACAGAATGTTGAGTAGTCTTCTCTTGGTATTCTGTAGGTCTTTGGTGATTATATATGTCACCTGTGTTTGTATATGTCTGTTAACCCCAATATCATAATGAAACCAATCCTCACACCTTTCCATTGGTGAACCATAAGTTTGTTTAATGAATCTGTGATTGCCCTTCTCTGTGGAAATATCTGCCCTGGTATCCATTTTTCGGTAACTCCTATAAGATATATGATATGATATGTGTCTTTCACTTTCTGACTTACTACAAGTCACGTGATTACCTTTAGACACACCTACGGTGCTGCAAATGGCATTGTGTCCTTTTATTCCTTGGCTTCTATTCTGCCTTAGCGAGGTCCATTTTCAACAATGTGATTCCCTGAGGGCTGAGGATTAGCTGACCTGGGTAGCCTGATCCTGCCGGCCGGCCCTCCCCAGGTGTGCCTGGGTTGAGGTCAATATAAACAGCGCTGCAGGCAGCAATAGCCCCTGAAGCTGTGCCTAACTCCATATTCTCTGCCCCGTCAGCAGTCTCGGGGCTGTGCTGGTGGGAGGGAGTGAGGGGCCACTGCTTTGTGGGTGGCCCGGTGTGAGTGGGTCTCTGCTGGACTTTCTGCAGGAGTTGACAGGCTGCCACCTGTAAAGAAGAGGATGTGTCACCCATACCTTCCACTGGAATTTCTCTCCGGACAGAGGTGAGGAAGGAAAAAAGCAGTGGGTGCTGGGATAGGAGGAGTATCTCAGGCAGGGCAATGGAAAGCTTCCAGAAAAGCACCCAGGGCCAGGACCGTCCTGGCTGCCCTGCAGGCACCAAGTTGGCCTGCGTGCTGTCGCTGGTGTGGCTCCACGGCCCTTCCTCTAGGCTTTCAAGCCCTTGTACATATTCAGGTGTTTTACCTGGGAAGGGTGGGAAAAGTTCAACAGCAGCTGGCCTGGGGCTCAGCTCACGGTTACTCACAGATGCCTCGGCATGGCCCCCAACTTTTCAATGAGGACGCTCCTTGCATAGGAGTGGGCTGCTGGCTGTATGGGGGATGATTCCCCACCTCTGACCAATTTCAGAATTGTTTACCACTGGAGCAAGTGCCCTGATAGGGTTTTCCTCTGTATAACTGGTGGGTTCAGGTTTTTTGTTTCTTTTTTGGTTCAAGTTAGATTTTATTCCTCTTTTATGTATTTATTGATATAAGCATGGAAATAATTCATTCATATAAATACATCTGTGTGAAGGGAAGACCTTTTTTTTGTTTTATTTTTAAATTTTATTTTTTAAAATTTTGAAATTTAATTTTATTTATTTTTTTATACAGCAGGTTATTATTAGTTATGTATTTTATGCATATACATGTATACAGGTCAATCCCAATCTCCCAACTCATCCCACCACCACCATCCCATGGCTTCCCACACTTGGTGTCCATACGTGTGTTCTCTACCTCTGTCTCTATTTCTTCCCTGCAAACCAGTTCATCTGTACCATTTTTCTAGGTTCCACATATATGCATTAATATACAATATTTGTTTTTCTCTTTCTGACTTACTTCATTCTGTATGACAGTCTCTAGATCCATCGACGTCTCTACAAATGACCCAGTTTCATTCCTTCTTATAGCTGAGTAATATTCCATTTTATATATGTACCACATCTTTATCCATTCGTCTGTCTGTGGGTATTTAGGTTGCTTCCATTACCTGGCTATTGTAAATAGTGCTGAAATGAGCATTGTGGTGAATGTGCCTTTTTGATTTATGATTTTCTCTGGGTATATGCCCAGAAGTGGGATTGCTGGATCATATGGTAATTCTATTTCTAGTTTTTTTAAGGAAACTCCATACTGTTCTCCATCGTGACTCTATCAATTTACATTTCCACCACTAGTGGAAGAGGGATCCTTTTGTCCACACCCTCCCCAGAATTTGTTGTTTGTAGATTTTCTGATGATGCCGATTCTAACAGGTGTGAGGTGATAACTCATTGTAGTTTTGATTTGCATTTCTCTAATAATTAGTGATGTTGAGCAGCTTTTCATGTGCCTCTTGGCCATCTGTGTGTCTTCTTTGAAGAAACGTCTCTTTAGATCTTCTGCCCATTTTTGTATTGGGTTGTTTGTTTTTTTAATATTAAGCTGCATGAGCTCTTTATATATATTGGAGATTAAACCTTTGTCCATTGATTCGTTTGCAAATATTTTCGCCCATTCTGAGGGATGCTTTTTGCCATTCCCGTTTTTTTAACAAAAAAAGAAAGAAAGAAAAAGAAGCAGAACACTAATGTGTGTAAAATATGCCTTTTGAAACTGTCGTTTTGAAATATGGACGTCCTTTGAAATTTTTGGTCGATATATGAACCCAGGATTTGTTTTCAGGGCAGGTGTCATTTACAGGCCTGCAATGATTTTGAATATCAACTGACCATTAGCGCTGGGATTAAAGCTGCTGTTGTGTGAAACGGCCACAAGGTGGCAGCAGTTCTCCCTTACCAAATCTGGTTACTGGGGCAACAGAGCCTCAATGGAAGTCGTGTTCTAGATTGGAATTTAGAATGGAATGTGCCAGGAGAAAGCCCCTCAAGTTTGTCTCACTACTTCTTGTTCGTGTTTTTAATTTAATTTTTTATTTTTTATTACAGCAAATTTGATTACAATGTTTGGCTTGTTGTAGGTGTGGAAGATGTGGTTCTTTTACACATATACATATGTCTGTTCTTCCTGGGATCCTTTTCCCATGTACCTTATGACAGAATGTTGAGTAGTCTTCTCTTGGTATTCTGTAGGTCTTTGGTGATTATATATGTCACCTGTGTTTGTATATGTCTGTTAACCCCAATATCATAATGAAACCAATCCTCACACCTTTCCATTGGTGAACCATAAGTTTGTTTAATGAATCTGTGATTGCCCTTCTCTGTGGAAATATCTGCCCTGGTATCCATTTTTCGGTAACTCCTATAAGATATATGATATGATATGTGTCTTTCACTTTCTGACTTCCTACAAGTCACGTGATTACCTCTAGACACACCTACGGTGCTGCAAATGGCATTGTGTCCTTTTATTCCTTGGCTTCTATTCTGCCTTAGCGAGGTCCATTTTCAACAATGTGATTCCCTGAGGGCTGAGGATTAGCTGACCTGAGTAGCCTGATCCTGCCGGCCGGCCCTCCCCAGGTGTGCCTGGGTTGAGGTCAATATAAACAGTGCTGCAGGCAGCAATAGCCCCTGAAGCTGTGCCTGACTCCATATTCTCTGCCCCGTCAGCAGTCTTGGGGCTGTGCTGGTGGGAGGGAGTGAGGGGCCACTGCTTTGTGGGTGGCCCGGTGTGAGTGGGTCTCTGCTGGACTTTCTGCAGGAGTTGCCAGGCTGCCACCTGTAAAGAAGAGGATGTGTCACCCATACCTTCCACTGGAATTTCTCTCCGTACAGAGGTGAGGAAGGAAAAAAGCAGTGGGTGCTGGGATAGGAGGGGTATCTCAGGCAGGGCAATGGAAAGCTTCCAGAAGAGCGCCCAGGGCCAGGACCATCCTGGCTGGCCTGCAGGCACCAAGTTGGCCTGCGTGCTGTCGCTGGTGTGGCTCCACGGCCCTTCCTCTAGGCTTTCAAGCCCTTGTACATATTCAGGTGTTTTACCTGGGAAGGGTGGGAAAAGTTCAACAGCAGCTGGCCTGGGGCTCAGCTCACGGTTATTCACAGATGCCTCGGCATGGCCCCCAACTTTTCAATGAGGACGCTCCTTGCGTAGGAGTGGGCTGCTGGCTGTATGGGAGATGATTCACCACCTCTGACCAATTTCAGAATTGTTAACCACTGGAGCAAGTGCCCTGATAGGGTTTTCCTCTGTATAACTGGTGGGTTCAGGTTTTTTGTTTCTTTTTTGGTTCAAGTTAGATTTTATTCCTCTTTTATGTATTTATTGATATAAGCATGGAAATAATTCATTCATATAAATACATCTGTGTGAAGGGAAGACCTTTTTTCTGTTTTATTTTTAAATTTTATTTTTTAAAATTTTGAAATTTAATTTTATTTATTTTTTTATACAGCAGGTTATTATTAGTTATGTATTTTATGCATATACATGTATACAGGTCAATCCCAATCTCCCAACTCATCCCACCACCACCATCCCATGGCTTCCCACACTTGGTGTCCATACGTGTGTTCTCTACCTCTGTGTCTCTATTTCTTCCCTGCAAACCAGTTCATCTGTACCATTTTTCTAGGTTCCACATATATGCATTAATATACAATATTTGTTTTTCTCTTTCTGACTTACTTCATTCTGTATGACAGTCTCTAGATCCATCGACGTCTCTACAAATGACCCAGTTTCATTCCTTCTTATAGCTGAGTAATATTCCATTTTATATATGTACCACATCTTTATCCATTCGTCTGTCTGTGGGTATTTAGGTTGCTTCCATTACCTGGCTATTGTAAATAGTGCTGAAATGAGCATTGTGGTGAATGTGCCTTTTTGATTTATGGTTTTCTCTGGGTATATGCCCAGAAGTGGGATTGCTGGATCATATGGTAATTCTATTTCTAGTTTTTTTAAGGAAACTCCATACTGTTCTCCATCGTGACTGTATCAATTTACATTTCCACCACTAGTGGAAGAGGGATCCTTTTGTCCACACCCTCCCCAGAATTTGTTGTTTGTAGATTTTCTGATGATGCCGATTCTAACAGGTGTGAGGTGATAACTCATTGTAGTTTTGATTTGCATTTCTCTAATAATTAGTGATGTTGAGCAGCTTTTCATGTGCCTCTTGGCCATCTGTGTGTCTTCTTTGAAGAAACGTCTCTTTAGATCTTCTGCCCATTTTTGTATTGGGTTTTTTGTTTTTTTAATATTAAGCTGCATGAGCTCTTTATATATATTGGAGATTAAACCTTTGTCCATTGATTCGTTTGCAAATATTTTCGCCCATTCTGAGGGATGCTTTTTGCCATTCCCGTTTTTTTAACAAAAAAAGAAAGAAAGAAAAAGAAGCAGAACACTAATGTGTGTAAAATATGCCTTTTGAAACTGTCGTTTTGAAATATGGACGTCCTTTGAAATTTTTGGTCGATATATGAACCCAGGATTTGTTTTCAGGGCAGGTGTCATTTACAGGCCTGCAATGATTTTGAATATCAACTGACCATTAGCGCTGGGATTAAAGCTGCTGTTGTGTGAAACGGCCACAAGGTGGCAGCAGTTCTCCCTTACCAAATCTGGTTACTGGGGCAACAGAGCCTCAATGGAAGTCGTGTTCTAGATTGGAATTTAGAATGGAATGTGCCAGGAGAAAGCCCCTCAAGTTTGTCTCACTACTTCTTGTTCGTGTTTTTAATTTAATTTTTTATTTTTTATTACAGCAAATTTGATTACAATGTTTGGCTTGTTGTAGGTGTGGAAGATGTGGTTCTTTTACACATATACATATGTCTGTTCTTCCTGGGATCCTTTTCCCATGTACCTTATGACAGAATGTTGAGTAGTCTTCTCTTGGTATTCTGTAGGTCTTTGGTGATTATATATGTCACCTGTGTTTGTATATGTCTGTTAACCCCAATATCATAATGAAACCAATCCTCACACCTTTCCATTGGTGAACCATAAGTTTGTTTAATGAATCTGTGATTGCCCTTCTCTGTGGAAATATCTGCCCTGGTATCCATTTTTCGGTAACTCCTATAAGATATATGATATGATATGTGTCTTTCACTTTCTGACTTCCTACAAGTCACGTGATTACCTCTAGACACACCTACGGTGCTGCAAATGGCATTGTGTCCTTTTATTCCTTGGCTTCTATTCTGCCTTAGCGAGGTCCATTTTCAACAATGTGATTCCCTGAGGGCTGAGGATTAGCTGACCTGAGTAGCCTGATCCTGCCGGCCGGCCCTCCCCAGGTGTGCCTGGGTTGAGGTCAATATAAACAGTGCTGCAGGCAGCAATAGCCCCTGAAGCTGTGCCTGACTCCATATTCTCTGCCCCGTCAGCAGTCTCGGGGCTGTGCTGGTGGGAGGGAGTGAGGGGCCACTGCTTTGTGGGTGGCCCGGTGTGAGTGGGTCTCTGCTGGACTTTCTGCAGGAGTTGCCAGGCTGCCACCTGTAAAGAAGAGGATGTGTCACCCATACCTTCCACTGGAATTTCTCTCCGTACAGAGGTGAGGAAGGAAAAAAGCAGTGGGTGCTGGGATAGGAGGGGTATCTCAGGCAGGGCAATGGAAAGCTTCCAGAAGAGCGCCCAGGGCCAGGACCATCCTGGCTGGCCTGCAGGCACCAAGTTGGCCTGCGTGCTGTCGCTGGTGTGGCTCCACGGCCCTTCCTCTAGGCTTTCAAGCCCTTGTACATATTCAGGTGTTTTACCTGGGAAGGGTGGGAAAAGTTCAACAGCAGCTGGCCTGGGGCTCAGCTCACGGTTATTCACAGATGCCTCGGCATGGCCCCCAACTTTTCAATGAGGACGCTCCTTGCGTAGGAGTGGGCTGCTGGCTGTATGGGAGATGATTCACCACCTCTGACCAATTTCAGAATTGTTTACCACTGGAGCAAGTGCCCTGATAGGGTTTTCCTCTGTATAACTGGTGGGTTCAGGTTTTTTGTTTCTTTTTTGGTTCAAGTTAGATTTTATTCCTCTTTTATGTATTTATTGATATAAGCATGGAAATAATTCATTCATATAAATACATCTGTGTGAAGGGAAGACCTTTTTTCTGTTTTATTTTTAAATTTTATTTTTTAAAATTTTGAAATTTAATTTTATTTATTTTTTTATACAGCAGGTTATTATTAGTTATGTATTTTATGCATATACATGTATACAGGTCAATCCCAATCTCCCAACTCATCCCACCACCACCATCCCATGGCTTCCCACACTTGGTGTCCATACGTGTGTTCTCTACCTCTGTGTCTCTATTTCTTCCCTGCAAACCAGTTCATCTGTACCATTTTTCTAGGTTCCACATATATGCATTAATATACAATATTTGTTTTTCTCTTTCTGACTTACTTCATTCTGTATGACAGTCTCTAGATCCATCGACGTCTCTACACATGACCCAGTTTCATTCCTTCTTATGGCTGAGTAATATTCCATTTTATATATGTACCACATCTTTATCCATTCGTCTGTCTGTGGGTATTTAGGTTGCTTCCATTACCTGGCTATTGCAAATAGTGCTGAAATGAGCATTGTGGTGAATGTGCCTTTTTGATTTATGGTTTTCTCTGGGTATATGCCCAGAAGTGGGATTGCTGGATCATATGGTAATTCTATTTCTAGTTTTTTTAAGGAAACTCCATACTGTACTCCATTTTGACTGTATCAATTTACATTTCCACTACTAGTGGAAGAGGGATCCTTCTGTCCACACCCTCCCCAGAATTTGTTGTTTGTAGATTTTCTGATGATGATGATTCTAACAGGTGTGAGGTGATACCTCATTGTAGTTTTGATTTGCATTTCTCTAATAATTAGTGATGTTGAGCAGCTTTTCCTGCGCGTCTTGGACATCTCTGTGTCTTCGTTGAAGAAACGTCTCTTTAGATCTTCTGCCCATTTTTCTATTCGGTTGTTTGTTTTTTTAATATTAAGCTGCATGAGCTCTTTATATATATTGGAGATTAAACCTTTGTCCATTGATTCGATTGCAAATATTTTCGCCCATTCTCAGGGATGGTTTTTGCCATTCCCGTTTTTTTAACAAAAAAAGAAAGAAAGAAAAAGAAGCAGAACACTAATGTGTGTAAAATATGCCTTTTGAAACTGTCGTTTTGAAATATGGACGTCCTTTGAAATTTTTGGTCGATATATGAACCCAGGATTTGTTTTCAGGGCAGGTGTCATTTACAGGCCTGCAATGATTTTGAATATCAACTGACCATTAGCGCTGGGATTAAAGCTGCTGTTGTGTGAAACGGCCACAAGGTGGCAGCAGTTCTCCCTTACCAAATCTGGTTACTGGGGCAACAGAGCCTCAATGGAAGTCGTGTTCTAGATTGGAATTTAGAATGGAATGTGCCAGGAGAAAGCCCCTCAAGTTTGTCTCACTACTTGTTGTTCGTGTTTTTAATTTAATTTTTTATTTTTTATTACAGCAAATTTGATTACAATGTTTGGCTTGTTGTAGGTGTGGAAGATGTGGTTCTTTTACACATATACATATGTCTGTTCTTCCTGGGATCCTTTTCCCATGTACCTTATGACAGAATGTTGAGTAGTCTTCTCTTGGTATTCTGTAGGTCTTTGGTGATTATATATGTCACCTGTGTTTGTATATGTCTGTTAACCCCAATATCATAATGAAACCAATCCTCACACCTTTCCATTGGTGAACCATAAGTTTGTTTAATGAATCTGTGATTGCCCTTCTCTGTGGAAATATCTGCCCTGGTATCCATTTTTCGGTCACACCTATAAGAGATATGATATGATATGTGTCTTTCACTTTTGGACTTCCTCCAAGTCACGTGATTACCTCTAGACACACCTACGGTGCTGCAAATGGCATTGTGTCCTTTTATTCCTTGGCTTCTATTCTGCCTTAGCGAGGTCCATTTTCAACAATGTGATTCCCTGAGGGCTGAGGATTAGCTGACCTGGGTAGCCTGAACCTGCCGGCCGGCCCTCCGCAGGTGTGCCTGGGTTGAGGCCAATATAAACAGCGCTGCAGGCAGCAATAGCCCCTGAAGCTGTGCCTGACTCCATATTCTCTGCCCCATCAGCAGTCTCGGCGCTGTGCTGGTGGGAGGGACTGAGGGGCCACGGCTTTGTGGGTGGCCCGGTGTGAGTGTGTCTCTGCTGGACTTTCTGCAGGAGTTTCCAGGCTTCTACGTGTAAAGAAGAGGATGTGTCACCCATACCTTCCGCTGGAATTTCTCTCCGGACAGAGGTGAGGAAGGAAAAAAGCAGTGGGTGCCGGGATAGGAGGGGTATCTCAGGCAGGGCAATGGAAAGCTTCCAGAAGAGCGCCCAGGGCCAGGACCATCCTGGCTGGCCTGCAGGCACCAAGTTGGCCTGCGTGCTGTCGCTGGTGTGGCTCCACGGCCCTTCCTCTAGGCTTTCAAGCCCTTGTACATATTCAGGTGTTTTACCTGGGAATGGTGGGAAAAGTTCAACAGCAGCTGGCCTGGGGCTCAGCTCACGGTTACTCACAGATGCCTCGGCATGGCCCCCAGCTTTGCAATGAGGACGCTCCTTGCATAGGACTGGGCTGCTTGCTCTATGGGAGATGATTCCCCACCTCTAACCAATTTCAGAATTGTTTACCACTGGAGCAAGTGCCCTGATAGGGTTTTCCTCTGTCTAACTGGTGCGTTCAGGTTTTTTTTTTCTTTTTTGGTTCAAGTTAGATTTTATTCCTCTTTTATGTATTTATAGATATAAGCATGGAAATAATTCATTCATATAAATACATCTGTGTGAAGGGAAGAACTTTTTTCTGTTTTATTTTTAAATTTTATTTTTTAAAATTTTGAAATTTACTTTTATTTATTTTTTTATACAGCAGGTTACTATTATGTATTTTATGCATATACATGTATACAGGTCAATCCCAATCTCCCAACTCATCCCACCACCACCACCCCATGGCTTCCCACACTTGGTGTCCATACGTGTGTTCTCTACCTCTGTGTCTCTATTTCTTCCCTGCAAACCAGTTCATCTGTACCATTTTTCTAGGTTCCACATATATGCATTAATATACAATATTTGTTTTTCTCTTTCTGACTTACTTCATTCTGTATGACAGTCTCTAGATCCATCGACGTCTCTACACATGACCCAGTTTCATTCCTTCTTATGGCTGAGTAATATTCCATTTTATATATGTACCACATCTTTATCCATTCGTCTGTCTGTGGGTATTTATGTTGCTTCCATTACCTGGCTATTGCAAATAGTGCTGAAATGAGCATTGTGGTGAATGTGCCTTTTTGATTTATGGTTTTCTCTGGGTATATGCCCAGAAGTGGGATTGCTGGATCATATGGTAATTCTATTTCTAGTTTTTTTAAGGAAACTCCATACTGTTCTCCATTTTGACTGTATCAATTTACATTTCCACTACTAGTGGAAGAGGGATCCTTCTGTCCACACCCTCCCCAGAATTTGTTGTTTGTAGATTTTCTGATGATGCCGATTCTAACAGGTGTGAGGTGATACCTCATTGTAGTTTTGATTTGCATTTCTCTAATAATTAGTGATGTTGAGAGCTTTTCCTGTGCGTCTTGGACATCTCTGTGTCTTCGTTGAAGAAACGTCTCTTTAGATCTTCTGCCCATTTTTGTATTGGGTTGTTTGTTTTTTTAATATTAAGCTGCATGAGCTCTTTATATATATTGGAGATTAAACCTTTGTCCATTGATTCGTTTGCAAATATTTTCGCCCATTCTGAGGGATGCTTTTTGCCATTCCCGTTTTTTTAACAAAAAAAGAAAGAAAGAAAAAGAAGCAGAACACTAATGTGTGTAAAATATGCCTTTTGAAACTGTCGTTTTGAAATATGGACGTCCTTTGAATTTTTTGGTCGATATATGAACCCAGGATTTGTTTTCAGGGCAGGTGTCATTTACAGGCCTGCAATGATTTTGAATATCAAGTGACCATTAGCGCTGGGATTAAAGCTGCTGTTGTGTGAAACGGCCACAAGGTGGCAGCAGTTCTCCCTTACCAAATCTGGTTACTGGGGCAACAGAGCCTCAATGGAAGTCGTGTTCTAGATTGGAATTTAGAATGGAATGTGCCAGGAGAAAGCCCCTCAAGTTTGTCTCACTACTTCTTGTTCGTGTTTTTAATTTAATTTTTTATTTTTTATTACAGCAAATTTGATTACAATGTTTGGCTTGTTGTAGGTGTGGAAGATGTGGTTCTTTTACACATATACATATGTCTGCTCTTCCTGGCATCCTTTTCCCATGTACCTTATGACAGAATGTTGAGTAGTCTTCTCTTGGTATTCTGTAGGTCTTTGGTGATTATATATGTCACCTGTGTTTGTATATGTCTGTTAACCGCAGTATCATAATGAAACCAATCCTCACACCTTTCCATTGGTGAACCAAAAGTTTGTTTAATGAATCTGTGATTGCCCTTCTCCATGGAAATATCTGCCCTGGTATCCATTTTTCGGTCACACCTATAAGAGATATGATATGATATGTGTCTTTCACTTTCGGACTTACTACAAGTCACGTGATTACCTGTAGACACACCTACGGTGCTGCAAATGGCATTGTGTCCTTTTATTCCTTGGCGTCTATTCTGCCTTAGCGAAGTCCATTTTAAACAATGTGATTACCTGAAGGCTGAGGATTAGCTGACCTGGGTAGCCCGACCCTGCCGGCCGGCCCTCCCCAGGTGTGCCTGGGTTGAAGTCAATATAAACAGCGCTGCAGGCAGCAATAGCCCCTGAAGCTGTGCCTGACTCCATATTCTCTGCCCCGTCAGCAGTCTCAGGGCTGTGCTGGTGGGAGGGAGTGAGCGGCCACGGCTTTGTGCGTGGGCCGGTGTGAGTGGGTCTCTGCTGGACTTTCTGCAGGAGTTGCCAGGCTGCCACCTGTAAAGAAGAGGATGTGTCACCCATACCTTCTGCTGGAATTTCTCTCTGGACAGAGGTGAGGAAGGAAAAAAGCAGTGGGGGCCGGGGCAGGAGGGGTATCTCAGGCAGGGCAATGGAAAGCTTCCAGAAGAGCGCCCTGGGCTAGGACCATCCTGGCTGGCCTGCAGGCACCAAGTTGGCCTGCGTGCTATCGCTGGTGTGGCTCCACAGCCCTTCCTGTAGGCTTTCAAGCCCTTGTACATATTCAGGTGTTTTACCTGGGAAGGGTGGGAAAAGTTCAACAGCAGCTGGCCTGGGGCTCAGCTCACGGTTACTCACAGATGCCTCGGCATGGCCCCCAGCTTTGCAATGAGGACGCTCCTTGCGTAGGAGTGGGCTGCTGGCTGTATGGGAGATGATTCCCCAAAACAGACCAATTTCAGAATTGTTTACCGCTGGAGAAAGTGCCCTGATAGTGTTTTCCTCTGTATAACTGGTGGGTTCAGGGTTTTTTTTTCTTTTTTGGTTCAAGTTAGATTTTATTCCTCTTTTATGTATTTATAGATATAAGCATGGAATAATTCATTCATATAAATACATCTGTGTGAAGGGAAGAACTTTTTTCTGTTTTATTTTTAAATTTTATTGTTTAAAATTTTGAAATTTAATTTTATTTATTTTTTTATACAGCAGGTTATTATTAGTTATGTATTTTATGCATATACATATATACAGGTCAATCCCAATCTCCCAACTCATCCCACCACCACCACCACCTCATGGCTTCCCACACTTGGTGTCCATACGTGTGTTCTCTATCTCTGTGTCCCTATTTCTTCCCTGCAAACCAGTTCATCTGTACCATTTTTCTAGGTTCCACATATATGCATTAATATACAATATTTGTTTTTCTCTTTCCGACTTACTACATTCTGTATGACAGTCTCTAGATCCATCGACGTCTCTACAAATGACCCAGTTTCATTCCTTCTTATGGCTGAGTAATATTCCATTTTATATATGTACCACATCTTTATCCATTCGTCTGTTTGTGGGTATTTAGGTTGCTTCCATTACCTGGCTATTGTAAATAGTGCTGAAATGAGCATTGTGGTGAATGTGCCTTTTTGATTTATGGTTTTCTCTGGGTATATGCCCAGAAGTGGGATTGCTGGATCATATGGTAATTCTATTTCTAGATTTTTTAAGGAAACTCCATACTGTTCTCCATCGTGACTGTATCAATTTACATTTCCACCACTAGTGGAAGAGGGATCCTTTTGTCCACACCCTCCCCAGAATTTGTTGTTTGTAGATTTTCTGATGATGCCGATTCTAACAGGTGTGAGGTGATACCTCATTGTAGTTTTGATTTGCATTTCTCTAATAATTAGTGATGTTGAGCAGCTTTTCATGTGCGTCTTGGCCATCTCTGTGTCTTCTTTGAAGAAACGTCTCTTTAGATCTTCTGCCCATTTTTGTATTGGGTTGTTTGTTTTTTTAATATTAAGCTGCATGAGCTCTTTATATATATTGGAGATTAAACCTTTGTCCATTGATTCGTTTGCAAATATTTTCGCCCATTCTGAGGGATGCTTTTTGCCATTCCCGTTTTTTTAACAAAAAAAGAAAGAAAGAAAAAGAAGCAGAACACTAATGTGTGTAAAATATGCCTTTTGAAACTGTCGTTTTGAAATATGGACGTCCTTTGAATTTTTTGGTCGATATATGAACCCAGGATTTGTTTTCAGGGCAGGTGTCATTTACAGGCCTGCAATGATTTTGAATATCAACTGACCATTAGTGATGGGATTAAAGCTGCTGTTGTGTGAAACGGCAACAAGGTGGCAGCAGTTCTCCCTTACCAAATCTGGTTACTAGGGCAACAGAGCCTCAATGGAAGTCTTGTTCTAGATTGGAATTTAGAATGGAATGTGCCAGGAGAAAGCCCCTCAAGTTTGTCTCACTACTTCTTGTTCGTGTGTTTAATTTTTTTTATTTTTTATTACAGCAAATTTGATTACAATGTTTGGCTTGTTGTAGATGTGGAAGATGTGGTTCTTTTACACATATACATATGTCTGTTCTTCCTGGGATCCTTTTCCCATGTACCTTATGACAGAATGTTGAGTAGTCTTCTCTTGGTATTCTGTAGGTCTTTGGTGATTATATATGTCACCTGTGTTTGTATATGTCTGTTAACCCCAATATCATAATGAAACCAATCCTCACACCTTTCCATTGGTGAACCATAAGTTTGTTTAATGAATCTGTGATTGCCCTTCTCCGTGGAAATATCTGCCCTGGTATCCATTTTTCGGTCACACCTATAAGAGATATGATATGATATGTGTCTTTCACTTTCTGACTTCCTACAAGTCACGTGATTACCTCTAGACACACCTACGGTGCTGCAAATGGCATTGTGTCCTTTTATTCCTTGGCTTCTATTCTGCCTTAGCGAGGTCCATTTTCAACAATGTGATTCCCTGAGGGCTGAGGATTAGCTGACTTGGGTAGCCTGATTCTGCCGGCCGGCCCTCCCCAGGTGTGCCTGGGTTGAGGTCAATATAAACAGCGCTGCAGGCAGCAATAGCCCCTGAAGCTGTGCCTGACTCCATATTCTCTGCCCCGTCAGCAGTCTCGGGGCTGTGCTGGTGGGAGGGAGTGAGGGGTCACGGTTTTGTGGGTGGCCCGGTGTGAGTGGGTCTCTGCTGGACTTTCTGCAGGAGTTGCCAGGCTTCCACCTGTAAAGAAGAGAATGTGTCACCCATACCTTCCGCTGGAATTTCTCTCCGGACAGAGGTGAGGAAGGAAAAAAGCAGTGGGTGCCAGGACAGGATGGGTATCTCAGGCAGGGCAATGGAAAGCTTCCAGAAGAGCGCCCAGGGCCAGGACCATCCTGGCTGGCCTGCAGGCACCAAGTTGGCCTGCGTGCTGTCGCTGGTGTGGCTCCACGGCCCTTCCTCTAGGCTTTCAAGCCCTTGTACCTATTCAGGTGTTTTACCTGGGAAGGGTGGGAAAACTTCAACAGCAGCTGGCTTGGGGCTCAGCTCACGGTTACTCACAGATGCCTCGGCATGGCCCCCAGCTTTGCAATGAGGACGCTCCTTGCGTAGGAGTGGGCTGCTGGCTGTATGGGAGATGATTCCCCACGTCTGACCAATTTCAGAATTGTTTACCACTGGAGCAAGTGCCCTGATATGGTTATCCTCTGTATAACTGGTGGGTTCAGGTTCTTTTTTTCTTTTTTGGTTCAAGTTAGATTTTATTCCTCTTTTATGTATTTATAGACATAAGCATGGAAATAAATCATTCATATAAATACATCTGTGTGAAGGGAAGACCTTTTTTCTGTTTTATTTTTAAATTTTATTTTTTAAAATTTTGAAATTTAATTTTATTTATCTTTTTATACAGCAGGTTATTATTAGTTATGTATTTTATGCATATATATGTATACAGGTCAATCCCAATCTCCCAACTCATCCCACCACCACCAACTCATGGCTTCCCACACTTGGTGTCCATACGTGTGTTCTCTACCTCTGTGTCTGTATTTCTTCCCTGCAAACCAGTTCATCTGTACCATTTTTCTAGGTTCCACATATATGCATTAATATACAATATTTGTTTTTCTCTTTCTGAGTTACTTCATTCTGTATGACAGTCTCTAGATCCATCGACGTCTCTACAAATGACCCTGTTTCATTCCTTCTTATGGCTGAGTAATATTCCATTTTATATATGTACCACATCTTGATCCATTCGTCTGTCTCTGGGTATTTAGGTTGCTTCCATTACCTGGCTATTGTAAATAGTGCTGAAATGAGCATTGTGGTGAATGTGCCTTTTTGATTTATGGTTTTCTCTGGGTATATGCCCAGAAGTGGGATTGCTGGATCATATGGTAATTCTATTTCTAGTTTTTTTAAGGAAACTCCATACTGTTCTCCATCGTGACTGTATCAATTTACATTTCCACCACTAGTGGAAGAGGGATCCTTTTGTCCACACCCTCCCCAGAATTTGTTGTTTGTAGATTTTCTGATGATGCCGATTCTAACAGGTGTGAGGTGATACCTCATTGTAGTTTTGATTTGCATTTCTCTAATAATTAGTGATGTTGAGCAGCTTTTCATGTGCGTCTTGGCCATCTCTGTGTTTTCTTTGAAGAAACGTCTCTTTAGATCTTCTGCCCAATTTTGTATTGGGTTGTTTGTTTTTTAATATTAACCTGCATGAGCTCTTTATATATATTGGAGATTAAACCTTTGTCCATTGATTCGTTTGCAAATATTTTCGCCCATTCTGAGGGATGCTTTTTGCCATTCCCATTTTTTTAACAAAAAAAGAAAGAAGAAGAAGCAGAACACTAATATGTGTAAAATATGCCTTTTGAAACTGTCGTTTTGAAATATGGACGTCCTTTGAATTTTTTGGTCGATATATGAACCCAGGATTTGTTTTCAGGGCAGGTGTCATTTACAGGCCTGCAATGATTTTGAATATCAAGTGACCATTAGCGCTGGGATTAAAGCTGCTGTTGTGTGAAACGGCCACCAGGTGGCAGCAGTTCTCCCTTACCAAATCTGGTTACTGGGGCAACAGAGCCTCAATGGAAGTCGTGTTCTAGATTGGAATTTAGAATGGAATGTGCCAGGAGAAAGCCCCTCAAGTTTGTCTCACTACTTCTTGTTCGTGTTTTTAATTTAATTTTTTATTTTTTATTACAGCTAATTTGATTACAATGTTTGGCTTGTTGTAGGTGTGGAAGATGTGGTTCTTTTACACATATACATATGTCTGTTCTTCCTGGCATCCTTTTCCCATGTACCTTATGACAGAATGTTGAGTAGTCTTCTCTTGGTATTCTGTAGGTCTTTGGTGATTATATATGTCACCTGTGTTTGTATATGTCTGTTAACCCCAATATCATAATGAAACCAATCCTCACACCTTTCCATTGGTGAACCATAAGTTTGTTTAATGAATCTGTGATTGCCCTTCTCTGTGGAAATATCTGCCCTGGTATCCATTTTTCGGTAACTGCTATAAGATATATGATATGATATGTGTCTTTCACTTTCTGACTTACTACAAGTCACGTGATTACCTTTAGACACACCTACGGTGCTGCAAATGGCATTGTGTCCTTTTATTCCTTGGCTTCTATTCTGCCTTAGCGAGGTCCATTTTCAACAATGTGATTCCCTGAGGGCTGAGGATTAGCTGACCTGGGTAGCCTGATCCTGCCGGCCGGCCCTCCCCAGGTGTGCCTGGGTTGAGGTCAATATAAACAGCGCTGCAGGCAGCAATAGCCCCTGAAGCTGTGCCTAACTCCATATTCTCTGCCCCGTCAGCAGTCTCGGGGCTGTGCTGGTGGGAGGGAGTGAGGGGCCACTGCTTTGTGGGTGGCCCGGTGTGAGTGGGTCTCTGCTGGACTTTCTGCAGGAGTTGACAGGCTGCCACCTGTAAAGAAGAGGATGTGTCACCCATACCTTCCACTGGAATTTCTCTCCGGACAGAGGTGAGGAAGGAAAAAAGCAGTGGGTGCTGGGATAGGAGGAGTATCTCAGGCAGGGCAATGGAAAGCTTCCAGAAAAGCGCCCAGGGCCAGGACCCTCCTGGCTGCCCTGCAGGCACCAAGTTGGCCTGCATGCTGTCGCTGGTGTGGCTCCACGGCCCTTCCTCTAGGCTTTCAAGCCCTTGTACATATTCAGGTGTTTTACCTGGGAAGGGTGGGAAAAGTTCAACAGCAGCTGGCCTGGGGCTCAGCTCACGGTTACTCACAGATGCCTCGGCATGGCCCCCAACTTTTCAATGAGGACGCTCCTTGCATAGGAGTGGGCTGCTGGCTGTATGGGGGATGATTCCCCACCTCTGACCAATTTCAGAATTGTTTACCACTGGAGCAAGTGCCCTGATAGGGTTTTCCTCTGTATAACTGGTGGGTTCAGGTTTTTTGTTTCTTTTTTGGTTCAAGTTAGATTTTATTCCTCTTTTATGTATTTATTGATATAAGCATGGAAATAATTCATTCATATAAATACATCTGTGTGAAGGGAAGACCTTTTTTTTGTTTTATTTTTAAATTTTATTTTTTAAAATTTTGAAATTTAATTTTATTTATTTTTTTATACAGCAGGTTATTATTAGTTATGTATTTTATGCATATACATGTATACAGGTCAATCCCAATCTCCCAACTCATCCCACCACCACCATCCCATGGCTTCCCACACTTGGTGTCCATACGTGTGTTCTCTACCTCTGTGTCTCTATTTCTTCCCTGCAAACCAGTTCATCTGTACCATTTTTCTAGGTTCCACATATATGCATTAATATACAATATTTGTTTTTCTCTTTCTGACTTACTTCATTCTGTATGACAGTCTCTAGATCCATCGACGTCTCTACAAATGACCCAGTTTCATTCCTTCTTATAGCTGAGTAATATTCCATTTTATATATGTACCACATCTTTATCCATTCGTCTGTCTGTGGGTATTTAGGTTGCTTCCATTACCTGGCTATTGTAAATAGTGCTGAAATGAGCATTGTGGTGAATGTGCCTTTTTGATTTATGATTTTCTCTGGGTATATGCCCAGAAGTGGGATTGCTGGATCATATGGTAATTCTATTTCTAGTTTTTTTAAGGAAACTCCATACTGTTCTCCATCGTGACTCTATCAATTTACATTTCCACCACTAGTGGAAGAGGGATCCTTTTGTCCACACCCTCCCCAGAATTTGTTGTTTGTAGATTTTCTGATGATGCCGATTCTAACAGGTGTGAGGTGATAACTCATTGTAGTTTTGATTTGCATTTCTCTAATAATTAGTGATGTTGAGCAGCTTTTCATGTGCCTCTTGGCCATCTGTGTGTCTTCTTTGAAGAAACGTCTCTTTAGATCTTCTGCCCATTTTTGTATTGGGTTGTTTGTTTTTTTAATATTAAGCTGCATGAGCTCTTTATATATATTGGAGATTAAACCTTTGTCCATTGATTCGTTTGCAAATATTTTCGCCCATTCTGAGGGATGCTTTTTGCCATTCCCGTTTTTTTAACAAAAAAAGAAAGAAAGAAAAAGAAGCAGAACACTAATGTGTGTAAAATATGCCTTTTGAAACTGTCGTTTTGAAATATGGACGTCCTTTGAAATTTTTGGTCGATATATGAACCCAGGATTTGTTTTCAGGGCAGGTGTCATTTACAGGCCTGCAATGATTTTGAATATCAACTGACCATTAGCGCTGGGATTAAAGCTGCTGTTGTGTGAAACGGCCACAAGGTGGCAGCAGTTCTCCCTTACCAAATCTGGTTACTGGGGCAACAGAGCCTCAATGGAAGTCGTGTTCTAGATTGGAATTTAGAATGGAATGTGCCAGGAGAAAGCCCCTCAAGTTTGTCTCACTACTTCTTGTTCGTGTTTTTAATTTAATTTTTTATTTTTTATTACAGCAAATTTGATTACAATGTTTGGCTTGTTGTAGGTGTGGAAGATGTGGTTCTTTTACACATATACATATGTCTGTTCTTCCTGGGATCCTTTTCCCATGTACCTTATGACAGAATGTTGAGTAGTCTTCTCTTGGTATTCTGTAGGTCTTTGGTGATTATATATGTCACCTGTGTTTGTATATGTCTGTTAACCCCAATATCATAATGAAACCAATCCTCACACCTTTCCATTGGTGAACCATAAGTTTGTTTAATGAATCTGTGATTGCCCTTCTCTGTGGAAATATCTGCCCTGGTATCCATTTTTCGGTAACTCCTATAAGATATATGATATGATATGTGTCTTTCACTTTCTGACTTCCTACAAGTCACGTGATTACCTCTAGACACACCTACGGTGCTGCAAATGGCATTGTGTCCTTTTATTCCTTGGCTTCTATTCTGCCTTAGCGAGGTCCATTTTCAACAATGTGATTCCCTGAGGGCTGAGGATTAGCTGACCTGAGTAGCCTGATCCTGCCGGCCGGCCCTCCCCAGGTGTGCCTGGGTTGAGGTCAATATAAACAGTGCTGCAGGCAGCAATAGCCCCTGAAGCTGTGCCTGACTCCATATTCTCTGCCCCGTCAGCAGTCTTGGGGCTGTGCTGGTGGGAGGGAGTGAGGGGCCACTGCTTTGTGGGTGGCCCGGTGTGAGTGGGTCTCTGCTGGACTTTCTGCAGGAGTTGACAGGCTGCCACCTGTAAAGAAGAGGATGTGTCACCCATACCTTCTGCTGGAATTTCTCTCTGGACAGAGGTGAGGAAGGAAAAAAGCAGTGGGGGCCGGGGCAGGAGGGGTATCTCAGGCAGGGCAATGGAAAGCTTCCAGAAGAGCGCCCTGGGCTAGGACCATCCTGGCTGGCCTGCAGGCACCAAGTTGGCCTGCGTGCTATCACTGGTGTGGCTCCACAGCCCTTCCTGTAGGCTTTCAAGCCCTTGTACATATTCAGGTGTTTTACCTGGGAAGGGTGGGAAAAGTTCAACAGCAGCTGGCCTGGGGCTCAGCTCACGGTTACTCACAGATGCCTCGGCATGGCCCCCAGCTTTGCAATGAGGACGCTCCTTGCGTAGGAGTGGGCTGCTGGCTGTATGGGAGATGATTCCCCAAAACAGACCAATTTCAGAATTGTTTACCGCTGGAGAAAGTGCCCTGATAGTGTTTTCCTCTGTATAACTGGTGGGTTCAGGGTTTTTTTTTCTTTTTTGGTTCAAGTTAGATTTTATTCCTCTTTTATGTATTTATAGATATAAGCATGGAATAATTCATTCATATAAATACATCTGTGTGAAGGGAAGAACTTTTTTCTGTTTTATTTTTAAATTTTATTGTTTAAAATTTTGAAATTTAATTTTATTTATTTTTTTATACAGCAGGTTATTATTAGTTATGTATTTTATGCATATACATATATACAGGTCAATCCCAATCTCCCAACTCATCCCACCACCACCACCACCTCATGGCTTCCCACACTTGGTGTCCATACGTGTGTTCTCTATCTCTGTGTCCCTATTTCTTCCCTGCAAACCAGTTCATCTGTACCATTTTTCTAGGTTCCACATATATGCATTAATATACAATATTTGTTTTTCTCTTTCCGACTTACTACATTCTGTATGACAGTCTCTAGATCCATCGACGTCTCTACAAATGACCCAGTTTCATTCCTTCTTATGGCTGAGTAATATTCCATTTTATATATGTACCACATCTTTATCCATTCGTCTGTTTGTGGGTATTTAGGTTGCTTCCATTACCTGGCTATTGTAAATAGTGCTGAAATGAGCATTGTGGTGAATGTGCCTTTTTGATTTATGGTTTTCTCTGGGTATATGCCCAGAAGTGGGATTGCTGGATCATATGGTAATTCTATTTCTAGATTTTTAAAGGAAACTCCATACTGTTCTCCATCGTGACTGTATCAATTTACATTTCCACCACTAGTGGAAGAGGGATCCTTTTGTCCACACCCTCCCCAGAATTTGTTGTTTGTAGATTTTCTGATGATGCCGATTCTAACAGGTGTGAGGTGATACCTCATTGTAGTTTTGATTTGCATTTCTCTAATAATTAGTGATGTTGAGCAGCTTTTCATGTGCGTCTTGGCCATCTCTGTGTCTTCTTTGAAGAAACGTCTCTTTAGATCTTCTGCCCAATTTTGTATTGGGTTGTTTGTTTTTTTAATATTAAGCTGCATGAGCTCTTTATATATATTGGAGATTAAACCTTTGTCCATTGATTCGTTTGCAAATATTTTCGCCCATTCTGAGGGATGCTTTTTGCCATTCCCGTTTTTTTAACAAAAAAAGAAAGAAAGAAAAAGAAGCAGAACACTAATGTGTGTAAAATATGCCTTTTGAAACTGTCGTTTTGAAATATGGACGTCCTTTGAATTTTTTGGTCGATATATGAACCCAGGATTTGTTTTCAGGGCAGGTGTCATTTACAGGCCTGCAATGATTTTGAATATCAACTGACCATTAGTGATGGGATTAAAGCTGCTGTTGTGTGAAACGGCAACAAGGTGGCAGCAGTTCTCCCTTACCAAATCTGGTTACTAGGGCAACAGAGCCTCAATGGAAGTCTTGTTCTAGATTGGAATTTAGAATGGAATGTGCCAGGAGAAAGCCCCTCAAGTTTGTCTCACTACTTCTTGTTCGTGTGTTTAATTTTTTTTATTTTTTATTACAGCAAATTTGATTACAATGTTTGGCTTGTTGTAGATGTGGAAGATGTGGTTCTTTTACACATATACATATGTCTGTTCTTCCTGGGATCCTTTTCCCATGTACCTTATGACAGAATGTTGAGTAGTCTTCTCTTGGTATTCTGTAGGTCTTTGGTGATTATATATGTCACCTGTGTTTGTATATGTCTGTTAACCCCAATATCATAATGAAACCAATCCTCACACCTTTCCATTGGTGAACCATAAGTTTGTTTAATGAATCTGTGATTGCCCTTCTCCGTGGAAATATCTGCCCTGGTATCCATTTTTCGGTCACACCTATAAGAGATATGATATGATATGTGTCTTTCACTTTCTGACTTCCTACAAGTCACGTGATTACCTCTAGACACACCTACGGTGCTGCAAATGGCATTGTGTCCTTTTATTCCTTGGCTTCTATTCTGCCTTAGCGAGGTCCATTTTCAACAATGTGATTCCCTGAGGGCTGAGGATTAGCTGACTTGGGTAGCCTGATTCTGCCGGCCGGCCCTCCCCAGGTGTGCCTGGGTTGAGGTCAATATAAACAGCGCTGCAGGCAGCAATAGCCCCTGAAGCTGTGCCTGACTCCATATTCTCTGCCCCGTCAGCAGTCTCGGGGCTGTGCTGGTGGGAGGGAGTGAGGGGTCACGGTTTTGTGGGTGGCCCGGTGTGAGTGGGTCTCTGCTGGACTTTCTGCAGGAGTTGCCAGGCTTCCACCTGTAAAGAAGAGAATGTGTCACCCATACCTTCCGCTGGAATTTCTCTCCGGACAGAGGTGAGGAAGGAAAAAAGCAGTGGGTGCCAGGACAGGATGGGTATCTCAGGCAGGGCAATGGAAAGCTTCCAGAAGAGCGCCCAGGGCCAGGACCATCCTGGCTGGCCTGCAGGCACCAAGTTGGCCTGCGTGCTGTCGCTGGTGTGGCTCCACGGCCCTTCCTCTAGGCTTTCAAGCCCTTGTACCTATTCAGGTGTTTTACCTGGGAAGGGTGGGAAAACTTCAACAGCAGCTGGCTTGGGGCTCAGCTCACGGTTACTCACAGATGCCTCGGCATGGCCCCCAGCTTTGCAATGAGGACGCTCCTTGCGTAGGAGTGGGCTGCTGGCTGTATGGGAGATGATTCCCCACGTCTGACCAATTTCAGAATTGTTTACCACTGGAGCAAGTGCCCTGATATGGTTATCCTCTGTATAACTGGTGGGTTCAGGTTCTTTTTTTCTTTTTTGGTTCAAGTTAGATTTTATTCCTCTTTTATGTATTTATAGACATAAGCATGGAAATAAATCATTCATATAAATACATCTGTGTGAAGGGAAGACCTTTTTTCTGTTTTATTTTTAAATTTTATTTTTTAAAATTTTGAAATTTAATTTTATTTATCTTTTTATACAGCAGGTTATTATTAGTTATGTATTTTATGCATATATATGTATACAGGTCAATCCCAATCTCCCAACTCATCCCACCACCACCAACTCATGGCTTCCCACACTTGGTGTCCATACGTGTGTTCTCTACCTCTGTGTCTGTATTTCTTCCCTGCAAACCAGTTCATCTGTACCATTTTTCTAGGTTCCACATATATGCATTAATATACAATATTTGTTTTTCTCTTGCTGAGTTACTTCATTCTGTATGACAGTCTCTAGATCCATCGACGTCTCTACAAATGACCCTGTTTCATTCCTTCTTATGGCTGAGTAATATTCCATTTTATATATGTACCACATCTTGATCCATTCGTCTGTCTCTGGGTATTTAGGTTGCTTCCATTACCTGGCTATTGTAAATAGTGCTGAAATGAGCATTGTGGTGAATGTGCCTTTTTGATTTATGGTTTTCTCTGGGTATATGCCCAGAAGTGGGATTGCTGGATCATATGGTAATTCTATTTCTAGTTTTTTTAAGGAAACTCCATACTGTTCTCCATCGTGACTGTATCAATTTACATTTCCACCACTAGTGGAAGAGGGATCCTTTTGTCCACACCCTCCCCAGAATTTGTTGTTTGTAGATTTTCTGATGATGCCGATTCTAACAGGTGTGAGGTGATACCTCATTGTAGTTTTGATTTGCATTTCTCTAATAATTAGTGATGTTGAGCAGCTTTTCATGTGCGTCTTGGCCATCTCTGTGTTTTCTTTGAAGAAACGTCTCTTTAGATCTTCTGCCCAATTTTGTATTGGGTTGTTTGTTTTTTAATATTAACCTGCATGAGCTCTTTATATATATTGGAGATTAAACCTTTGTCCATTGATTCGTTTGCAAATATTTTCGCCCATTCTGAGGGATGCTTTTTGCCATTCCCATTTTTTTAACAAAAAAAGAAAGAAGAAGAAGCAGAACACTAATATGTGTAAAATATGCCTTTTGAAACTGTCGTTTTGAAATATGGACGTCCTTTGAATTTTTTGGTCGATATATGAACCCAGGATTTGTTTTCAGGGCAGGTGTCATTTACAGGCCTGCAATGATTTTGAATATCAAGTGACCATTAGCGCTGGGATTAAAGCTGCTGTTGTGTGAAACGGCCACCAGGTGGCAGCAGTTCTCCCTTACCAAATCTGGTTACTGGGGCAACAGAGCCTCAATGGAAGTCGTGTTCTAGATTGGAATTTAGAATGGAATGTGCCAGGAGAAAGCCCCTCAAGTTTGTCTCACTACTTCTTGTTCGTGTTTTTAATTTAATTTTTTATTTTTTATTACAGCTAATTTGATTACAATGTTTGGCTTGTTGTAGGTGTGGAAGATGTGGTTCTTTTACACATATACATATGTCTGTTCTTCCTGGCATCCTTTTCCCATGTACCTTATGACAGAATGTTGAGTAGTCTTCTCTTGGTATTCTGTAGGTCTTTGGTGATTATATATGTCACCTGTGTTTGTATATGTCTGTTAACCCCAATATCATAATGAAACCAATCCTCACACCTTTCCATTGGTGAACCATAAGTTTGTTTAATGAATCTGTGATTGCCCTTCTCTGTGGAAATATCTGCCCTGGTATCCATTTTTCGGTAACTGCTATAAGATATATGATATGATATGTGTCTTTCACTTTCTGACTTACTACAAGTCACGTGATTACCTTTAGACACACCTACGGTGCTGCAAATGGCATTGTGTCCTTTTATTCCTTGGCTTCTATTCTGCCTTAGCGAGGTCCATTTTCAACAATGTGATTCCCTGAGGGCTGAGGATTAGCTGACCTGGGTAGCCTGATCCTGCCGGCCGGCCCTCCCCAGGTGTGCCTGGGTTGAGGTCAATATAAACAGCGCTGCAGGCAGCAATAGCCCCTGAAGCTGTGCCTAACTCCATATTCTCTGCCCCGTCAGCAGTCTCGGGGCTGTGCTGGTGGGAGGGAGTGAGGGGCCACTGCTTTGTGGGTGGCCCGGTGTGAGTGGGTCTCTGCTGGACTTTCTGCAGGAGTTGACAGGCTGCCACCTGTAAAGAAGAGGATGTGTCACCCATACCTTCCACTGGAATTTCTCTCCGGACAGAGGTGAGGAAGGAAAAAAGCAGTGGGTGCTGGGATAGGAGGAGTATCTCAGGCAGGGCAATGGAAAGCTTCCAGAAAAGCGCCCAGGGCCAGGACCCTCCTGGCTGCCCTGCAGGCACCAAGTTGGCCTGCGTGCTGTCGCTGGTGTGGCTCCACGGCCCTTCCTCTAGGCTTTCAAGCCCTTGTACATATTCAGGTGTTTTACCTGGGAAGGGTGGGAAAAGTTCAACAGCAGCTGGCCTGGGGCTCAGCTCACGGTTACTCACAGATGCCTCGGCATGGCCCCCAACTTTTCAATGAGGACGCTCCTTGCATAGGAGTGGGCTGCTGGCTGTATGGGGGATGATTCCCCACCTCTGACCAATTTCAGAATTGTTTACCACTGGAGCAAGTGCCCTGATAGGGTTTTCCTCTGTATAACTGGTGGGTTCAGGTTTTTTGTTTCTTTTTTGGTTCAAGTTAGATTTTATTCCTCTTTTATGTATTTATTGATATAAGCATGGAAATAATTCATTCATATAAATACATCTGTGTGAAGGGAAGACCTTTTTTTTGTTTTATTTTTAAATTTTATTTTTTAAAATTTTGAAATTTAATTTTATTTATTTTTTTATACAGCAGGTTATTATTAGTTATGTATTTTATGCATATACATGTATACAGGTCAATCCCAATCTCCCAACTCATCCCACCACCACCATCCCATGGCTTCCCACACTTGGTGTCCATACGTGTGTTCTCTACCTCTGTGTCTCTATTTCTTCCCTGCAAACCAGTTCATCTGTACCATTTTTCTAGGTTCCACATATATGCATTAATATACAATATTTGTTTTTCTCTTTCTGACTTACTTCATTCTGTATGACAGTCTCTAGATCCATCGACGTCTCTACAAATGACCCAGTTTCATTCCTTCTTATAGCTGAGTAATATTCCATTTTATATATGTACCACATCTTTATCCATTCGTCTGTCTGTGGGTATTTAGGTTGCTTCCATTACCTGGCTATTGTAAATAGTGCTGAAATGAGCATTGTGGTGAATGTGCCTTTTTGATTTATGATTTTCTCTGGGTATATGCCCAGAAGTGGGATTGCTGGATCATATGGTAATTCTATTTCTAGTTTTTTTAAGGAAACTCCATACTGTTCTCCATCGTGACTCTATCAATTTACATTTCCACCACTAGTGGAAGAGGGATCCTTTTGTCCACACCCTCCCCAGAATTTGTTGTTTGTAGATTTTCTGATGATGCCGATTCTAACAGGTGTGAGGTGATAACTCATTGTAGTTTTGATTTGCATTTCTCTAATAATTAGTGATGTTGAGCAGCTTTTCATGTGCCTCTTGGCCATCTGTGTGTCTTCTTTGAAGAAACGTCTCTTTAGATCTTCTGCCCATTTTTGTATTGGGTTGTTTGTTTTTTTAATATTAAGCTGCATGAGCTCTTTATATATATTGGAGATTAAACCTTTGTCCATTGATTCGTTTGCAAATATTTTCGCCCATTCTGAGGGATGCTTTTTGCCATTCCCGTTTTTTTAACAAAAAAAGAAAGAAAGAAAAAGAAGCAGAACACTAATGTGTGTAAAATATGCCTTTTGAAACTGTCGTTTTGAAATATGGACGTCCTTTGAAATTTTTGGTCGATATATGAACCCAGGATTTGTTTTCAGGGCAGGTGTCATTTACAGGCCTGCAATGATTTTGAATATCAACTGACCATTAGCGCTGGGATTAAAGCTGCTGTTGTGTGAAACGGCCACAAGGTGGCAGCAGTTCTCCCTTACCAAATCTGGTTACTGGGGCAACAGAGCCTCAATGGAAGTCGTGTTCTAGATTGGAATTTAGAATGGAATGTGCCAGGAGAAAGCCCCTCAAGTTTGTCTCACTACTTCTTGTTCGTGTTTTTAATTTAATTTTTTATTTTTTATTACAGCAAATTTGATTACAATGTTTGGCTTGTTGTAGGTGTGGAAGATGTGGTTCTTTTACACATATACATATGTCTGTTCTTCCTGGGATCCTTTTCCCATGTACCTTATGACAGAATGTTGAGTAGTCTTCTCTTGGTATTCTGTAGGTCTTTGGTGATTATATATGTCACCTGTGTTTGTATATGTCTGTTAACCCCAATATCATAATGAAACCAATCCTCACACCTTTCCATTGGTGAACCATAAGTTTGTTTAATGAATCTGTGATTGCCCTTCTCTGTGGAAATATCTGCCCTGGTATCCATTTTTCGGTAACTCCTATAAGATATATGATATGATATGTGTCTTTCACTTTCTGACTTCCTACAAGTCACGTGATTACCTCTAGACACACCTACGGTGCTGCAAATGGCATTGTGTCCTTTTATTCCTTGGCTTCTATTCTGCCTTAGCGAGGTCCATTTTCAACAATGTGATTCCCTGAGGGCTGAGGATTAGCTGACCTGAGTAGCCTGATCCTGCCGGCCGGCCCTCCCCAGGTGTGCCTGGGTTGAGGTCAATATAAACAGTGCTGCAGGCAGCAATAGCCCCTGAAGCTGTGCCTGACTCCATATTCTCTGCCCCGTCAGCAGTCTCGGGGCTGTGCTGGTGGGAGGGAGTGAGGGGCCACTGCTTTGTGGGTGGCCCGGTGTGAGTGGGTCTCTGCTGGACTTTCTGCAGGAGTTGCCAGGCTGCCACCTGTAAAGAAGAGGATGTGTCACCCATACCTTCCACTGGAATTTCTCTCCGTACAGAGGTGAGGAAGGAAAAAAGCAGTGGGTGCTGGGATAGGAGGGGTATCTCAGGCAGGGCAATGGAAAGCTTCCAGAAGAGCGCCCAGGGCCAGGACCATCCTGGCTGGCCTGCAGGCACCAAGTTGGCCTGCGTGCTGTCGCTGGTGTGGCTCCACGGCCCTTCCTCTAGGCTTTCAAGCCCTTGTACATATTCAGGTGTTTTACCTGGGAAGGGTGGGAAAAGTTCAACAGCAGCTGGCCTGGGGCTCAGCTCACGGTTATTCACAGATGCCTCGGCATGGCCCCCAACTTTTCAATGAGGACGCTCCTTGCGTAGGAGTGGGCTGCTGGCTGTATGGGAGATGATTCACCACCTCTGACCAATTTCAGAATTGTTTACCACTGGAGCAAGTGCCCTGATAGGGTTTTCCTCTGTATAACTGGTGGGTTCAGGTTTTTTGTTTCTTTTTTGGTTCAAGTTAGATTTTATTCCTCTTTTATGTATTTATTGATATAAGCATGGAAATAATTCATTCATATAAATACATCTGTGTGAAGGGAAGACCTTTTTTCTGTTTTATTTTTAAATTTTATTTTTTAAAATTTTGAAATTTAATTTTATTTATTTTTTTATACAGCAGGTTATTATTAGTTATGTATTTTATGCATATACATGTATACAGGTCAATCCCAATCTCCCAACTCATCCCACCACCACCATCCCATGGCTTCCCACACTTGGTGTCCATACGTGTGTTCTCTACCTCTGTGTCTCTATTTCTTCCCTGCAAACCAGTTCATCTGTACCATTTTTCTAGGTTCCACATATATGCATTAATATACAATATTTGTTTTTCTCTTTCTGACTTACTTCATTCTGTATGACAGTCTCTAGATCCATCGACGTCTCTACAAATGACCCAGTTTCATTCCTTCTTATAGCTGAGTAATATTCCATTTTATATATGTACCACATCTTTATCCATTCGTCTGTCTGTGGGTATTTAGGTTGCTTCCATTACCTGGCTATTGTAAATAGTGCTGAAATGAGCATTGTGGTGAATGTGCCTTTTTGATTTATGGTTTTCTCTGGGTATATGCCCAGAAGTGGGATTGCTGGATCATATGGTAATTCTATTTCTAGTTTTTTTAAGGAAACTCCATACTGTTCTCCATCGTGACTGTATCAATTTACATTTCCACCACTAGTGGAAGAGGGATCCTTTTGTCCACACCCTCCCCAGAATTTGTTGTTTGTAGATTTTCTGATGATGCCGATTCTAACAGGTGTGAGGTGATAACTCATTGTAGTTTTGATTTGCATTTCTCTAATAATTAGTGATGTTGAGCAGCTTTTCATGTGCCTCTTGGCCATCTCTGTGTCTTCTTTGAAGAAACGTCTCTTTAGATCTTCTGCCCATTTTTGTATTGGGTTTTTTGTTTTTTTAATATTAAGCTGCATGAGCTCTTTATATATATTGGAGATTAAACCTTTGTCCATTGATTCGTTTGCAAATATTTTCGCCCATTCTGAGGGATGCTTTTTGCCATTCCCGTTTTTTTAACAAAAAAAGAAAGAAAGAAAAAGAAGCAGAACACTAATGTGTGTAAAATATGCCTTTTGAAACTGTCGTTTTGAAATATGGACGTCCTTTGAAATTTTTGGTCGATATATGAACCCAGGATTTGTTTTCAGGGCAGGTGTCATTTACAGGCCTGCAATGATTTTGAATATCAACTGACCATTAGCGCTGGGATTAAAGCTGCTGTTGTGTGAAACGGCCACAAGGTGGCAGCAGTTCTCCCTTACCAAATCTGGTTACTGGGGCAACAGAGCCTCAATGGAAGTCGTGTTCTAGATTGGAATTTAGAATGGAATGTGCCAGGAGAAAGCCCCTCAAGTTTGTCTCACTACTTCTTGTTCGTGTTTTTAATTTAATTTTTTATTTTTTATTACAGCAAATTTGATTACAATGTTTGGCTTGTTGTAGGTGTGGAAGATGTGGTTCTTTTACACATATACATATGTCTGTTCTTCCTGGGATCCTTTTCCCATGTACCTTATGACAGAATGTTGAGTAGTCTTCTCTTGGTATTCTGTAGGTCTTTGGTGATTATATATGTCACCTGTGTTTGTATATGTCTGTTAACCCCAATATCATAATGAAACCAATCCTCACACCTTTCCATTGGTGAACCATAAGTTTGTTTAATGAATCTGTGATTGCCCTTCTCTGTGGAAATATCTGCCCTGGTATCCATTTTTCGGTAACTCCTATAAGATATATGATATGATATGTGTCTTTCACTTTCTGACTTCCTACAAGTCACGTGATTACCTCTAGACACACCTACGGTGCTGCAAATGGCATTGTGTCCTTTTATTCCTTGGCTTCTATTCTGCCTTAGCGAGGTCCATTTTCAACAATGTGATTCCCTGAGGGCTGAGGATTAGCTGACCTGAGTAGCCTGATCCTGCCGGCCGGCCCTCCCCAGGTGTGCCTGGGTTGAGGTCAATATAAACAGTGCTGCAGGCAGCAATAGCCCCTGAAGCTGTGCCTGACTCCATATTCTCTGCCCCGTCAGCAGTCTCGGGGCTGTGCTGGTGGGAGGGAGTGAGGGGCCACTGCTTTGTGGGTGGCCCGGTGTGAGTGGGTCTCTGCTGGACTTTCTGCAGGAGTTGCCAGGCTGCCACCTGTAAAGAAGAGGATGTGTCACCCATACCTTCCACTGGAATTTCTCTCCGTACAGAGGTGAGGAAGGAAAAAAGCAGTGGGTGCTGGGATAGGAGGGGTATCTCAGGCAGGGCAATGGAAAGCTTCCAGAAGAGCGCCCAGGGCCAGGACCATCCTGGCTGGCCTGCAGGCACCAAGTTGGCCTGCGTGCTGTCGCTGGTGTGGCTCCACGGCCCTTCCTCTAGGCTTTCAAGCCCTTGTACATATTCAGGTGTTTTACCTGGGAAGGGTGGGAAAAGTTCAACAGCAGCTGGCCTGGGGCTCAGCTCACGGTTATTCACAGATGCCTCGGCATGGCCCCCAACTTTTCAATGAGGACGCTCCTTGCGTAGGAGTGGGCTGCTGGCTGTATGGGAGATGATTCACCACCTCTGACCAATTTCAGAATTGTTTACCACTGGAGCAAGTGCCCTGATAGGGTTTTCCTCTGTATAACTGGTGGGTTCAGGTTTTTTCTTTCTTTTTTGGTTCAAGTTAGATTTTATTCCTCTTTTATGTATTTATTGATATAAGCATGGAAATAATTCATTCATATAAATACATCTGTGTGAAGGGAAGACCTTTTTTCTGTTTTATTTTTAAATTTTATTTTTTAAAATTTTGAAATTTAATTTTATTTATTTTTTTATACAGCAGGTTATTATTAGTTATGTATTTTATGCATATACATGTATACAGGTCAATCCCAATCTCCCAACTCATCCCACCACCACCATCCCATGGCTTCCCACACTTGGTGTCCATACGTGTGTTCTCTACCTCTGTGTCTCTATTTCTTCCCTGCAAACCAGTTCATCTGTACCATTTTTCTAGGTTCCACATATATGCATTAATATACAATATTTGTTTTTCTCTTTCTGACTTACTTCATTCTGTATGACAGTCTCTAGATCCATCGACGTCTCTACAAATGACCCAGTTTCATTCCTTCTTATAGCTGAGTAATATTCCATTTTATATATGTACCACATCTTTATCCATTCGTCTGTCTGTGGGTATTTAGGTTGCTTCCATTACCTGGCTATTGTAAATAGTGCTGAAATGAGCATTGTGGTGAATGTGCCTTTTTGATTTATGGTTTTCTCTGGGTATATGCCCAGAAGTGGGATTGCTGGATCATATGGTAATTCTATTTCTAGTTTTTTTAAGGAAACTCCATACTGTTCTCCATCGTGACTGTATCAATTTACATTTCCACCACTAGTGGAAGAGGGATCCTTTTGTCCACACCCTCCCCAGAATTTGTTGTTTGTAGATTTTCTGATGATGCCGATTCTAACAGGTGTGAGGTGATAACTCATTGTAGTTTTGATTTGCATTTCTCTAATAATTAGTGATGTTGAGCAGCTTTTCATGTGCCTCTTGGCCATCTGTGTGTCTTCTTTGAAGAAACGTCTCTTTAGATCTTCTGCCCATTTTTGTATTGGGTTGTTTGTTTTTTTAATATTAAGCTGCATGAGCTCTTTATATATATTGGAGATTAAACCTTTGTCCATTGATTCGTTTGCAAATATTTTCGCCCATTCTGAGGGATGCTTTTTGCCATTCCCGTTTTTTTAACAAAAAAAGAAAGAAAGAAAAAGAAGCAGAACACTAATGTGTGTAAAATATGCCTTTTGAAACTGTCGTTTTGAAATATGGACGTCCTTTGAAATTTTTGGTCGATATATGAACCCAGGATTTGTTTTCAGGGCAGGTGTCATTTACAGGCCTGCAATGATTTTGAATATCAACTGACCATTAGCGCTGGGATTAAAGCTGCTGTTGTGTGAAACGGCCACAAGGTGGCAGCAGTTCTCCCTTACCAAATCTGGTTACTGGGGCAACAGAGCCTCAATGGAAGTCGTGTTCTAGATTGGAATTTAGAATGGAATGTGCCAGGAGAAAGCCCCTCAAGTTTGTCTCACTACTTCTTGTTCGTGTTTTTAATTTAATTTTTTATTTTTTATTACAGCAAATTTGATTACAATGTTTGGCTTGTTGTAGGTGTGGAAGATGTGGTTCTTTTACACATATACATATGTCTGTTCTTCCTGGGATCCTTTTCCGATGTACCTTATGACAGAATGTTGAGTAGTCTTCTCTTGGTATTCTGTAGGTCTTTGGTGATTATATATGTCACCTGTGTTTGTATATGTCTGTTAACCCCAATATCATAATGAAACCAATCCTCACACCTTTCCATTGGTGAACCATAAGTTTGTTTAATGAATCTGTGATTGCCCTTCTCTGTGGAAATATCTGCCCTGGTATCCATTTTTCGGTAACTCCTATAAGATATATGATATGATATGTGTCTTTCACTTTCTGACTTCCTACAAGTCACGTGATTACCTCTAGACACACCTACGGTGCTGCAAATGGCATTGTGTCCTTTTATTCCTTGGCTTCTATTCTGCCTTAGCGAGGTCCATTTTCAACAATGTGATTCCCTGAGGGCTGAGGATTAGCTGACCTGAGTAGCCTGATCCTGCCGGCCGGCCCTCCCCAGGTGTGCCTGGGTTGAGGTCAATATAAACAGTGCTGCAGGCAGCAATAGCCCCTGAAGCTGTGCCTGACTCCATATTCTCTGCCCCGTCAGCAGTCTCGGGGCTGTGCTGGTGGGAGGGAGTGAGGGGCCACTGCTTTGTGGGTGGCCCGGTGTGAGTGGGTCTCTGCTGGACTTTCTGCAGGAGTTGCCAGGCTGCCACCTGTAAAGAAGAGGATGTGTCACCCATACCTTCCACTGGAATTTCTCTCCGTACAGAGGTGAGGAAGGAAAAAAGCAGTGGGTGCTGGGATAGGAGGGGTATCTCAGGCAGGGCAATGGAAAGCTTCCAGAAGAGCGCCCAGGGCCAGGACCATCCTGGCTGGCCTGCAGGCACCAAGTTGGCCTGCGTGCTGTCGCTGGTGTGGCTCCACGGCCCTTCCTCTAGGCTTTCAAGCCCTTGTACATATTCAGGTGTTTTACCTGGGAAGGGTGGGAAAAGTTCAACAGCAGCTGGCCTGGGGCTCAGCTCACGGTTACTCACAGATGCCTCGGCATGGCCCCCAACTTTTCAATGAGGACGCTCCTTGCGTAGGAGTGGGCTGCTGGCTGTATGGGAGATGATTCCCCACCTCTGACCAATTTCAGAATTGTTTACCACTGGAGCAAGTGCCCTGATAGGGTTTTCCTCTGTATAACTGGTGGGTTCAGGTTTTTTGTTTCTTTTTTGGTTCAAGTTAGATTTTATTCCTCTTTTATGTATTTATTGATATAAGCATGGAAATAATTCATTCATATAAATACATCTGTGTGAAGGGAAGACCTTTTTTCTGTTTTATTTTTAAATTTTATTTTTTAAAATTTTGAAATTTAATTTTATTTATTTTTTTATACAGCAGGTTATTATTAGTTATGTATTTTATGCATATACATGTATACAGGTCAATCCCAATCTCCCAACTCATCCCACCACCACCATCCCATGGCTTCCCACACTTGGTGTCCATACGTGTGTTCTCTACCTCTGTGTCTCTATTTCTTCCCTGCAAACCAGTTCATCTGTACCATTTTTCTAGGTTCCACATATATGCATTAATATACAATATTTGTTTTTCTCTTTCTGACTTACTTCATTCTGTATGACAGTCTCTAGATCCATCGACGTCTCTACAAATGACCCAGTTTCATTCCTTCTTATAGCTGAGTAATATTCCATTTTATATATGTACCACATCTTTATCCATTCGTCTGTCTGTGGGTATTTAGGTTGCTTCCATTACCTGGCTATTGTAAATAGTGCTGAAATGAGCATTGTGGTGAATGTGCCTTTTTGATTTATGGTTTTCTCTGGGTATATGCCCAGAAGTGGGATTGCTGGATCATATGGTAATTCTATTTCTAGTTTTTTTAAGGAAACTCCATACTGTTCTCCATCGTGACTGTATCAATTTACATTTCCACCACTAGTGGAAGAGGGATCCTTTTGTCCACACCCTCCCCAGAATTTGTTGTTTGTAGATTTTCTGATGATGCCGATTCTAACAGGTGTGAGGTGATAACTCATTGTAGTTTTGATTTGCATTTCTCTAATAATTAGTGATGTTGAGCAGCTTTTCATGTGCCTCTTGGCCATCTCTGTGTCTTCTTTGAAGAAACGTCTCTTTAGATCTTCTGCCCATTTTTGTATTGGGTTGTTTGTTTTTTTAATATTAAGCTGCATGAGCTCTTTATATATATTGGAGATTAAACCTTTGTCCATTGATTCGTTTGCAAATATTTTCGCCCATTCTGAGGGATGCTTTTTGCCATTCCCGTTTTTTTAACAAAAAAAGAAAGAAAGAAAAAGAAGCAGAACACTAATGTGTGTAAAATATGCCTTTTGAAACTGTCGTTTTGAAATATGGACGTCCTTTGAAATTTTTGGTCGATATATGAACCCAGGATTTGTTTTCAGGGCAGGTGTCATTTACAGGCCTGCAATGATTTTGAATATCAACTGACCATTAGCGCTGGGATTAAAGCTGCTGTTGTGTGAAACGGCCACAAGGTGGCAGCAGTTCTCCCTTACCAAATCTGGTTACTGGGGCAACAGAGCCTCAATGGAAGTCTTGTTCTAGATTGGAATTTAGAATGGAATGTGCCAGGAGAAAGCCCCTCAAGTTTGTCTCACTACTTCTTGTTCGTGTTTTTAATTTAATTTTTTATTTTTTATTACAGCAAATTTGATTACAATGTTTGGCTTGTTGTAGGTGTGGAAGATGTGGTTCTTTTACACATATACATATGTCTGTTCTTCCTGGGATCCTTTTCCCATGTACCTTATGACAGAATGTTGAGTAGTCTTCTCTTGGTATTCTGTAGGTCTTTGGTGATTATATGTGTCACCTGTGTTTGTATATGTCTGTTAACCCCAATATCATAATGAAACCAATCCTCACACCTTTCCATTGGTGAACCATAAGTTTGTTTAATGAATCTGTGATTGCCCTTCTCTGTGGAAATATCTGCCCTGGTATCCATTTTTCGGTCACACCTATAAGAGATATGATATGATATGTGTCTTTCATTTTCTGACTTATTACAAGTCACGTGATTACCTTTAGACACACCTACGGTGCTGCAAATGGCATTGTGTCCTTTTATTCCTTGGCTTCTATTCTGCCTTAGCGAGGTCCATTTTCAACAATGTGATTCCCTGAGGGCTGAGGATTAGCTGACCTGGGTAGCCTGACCTTGCCGGCCGGCCCTCCCCAGGTGTGCCTTGTTTGAGGTCAATATAAACAGTGCTGCAGGCAGCAATAGCCCCTGAAGCTGTGCCTGACTCCATATTTTCTGCCCCGTCAGCAGTCTCGGGGCTGTGCTGGTGGGAGGCAGTGAGCGGCCACGGCTTTGTGGGTGGCCCGGTGTGAGTGGGTCTCTGCTGGACTTTCTGCAGGAGTTGCCAGGCTGCCACCTGTAAAGAAGAGGATGTGTCACCCATACCTTCCACTGGAATTTCTCTCCGGACAGAGGTGAGGAAGGAAAAAAGCAGTGGGGGCCGGGACAGGAGGGGTATCTCAGGCAGGGCAATGGAAAGCTTCCAGAAGAGCGCCCAGGGCCAGGACCATCCTGGCTGGCCTGCAGGCACCAAGTTGGCCTGCGTGCTGTCGCTTGTGTGGCTCCACAGCCCGTCCTCTAGGCTTTCAAGCCCTTGTACATATTCAGGTGTTTTACCTGGGAAGGGTGGGAAAAGATCAACAGCAGCTGGCCTGGGGCTCAGCTCACGGTTACTCACAGATGCCTCGGCATGGCCCCCAGCTTTTCAATGAGGACGCTCCTTGCGTAGGAGTGGGCTGCTGGCTGTATGGGAGATGATTCCCCACCTCTGACCAATTTCAGAATTGTTTACCACTGGAGCAAGTGCCCTGATAGGGTTTTCCTCTGTATAACTGGTGGGTTCAGGTTTTTTGTTTCTTTTTTGGTTCAAGTTAGATTTTATTCCTCTTTTATGTATTTATTGATATAAGCATGGAAATAATTCATTCATATAAATACATCTGTGTGAAGGGAAGACCTTTTTTCTGTTTTATTTTTAAATTTTATTTTTTAAAATTTTGAAATTTAATTTTATTTATTTTTTTATACAGCAGGTTATTATTAGTTATGTATTTTATGCATATACATGTATACAGGTCAATCCCAATCTCCCAACTCATCCCACCACCACCATCCCATGGCTTCCCACACTTGGTGTCCATACGTGTGATCTCTACCTCTGTGTCTCTATTTCTTCCCTGCAAACCAGTTCATCTGTACCACTTTTCTAGGTTCCACATATATGCATTAATATACAATATTTGTTTTTCTCTTTCTGACTTACTTCATTCTGTATGACAGTCTCTAGATCCATCGACGTCTCTACAAATGACCCAGTTTCATTCCTTCTTATAGCTGAGTAATATTCCATTTTATATATGTACCACATCTTTATCCATTCGTCTGTCTGTGGGTATTTAGGTTGCTTCCATTACCTGGCTATTGTAAATAGTGCTGAAATGAGCATTGTGGTGAATGTGCCTTTTTGATTTATGGTTTTCTCTGGGTATATGCCCAGAAGTGGGATTGCTGGATCATATGGTAATTCTATTTCTAGTTTTTTTAAGGAAACTCCATACTGTTCTCCATCGTGACTGTATCAATTTACATTTCCACCACTAGTGGAAGAGGGATCCTTTTGTCCACACCCTCCCCAGAATTTGTTGTTTGTAGATTTTCTGATGATGCCGATTCTAACAGGTGTGAGGTGATAACTCATTGTAGTTTTGATTTGCATTTCTCTAATAATTAGTGATGTTGAGCAGCTTTTCATGTGCCTCTTGGCCATCTCTGTGTCTTCTTTGAAGAAACGTCTCTTTAGATCTTCTGCCCATTTTTGTATTGGGTTGTTTGTTTTTTTAATATTAAGCTGCATGAGCTCTTTATATATATTGGAGATTAAACCTTTGTCCATTGATTCGTTTGCAAATATTTTCGCCCATTCTGAGGGATGCTTTTTGCCATTCCCGTTTTTTTAACAAAAAAAGAAAGAAAGAAAAAGAAGCAGAACACTAATGTGTGTAAAATATGCCTTTTGAAACTGTCGTTTTGAAATATGGACGTCCTTTGAAATTTTTGGTCGATATATGAACCCAGGATTTGTTTTCAGGGCAGGTGTCATTTACAGGCCTGCAATGATTTTGAATATCAACTGACCATTAGCGCTGGGATTAAAGCTGCTGTTGTGTGAAACGGCCACAAGGTGGCAGCAGTTCTCCCTTACCAAATCTGGTTACTGGGGCAACAGAGCCTCAATGGAAGTCTTGTTCTAGATTGGAATTTAGAATGGAATGTGCCAGGAGAAAGCCCCTCAAGTTTGTCTCACTACTTCTTGTTCGTGTTTTTAATTTAATTTTTTATTTTTTATTACAGCAAATTTGATTACAATGTTTGGCTTGTTGTAGGTGTGGAAGATGTGGTTCTTTTACACATATACATATGTCTGTTCTTCCTGGGATCCTTTTCCCATGTACCTTATGACAGAATGTTGAGTAGTCTTCTCTTGGTATTCTGTAGGTCTTTGGTGATTATATATGTCACCTGTGTTTGTATATGTCTGTTAACCCCAATATCATAATGAAACCAATCCTCACACCTTTCCATTGGTGAACCATAAGTTTGTTTAATGAATCTGTGATTGCCCTTCTCTGTGGAAATATCTGCCCTGGTATCCATTTTTCGGTCACACCTATAAGAGATATGATATGATATGTGTCTTTCATTTTCTGACTTATTACAAGTCACGTGATTACCTTTAGACACACCTACGGTGCTGCAAATGGCATTGTGTCCTTTTATTCCTTGGCTTCTATTCTGCCTTAGCGAGGTCCATTTTCAACAATGTGATTCCCTGAGGGCTGAGGATTAGCTGACCTGGGTAGCCTGACCTTGCCGGCCGGCCCTCCCCAGGTGTGCCTTGTTTGAGGTCAATATAAACAGTGCTGCAGGCAGCAATAGCCCCTGAAGCTGTGCCTGACTCCATATTTTCTGCCCCGTCAGCAGTCTCGGGGCTGTGCTGGTGGGAGGCAGTGAGCGGCCACGGCTTTGTGGGTGGCCCGGTGTGAGTGGGTCTCTGCTGGACTTTCTGCAGGAGTTGCCAGGCTGCCACCTGTAAAGAAGAGGATGTGTCACCCATACCTTCCACTGGAATTTCTCTCCGGACAGAGGTGAGGAAGGAAAAAAGCAGTGGGGGCCGGGACAGGAGGGGTATCTCAGGCAGGGCAATGGAAAGCTTCCAGAAGAGCGCCCAGGGCCAGGACCATCCTGGCTGGCCTGCAGGCACCAAGTTGGCCTGCGTGCTGTCGCTTGTGTGGCTCCACAGCCCGTCCTCTAGGCTTTCAAGCCCTTGTACATATTCAGGTGTTTTACCTGGGAAGGGTGGGAAAAGATCAACAGCAGCTGGCCTGGGGCTCAGCTCACGGTTACTCACAGATGCCTCGGCATGGCCCCCAGCTTTTCAATGAGGACGCTCCTTGCGTAGGAGTGGGCTGCTGGCTGTATGGGAGATGATTCCCCACCTCTGACCAATTTCAGAATTGTTTACCACTGGAGCAAGTGCCCTGATAGGGTTTTCCTCTGTATAACTGGTGGGTTCAGGTTTTTTGTTTCTTTTTTGGTTCAAGTTAGATTTTATTCCTCTTTTATGTATTTATTGATATAAGCATGGAAATAATTCATTCATATAAATACATCTGTGTGAAGGGAAGACCTTTTTTCTGTTTTATTTTTAAATTTTATTTTTTAAAATTTTGAAATTTAATTTTATTTATTTTTTTATACAGCAGGTTATTATTAGTTATGTATTTTATGCATATACATGTATACAGGTCAATCCCAATCTCCCAACTCATCCCACCACCACCATCCCATGGCTTCCCACACTTGGTGTCCATACGTGTGATCTCTACCTCTGTGTCTCTATTTCTTCCCTGCAAACCAGTTCATCTGTACCACTTTTCTAGGTTCCACATATATGCATTAATATACAATATTTGTTTTTCTCTTTCTGACTTACTTCATTCTGTATGACAGTCTCTAGATCCATCGACGTCTCTACAAATGACCCAGTTTCATTCCTTCTTATAGCTGAGTAATATTCCATTTTATATATGTACCACATCTTTATCCATTCGTCTGTCTGTGGGTATTTAGGTTGCTTCCATTACCTGGCTATTGTAAATAGTGCTGAAATGAGCATTGTGGTGAATGTGCCTTTTTGCTTTATGATTTTCTCTGGGTATATGCCCAGAAGTGGGATTGCTGGATCATATGGTAATTCTATTTCTAGTTTTTTTAAGGAAACTCCATACTGTTCTCCATCGTGACTCTATCAATTTACATTTCCACCACTAGTGGAAGAGGGATCCTTTTGTCCACACCCTCCCCAGAATTTGTTGTTTGTAGATTTTCTGATGATGCCGATTCTAACAGGTGTGAGGTGATAACTCATTGTAGTTTTGATTTGCATTTCTCTAATAATTAGTGATGTTGAGCAGCTTTTCATGTGCCTCTTGGCCATCTGTGTGTCTTCTTTGAAGAAACGTCACTTTAGATCTTCTGCCCATTTTTGTATTGGGTTGTTTGTTTTTTTAATATTAAGCTGCATGAGCTCTTTATATATATTGGAGATTAAACCTTTGTCCATTGATTCGTTTGCAAATATTTTCGCCCATTCTGAGGGATGCTTTTTGCCATTCCCGTTTTTTTAACAAAAAAAGAAAGAAAGAAAAAGAAGCAGAACACTAATGTGTGTAAAATATGCCTTTTGAAACTGTCGTTTTGAAATATGGACGTCCTTTGAAATTTTTGGTCGATATATGAACCCAGGATTTGTTTTCAGGGCAGGTGTCATTTACAGGCCTGCAATGATTTTGAATATCAACTGACCATTAGCGCTGGGATTAAAGCTGCTGTTGTGTGAAACGGCCACAAGGTGGCAGCAGTTCTCCCTTACCAAATCTGGTTACTGGGGCAACAGAGCCTCAATGGAAGTCGTGTTCTAGATTGGAATTTAGAATGGAATGTGCCAGGAGAAAGCCCCTCAAGTTTGTCTCACTACTTCTTGTTCGTGTTTTTAATTTAATTTTTTATTTTTTATTACAGCAAATTTGATTACAATGTTTGGCTTGTTGTAGGTGTGGAAGATGTGGTTCTTTTACACATATACATATGTCTGTTCTTCCTGGGATCCTTTTCCGATGTACCTTATGACAGAATGTTGAGTAGTCTTCTCTTGGTATTCTGTAGGTCTTTGGTGATTATATATGTCACCTGTGTTTGTATATGTCTGTTAACCCCAATATCATAATGAAACCAATCCTCACACCTTTCCATTGGTGAACCATAAGTTTGTTTAATGAATCTGTGATTGCCCTTCTCTGTGGAAATATCTGCCCTGGTATCCATTTTTCGGTAACTCCTATAAGATATATGATATGATATGTGTCTTTCACTTTCTGACTTCCTACAAGTCACGTGATTACCTCTAGACACACCTACGGTGCTGCAAATGGCATTGTGTCCTTTTATTCCTTGGCTTCTATTCTGCCTTAGCGAGGTCCATTTTCAACAATGTGATTCCCTGAGGGCTGAGGATTAGCTGACCTGAGTAGCCTGATCCTGCCGGCCGGCCCTCCCCAGGTGTGCCTGGGTTGAGGTCAATATAAACAGTGCTGCAGGCAGCAATAGCCCCTGAAGCTGTGCCTGACTCCATATTCTCTGCCCCGTCAGCAGTCTCGGGGCTGTGCTGGTGGGAGGGAGTGAGGGGCCACTGCTTTGTGGGTGGCCCGGTGTGAGTGGGTCTCTGCTGGACTTTCTGCAGGAGTTGCCAGGCTGCCACCTGTAAAGAAGAGGATGTGTCACCCATACCTTCCACTGGAATTTCTCTCCGTACAGAGGTGAGGAAGGAAAAAAGCAGTGGGTGCTGGGATAGGAGGGGTATCTCAGGCAGGGCAATGGAAAGCTTCCAGAAGAGCGCCCAGGGCCAGGACCATCCTGGCTGGCCTGCAGGCACCAAGTTGGCCTGCGTGCTGTCGCTGGTGTGGCTCCACGGCCCTTCCTCTAGGCTTTCAAGCCCTTGTACATATTCAGGTGTTTTACCTGGGAAGGGTGGGAAAAGTTCAACAGCAGCTGGCCTGGGGCTCAGCTCACGGTTATTCACAGATGCCTCGGCATGGCCCCCAACTTTTCAATGAGGACGCTCCTTGCGTAGGAGTGGGCTGCTGGCTGTATGGGAGATGATTCACCACCTCTGACCAATTTCAGAATTGTTTACCACTGGAGCAAGTGCCCTGATAGGGTTTTCCTCTGTATAACTGGTGGGTTCAGGTTTTTTGTTTCTTTTTTGGTTCAAGTTAGATTTTATTCCTCTTTTATGTATTTATTGATATAAGCATGGAAATAATTCATTCATATAAATACATCTGTGTGAAGGGAAGACCTTTTTTCTGTTTTATTTTTAAATTTTATTTTTTAAAATTTTGAAATTTAATTTTATTTATTTTTTTATACAGCAGGTTATTATTAGTTATGTATTTTATGCATATACATGTATACAGGTCAATCCCAATCTCCCAACTCATCCCACCACCACCATCCCATGGCTTCCCACACTTGGTGTCCATACGTGTGTTCTCTACCTCTGTGTCTCTATTTCTTCCCTGCAAACCAGTTCATCTGTACCATTTTTCTAGGTTCCACATATATGCATTAATATACAATATTTGTTTTTCTCTTTCTGACTTACTTCATTCTGTATGACAGTCTCTAGATCCATCGACGTCTCTACAAATGACCCAGTTTCATTCCTTCTTATAGCTGAGTAATATTCCATTTTATATATGTACCACATCTTTATCCATTCGTCTGTCTGTGGGTATTTAGGTTGCTTCCATTACCTGGCTATTGTAAATAGTGCTGAAATGAGCATTGTGGTGAATGTGCCTTTTTGATTTATGGTTTTCTCTGGGTATATGCCCAGAAGTGGGATTGCTGGATCATATGGTAATTCTATTTCTAGTTTTTTTAAGGAAACTCCATACTGTTCTCCATCGTGACTGTATCAATTTACATTTCCACCACTAGTGGAAGAGGGATCCTTTTGTCCACACCCTCCCCAGAATTTGTTGTTTGTAGATTTTCTGATGATGCCGATTCTAACAGGTGTGAGGTGATAACTCATTGTAGTTTTGATTTGCATTTCTCTAATAATTAGTGATGTTGAGCAGCTTTTCATGTGCCTCTTGGCCATCTCTGTGTCTTCTTTGAAGAAACGTCTCTTTAGATCTTCTGCCCATTTTTGTATTGGGTTGTTTGTTTTTTTAATATTAAGCTGCATGAGCTCTTTATATATATTGGAGATTAAACCTTTGTCCATTGATTCGTTTGCAAATATTTTCGCCCATTCTGAGGGATGCTTTTTGCCATTCCCGTTTTTTTAACAAAAAAAGAAAGAAAGAAAAAGAAGCAGAACACTAATGTGTGTAAAATATGCCTTTTGAAACTGTCGTTTTGAAATATGGACGTCCTTTGAAATTTTTGGTCGATATATGAACCCAGGATTTGTTTTCAGGGCAGGTGTCATTTACAGGCCTGCAATGATTTTGAATATCAACTGACCATTAGCGCTGGGATTAAAGCTGCTGTTGTGTGAAACGGCCACAAGGTGGCAGCAGTTCTCCCTTACCAAATCTGGTTACTGGGGCAACAGAGCCTCAATGGAAGTCTTGTTCTAGATTGGAATTTAGAATGGAATGTGCCAGGAGAAAGCCCCTCAAGTTTGTCTCACTACTTCTTGTTCGTGTTTTTAATTTAATTTTTTATTTTTTATTACAGCAAATTTGATTACAATGTTTGGCTTGTTGTAGGTGTGGAAGATGTGGTTCTTTTACACATATACATATGTCTGTTCTTCCTGGGATCCTTTTCCCATGTACCTTATGACAGAATGTTGAGTAGTCTTCTCTTGGTATTCTGTAGGTCTTTGGTGATTATATATGTCACCTGTGTTTGTATATGTCTGTTAACCCCAATATCATAATGAAACCAATCCTCACACCTTTCCATTGGTGAACCATAAGTTTGTTTAATGAATCTGTGATTGCCCTTCTCTGTGGAAATATCTGCCCTGGTATCCATTTTTCGGTCACACCTATAAGAGATATGATATGATATGTGTCTTTCATTTTCTGACTTATTACAAGTCACGTGATTACCTTTAGACACACCTACGGTGCTGCAAATGGCATTGTGTCCTTTTATTCCTTGGCTTCTATTCTGCCTTAGCGAGGTCCATTTTCAACAATGTGATTCCCTGAGGGCTGAGGATTAGCTGACCTGGGTAGCCTGACCTTGCCGGCCGGCCCTCCCCAGGTGTGCCTTGTTTGAGGTCAATATAAACAGTGCTGCAGGCAGCAATAGCCCCTGAAGCTGTGCCTGACTCCATATTTTCTGCCCCGTCAGCAGTCTCGGGGCTGTGCTGGTGGGAGGCAGTGAGCGGCCACGGCTTTGTGGGTGGCCCGGTGTGAGTGGGTCTCTGCTGGACTTTCTGCAGGAGTTGCCAGGCTGCCACCTGTAAAGAAGAGGATGTGTCACCCATACCTTCCACTGGAATTTCTCTCCGGACAGAGGTGAGGAAGGAAAAAAGCAGTGGGGGCCGGGACAGGAGGGGTATCTCAGGCAGGGCAATGGAAAGCTTCCAGAAGAGCGCCCAGGGCCAGGACCATCCTGGCTGGCCTGCAGGCACCAAGTTGGCCTGCGTGCTGTCGCTTGTGTGGCTCCACAGCCCGTCCTCTAGGCTTTCAAGCCCTTGTACATATTCAGGTGTTTTACCTGGGAAGGGTGGGAAAAGATCAACAGCAGCTGGCCTGGGGCTCAGCTCACGGTTACTCACAGATGCCTCGGCATGGCCCCCAGCTTTTCAATGAGGACGCTCCTTGCGTAGGAGTGGGCTGCTGGCTGTATGGGAGATGATTCCCCACCTCTGACCAATTTCAGAATTGTTTACCACTGGAGCAAGTGCCCTGATAGGGTTTTCCTCTGTATAACTGGTGGGTTCAGGTTTTTTGTTTCTTTTTTGGTTCAAGTTAGATTTTATTCCTCTTTTATGTATTTATTGATATAAGCATGGAAATAATTCATTCATATAAATACATCTGTGTGAAGGGAAGACCTTTTTTCTGTTTTATTTTTAAATTTTATTTTTTAAAATTTTGAAATTTAATTTTATTTATTTTTTTATACAGCAGGTTATTATTAGTTATGTATTTTATGCATATACATGTATACAGGTCAATCCCAATCTCCCAACTCATCCCACCACCACCATCCCATGGCTTCCCACACTTGGTGTCCATACGTGTGATCTCTACCTCTGTGTCTCTATTTCTTCCCTGCAAACCAGTTCATCTGTACCACTTTTCTAGGTTCCACATATATGCATTAATATACAATATTTGTTTTTCTCTTTCTGACTTACTTCATTCTGTATGACAGTCTCTAGATCCATCGACGTCTCTACAAATGACCCAGTTTCATTCCTTCTTATAGCTGAGTAATATTCCATTTTATATATGTACCACATCTTTATCCATTCGTCTGTCTGTGGGTATTTAGGTTGCTTCCATTACCTGGCTATTGTAAATAGTGCTGAAATGAGCATTGTGGTGAATGTGCCTTTTTGATTTATGATTTTCTCTGGGTATATGCCCAGAAGTGGGATTGCTGGATCATATGGTAATTCTATTTCTAGTTTTTTTAAGGAAACTCCATACTGTTCTCCATCGTGACTCTATCAATTTACATTTCCACCACTAGTGGAAGAGGGATCCTTTTGTCCACACCCTCCCCAGAATTTGTTGTTTGTAGATTTTCTGATGATGCCGATTCTAACAGGTGTGAGGTGATAACTCATTGTAGTTTTGATTTGCATTTCTCTAATAATTAGTGATGTTGAGCAGCTTTTCATGTGCCTCTTGGCCATCTGTGTGTCTTCTTTGAAGAAACGTCACTTTAGATCTTCTGCCCATTTTTGTATTGGGTTGTTTGTTTTTTTAATATTAAGCTGCATGAGCTCTTTATATATATTGGAGATTAAACCTTTGTCCATTGATTCGTTTGCAAATATTTTCGCCCATTCTGAGGGATGCTTTTTGCCATTCCCGTTTTTTTAACAAAAAAAGAAAGAAAGAAAAAGAAGCAGAACACTAATGTGTGTAAAATATGCCTTTTGAAACTGTCGTTTTGAAATATGGACGTCCTTTGAAATTTTTGGTCGATATATGAACCCAGGATTTGTTTTCAGGGCAGGTGTCATTTACAGGCCTGCAATGATTTTGAATATCAACTGACCATTAGCGCTGGGATTAAAGCTGCTGTTGTGTGAAACGGCCACAAGGTGGCAGCAGTTCTCCCTTACCAAATCTGGTTACTGGGGCAACAGAGCCTCAGTGGAAGTCGTGTTCTAGATTGGAATTTAGAATGGAATGTGCCAGGAGAAAGCCCCTCAAGTTTGTCTCACTACTTCTTGTTCGTGTTTTTAATTTAATTTTTTATTTTTTATTACAGCAAATTTGATTACAATGTTTGGCTTGTTGTAGGTGTGGAAGATGTGGTTCTTTTACACATATACATATGTCTGTTCTTCCTGGGATCCTTTTCCGATGTACCTTATGACAGAATGTTGAGTAGTCTTCTCTTGGTATTCTGTAGGTCTTTGGTGATTATATATGTCACCTGTGTTTGTATATGTCTGTTAACCCCAATATCATAATGAAACCAATCCTCACACCTTTCCATTGGTGAACCATAAGTTTGTTTAATGAATCTGTGATTGCCCTTCTCTGTGGAAATATCTGCCCTGGTATCCATTTTTCGGTAACTCCTATAAGATATATGATATGATATGTGTCTTTCACTTTCTGACTTCCTACAAGTCACGTGATTACCTCTAGACACACCTACGGTGCTGCAAATGGCATTGTGTCCTTTTATTCCTTGGCTTCTATTCTGCCTTAGCGAGGTCCATTTTCAACAATGTGATTCCCTGAGGGCTGAGGATTAGCTGACCTGAGTAGCCTGATCCTGCCGGCCGGCCCTCCCCAGGTGTGCCTGGGTTGAGGTCAATATAAACAGTGCTGCAGGCAGCAATAGCCCCTGAAGCTGTGCCTGACTCCATATTCTCTGCCCCGTCAGCAGTCTCGGGGCTGTGCTGGTGGGAGGGAGTGAGGGGCCACTGCTTTGTGGGTGGCCCGGTGTGAGTGGGTCTCTGCTGGACTTTCTGCAGGAGTTGCCAGGCTGCCACCTGTAAAGAAGAGGATGTGTCACCCATACCTTCCACTGGAATTTCTCTCCGTACAGAGGTGAGGAAGGAAAAAAGCAGTGGGTGCTGGGATAGGAGGGGTATCTCAGGCAGGGCAATGGAAAGCTTCCAGAAGAGCGCCCAGGGCCAGGACCATCCTGGCTGGCCTGCAGGCACCAAGTTGGCCTGCGTGCTGTCGCTGGTGTGGCTCCACGGCCCTTCCTCTAGGCTTTCAAGCCCTTGTACATATTCAGGTGTTTTACCTGGGAAGGGTGGGAAAAGTTCAACAGCAGCTGGCCTGGGGCTCAGCTCACGGTTACTCACAGATGCCTCGGCATGGCCCCCAACTTTTCAATGAGGACGCTCCTTGCGTAGGAGTGGGCTGCTGGCTGTATGGGAGATGATTCCCCACCTCTGACCAATTTCAGAATTGTTTACCACTGGAGCAAGTGCCCTGATAGGGTTTTCCTCTGTATAACTGGTGGGTTCAGGTTTTTTGTTTCTTTTTTGGTTCAAGTTAGATTTTATTCCTCTTTTATGTATTTATTGATATAAGCATGGAAATAATTCATTCATATAAATACATCTGTGTGAAGGGAAGACCTTTTTTCTGTTTTATTTTTAAATTTTATTTTTTAAAATTTTGAAATTTAATTTTATTTATTTTTTTATACAGCAGGTTATTATTAGTTATGTATTTTATGCATATACATGTATACAGGTCAATCCCAATCTCCCAACTCATCCCACCACCACCATCCCATGGCTTCCCACACTTGGTGTCCATACGTGTGATCTCTACCTCTGTGTCTCTATTTCTTCCCTGCAAACCAGTTCATCTGTACCATTTTTCTAGGTTCCACATATATGCATTAATATACAATATTTGTTTTTCTCTTTCTGACTTACTTCATTCTGTATGACAGTCTCTAGATCCATCGACGTCTCTACAAATGACCCAGTTTCATTCCTTCTTATAGCTGAGTAATATTCCATTTTATATATGTACCACATCTTTATCCATTCGTCTGTCTGTGGGTATTTAGGTTGCTTCCATTACCTGGCTATTGTAAATAGTGCTGAAATGAGCATTGTGGTGAATGTGCCTTTTTGATTTATGGTTTTCTCTGGGTATATGCCCAGAAGTGGGATTGCTGGATCATATGGTAATTCTATTTCTAGGTTTTTTAAGGAAACTCCATACTGTTCTCCATCGTGACTCTATCAATTTACATTTCCACCACTAGTGGAAGAGGGATCCTTTTGTCCACACCCTCCCCAGAATTTGTTGTTTGTAGATTTTCTGATGATGCCGATTCTAACAGGTGTGAGGTGATAACTCATTGTAGTTTTGATTTGCATTTCTCTAATAATTAGTGATGTTGAGCAGCTTTTCATGTGCCTCTTGGCCATCTGTGTGTCTTCTTTGAAGAAACGTCACTTTAGATCTTCTGCCCATTTTTGTATTGGGTTGTTTGTTTTTTTAATATTAAGCTGCATGAGCTCTTTATATATATTGGAGATTAAACCTTTGTCCATTGATTCGTTTGCAAATATTTTCGCCCATTCTGAGGGATGCTTTTTGCCATTCCCGTTTTTTTAACAAAAAAAGAAAGAAAGAAAAAGAAGCAGAACACTAATGTGTGAAAAATATGCTATTTGAAACTGTCGTTTTGAAATATGGACGTCCTTTGAAATTTTTGGTCGATATATGAACCCAGGATTTGTTTTCAGGGCAGGTGTCATTTACAGGCCTGCAATGATTTTGAATATCAACTGACCATTAGCGCTGGGATTAAAGCTGCTGTTGTGTGAAACGGCCACAAGGTGGCAGCAGTTCTCCCTTACCAAATCTGGTTACTGGGGCAACAGAGCCTCAATGGAAGTCGTGTTCTAGATTGGAATTTAGAATGGAATGTGCCAGGAGAAAGCCCCTCAAGTTTGTCTCACTACTTCTTGTTCGTGTTTTTAATTTAATTTTTTATTTTTTATTACAGCAAATTTGATTACAATGTTTGGCTTGTTGTAGGTGTGGAAGATGTGGTTCTTTTACACATATACATATGTCTGTTCTTCCTGGGATCCTTTTCCGATGTACCTTATGACAGAATGTTGAGTAGTCTTCTCTTGGTATTCTGTAGGTCTTTGGTGATTATATATGTCACCTGTGTTTGTATATGTCTGTTAACCCCAATATCATAATGAAACCAATCCTCACACCTTTCCATTGGTGAACCATAAGTTTGTTTAATGAATCTGTGATTGCCCTTCTCTGTGGAAATATCTGCCCTGGTATCCATTTTTCGGTAACTCCTATAAGATATATGATATGATATGTGTCTTTCACTTTCTGACTTCCTACAAGTCACGTGATTACCTCTAGACACACCTACGGTGCTGCAAATGGCATTGTGTCCTTTTATTCCTTGGCTTCTATTCTGCCTTAGCGAGGTCCATTTTCAACAATGTGATTCCCTGAGGGCTGAGGATTAGCTGACCTGAGTAGCCTGATCCTGCCGGCCGGCCCTCCCCAGGTGTGCCTGGGTTGAGGTCAATATAAACAGTGCTGCAGGCAGCAATAGCCCCTGAAGCTGTGCCTGACTCCATATTCTCTGCCCCGTCAGCAGTCTCGGGGCTGTGCTGGTGGGAGGGAGTGAGGGGCCACTGCTTTGTGGGTGGCCCGGTGTGAGTGGGTCTCTGCTGGACTTTCTGCAGGAGTTGCCAGGCTGCCACCTGTAAAGAAGAGGATGTGTCACCCATACCTTCCACTGGAATTTCTCTCCGTACAGAGGTGAGGAAGGAAAAAAGCAGTGGGTGCTGGGATAGGAGGGGTATCTCAGGCAGGGCAATGGAAAGCTTCCAGAAGAGCGCCCAGGGCCAGGACCATCCTGGCTGGCCTGCAGGCACCAAGTTGGCCTGCGTGCTGTCGCTGGTGTGGCTCCACGGCCCTTCCTCTAGGCTTTCAAGCCCTTGTACATATTCAGGTGTTTTACCTGGGAAGGGTGGGAAAAGTTCAACAGCAGCTGGCCTGGGGCTCAGCTCACGGTTACTCACAGATGCCTCGGCATGGCCCCCAACTTTTCAATGAGGACGCTCCTTGCGTAGGAGTGGGCTGCTGGCTGTATGGGAGATGATTCACCACCTCTGACCAATTTCAGAATTGTTTACCACTGGAGCAAGTGCCCTGATAGGGTTTTCCTCTGTATAACTGGTGGGTTCAGGTTTTTTGTTTCTTTTTTGGTTCAAGTTAGATTTTATTCCTCTTTTATGTATTTATTGATATAAGCATGGAAATAATTCATTCATATAAATACATCTGTGTGAAGGGAAGACCTTTTTTCTGTTTTATTTTTAAATTTTATTTTTTAAAATTTTGAAATTTAATTTTATTTATTTTTTTATACAGCAGGTTATTATTAGTTATGTATTTTATGCATATACATGTATACAGGTCAATCCCAATCTCCCAACTCATCCCACCACCACCATCCCATGGCTTCCCACACTTGGTGTCCATACGTGTGATCTCTACCTCTGTGTCTCTATTTCTTCCCTGCAAACCAGTTCATCTGTACCATTTTTCTAGGTTCCACATATATGCATTAATATACAATATTTGTTTTTCTCTTTCTGACTTACTTCATTCTGTATGACAGTCTCTAGATCCATCGACGTCTCTACAAATGACCCAGTTTCATTCCTTCTTATAGCTGAGTAATATTCCATTTTATATATGTACCACATCTTTATCCATTCGTCTGTCTGTGGGTATTTAGGTTGCTTCCATTACCTGGCTATTGTAAATAGTGCTGAAATGAGCATTGTGGTGAATGTGCCTTTTTGATTTATGGTTTTCTCTGGGTATATGCCCAGAAGTGGGATTGCTGGATCATATGGTAATTCTATTTCTAGTTTTTTTAAGGAAACTCCATACTGTTCTCCATCGTGACTCTATCAATTTACATTTCCACCACTAGTGGAAGAGGGATCCTTTTGTCCACACCCTCCCCAGAATTTGTTGTTTGTAGATTTTCTGATGATGCCGATTCTAACAGGTGTGAGGTGATAACTCATTGTAGTTTTGATTTGCATTTCTCTAATAATTAGTGATGTTGAGCAGCTTTTCATGTGCCTCTTGGCCATCTCTGTGTCTTCTTTGAAGAAACGTCTCTTTAGATCTTCTGCCCATTTTTGTATTGGGTTGTTTGTTTTTTTAATATTAAGCTGCATGAGCTCTTTATATATATTGGAGATTAAACCTTTGTCCATTGATTCGTTTGCAAATATTTTCGCCCATTCTGAGGGATGCTTTTTGCCATTCCCGTTTTTTTAACAAAAAAAGAAAGAAAGAAAAAGAAGCAGAACACTAATGTGTGTAAAATATGCCTTTTGAAACTGTCGTTTTGAAATATGGACGTCCTTTGAAATTTTTGGTCGATATATGAACCCAGGATTTGTTTTCAGGGCAGGTGTCATTTACAGGCCTGCAATGATTTTGAATATCAACTGACCATTAGCGCTGGGATTAAAGCTGCTGTTGTGTGAAACGGCCACAAGGTGGCAGCAGTTCTCCCTTACCAAATCTGGTTACTGGGGCAACAGAGCCTCAATGGAAGTCTTGTTCTAGATTGGAATTTAGAATGGAATGTGCCAGGAGAAAGCCCCTCAAGTTTGTCTCACTACTTGTTGTTCGTGTTTTTAATTTAATTTTTTATTTTTTATTACAGCAAATTTGATTACAATGTTTGGCTTGTTGTAGGTGTGGAAGATGTGGTTCTTTTACACATATACATATGTCTGTTCTTCCTGGGATCCTTTTCCCATGTACCTTATGACAGAATGTTGAGTAGTCTTCTCTTGGTATTCTGTAGGTCTTTGGTGATTATATATGTCACCTGTGTTTGTATATGTCTGTTAACCCCAATATCATAATGAAACCAATCCTCACACCTTTCCATTGGTGAACCATAAGTTTGTTTAATGAATCTGTGATTGCCCTTCTCTGTGGAAATATCTGCCCTGGTATCCATTTTTCGGTAACTGCTATAAGATATATGATATGATATGTGTCTTTCACTTTCTGACTTACTACAAGTCACGTGATTACCTTTAGACACACCTACGGTGCTGCAAATGGCATTGTGTCCTTTTATTCCTTGGCTTCTATTCTGCCTTAGCGAGGTCCATTTTCAACAATGTGATTCCCTGAGGGCTGAGGATTAGCTGACCTGGGTAGCCTGACCCTGCCGGCCGGCCCTCCCCAGGTGTGCCTGGGTTGAGGTCAATATAAACAGCGCTGCAGGCAGCAATAGCCCCTGAAGCTGTGCCTGACTCCATATTCTCTGCCCCGTCAGCAGTCTCGGGGCTGTGCTGTTGGGAGGCAGTGAGGGGCCACGGCTTTGTGGGTGGCCCGGTGTGAGTGGGTCTCTGCTGGACTTTCTGCAGGAGTTGCCAGGCTGCCACCTGTAAAGAAGAGGATGTGTCAACCATACCTTCCACTGGAATTTCTCTCCGGACAGAGGTGTGGAAGGAAAAAAGCAGTGGGGGCCGGGACAGGAGGGGTATCTCAGGCAGGGCAATGGAAAGCTTCCAGAAGGGTGCCCAGGGCCAGGACCATCCTGGCTGGCCTGCAGGCACCAAGTTGGCCTGCGTGCTGTCGCTGGTGTGGCTCCACGGCCCGTCCTCTAGGCTTTCAAGACCTTGTACATATTCAGGAGTTTTACCTGGGAAGGGTGGGAAAAGTTCAACAGCAGCTGGCCTGGGGCTCAGCTCACGGTTACTCACAGATGCCTTGGCATGGCCCCCAGCTTTGCAATGAGGACGCTCCTTGCGTAGGAGTGGGCTGCTGGCTGTATGGGGGATGATTCCCCACCTCTGACCAATTTCAGAATTGTTTACCACTGGAGCAAGTGCCCTGATAGGGTTTTCCTCTGTATAACTGGTGGGTTCAGGTTTTTTGTTTCTTTTTTGGTTCAAGTTAGATTTTATTCCTCTTTTATGTATTTATTGATATAAGCATGGAAATAATTCATTCATATAAATACATCTGTGTGAAGGGAAGACCTTTTTTCTGTTTTATTTTTAAATTTTATTTTTTAAAATTTTGAAATTTAATTTTATTTATTTTTTTATACAGCAGGTTATTATTAGTTATGTATTTTATGCATATACATGTATACAGGTCAATCCCAATCTCCCAACTCATCCCACCACCACCATCCCATGGCTTCCCACACTTGGTGTCCATACGTGTGTTCTCTACCTCTGTGTCTCTATTTCTTCCCTGCAAACCAGTTCATCTGTACCATTTTTCTAGGTTCCACATATATGCATTAATATACAATATTTGTTTTTCTCTTTCTGACTTACTTCATTCTGTATGACAGTCTCTAGATCCATCGACGTCTCTACAAATGACCCAGTTTCATTCCTTCTTATAGCTGAGTAATATTCCATTTTATATATGTACCACATCTTTATCCATTCGTCTGTCTGTGGGTATTTAGGTTGCTTCCATTACCTGGCTATTGTAAATAGTGCTGAAATGAGCATTGTGGTGAATGTGCCTTTTTGATTTATGGTTTTCTCTGGGTATATGCCCAGAAGTGGGATTGCTGGATCATATGGTAATTCTATTTCTAGTTTTTTTAAGGAAACTCCATACTGTTCTCCATCGTGACTGTATCAATTTACATTTCCACCACTAGTGGAAGAGGGATCCTTTTGTCCACACCCTCCCCAGAATTTGTTGTTTGTAGATTTTCTGATGATGCCGATTCTAACAGGTGTGAGGTGATAACTCATTGTAGTTTTGATTTGCATTTCTCTAATAATTAGTGATGTTGAGCAGCTTTTCATGTGCCTCTTGGCCATCTCTGTGTCTTCTTTGAAGAAACGTCTCTTTAGATCTTCTGCCCATTTTTGTATTGGGTTTTTTGTTTTTTTAATATTAAGCTGCATGAGCTCTTTATATATATTGGAGATTAAACCTTTGTCCATTGATTCGTTTGCAAATATTTTCGCCCATTCTGAGGGATGCTTTTTGCCATTCCCGTTTTTTTAACAAAAAAAGAAAGAAAGAAAAAGAAGCAGAACACTAATGTGTGTAAAATATGCCTTTTGAAACTGTCGTTTTGAAATATGGACGTCCTTTGAAATTTTTGGTCGATATATGAACCCAGGATTTGTTTTCAGGGCAGGTGTCATTTACAGGCCTGCAATGATTTTGAATATCAACTGACCATTAGCGCTGGGATTAAAGCTGCTGTTGTGTGAAACGGCCACCAGGTGGCAGCAGTTCTCCCTTACCAAATCTGGTTACTGGGGCAACAGAGCCTCAATGGAAGTCGTGTTCTAGATTGGAATTTAGAATGGAATGTGCCAGGAGAAAGCCCCTCAAGTTTGTCTCACTACTTCTTGTTCGTGTTTTTAATTTAATTTTTTATTTTTTATTACAGCAAATTTGATTACAATGTTTGGCTTGTTGTAGGTGTGGAAGATGTGGTTCTTTTACACATATACATATGTCTGTTCTTCCTGGGATCCTTTTCCCATGTACCTTATGACAGAATGTTGAGTAGTCTTCTCTTGGTATTCTGTAGGTCTTTGGTGATTATATATGTCACCTGTGTTTGTATATGTCTGTTAACCCCAATATCATAATGAAACCAATCCTCACACCTTTCCATTGGTGAACCATAAGTTTGTTTAATGAATCTGTGATTGCCCTTCTCTGTGGAAATATCTGCCCTGGTATCCATTTTTCGGTCACACCTATAAGAGATATGATATGATATGTGTCTTTCATTTTCTGACTTATTACAAGTCACGTGATTACCTGTAGACACACCTACGGTGCTGCAAATGGCATTGTGTCCTTTTATTCCTTGGCTTCTATTCTGCCTTAGCGAGGTCCATTTTCAACAATGTGATTCCCTGAGGGCTGAGGATTAGCTGACCTGGGTAGCCTGACCTTGCCGGCCGGCCCTCCCCAGGTGTGCCTTGTTTGAGGTCAATATAAACAGTGCTGCAGGCAGCAATAGCCCCTGAAGCTGTGCCTGACTCCATATTTTCTGCCCCGTCAGCAGTCTCGGGGCTGTGCTGGTGGGAGGCAGTGAGGGGCCACGGCTTTGTGGGTGGCCCGGTGTGAGTGGGTCTCTGCTGGACTTTCTGCAGGAGTTGCCAGGCTGCCACCTGTAAAGAAGAGGATGTGTCACCCATACCTTCCACTGGAATTTCTCTCCGGACAGAGGTGAGGAAGGAAAAAAGCAGTGGGTGCCGGGACAGGAGGGGTATCTCAGGCAGGGCAATGGAAAGCTTCCAGAAGAGCGCCCAGGGCCAGGACCATCCTGGCTGGCCTGCAGGCACCAAGTTGGCCTGCGTGCTGTCGCTTGTGTGGCTCCACAGCCCGTCCTCTAGGCTTTCAAGCCCTTGTACATATTCAGGAGTTTTACCTGGGAAGGGTGGGAAAAGATCAACAGCAGCTGGCCTGGGGCTCAGCTCACGGTTACTCACAGATGCCTCGGCATGGCCCCCAGCTTTTCATTGAGGACGCTCCTTGCGTAGGAGTGGGCTGCTGGCTGTATGGGAGATGATTCCCCACCTCTGACCAATTTCAGAATTGTTTACCACTGGAGCAAGTGCCCTGATAGGGTTTTCCTCTGTATAACTGGTGGGTTCAGGTTTTTTGTTTGTTTTTTGGTTCAAGTTAGATTTTATTCCTCTTTTATGTATTTATTGATATAAGCATGGAAATAATTCATTCATATAAATACATCTGTGTGAAGGGAAGACCTTTTTTCTGTTTTATTTTTAAATTTTATTTTTTAAAATTTTGGAATTTAATTTTATTTATTTTTTTATACAACAGGTTATTATTAGTTATGTATTTTATGCATATACATGTATACAGGTCAATCCCAATCTCCCAACTCATCCCACCACCACCATCCCATGGCTTCCCACACTTGGTGTCCATACGTGTGATCTCTACCTCTGTGTCTCTATTTCTTCCCTGCAAACCAGTTCATCTGTACCATTTTTCTAGGTTCCACATATATGCATTAATATACAATATTTGTTTTTCTCTTTCTGACTTACTTCATTCTGTATGACAGTCTCTAGATCCATCGACGTCTCTACAAATGACCCAGTTTCATTCCTTCTTATAGCTGAGTAATATTCCATTTTATATATGTACCACATCTTTATCCATTCGTCTGTCTGTGGGTATTTAGGTTGCTTCCATTACCTGGCTATTGTAAATAGTGCTGAAATGAGCATTGTGGTGAATGTGCCTTTTTGATTTATGATTTTCTCTGGGTATATGCCCAGAAGTGGGATTGCTGGATCATATGGTAATTCTATTTCTAGTTTTTTTAAGGAAACTCCATACTGTTCTCCATCGTGACTCTATCAATTTACATTTCCACCACTAGTGGAAGAGGGATCCTTTTGTCCACACCCTCCCCAGAATTTGTTGTTTGTAGATTTTCTGATGATGCCGATTCTAACAGGTGTGAGGTGATAACTCATTGTAGTTTTGATTTGCATTTCTCTAATAATTAGTGATGTTGAGCAGCTTTTCATGTGCCTCTTGGCCATCTCTGTGTCTTCTTTGAAGAAACGTCTCTTTAGATCTTCTGCCCATTTTTGTATTGGGTTGTTTGTTTTTTTAATATTAAGCTGCATGAGCTCTTTATATATATTGGAGATTAAACCTTTGTCCATTGATTCGTTTGCAAATATTTTCGCCCATTCTGAGGGATGCTTTTTGCCATTCCCGTTTTTTTAACAAAAAAAGAAAGAAAGAAAAAGAAGCAGAACACTAATGTGTGTAAAATATGCCTTTTGAAACTGTCGTTTTGAAATATGGACGTCCTTTGAAATTTTTGGTCGATATATGAACCCAGGATTTGTTTTCAGGGCAGGTGTCATTTACAGGCCTGCAATGATTTTGAATATCAAGTGACCATTAGCGCTGGGATTAAAGCTGCTGTTGTGTGAAACGGCCACAAGGTGGCAGCAGTTCTCCCTTACCAAATCTGGTTACTGGGGCAACAGAGCCTCAATGGAAGTCGTGTTCTAGATTGGAATTTAGAATGGAATGTGCCAGGAGAAAGCCCCTCAAGTTTGTCTCACTACTTGTTGTTCGTGTTTTTAATTTAATTTTTTATTTTTTATTACAGCAAATTTGATTACAATGTTTGGCTTGTTGTAGGTGTGGAAGATGTGGTTCTTTTACACATATACATATGTCTGTTCTTCCTGGGATCCTTTTCCCATGTACCTTATGACAGAATGTTGAGTAGTCTTCTCTTGGTATTCTGTAGGTCTTTGGTGATTATATATGTCACCTGTGTTTGTATATGTCTGTTAACCCCAATATCATAATGAAACCAATCCTCACACCTTTCCATTGGTGAACCATAAGTTTGTTTAATGAATCTGTGATTGCCCTTCTCTGTGGAAATATCTGCCCTGGTATCCATTTTTCGGTAACTCCTATAAGATATATGATATGATATGTGTCTTTCACTTTCTGACTTCCTACAAGTCACGTGATTACCTCTAGACACACCTACGGTGCTGCAAATGGCATTGTGTCCTTTTATTCCTTGGCTTCTATTCTGCCTTAGCGAGGTCCATTTTCAACAATGTGATTCCCTGAGGGCTGAGGATTAGCTGACCTGGGTAGCCTGACCCTGCCGGCCGGCCCTCCCCAGGTGTGCCTGGGTTGAGGTCAATATAAACAGCGCTGCAGGCAGCAATAGCCCCTGAAGCTGTGCCTGACTCCATATTCTCTGCCCCGTCAGCAGTCTCGGGGCTGTGCTGGTGGGAGGGAGTGAGGGGCCACGGCTTTGTGGGTGGCCCGGTGTGAGTGGGTCTCTGCTGGACTTTCTGCAGGAGTTGCCAGGCTGCCACCTGTAAAGAAGAGGATGTGTCAACCATACCTTCCACTGGAATTTCTCTCCGGACAGAGGTGTGGAAGGAAAAAAGCAGTGGGGGCCGGGACAGGAGGGGTATCTCAGGCAGGGCAATGGAAAGCTTCCAGAAGAGCGCCCAGGGCCAGGACCATCCTGGCTGGCCTGCAGGCACCAAGTTGGCCTGCGTGCTGTCACTGGTGTGGCTCCACGGCCCTTCCTCTAGGCTTTCAAGCCCTTGTACATATTCAGGTGTTTTACCTGGGAAGGGTGGGAAAAGTTCAACAGCAGCTGGCCTGGGGCTCAGCTCACGGTTACTCACAGATGCCTCGGCATGGCCCCCAACTTTTCAATGAGGACGCTCCTTGCGTAGGAGTGGGCTGCTGGCTGTATGGGAGATGATTCCCCACCTCTGACCAATTTCAGAATTGTTTACCACTGGAGCAAGTGCCCTGATAGGGTTTTCCTCTGTATAACTGGTGGGTTCAGGATTTTTGTTTCTTTTTTGGTTCAAGTTAGATTTTATTCCTCTTTTATGTATTTATTGATATAAGCATGGAAATAATTCATTCATATAAATACATCTGTGTGAAGGGAAGACCTTTTTTCTGTTTTATTTTTAAATTTTATTTTTTAAAATTTTGAAATTTAATTTTATTTATTTTTTTATACAGCAGGTTATTATTAGTTATGTATTTTATGCATATACATGTATACAGGTCAATCCCAATCTCCCAACTCATCCCACCACCACCATCCCATGGCTTCCCACACTTGGTGTCCATACGTGTGATCTCTACCTCTGTGTCTCTATTTCTTCCCTGCAAACCAGTTCATCTGTACCATTTTTCTAGGTTCCACATATATGCATTAATATACAATATTTGTTTTTCTCTTTCTGACTTACTTCATTCTGTATGACAGTCTCTAGATCCATCGACGTCTCTACAAATGACCCAGTTTCATTCCTTCTTATAGCTGAGTAATATTCCATTTTATATATGTACCACATCTTTATCCATTCGTCTGTCTGTGGGTATTTAGGTTGCTTCCATTACCTGGCTATTGTAAATAGTGCTGAAATGAGCATTGTGGTGAATGTGCCTTTTTGATTTATGGTTTTCTCTGGGTATATGCCCAGAAGTGGGATTGCTGGATCATATGGTAATTCTATTTCTAGTTTTTTTAAGGAAACTCCATACTGTTCTCCATCGTGACTGTATCAATTTACATTTCCACCACTAGTGGAAGAGGGATCCTTTTGTCCACACCCTCCCCAGAATTTGTTGTTTGTAGATTTTCTGATGATGCCGATTCTAACAGGTGTGAGGTGTTACCTCATTGTAGTTTTGATTTGCATTTCTCCAGTAATTAGTGATGTTGAGCAGCTTTTCATGTGCCTCTTGGCCATCTCTGTGTCTTCTTTGAAGAAACGTCTCTTTAGATCTTCTGCCCATTTTTGTATTGGGTTGTTTGTTTTTTTAATATTAAGCTGCATGAGCTCTTTATATATATTGGAGATTAAACCTTTGTCCATTGATTCGTTTGCAAATATTTTCGCCCATTCTGAGGGATGCTTTTTGCCATTCCCGTTTTTTTAACAAAAAAAGAAAGAAAGAAAAAGAAGCAGAACACTAATGTGTGTAAAATATGCCTTTTGAAACTGTCGTTTTGAAATATGGACGTCCTTTGAAATTTTTGGTCGATATATGAACCCAGGATTTGTTTTCAGGGCAGGTGTCATTTACAGGCCTGCAATGATTTTGAATATCAACTGACCATTAGCGCTGGGATTAAAGCTGCTGTTGTGTGAAACGGCCACAAGGTGGCAGCAGTTCTCCCTTACCAAATCTGGTTACTGGGGCAACAGAGCCTCAATGGAAGTCTTGTTCTAGATTGGAATTTAGAATGGAATGTGCCAGGAGAAAGCCCCTCAAGTTTGTCTCACTACTTGTTGTTCGTGTTTTTAATTTAATTTTTTATTTTTTATTACAGCAAATTTGATTACAATGTTTGGCTTGTTGTAGGTGTGGAAGATGTGGTTCTTTTACACATATACATATGTCTGTTCTTCCTGGGATCCTTTTCCCATGTACCTTATGACAGAATGTTGAGTAGTCTTCTCTTGGTATTCTGTAGGTCTTTGGTGATTATATATGTCACCTGTGTTTGTATATGTCTGTTAACCCCAATATCATAATGAAACCAATCCTCACACCTTTCCATTGGTGAACCATAAGTTTGTTTAATGAATCTGTGATTGCCCTTCTCTGTGGAAATATCTGCCCTGGTATCCATTTTTCGGTAACTGCTATAAGATATATGATATGATATGTGTCTTTCACTTTCTGACTTACTACAAGTCACGTGATTACCTTTAGACACACCTACGGTGCTGCAAATGGCATTGTGTCCTTTTATTCCTTGGCTTCTATTCTGCCTTAGCGAGGTCCATTTTCAACAATGTGATTCCCTGAGGGCTGAGGATTAGCTGACCTGGGTAGCCTGACCCTGCCGGCCGGCCCTCCCCAGGTGTGCCTGGGTTGAGGTCAATATAAACAGCGCTGCAGGCAGCAATAGCCCCTGAAGCTGTGCCTGACTCCATATTCTCTGCCCCGTCAGCAGTCTCGGGGCTGTGCTGGTGGGAGGGAGTGAGGGGCCACGGCTTTGTGGGTGGCCCGGTGTGAGTGGGTCTCTGCTGGACTTTCTGCAGGAGTTGCCAGGCTGCCACCTGTAAAGAAGAGGATGTGTCAACCATACCTTCCACTGGAATTTCTCTCCGGACAGAGGTGTGGAAGGAAAAAAGCAGTGGGGGCCGGGACAGGAGGGGTATCTCAGGCAGGGCAATGGAAAGCTTCCAGAAGGGTGCCCAGGGCCAGGACCATCCTGGCTGGCCTGCAGGCACCAAGTTGGCCTGCGTGCTGTCGCTGGTGTGGCTCCACAGCCCGTCCTCTAGGCTTTCAAGCCCTTGTACATATTCAGGAGTTTTACCTGGGAAGGGTGGGAAAAGTTCAACAGCAGCTGGCCTGGGGCTCAGCTCACGGTTACTCACAGATGCCTTGGCATGGCCCCCAGCTTTGCAATGAGGACGCTCCTTGCGTAGGAGTGGGCTGCTGGCTGTATGGGAGATGATTCCCCACGTCTGACCAATTTCAGAATTGTTTACCACTGGAGCAAGTGCCCTGATATGGTTATCATCTGTATAACTGGTGGGTTCAGGTTTTTTTTTTCTTTTTTGGTTCAACTTAGATTTTATTCCTCTTTTATGTATTTATAGACATAAGCATGGAAATAATTCATTCATATAAATACATCTGTGTGAAGGGAAGACCTTTTTTCTGTTTTATTTTTAAATTTTATTTTTAAAAATTTTGAAATTTAAATTTATTAATCTTTTTATACAGCAGGTTATTATTAGTTATGTATTTTATGCATATATATGTATACAGGTCAAACCCAATCTCCCAACTCATCCCACCACCACCAACCCATGGCTTCCCACACTTGGTGTCCATACGTGTGTTCTCTACCTCTTTGTCTCTATTTCTTCCCTGCAAACCAGTTCATCTGTACCATTTTTCTAGGTTCCACATATATGCATTAATATACAATATTTGTTTTTCTCTTTCTGACTTACTTCATTCTGTATGACAGTCTCTAGATCCATCGACGTCTCTACAAATGACCCAGTTTCATTCCTTCTTATGGCTGAGTAATATTCCATTTTATATATGTACCACATCTTTATCCATTCGTCTGTCTGTGGGTATTTAGGTTGCTTCCATTACCTGGCTATTGTAAATAGTGCTGAAATGAGCATTGTGGTGAATGTGCCTTTTTGATTTATGGTTTTCTCTGGGTATATGCCCAGAAGTGGGATTGCTGGATCATATGGTAATTCTATTTCTAGTTTTTTTAAGGAAACTCCATACTGTTCTCCATCGTGACTGTATCAATTAACATTTCCACCACTAGTGGAAGAGGGATCCTTTTGTCCACACCGTCCCCAGAATTTGTTGTTTGTAGACTTTCTGATGATGCCGATTCTAACAGGTGTGAGGTGATACCTCATTGTAGTTTTGATTTGCATTTCTCTAATAATTAGTGATGTTGAGCAGCTTTTCATGTGCCTCTTGGCCATCTCTGTGTTTTCTTTGAAGAAACGTCTCTTTAGATCTTCTGCCTAATTTTGTATTGGGTTGTTTGTTTTTTAATATTAACCTGCATGAGCTCTTTATATATATTGGAGATTAAACCTTTGTCCATTGATTCGTTTGCAAATATTTTCGCCCATTCTGAGGGATGCTTTTTGCCATTCCCGTTTTTTTAACAAAAAAAGAAAGAAAGAAATAGAAGCAGAACACTAATATGTGTAAAATATGCCTTTTGAAACTGTCGTTTTGAAATATGGACGTCCTTTGAAATTTTTGGTCGATATATGAACCCAGGATTTGTTTTCAGGGCAGGTGTCATTTACAGGCCTGCAATGATTTTGAATATCAACTGACCATTAGTGCTGGGATTAAAGCTGCTGTTGTGTGAAACGGCCACCAGGTGACAGCAGTTCTCCCTTACCAAATCTGGTTACTGGGGCAACAGAGCCTCAGTGGAAGTCTTGTTCTAGATTGGAATTTAGAATGGAATGTGCCAGGAGAAAGCCCCTCAAGTTTGTCTCACTACTTCTTGTTCGTGTTTTTAATTTAATTTTTTATTTTTTATTACAGCAAATTTGATTACAATGTTTGGCTTGTTGTAGGTGTGGAAGATGTGGTTCTTTTACACATATACATATGTCTGTTCTTCCTGGGATCCTTTTCCCATGTACCTTATGACAGAATGTTGAGTAGTCTTCTCTTGGTATTCTGTAGGTCTTTGGTGATTATATATGTCACCTGTGTTTGTATATGTCTGTTAACCCCAATATCATAATGAAACCAATCCTCACAGCTTTCCATTGGTGAACCATAAGTTTGTTTAATGAATCTGTGATTGCCCTTCTCTGTGGAAATATCTGCCCTGGTATCCATTTTTCGGTCACACCTATAAGAGATATGATATGATATGTGTCTTTCATTTTCTGACTTATTACAAGTCACGTGATTACCTTTAGACACACCTACGGTGCTGCAAATGGCATTGTGTCCTTTTATTCCTTGGCTTCTATTCTGCCTTAGCGAGGTCCATTTTCAACAATGTGATTCCCTGAGGGCTGAGGATTAGCTGACCTGGGTAGCCTGACCTTGCCGGCCGGCCCTCCCCAGGTGTGCCTTGGTTGAGGTCAATATAAACAGTGCTGCAGGCAGCAATAGCCCCTGAAGCTGTGCCTGACTCCATATTTTCTGCCCCGTCAGCAGTCTCGGGGCTGTGCTGTTGGGAGGCAGTGAGGGGCCACGGCTTTGTGGGTGGCCCGGTGTGAGTGGGTCTCTGCTGGACTTTCTGCAGGAGTTGCCAGGCTGCCACCTGTAAAGAAGAGGATGTGTCACCCATACCTTCCACTGGAATTTGTCTCCGGACAGAGGTGAGGAAGGAAAAAAGCAGTGGGGGCCGGGACAGGAGGGGTATCTCAGGCAGGGCAATGGAAAGCTTCCAGAAGAGCGCCCAGGGCCAGGACCATCCTGGCTGGCCTGCAGGCACCAAGTTGGCCTGCGTGCTGTCGCTTGTGTGGCTCCACAGCCCGTCCTCTAGGCTTTCAAGCCCTTGTACATATTCAGGAGTTTTACCTGGGAAGGGTGGGAAAAGTTCAACAGCAGCTGGCCTTGGGCTCAGCTCACGGTTACTCACAGATGCCTCGGCATGGCCCCCAACTTTTCAATGAGGACGCTCCTTGCGTAGGAGTGGGCTGCTGGCTGTATGGGAGATGATTCCCCACCTCTGACCAATTTCAGAATTGTTTACCACTGGAGCAAGTGCCCTGATAGGGTTTTCCTCTGTATAACTGGTGGGTTCAGGTTTTTTGTTTCTTTTTTGGTTCAAGTTAGATTTTATTCCTCTTTTATGTATTTATTGATATAAGCATGGAAATAATTCATTCATATAAATACATCTGTGTGAAGGGAAGACCTTTTTTCTGTTTTATTTTTAAATTTTATTTTTTAAAATTTTGAAATTTAATTTTATTTATTTTTTTATACAGCAGGTTATTATTAGTTATGTATTTTATGCATATACATGTATACAGGTCAATCCCAATCTCCCAACTAATCCCACCACCACCATCCCATGGCTTCCCACACTTGGTGTCCATACGTGTGTTCTCTACCTCTGTGTCTCTATTTCTTCCCTGCAAACCAGTTCATCTGTACCATTTTTCTAGGTTCCACATATATGCTTTAATATACAATATTTGTTTTTCTCTTTCTGACTTACTTCATTCTGTATGACAGTCTCTAGATCCATCGACGTCTCTACAAATGACCCAGTTTCATTCCTTCTTATAGCTGAGTAATATTCCATTTTATATATGTACCACATCTTTATCCATTCGTCTGTCTGTGGGTATTTAGGTTGCTTCCATTACCTGGCTTTTGTAAATATTGCTGAAATGAGCATTGTGGTGAATGTGCCTTTTTGATTTATGATTTTCTCTGGGTATATGCCCAGAAGTGGGATTGCTGGATCATATGGTAATTCTATTTCTAGTTTTTTTAAGGAAACTCCATACTGTTCTCCATCGTGACTGTATCAATTTACATTTCCACCACTAGTGGAAGAGGGATCCATTTGTCCACACCCTCCCCAGAATTTGTTGTTTGTAGATTTTCTGATGATGCCGATTCTAACAGGTGTGAGGTGATAACTCATTGTAGTTTTGATTTGCATTTCTCTAATAATTAGTGATGTTGAGCAGCTTTTCATGTGCCTCTTGGCCATCTGTGTGTCTTCTTTGAAGAAACGTCACTTTAGATCTTCTGCCCATTTTTGTATTGGGTTTTTTGTTTTTTTAATATTAAGCTGCATGAGCTCTTTATATATATTGGAGATTAAACCTTTGTCCATTGATTCGTTTGCAAATATTTTCGCCCATTCTCAGGGATGCTTTTTGCCATTCCCGTTTTTTTTAACAAAAAAAGAAAGAAAGAAAAAGAAGCAGAACACTAATGTGTGTAAAATATGCCTTTTGAAACTGTCGTTTTGAAATATGGACGTCCTTTGAAATTTTTGGTCGATATATGAACCCAGGATTTGTTTTCAGGGCAGGTGTCATTTACAGGCCTGCAATGATTTTGAATATCAACTGACCATTAGCGCTGGGATTAAAGCTGCTGTTGTGTGAAACGGCCACAAGGTGGCAGCAGTTCTCCCTTACCAAATCTGGTTACTGGGGCAACAGAGCCTCAATGGAAGTCGTGTTCTAGATTGGAATTTAGAATGGAATGTGCCAGGAGAAAGCCCCTCAAGTTTGTCTCACTACTTGTTGTTCGTGTTTTTAATTTAATTTTTTATTTTTTATTACAGCAAATTTGATTACAATGTTTGGCTTGTTGTAGGTGTGGAAGATGTGGTTCTTTTACACATATACATATGTCTGCTCTTCCTGGGATCCTTTTCCCATGTACCTTATGACAGAATGTTGAGTAGTCTTCTCTTGGTATTCTGTAGGTCTTTGGTGATTATATATGTCACCTGTGTTTGTATATGTCTGTTAACCCCAATATCATAATGAAACCAATCCTCACACCTTTCCATTGGTGAACCATAAGTTTGTTTAATGAATCTGTGATTGCCCTTCTCTGTGGAAATATCTGCCCTGGTATCCATTTTTCGGTAACTCCTATAAGATATATGATATGATATGTGTCTTTCACTTTCTGACTTACTACAAGTCACGTGATTACATTTAGACACACCTACGGTGTTGCAAATGGCATTGTGTCCTTTTATTCCTTGGCTTCTATTCTGCCTTAGCGAGGTCCATTTTCAACAATGTGATTCCCTGAGGGCTGAGGATTAGCTGACCTGGGTAGCCTGACCCTGCCGGCCGGCCCTCCCCTGGTGTGCCTGGGTTGAGGTCAATATAAACAGCGCTGCAGGCAGCAATAGCCCCTGAAGCTGTGCCTGACTCCATATTCTCTGCCCCGTCAGCAGTCTCGGGGCTGTGCTGGTGGGAGGGAGTGAGGGGCCATGGCTTTGTGGGTGGCCCGGTGTGAGTGGGTCTCTGCTGGACTTTCCGCAGGAGTTGCCAGGCTTCCACCTGTAAAGAAGAGGATGTGTCACCCATACCTTCCACTGGAATTTCTCTCCGGACAGAGGTGAGGAAGGAAAAAAGCAATGGGTGCCGGGATAGGAGGGGTATCTCAGGCAGGGCAATGGAAAGCTTCCAGAAGAGCGCCCAGGGTCAGGACCATCCTGGCTGGCCTGCAGGCACCAAGTTGGCCTGCGTGCTGTCGCTGGTGTGGCTCCACGGCCCTTCCTCTAGGCTTTCAAGCCCTTGTACATATTCAGGTGTTTTACCTGGGAAGGGTGGGAAAAGTTCAACAGCAGCTGGCCTGGGGCTCAGCTCACGGTTACTCACAGATGCCTCGGCATGGCCCCCAGCTTTGCAATGAGGACGCTCCTTGCGTAGGAGTGGGCTGCTGGCTGTATGCGAGATGATTCCCCACCTCTGACCAATTTCAGAATTGTTTACCGCTGGAGCAAGTGCCCTGATAGGGTTTTCCTCTGTATAACGGGTGGGTTCAGGTTTTTTTTTTCTTTTTTGGTTCAAGTTAGATTTTATTCCTCTTTTATGTATTTATAGATATAAGCATGGAAATAATTCATTCATATAAATACATCTGTGTGAAGGGAAGAACTTTTTTATGTTTTATTTTTTAATTTATTTTTTAAAATTTTGAAATTTAAATTTATTTATCTTTTTACACAGCAGGTTATTATTAGTTATGTATTTTATGCATATACATGTATACAGGTCAATCCCAATCTCCCAACTCATCCCACCACCACCACCCCATGGCTTCCCACACTTGGTGTCCCTACGTGTGTTTTCTACCTCTGTGTCTCTATTTCTTCCCTGCAAACCAGTTCATCTGTACCATTTTTCTAGGTTCCACATATATGCATTAATATACAATATTTGTTTTTCTCTTTCTGACTTACTTCATTCTGTATGACAGTCTCTAGATCCATCGACGTCTCTACAAATGACCCAGTTTCATTCCTTCTTATGGCTGAGTAATATTCCATTTTATATATGTACCACATCTTTATCCATTCGTCTGACTGTGGGTATTTAGGTTGCTTCCATTACCTGGCTATTGTAAATAGTGCTGAAATGAGCATTGTGGTGAATGTGCCTTTTTGATTTATGGTTTTCTCTGGGTATATGCCCAGAAGTGGGATTGCTGGATCATATGGTAATTCTATTTCTAGTTTTTTTAAGGAAACTCCATACTGTTCTCCATCGTGACTGTATCAATTTACATTTCCACCACTAGTGGAAGAGGGATCCTTTTGTCCACACCGTCCCCAGAATTTGTTGTTTGTAGATTTTCTGATGATGCCGATTCTAACAGGTGTGAGGTGATACCTCATTGTAGTTTTGATTTGCATTTCTCTAATAATTAGTGATGTTGAGTAGCTTTTCATGTGCGTCTTGGCCATCTCTGTGTCTTCTATGAAGAAACGTCTCTTTAGATCTCCTGCCCAATTTTGTATTGGGTTGTTTGTTTTTTTATTATTAAGCTGCATGAGCTCTTTATATATATGGGAGATTAAACCTTTGTCCATTGATTCGTTTGCAAATATTTTCGCACATTCTGAGGGATGCTTTTTGCCATTCCCGTTTTTTTAACAAAAAAAGAAAGAAAGAAAAAGAAGCAGAACACTAATGTGTGTAAAATATGCCTTTTGAAACTGTCGTTTTGAAATATGGACGTCCTTTGAATTTTTGGGTCGATATATGAACCCAGGATTTGTTTTCAGGGCAGGTGTCATTTACAGGCCTGCAATGATTTTGAATATCAACTGACCATTAGCGCTGGGATTAAAGCTGCTGTTGTGTGAAACGGCCACAAGGTGGCAGCAGTTCTCCCTTACCAAATCTGGTTACTGGGGCAACAGAGCCTCAATGGAAGTCTTGTTCTAGATTGGAATTTAGAATGGAATGTGCCAGGAGAAAGCCCCTCAAGTTTGTCTCACTACTTGTTGTTCGTGTTTTTAATTTAAGTTTTTATTTTTTATTACAGCAAATTTGATTAGAATGTTTGGCTTGTTGTAGGTGTGGAAGATGTGGTTCTTTTACACATATACATATGTCTGTTCTTCCTGGGATCCTTTTCCCATGTACCTTATGACAGAATGTTGAGTAGTCTTCTCTTGGTATTCTGTAGGTCTTTGGTGATTATATATGTCACCTGTGTTTGTATATGTCTGTTAAACCCAATATCATAATGAAACCAATCCTCACACCTTTCCATTGGTGAACCATAAGTTTGTTTAATGAACCTGTGATTGCCCTTCTCTGTGGAAATATCTGCCCTGGTATCCATTTTTCGGTAACACCTATAAGAGATATGATATGATATGTGTCTTTCACTTTCTGACTTCCTACAAGTCACGTGATTACCTCTAGACACACCTACGGTGCTGCAAATGGCATTGTGTCCTTTTATTCCTTGGCTTCTATTCTGCCTTAGCGAGGTCCATTTTCAACAATGTGATTCTCTGAGGGCTGAGGATTAGCTGACCTGGGTAGCCTGACCCTGCCGGCCAGCCCTCCCCAGGTGTGCCTGGGTTGAGGTCAATATAAACAGCGCTGCAGGCAGCAATAGTCCCTGAAGCTGTGCCTGACTCCATATTCTCTGCCCCGTCAGCAGTCTCGGGGCTGTGCTGGTGGGAGGGAGTGAGCGGCCACGGCTTTGTGGGTGGCCCGGTTTGAGTGGGTCTCTGCTGGACTTTCTGCAGGAGTTGCCAGGCTGCCATCTGTACAGAAGAGGATGTGTCACCCATACATTCTGCTGGAATTTGTCTCCGGACAGAGGTGAGGACGGAAAAAAGCAGTGGGGGTCGGGGCAGGAGGGGTATCTCAGGCAGGGCAATGGAAAGCTTCCAGAAGAGCGCCCTGGGCCAGGACCCTCCTGGCTGGCCTGCCGGCACCAAGTTGGCCTGCGTGCTGTCGCTGGTGTGGCTCCACGGCCCTTCCTCTAGGCTTTCAAGCCCTTGTACATATTCAGGAGTTTTACCTGTTAAGGGTTGGAAAAGTTCAACAGCAGCTGGCCTGGGGCTCAGCTCACGGTTACTCACAGATGCCTCGGCATGGCCCCCAGCTTTGCAATGAGGACGCTCCTTGCGTAGCAGTGGGCTGCTGGCTGTATGGGAGATGATTCCCCACCTCTGACCAATTTCAGAATTGTTTACCGCTGGAGCAAGTGCCCTGATAGGGTTTTCCTCTGTCTAACTGGTGGGTTCAGGTTTTTTTTTTTCTTTTTTGGTTCAAGTTAGATTTGATTCCTCTTTTATGTATTTATAGATATAAGCATGGAAATAATTCATTCATATAAATACATCTGTGTAAAGGGAAGATCTTTTTTCTGTTTTATTTTTAAATTTTATTTTTTAAAATTTTGAAATTTAATTTTATTTATGTTTTTATACAGCAGGTTATTATTAGTTATGTATTTTTGCATATACATGTATACAGGTCAATCCGAATCTCCCAACTCATCCCACCACCACCACCCCATGGCTTCCCACACTTGGTGTCCATACGTGTGTTCTCTATCTCTGTGTCTCTATTTCTTCCCTGAAAACCAGTTCATCTGTACCATTTTTCTAGGTTCCACATATATGCATTAATATACAATATTTGTTTTTCTCTTTCTGACTTACTTCATTCTGTATGACAGTCTCTAGATCCATCGACGTTTCTACAAATGACCCAGTTTCATTCCTTCTTATGGCTGAGTAATATTCCATTTTATATATGTACCACATCTTTATCCATTCGTCTGTCTGTGGGTATTTAGGTTGGTTCCTTTACCTGGCTCTTGCACATAGTGCTGAAATGAGCATTGTGGTGAATGTGCCTTTTTGATTTATGGTTTTCTCTGGGTATATGCCCAGAAGTGGGATTGCTGGATCATATGGTAATTCTATTTGTAGTTTTTGTAAGGAAACTCCATACTCTTCTCCATCGTGACTGTATCAATTTACATTTCCACCACTAGTGGAAGAGGGATCCTTTTGTCCACACCCTCCCCAGAATTTGTTGTTTGTAGATTTTCTGATGATGCCGATTCTAACAGGTGTGAGGTGATACCTCATTGTAGTTTTGACTTGCATTTCTCTAATAATTAGTGATGTTGAGCAGCTTTTCATGTGCGTCTTGGCCATCTCTGTGTCTTCTTTGAAGAAACGTCTCTTTAGATCTTCTGCCCATTTTTGTATTGGGTTGTTTGTTTTTTTTAATATTAAGCTGCATGAGCTCTTTATATATATTGGAGATTAAACCTTTGTCCATTGATTCGTTTGCAAATATTTTCGCCCATTCTGAGGGATGCTTTTTGCCATTCCCGTTTTTTTAACAAAAAAAGAAAGAAAGAAAAAGAAGCAGAACACTAATGTGTGTAAAATATGCTGTTTGAAACTGTCGTTTTGAAACATGGACGTCCTTTGAATTTTTTGGTCGATATATGAACCCAGGATTTGTTTTCAGGGCAGGTGTCATTTACAGGCCTGCAGTGATTTTGAATATCAAGTGACCATTAGCGCTGGGATTAAAGCTGCTGTTGTGTGAAACGGCCACAAGGTGGCAGCGGTTCTCTCTTACCAAATCTGGTTACTGGGGCAACAGAGCCTCAATGGAAGTCTTGTTCTAGATTGGAATTTAGAATGGAATGTGCCAGGAGAAAGCCCCTCAAGTTTGTCTCACTACTTGTTGTTCGTGTTTTTAATTTAATTTTTTATTTTTTATTACAGCAAATTTGATTACAATGTTTGGCTTGTTGTAGGTGTGGAAGATGTGGTTCTTTTACACATATACATATGTCTGTTCTTCCTGGGATCCTTTTCCCATGTACCTTATGACAGAATGTTGAGTAGTCTTCTCTTGGTATTCTGTAGGTCTTTGGTGATTATAAATGTCACCTGTGTTTGTATATGTCTGTTAACCCCAATATCATAATGAAACCAATCCTCACACCTTTCCATTGGTGAACCACAAGTTTGTTTAATGAATCTGTGATTGCCCTTCTCCGTGGAAATATCTGCCCTGGTATCCATTTTTCGGTCACACCTATAAGAGATATGATATGATATGTGACTTTCACTTTCTGACTTACTACAAGTCACGTGATTACCTCTAGACACACCTACGGTGCTGCAAATGGCATTGTGTCCTTTTATTCCTTGGCTTCTATTCTGCCTTAGCGAAGTCCATTTTCAACAATGTGATTCCCTGAGGGCTGAGGATTAGCTGACCTGGGTAGCCTGACCCTGCCAGCCGGCCCTCCCCAGGTGTGCCTGGGTTGAGGTCAATATAAACAGCGCTGCAGGCAGCAATAGCCCCTGAAGCTGTGCCTGGCTCCATAATCTTTGCCCCGTCAGCAGTCTCGGGGTTGTGCTGGTCGGAGGGAGTGAGGGGCCGCGGCTTTGTGGGTGGCCCGGTGTGAGTGGGTCTCTACTGGACTTTCTGCAGGAGTTGCCAGGCTGCCACCTGTAAAGAAGAGGATGTGTCACCCATACCTTCTGCTGGAATTTCTCTCCGGACAGAGGTGAGGAAGGAAAAAAGCAGTGGGGGCCGGGGCAGGAGGGGTATCTCAGGCAGGGCAATGGAAAGCTTCCAGAAGAGCGCCCTGGGCCAGGACCATCCTGGCTGGCCTGCAGGCACCAAGTTGGCCTGCGTGCTGTCGCTGGTGTGGCTCCACGGCCCTTCCTCTAGGCTTTCAAGCCCTTGTACATATTCAGGTGTTTTACCTGGGAAGCGTGGGAAAAGTTCAACAGCAGCTGGCCTGGGGCTCAGCTCACGGTTACTCACAGATGCCTCGGCATGGCCCCCAGCTTTGCAATGAGGACGCTCCTTGCGTAGGAGTGGGCTGCTGGCTGTATGGGAGATGATTGCCCACCTCTGACCAATTTCAGAATTGTTTACCACTGGAGCAAGTGCCCTGATAGGGTTTTCCTCTGTATAACTGGTGGGTTCAGGGTTTTTTTTTTCTTTTTTGGTTCAAGTTAGATTTGATTCCTCTTTTATGTATTTATAGATATAAGCATGGAAATAATTCATTCATATAAATGCATCTGTGTGAAGGGAAGAACTTTTTTCTGTTTTATTTTTAAATTTTATTTTTTAAAATTTTGAAATTTAATTTTATTTATTTTTTAATACAGCAGGTTATTATTAGTTATGTATTTTATGCATATACATGTATACAGGTCAATCCCAATCTCCCAACTCATCCCACCACCACCACCCCATGGCTTCCCACACTTGGTGTCCATACGTGTGTTCTCTACGTCTGTGTCTCTATTTCTTCCCTGCAAACCAGTTCATCTGTACCATTTTTCTAGGTTCCACATATATGCATTAATATACAATATTTGTTTTTCTCTTTCTGACTTACTTCATTCTGTATGACAGTCTCTAGATCCATCGACGTGTCTACAAATGACCCAGTTTCATTCCTTCTTATGGCTGAGTAATATTCCATTTTATATATGTACCACATCTTTATCCATTCGTCTGTCTCTGGGTATTTAGGTTGCTTTCATTACCTGGCTATTGTAAATAGTGCTGAAATGAGCATTGTGGTGAATGTGCCTTTTTGATTTATGGTTTTCTCTGGGTATATGCCCAGAAGTGGGATTGCTGGATCATATGGTAATTCTATTTGTAGTTTTTTTAAGGAAACTCCATACTCTTCTCCATTGTGACTGTATCAATTTACATTTCCACCACTAGTGGAAGAGGGATCCTTTTGTCCACACCCTCCCCAGAATTTGTTGTTTGTAGATTTTCTGATGATGCCGATTCTAACAGGTGTGAGGTGATACCTCATTGTAGTTTTGATTTGCATTTCTCTAATAATTAGTGATGTTGAGCAGCTTTTCATGTGCGTCTTGGCCATCTCTGTGTCTTCTTTGAAGAAACGTCTCTTTAGATCTTCTGCCCATTTTTGTATTGGGTTGTTTGTTTTTTTAATATTAAGCTGCATGAGCTCTTTATATATATTGGAGATTAAACCTTTGTCCATTGATTCGTTTGCAAATATTTTCGCCCATTCTGAGGGATGCTTTTTGCCATTCCCGTTTTTTTAACAAAAAAAGAAAGAAAGAAAAAGAAGCAGAACACTAATGTGTGTAAACTATGCCTTTTGAACCTGTCGTTTTGAAATATGGACGTCCTTTGAATTTTTTGGTCGATATATGAACCCAGGATTTGTTTTCAGGGCAGGTGTCATTTACAGACCTGCAATGATTTTGAATATCAAGTGACCATTAGCGCTGGGATTAAAGCTGCTGTTGTGTGAAACGGCCACAAGGTGGCAGCAGTTCTCCCTTACCAAATCTGGTTACTGGGGCAACAGAGCCTCAATGGAAGTCTTGTTCTAGATTGGAATTTAGAATGGAATGTGCCAGGAGAAAGCCCCTCAAGTTTGTCTCACTACTTGTTGTTCGTGTTTTTAATTTAATTTTTTATTTTTTATTACAGCAAATTTGATTACAATGTTTGGCTTGTTGTAGGTGTGGAAGATGTGGTTCTTTTACACATATACACATGTCTGTTCTTCCTGGGATCCTTTTCCCATGTACCTTATGACAGAATATTGAGTAGTCTTCTCTTGGTATTCTGTAGGTCTTTGGTGATTATATATGTCACCTGTGTTTGTATATGTCTGTTAACCCCAATATCATAATGAAACCAATCCTCACACCTTTCCATTGGTGAACCACAAGTTTGTATAATGAATCTGTGACTGCCCTTCTCCGTGGAAATATCTGCCCTGGTATCCATTTTTCGGTCACACCTATAAGAGATATGATATGATATATGTCTTTCACTTTCGGACTTACTACAAGTCACGTGATTACCTCTAGACACACCTACAGTGCTGCAAATGGCATTGTGTCCTTTTATTCCTTGGCTTCTATTCTGCCTTAGCGAAGTCCATTTTCAACAATGTGATTCCCTGAGGGCTGAGGATTAGCTGACCTGGGTAGCCTGACCCTGCTGGCCGGCCCCCCCCAGGTGTGCCTGGGTTGAGGTCAATATAAACAGCGCTGCAGGCAGCAATAGCCCCTGAAGCTGTGCCTGACTCCATATTCTCTGCCCCGTCAGCAGTCTCGGGGCTGTGCTGGTGGGAGGGAGTGAGGGGCCGCGGCTTTGTGGGTGGCCCTGTGTGAGTGGGTCTCTGCTGGACTTTCTGCAGGAGTTGCCAGGCTGCCACCTGTAAAGAAGAGGATGTGTCACCCATACCTTCTGCTGGAATTTCTCTCCGGACAGAGGTGAGGAAGGAAAAAAGCAGTGGGGGCCGGGGCAGGAGGGGTATCTCAGGCAGGGCAATGGAAAGCTTCCAGAAGAGCGCCCTGGGCCAGGACCCTCCTGGCTGGCCTGCAGGCACCAAGTTGGCCTGCGTGCTGTTGCTGGTGTGGCTCCACGGCCCTTCCTCTAGGCTTTCAAGCCCTTGTACATATTCAGGTGTTTTACCTGGGAAGGGTGGGAAAAGTTCAACAGCAGCTGGCCTGGGGCTCAGCTCACGGTTACTGACAGATGCCTCGGCATGGTGCCCAGCTTTGCAATGAGGACGCTCCTTGCGTAGGAGTGGGCTGCTGGCTCTGTGGGAAATGATTCCCCACCTCTGACCAATTTCAGAATTGTTTACCACTGGAGCAAGTGCCCTGATAGGGTTTTCCTCTGTCTAACTGGTGCGTTCAGGTTTTTTTTTTTCTTTTTTGGTTCAAGTTAGATTTGATTCCTCTTTTATGTATTTATAGATATAAGCATGGAAATAATTCATTCATATAAATACATCTGTGTGAAGGGAAGAACTTTTTTCTGTTTTATTTTTAAATTTTATTTTTTAAAATTTTGAAATTTAATTTTATTTATTTTTTCATACAGCAGGTTATTATTAGTTATGTATTTTATGCATATACATGTATACAGGTCAATCCCAATCTCCCAACTCATCCCACCACCACCACCCCATGGCTTCCCACACTTGGTGTCCATACGTGTGTTCTCTACCTCTGTGTCTCTATTTCTTCCCTGCAAATGAGTTCATCTGTACCATTTTTCTAGGTTCCACATATATGCATTAATATACAATATTTGTTTTTCTCTTTCTGACTTACTTCATTCTGTATGACAGTCTCTAGATCCATCGACGTGTCTACAAATGACCCAGTTTCATTCCTTCTTATGGCTGAGTAATATTCCATTTTATATATGTACCACATCTTTATCCATTCGTCTGTCTCTGGGTATTTAGGTTGCTTCCATTACCTGGCTATTGTAAATAGTGCTGAAATGAGCATTGTGGTGAATGTGCCTTTTTGATTTATGGTTTTCTCTGGGTATATGCCCAGAAGTGGGATTGCTGGATCATATGGTAATTCTATTTCTAGTTTTTTTAAGGAAACTCCATACTCTTCTCCATAGTGACTGTATCAATTTACATTTCCACCACTAGTGGAAGAGGGATCCTTTTGTCCACACCCTCCCCAGAATTTGTTGTTTGTAGATTTTCTGATGATGCCGATTCTAACAGGTGTGAGGTGATACCTCATTGTAGTTTTGATTTGCATTTCTCTAATAATTAGTGATGTTGAGCAGCTTTTCATGTGCGTCTTGGCCATCTCTGTGTCTTCTTTGAAGAAACGTCTCTTTCGATCTTCTGCCCATTTTTGTATTGGGTTGTTTGTTTTTTTAATATTAAGCTGCATGAGCTCTTTATATATATTGGAGATTAAAGCTTTGTCCATTGATTCGTTTGCAAATATTTTCGCCCATTCTGAGGAATGCTTTTTGCCATTCCCGTTTTTTTAACAAAAAAAGAAAGAAAGAAAAAGAAGCAGAACACTAATGTGTGTAAAATATGCCTTTTGAAACTGTCGTTTTGAAATATGGACGTCCTTTGAATTTTTTGGTCGATATATGAACCCAGGATTTGTTTTCAGGGCAGGTGTCATTTACAGACCTGCAATGATTTTGAATATCAAGTGACCATTAGCGCTGGGATTAAAGCTGCTGTTGTGTGAAACGGCCACAAGGTGGCAGCAGTTCTCCCTTACCAAATCTGGTTACTGGGGCAACAGAGCCTCAATGGAAGTCTTGTTCTAGATTGGAATTTAGAATGGAATGTGCCAGGAGAAAGCCCCTCAAGTTTGTCTCACTACTTGTTGTTCGTGTTTTTAATTTAATTTTTTATTTTTTATTACAGCAAATTTGATTACAATGTTTGGCTTGTTGTAGGTGTGGAAGATGTGGTTGTTTTACACATATACATATGTCTGTTCTTCCTGGGATCCTTTTCCCATGTACCTTATGACAGAATGTTGAGTAGTCTTCTCTTGGTATTCCGTAGGTCTTTGGTGATTATATATGTCACCTGTGTTTGTATATGTCTGTTAACCCCAATATCATAATGAAACCAATCCTCACACCTTTCCATTGGTGAACCACAAGTTTGTTTAATGAATCTGTGACTGCCCTTCTCCGTGGAAATATCTGCCCTGGTATCCATTTTTCGGTCACACCTATAAGAGATATGATATGATATATGTCTTTCACTTTCGGACTTACTACAAGTCACGTGATTACCTCTAGACACACCTACTGTGCTGCAAATGGCATTGTGTCCTTTTATTCCTTGGCTTCTATTCTGCCTTAGCGAAGTCCATTTTCAACAATGTGATTCCCTGAGGGCTGAGGATTAGCTGACCTGGGTAGCCTGACCCTGCTGGCCGGCCCTCCCCAGGTGTGCCTGGGTTGAGGTCAATATAAACAGCGCTGCAGGCAGCAATAGCCCCTGAAGCTGTGCCTGACTCCATATTCTCTGCCCCGTCAGCAGTCTCGGGGCTGTGCTGGTGGGAGGGAGTGAGGGGCCGCGGCTTTGTGGGTGGCCCTGTGTGAGTGGGTCTCTGCTGGACTTTCTGCAGGAGTTGCCAGGCTGCCACCTGTAAAGAAGAGGATGTGTCACCCATACCTTCTGCTGGAATTTCTCTCCGGACAGAGGTGAGGAAGGAAAAAAAGCAGTGGGGGCCGGGGCAGGAGGGGTATCTCAGGCAGGGCAATGGAAAGCTTCCAGAAGAGCGCCCTGGGCCAGGACCATCCTGGCTGGCCTGCAGGCACCAAGTTGGCCTGCGTGCTGTCGCTGGTGTGGCTCCACGGCCCTTCCTCTAGGCTTTCAAGCCCTTGTACATATTCAGGTGTTTTACCTGGGAAGGGTGGGAAAAGTTCAACAGCAGCTGGCCTGGGGCTCAGCTCACGGTCACTGACAGATGCCTCGGCATGGTGCCCAGCTTTGCAATGAGGACGCTCCTTGCGTAGGAGTGGGCTGCTGGCTCTATGGGAAATGATTCCCCACCTCTGACCAATTTCAGAATTGTTTACCACTGGAGCAAGTGCCCTGATAGGGTTTTCCTCTGTCTAACTGGTGCGTTTAGGTTTTTTTTTTTCTTTTTTGGTTCAAGTTAGATTTGATTCCTCTTTTATGTATTTATAGATATAAGCATGGAAATAATTCATTCATATAAATACATCTGTGTGAAGGGAAGAACTTTTTTCTGTTTTATTTTTAAATTTTATTTTTTAAAATTTTGAAATTTAATTTTATTTATTTTTTAATACAGCAGGTTATTATTAGTTATGTATTTTATGCATATACATGTATACAGGTCAATCCCAATCTCCCAACTCATCCCACCACCACCACCCCATGGCTTCCCACACTTGGTGTCCATACGTGTGTTCTCTACGTCTGTGTCTCTATTTCTTCCCTGCAAACCAGTTCATCTGTACCATTTTTCTAGGTTCCACATATATGCATTAATATACAATATTTGTTTTTCTCTTTCTGACTTACTTCATTCTGTATGACAGTCTCTAGATCCATCGTCGTGTCTACAAATGACCCAGTTTCATTCCTTCTTATGGCTGAGTAATATTCCATTTTATATATGTACCACATCTTTATCCATTCTTCTGTCTGTGGGTATTTAGGTTGGTTCCATTACCTGGCTCTTGCACATAGTGCTGAAATGAGCATTGTGGTGAATGTGCCTTTTTGATTTATGGTTTTCTCTGGGTATATGCCCAGAAGTGGGATTGCTGGATCATATGGTAATTCTATTTGTAGTTTTTGTAAGGAAACTCCATACTCTTCTCCATCGTGACTGTATCAATTTACATTTCCACCACTAGTGGAAGAGGGATCCTTTTGTCCACACCCTCCCCGGAATTTGTTGTTTGTAGATTTTCTGATGATTCCGATTCTAACAGGTGTGAGGTGATACCTCATTATAGTTTTGACTTGCATTTCTCTAATAATTAGTGATGTTGAGCAGCTTTTCATGTGCGTCTTGGCCATCTCTGTGTCTTCTTTGAAGAAACGTCTCTTTAGATCTTCTGCCCATTTTTGTATTGGGTTGTTTGTTTTTTTTAATATTAAGCTGCATGAGCTCTTTATATATATTGGAGATTAAACCTTTGTCCATTGATTCGTTTGCAAATATTTTCGCCCATTCTGAGGGATGCTTTTTGCCATTCCCGTTTTTTTAACAAAAAAAGAAAGAAAGAAAAAGAAGCAGAACACTAATGTGTGTAAAATATGCTGTTTGAAACTGTCGTTTTGAAACATGGACGTCCTTTGAATTTTTTGGTCGATATATGAACCCAGGATTTGTTTTCAGGGCAGGTGTCATTTACAGGCCTGCAATGATTTTGAATATCAAGTGACCATTAGCGCTGGGATTAAAGCTGCTGTTGTGTGAAACGGCCACAAGGTGGCAGCGGTTCTCCCTTACCAAATCTGGTTACTGGGGCAACAGAGCCTCAATGGAAGTCTTGTTCTAGATTGGAATTTAGAATGGAATGTGCCAGGAGAAAGCCCCTCAAGTTTGTCTCACTACTTGTTGTTCGTGTTTTTAATTTAATTTTTTATTTTTTATTACCGCAAATTTGATTACAATGTTTGGCTTGTTGTAGGTGTGGAAGATGTGGTTCTTTTACATATATACATATGTCTGTTCTTCCTGGGATCCTTTTCCCATGTACCTTATGACAGAATGTTGAGTAGTCTTCTCTTGGTATTCTGTAGGTCTTTGGTGATTATAAATGTCACCTGTGTTTGTATATGTCTGTTAACCCCAATATCATAATGCAACCAATCCTCACACCTTTCCATTGGTGAACCACAAGTTTTTTTAATGAATCTGTGACTGCCCTTCTCTGGAAATATCTGCCCTGGTATCCATTTTTCGGTCACACCTATAAGAGATATGATATGATATGTGTCTTTCACTTTCTGACTTACTACAAGTCACGTGATTACCTCTAGACACACCTACGGTGCTGCAAATGGCATTGTGTCCTTTTATTCCTTGGCTTCTATTCTGCCTTAGCGAGGTCCATTTTCAACAATGTGATTCCCTGAGGGCTGAGGATTAGCTGACCTGGGTAGCCTGACCCTGCCAGCCGGCCCTCCCCAGGTGTGCCTGGGTTGAGGTCAATATAAACAGCGCTGCAGGCAGCAATAGCCCCTGAAGCTGTGCCTGACTCCATAATCTTTGCCCCGTCAGCAGTCTCGGGGCTGTGCTGGTCGGAGGGAGTGAGGGGCCGCGGCTTTGTGGGTGGCCCGGTGTGAGTGGGTCTCTACTGGACTTTCTGCAGGAGTTGCCAGGCTGCCACCTGTAAAGAAGAGGATGTGTCACCCATACCTTCTGCTGGAATTTCTCTCCGGACAGAGGTGAGGAAGGAAAAAAGCAGTGGGGGCCGGGGCAGGAGGGGTATCTCAGGCAGGGCAATGGAAAGCTTCCAGAAGAGCGCCCTGGGCCAGGACCATCCTGGCTGGCCTGCAGGCACCAAGTTGGCCTGCGTGCTGTCGCTGGTGTGGCTCCACGGCCCTTCCTCTAGGCTTTCAAGCCCTTGTACATATTCAGGTGTTTTACCTGGGAAGCGTGGGAAAAGTTCAACAGCAGCTGGCCTGGGGCTCAGCTCACGGTTACTCACAGATGCCTCGGCATGGCCCCCAGCTTTGCAATGAGGACGCTCCTTGCGTAGGAGTGGGCTGCTGGCTGTATGGGAAATGATTCCCCACCTCTGACCAATTTCAGAATTGTTTACCGCTGGAGCAAGTGCCCTGATAGGGTTTTCCTCTGTATAACTGGTGGGTTTAGGGTTTTTTTTTCTTTTTTGGTTCAAGTTAGATTTGATTCCTCTTTTATGTATTTATAGATATAAGCATGGAAATAATTCATTCATATAAATACATCTGTGTGAAGGGAAGAACTTTTTTCTGTTTTATTTTTAAATTTTATTTTTTAAAATTTTGAAATTTAATTTTATTTATTTTTTCATACAGCAGGTTATTATTAGTTATGTATTTTATGCATATACATGTATACAGGTCAATCCCAATCTCCCAACTCATCCCACCACCACCACCCCATGGCTTCCCACACTTGGTGTCCATACGTGTGTTCTCTACGTCTGTGTCTCTATTTCTTCCCTGCAAACCAGTTCATCTGTACCATTTTTCTAGGTTCCACATATATGCATTAATATACAATATTTGTTTTTCTCTTTCTGACTTACTTCATTCTGTATGACAGTCTCTAGATCCATCGACGTGTCTACAAATGACCCAGTTTCATTCCTTCTTATGGCTGAGTAATATTCCATTTTATATATGTACCACATCTTTATCCATTCGTCTGTCTCTGGGTATTTAGGTTGCTTCCATTACCTGGCTATTGTAAATAGTGCTGAAATGAGCATTGTGGTGAATGTGCCTTTTTGATTTATGGTTTTCTCTGGGTATATGCCCAGAAGTGGGATTGCTGGATCATATGGTAATTCTATTTGTAGTTTTTGTAAGGAAACTCCATACTCTTCTCCATCGTGACTGTATCAATTTACATTTCCACCACTAGTGGAAGAGGGATCCTTTTGTCCACACCCTCCCCAGAATTTGTTGTTTGTAGATTTTCTGATGATGCCGATTCTAACAGGTGTGAGGTGATACCTCATTGTAGTTTTGATTTGCATTTCTCTAATAATTAGTGATGTTGAGCAGCTTTTCATGTGCGTCTTGGCCATCTCTGTGTCTTCTTTGAAGAAACGTCTCTTTAGATCTTCTGCCCATTTTTGTATTGGGTTGTTTGTTTTTTTAATATTAAGCTGCATGAGCTCTTTATATATATTGGAGATTAAACCTTTGTCCATTGATTCGTTTGCAAATATTTTCGCCCATTCTGAGGGATGCTTTTTGCCATTCCCGTTTTTTTAACAAAAAAAGAAAGAAAGAAAAAGAAGCAGAACACTAATGTGTGTAAACTATGCCTTTTGAACCTGTCGTTTTGAAATATGGACGTCCTTTGAATTTTTTGGTCGATATATGAACCCAGGATTTGTTTTCAGGGCAGGTGTCATTTACAGACCTGCAATGATTTTGAATATCAAGTGACCATTAGCGCTGGGATTAAAGCTGCTGTTGTGTGAAACAGCCAGAAGGTGGCAGCGGTTCTCTTACCAAATCTGGTTACTGGGGCAACAGAGCCTCAATGGAAGTCTTGTTCTAGATTGGAATTTAGAATGGAATGTGCCAGGAGAAAGCCCCTCAAGTTTGTCTCACTACTTCTTGTTCGTGTTTTTAATTTAATTTTTTATTTTTTATTACAGCAAATTTGATTACAATGTTTGGCTTGTTGTAGGTGTGGAAGATGTGGTTCTTTTACACATATACACATGTCTGTTCTTCCTGGGATCCTTTTCCCATGTACCTTATGACAGAATGTTGAGTAGTCTTCTCTTGGTATTCTGTAGGTCTTTGGTGATTATATATGTCACCTGTGTTTGTATATTTCTTTTAACCCCAATATCATAATGAAACCAATCCTCACACCTTTCCATTGGTGAACCACAAGTTTGTTTAATGAATCTGTGACTGCCCTTCTCCGTGGAAATATCTGCCCTGGTATCCATTTTTCGGTCAAACCTATAAGAGATATGATATGATATATGTCTTTCACTTTCGGACTTACTACAAGTCACGTGATTACCTCTAGACACACCTACGGTGCTGCAAATGGCATTGTGTCCTTTTATTCCTTGGCTTCTATTCTGCCTTAGCGAAGTCCATTTTCAACAATGTGATTCCCTGAGGGCTGAGGATTAGCTGACCTGGGTAGCCTGACCCTGCCAGCCGGCCCTCCCCAGGTGTGCCTGGGTTGAGGTCAATATAAACAGCGCTGCAGGCAGCAATAGCCCCTGAAGCTGTGCCTGACTCCATATTCTCTGCCCCGTCAGCAGTCTCGGGGCTGTGCTGGTGGGAGGGAGTGAGGGGCCGCGGCTTTGTGGGTGGCCCTGTGTGAGTGGGTCTCTGCTGGACTTTCTGCAGGAGTTGCCAGGCTGCCACCTGTAAAGAAGAGGATGTGTCACCCATACCTTCTGCTGGAATTTCTCTCCGGACAGAGGTGAGGAAGGAAAAAAGCAGTGGGGGCCGGGGCAGGAGGGGTATCTCAGGCAGGGCAATGGAAAGCTTCCAGAAGAGCGCCCTGGGCCAGGACCCTCCTGGCTGGCCTGCAGGCACCAAGTTGGCCTGCGTGCTGTTGCTGGTGTGGCTCCACGGCCCTTCCTCTAGGCTTTCAAGCCCTTGTACATATTCAGGTGTTTTACCTGGGAAGGGTGGGAAAAGTTCAACAGCAGCTGGCCTGGGGCTCAGCTCACGGTTACTGACAGATGCCTCGGCATGGTGCCCAGCTTTGCAATGAGGACGCTCCTTGCGTAGGAGTGGGCTGCTGGCTCTATGGGAAATGATTCCCCACCTCTGACCAATTTCAGAATTGTTTACCACTGGAGCAAGTGCCCTGATAGGGTTTTCCTCTGTCTAACTGGTGCGTTCAGGTTTTTTTTTTCTTTTTTGGTTCAAGTTAGATTTGATTCCTCTTTTATGTATTTATAGATATAAGCATGGAAATAATTCATTCATATAAATACATCTGTGTGAAGGGAAGAACTTTTTTCTGTTTTATTTTTAAATTTTATTTTTTAAAATTTTGAAATTTAATTTTATTTATTTTTTCATACAGCAGGTTATTATTAGTTATGTATTTTATGCATATACATGTATACAGGTCAATCCCAATCTCCCAACTCATCCCACCACCACCACCCCATGGCTTCCCACACTTGGTGTCCATACGTGTGTTCTCTACCTCTGTGTCTCTATTTCTTCCCTGCAAATGAGTTCATCTGTACCATTTTTCTAGGTTCCACATATATGCATTAATATACAATATTTGTTTTTCTCTTTCTGACTTACTTCATTCTGTATGACAGTCTCTAGATCCATCGACGTGTCTACAAATGACCCAGTTTCATTCCTTCTTATGGCTGAGTAATATTCCATTTTATATATGTACCACATCTTTATCCATTCGTCTGTCTCTGGGTATTTAGGTTGCTTCCATTACCTGGCTATTGTAAATAGTGCTGAAATGAGCATTGTGGTGAATGTGCCTTTTTGATTTATGGTTTTCTCTGGGTATATGCCCAGAAGTGGGATTGCTGGATCATATGGTAATTCTATTTCTAGTTTTTGTAAGGAAACTCCATACTCTTCTCCATCGTGACTGTATCAATTTACATTTCCACCACTAGTGGAAGAGGGATCCTTTTGTCCACACCCTCCCCAGAATTTGTTGTTTGTAGATTTTCTGATGATGCCGATTCTAACAGGTGTGAGGTGATACCTCATTGTAGTTTTGATTTGCATTTCTCTAATAATTAGTGATGTTGAGCAGCTTTTCATGTGCGTCTTGGCCATCTCTGTGTCTTCTTTGAAGAAACGTCTCTTTAGATCTTCTGCCCATTTTTGTATTGGGTTGTTTGTTTTTTTAATATTAAGCTGCATGAGCTCTTTATATATATTGGAGATTAAACCTTTGTCCATTGATTCGTTTGCAAATATTTTCGCCCATTCTGAGGAATGCTTTTTGCCATTCCCGTTTTTTTAACAAAAAAAGAAAGAAAGAAAAAGAAGCAGAACACTAATGTGTGTAAAATATGCCTTTTGAAACTGTCGTTTTGAAATATGGACGTCCTTTGAATTTTTTGGTCGATATATGAACCCAGGATTTGTTTTCAGGGCAGGTGTCATTTACAGACCTGCAATGATTTTGAATATCAAGTGACCATTAGCGCTGGGATTAAAGCTGCTGTTGTGTGAAACGGCCACAAGGTGGCAGCAGTTCTCCCTTACCAAATCTGGTTACTGGGGCAACAGAGCCTCAATGGAAGTCTTGTTCTAGATTGGAATTTAGAATGGAATGTGCCAGGAGAAAGCCCCTCAAGTTTGTCTCACTACTTGTTGTTCGTGTTTTTAATTTAATTTTTTATGTTTTATTACAGCAAATTTGATTACAATGTTTGGCTTGTTGTAGGTGTGGAAGATGTGGTTGTTTTACACATATACATATGTCTGTTCTTCCTGGGATCCTTTTCCCATGTACCTTATGACAGAATGTTGAGTAGTCTTCTCTTGGTATTCCGTAGGTCTTTGGTGATTATATATGTCACCTGTGTTTGTATATGTCTGTTAACCCCAATATCATAATGAAACCAATCCTCACACCTTTCCATTGGTGAACCACAAGTTTGTTTAATGAATCTGTGACTGCCCTTCTCCGTGGAAATATCTGCCCTGGTATCCATTTTTCGGTCACACCTATAAGAGATATGATATGATATATGTCTTTCACTTTCGGACTTACTACAAGTCACGTGATTACCTCTAGACACACCTACTGTGCTGCAAATGGCATTGTGTCCTTTTATTCCTTGGCTTCTATTCTGCCTTAGCGAAGTCCATTTTCAACAATGTGATTCCCTGAGGGCTGAGGATTAGCTGACCTGGGTAGCCTGACCCTGCTGGCCGGCCCTCCCCAGGTGTGCCTGGGTTGAGGTCAATATAAACAGCGCTGCAGGCAGCAATAGCCCCTGAAGCTGTGCCTGACTCCATATTCTCTGCCCCGTCAGCAGTCTCGGGGCTGTGCTGGTGGGAGGGAGTGAGGGGCCGCGGCTTTGTGGGTGGCCCTGTGTGAGTGGGTCTCTGCTGGACTTTCTGCAGGAGTTGCCAGGCTGCCACCTGTAAAGAAGAGGATGTGTCACCCATACCTTCTGCTGGAATTTCTCTCCGGACAGAGGTGAGGAAGGAAAAAAGCAGTGGGGGCCGGGGCAGGAGGGGTATCTCAGGCAGGGCAATGGAAAGCTTCCAGAAGAGCGCCCTGGGCCAGGACCATCCTGGCTGGCCTGCAGGCACCAAGTTGGCCTGCGTGCTGTCGCTGGTGTGGCTCCACGGCCCTTCCTCTAGGCTTTCAAGCCCTTGTACATATTCAGGTGTTTTACCTGGGAAGGGTGGGAAAAGTTCAACAGCAGCTGGCCTGGGGCTCAGCTCACGGTTACTGACAGATGCCTCGGCATGGTGCCCAGCTTTGCAATGAGGACGCTCCTTGCGTAGGAGTGGGCTGCTGGCTCTATGGGAAATGATTCCCCACCTCTGACCAATTTCAGAATTGTTTACCACTGGAGCAAGTGCCCTGATAGGGTTTTCCTCTGTCTAACTGGTGCGTTTAGGTTTTTTTTTTCTTTTTTGGTTCAAGTTAGATTTGATTCCTCTTTTATGTATTTATAGATATAAGCATGGAAATAATTCATTCATATAAATACATCTGTGTGAAGGGAAGAACTTTTTTCTGTTTTATTTTTAAATTTTATTTTTTAAAATTTTGAAATTTAATTTTATTTATTTTTTAATACAGCAGGTTATTATTAGTTATGTATTTTATGCATATACATGTATACAGGTCAATCCCAATCTCCCAACTCATCCCACCACCACCACCCCATGGCTTCCCACACTTGGTGTCCATACGTGTGTTCTCTACGTCTGTGTCTCTATTTCTTCCCTGCAAACCAGTTCATCTGTACCATTTTTCTAGGTTCCACATATATGCATTAATATACAATATTTGTTTTTCTCTTTCTGACTTACTTCATTCTGTATGACAGTCTCTAGATCCATCGTCGTGTCTACAAATGACCCAGTTTCATTCCTTCTTATGGCTGAGTAATATTCCATTTTATATATGTACCACATCTTTATCCATTCTGCTGTCTGTGGGTATTTAGGTTGGTTCCATTACCTGGCTCTTGCACATAGTGCTGAAATGAGCATTGTGGTGAATGTGCCTTTTTGATTTATGGTTTTCTCTGGGTATATGCCCAGAAGTGGGATTGCTGGATCATATGGTAATTCTATTTCTAGTTTTTGTAAGGAAACTCCATACTCTTCTCCATCGTGACTGTATCAATTTACATTTCCACCACTAGTGGAAGAGGGATCCTTTTGTCCACACCCTCCCCAGAATTTGTTGTTTGTAGATTTTCTGATGATGCCGATTCTAACAGGTGTGAGGTGATACCTCATTGTAGTTTTGACTTGCATTTCTCTAATAATTAGTGATGTTGAGCAGCTTTTCATGTGCGTCTTGGCCATCTCTGTGTCTTCTTTGAAGAAACGTCTCTTTAGATCTTCTGCCCATTTTTGTATTGGGTTGTTTGTTTTTTTTAATATTAAGCTGCATGAGCTCTTTATATATATTGGAGATTAAACCTTTGTCCATTGATTCGTTTGCAAATATTTTCGCCCATTCTGAGGGATGCTTTTTGCCATTCCCGTTTTTTTAACAAAAAAAGAAAGAAAGAAAAAGAAGCAGAACACTAATGTGTGTAAAATATGCTGTTTGAAACTGTCGTTTTGAAACATGGACGTCCTTTGAATTTTTTGGTCGATATATGAACCCAGGATTTGTTTTCAGGGCAGGTGTCATTTACAGGCCTGCAATGATTTTGAATATCAAGTGACCATTAGCGCTGGGATTAAAGCTGCTGTTGTGTGAAACGGCCACAAGGTGGCAGCGGTTCTCCCTTACCAAATCTGGTTACTGGGGCAACAGAGCCTCAATGGAAGTCTTGTTCTAGATTGGAATTTAGAATGGAATGTGCCAGGAGAAAGCCCCTCAAGTTTGTCTCACTACTTGTTGTTCGTGTTTTTAATTTAATTTTTTATTTTTTATTACCGCAAATTTGATTACAATGTTTGGCTTGTTGTAGGTGTGGAAGATGTGGTTCTTTTACACATATACATATGTCTGTTCTTCCTGGGATCCTTTTCCCATGTACCTTATGACAGAATGTTGAGTAGTCTTCTCTTGGTATTCTGTAGGTCTTTGGTGATTATAAATGTCACCTGTGTTTGTATATGTCTGTTAACCCCAATATCATAATGCAACCAATCCTCACACCTTTCCATTGGTGAACCACAAGTTTGTTTAATGAATCTGTGACTGCCCTTCTCTGGAAATATCTGCCCTGGTATCCATTTTTCGGTCACACCTATAAGAGATATGATATGATATGTGTCTTTCACTTTCTGACTTACTACAAGTCACGTGATTACCTCTAGACACACCTACGGTGCTGCAAATGGCATTGTGTCCTTTTATTCCTTGGCTTCTATTCTGCCTTAGCGAAGTCCATTTTCAACAATGTGATTCCCTGAGGGCTGAGGATTAGCTGACCTGGGTAGCCTGACCCTGCCAGCCGGCCCTCCCCAGGTGTGCCTGGGTTGAGGTCAATATAAACAGCGCTGCAGGCAGCAATAGCCCCTGAAGCTGTGCCTGACTCCATAATCTTTGCCCCGTCAGCAGTCTCGGGGCTGTGCTGGTCGGAGGGAGTGAGGGGCCGCGGCTTTGTGGGTGGCCCGGTGTGAGTGGGTCTCTACTGGACTTTCTGCAGGAGTTGCCAGGCTGCCACCTGTAAAGAAGAGGATGTGTCACCCATACCTTCTGCTGGAATTTCTCTCCGGACAGAGGTGAGGAAGGAAAAAAGCAGTGGGGGCCGGGGCAGGAGGGGTATCTCAGGCAGGGCAATGGAAAGCTTCCAGAAGAGCGCCCTGGGCCAGGACTATCCTGGCTGGCCTGCAGGCACCAAGTTGGCCTGCGTGCTGTCGCTGGTGTGGCTCCACGGCCCTTCCTCTAGGCTTTCAAGCCCTTGTACATATTCAGGTGTTTTACCTGGGAAGCGTGGGAAAAGTTCAACAGCAGCTGGCCTGGGGCTCAGCTCACGGTTACTCACAGATGCCTCGGCATGGCCCCCAGCTTTGCAATGAGGACGCTCCTTGCGTAGGAGTGGGCTGCTGGCTCTATGGGAAATGATTCCCCACCTCTGACCAATTTCAGAATTGTTTACCGCTGGAGCAAGTGCCCTGATAGGGTTTTCCTCTGTATAACTGGTGGGTTCAGGGTTTTTTTTTTCTTTTTTGGTTCAAGTTAGATTTGATTCCTCTTTTATGTATTTATAGATATAAGCATGGAAATAATTCATTCATATAAATACATCTGTGTGAAGGGAAGAACTTTTTTCTGTTTTATTTTTAAATTTTATTTTTTAAAATTTTGAAATTTAATTTTATTTATTTTTTCATACAGCAGGTTATTATTAGTTATGTATTTTATGCATATACATGTATACAGGTCAATCCCAATCTCCCAACTCATCCCACCACCACCACCCCATGGCTTCCCACACTTGGTGTCCATACGTGTGTTCTCTACGTCTGTGTCTCTATTTCTTCCCTGCAAACCAGTTCATCTGTACCATTTTTCTAGGTTCCACATATATGCATTAATATACAATATTTGTTTTTCTCTTTCTGACTTACTTCATTCTGTATGACAGTCTCTAGATCCATCGACGTGTCTACAAATGACCCAGTTTCATTCCTTCTTATGGCTGAGTAATATTCCATTTTATATATGTACCACATCTTTATCCATTCGTCTGTCTGTGGGTATTTAGGTTGCTTCCATTACCTGGCTATTGTAAATAGTGCTGAAATGAGCATTGTGGTGAATGTGCCTTTTTGATTTATGGTTTTCTCTGGGTATATGCCCAGAAGTGGGATTGCTGGATCATATGGTAATTCTATTTCTAGTTTTTTTAAGGAAACTCCATACTCTTCTCCATCGTGACTGTATCAATTTACATTTCCACCACTAGTGGAAGAGGGATCCTTTTGTCCACACCCTCCCCAGAATTTGTTGTTTGTAGATTTTCTGATGATGCCGATTCTAACAGGTGTGAGGCGATACCTCATTGTAGTTTTGATTTGCATTTCTCTAATAATTAGTGATGTTGAGCAGCTTTTCATCTGCGTCTTGGCCATCTCTGTGTCTTCTTTGAAGAAACGTCTCTTTAGATCTTCTGCCCATTTTTGTATTGGGTTGTTTGTTTTTTTAATATTAAGCTGCATGAGCTCTTTATATATATTGGAGATTAAACCTTTGTCCATTGATTCGTTTGCAAATATTTTCGCCCATTCTGAGGGATGCTTTTTGCCATTCCCGTTTTTTTAACAAAAAAAGAAAGAAAGAAAAAGAAGCAGAACACTAATGTGTGTAAACTATGCCTTTTGAACCTGTCGTTTTGAAATATGGACGTCCTTTGAATTTTTTGGTCGATATATGAACCCAGGATTTGTTTTCAGGGCAGGTGTCATTTACAGACCTGCAATGATTTTGAATATCAAGTGACCATTAGCGCTGGGATTAAAGCTGCTGTTGTGTGAAACGGCCACAAGGTGGCAGCAGTTCTCCCTTACCAAATCTGGTTACTGGGGAAACAGAGCCTCAATGGAAGTCTTGTTCTAGATTGGAATTTAGAATGGAATGTGCCAGGAGAAAGCCCCTCAAGTTTGTCTCACTACTTGTTGTTCGTGTTTTTAATTTAATTTTTTATTTTTTATTACCGCAAATTTGATTACAATGTTTGGCTTGTTGTAGGTGTGGAAGATGTGGTTCTTTTACACATATACATATGTCTGTTCTTCCTGGGATCCTTTTCCCATGTACCTTATGACAGAATGTTGAGTAGTCTTCTCTTGGTATTCTGTAGGTCTTTGGTGATTATATATGTCACCTGTGTTTGTATATGTCTGTTAACCCCAATATCATAATGAAACCAATCCTCACACCTTTCCATTGGTGAACCACAAGTTTGTTTAATGAATCTGTGACTGCCCTTCTCCGTGGAAATATCTGCCCTGGTATCCATTTTTCGGTCACACCTATAAGAGATATGATATGATATATGTCTTTCACTTTCGGACTTACTACAAGTCACGTGATTAACTCTAGACACACCTACGGTGCTGCAAATGGCATTGTGTCCTTTTATTCCTTGTCTTCTATTCTGCCTTAGCGAAGTCCATTTTCAACAATGTGATTCCCTGAGGGCTGAGGATTAGCTGACCTGGGTAGCCTGACCCTGCCGGCCGGCCCTCCGCAGGTTTGCCTGGGTTGAGGTCAATATAAACAGCGCTGCAGGCAGCAATAGCCCCTGAAGCTGTGCCTGACTCCATATTCTCTGCCCCGTCAGCAGTCTCGGGGCTGTGCTGGTGGGAGGGAGTGAGGGGCCGCGGCTTTGTGGGTGGCCCTGTGTGAGTGGGTCTCTGCTGGACTTTCTGCAGGAGTTGCCAGGCTGCCACCTGTAAAGAAGAGGATGTGTCACCCATACCTTCTGCTGGAATTTCTCTCCGGACAGAGGTGAGGAAGGAAAAAAGCAGTGGGGGCCGGGGCAGGAGGGGTATCTCAGGCAGGGCAATGGAAAGCTTCCAGAAGAGCGCCCTGGGCCAGGACCCTCCTGGCTGGCCTGCAGGCACCAAGTTGGCCTGCGTGCTGTCGCTGGTGTGGCTCCACGGCCCTTCCTCTAGGCTTTCAAGCCCTTGTACATATTCAGGTGTTTTACCTGGGAAGGGTGGGAAAAGTTCAACAGCAGCTGGCCTGGGGCTCAGCTCACGGTTACTGACAGATGCCTCGGCATGGTGCCCAGCTTTGCAATGAGGACGCTCCTTGCGTAGGAGTGGGCTGCTGGCTCTATGGGAAATGATTCCCCACCTCTGACCAATTTCAGAATTGTTTACCACTGGAGCAAGTGCCCTGATAGGGTTTTCCTCTGTCTAACTGGTGCGTTCAGGTTTTTTTTTTTCTTTTTTGGTTCAAGTTAGATTTGATTCCTCTTTTATGTATTTATAGATATAAGCATGGAAATAATTCATTCATATAAATACATCTGTGTGAAGGGAAGAACTTTTTTCTGTTTTATTTTTAAATTTTGAAATTTAATTTTATTTATTTTTTAATACAGCAGGTTATTATTAGTTATGTATTTTATGCATATACATGTATACAGGTCAATCCCAATCTCCCAACTCATCCCACCACCACCACCCCATGGCTTCCCACACTTGGTGTCCATACGTGTGTTCTCTACCTCTGTGTCTCTATTTCTTCCCTGCAAACCAGTTCATCTGTACCATTTTTCTAGGTTCCCCATATATGCATTAATATACAATATTTGTTTTTCTCTTTCTGACTTACTTCATTCTGTATGACAGTCTCTAGATCCATCGTCGTGTCTACAAATGACCCAGTTTCATTCCTTCTTATGGCTGAGTAATATTCCATTTTATATATGTACCACATCTTTATCCATTCTTCTGTCTGTGGGTATTTAGGTTGGTTCCATTACCTGGCTCTTGCACATAGTGCTGAAATGAGCATTGTGGTGAATGTGCCTTTTTGATTTATGGTTTTCTCTGGGTATATGCCCAGAAGTGGGATTGCTGGATCATATGGTAATTCTATTTCTAGTTTTTTTAAGGAAACTCCATACTCTTCTCCATCGTGACTGTATCAATTTACATTTCCACCACTAGTGGAAGAGGGATCCTTTTGTCCACACCCTCCCCAGAATTTGTTGTTTGTAGATTTTCTGATGATTCCGATTCTAACAGGTGTGAGGTGATACCTCATTATAGTTTTGACTTGCATTTCTCTAATAATTAGTGATGTTGAGCAGCTTTTCATGTGCGTCTTGGCCATCTCTGTGTCTTCTTTGAAGAAACGTCTCTTTAGATCTTCTGCCCATTTTTGTATTGGGTTGTTTGTTTTTTTTAATATTAAGCTGCATGAGCTCTTTATATATATTGGAGATTAAACCTTTGTCCATTGATTCGTTTGCAAATATTTTCGCCCATTCTGAGGGATGCTTTTTGCCATTCCCGTTTTTTTAACAAAAAAAGAAAGAAAGAAAAAGAAGCAGAACACTAATGTGTGTAAAATATGCTGTTTGAAACTGTCGTTTTGAAACATGGACGTCCTTTGAATTTTTTGGTCGATATATGAACCCAGGATTTGTTTTCAGGGCAGGTGTCATTTACAGGCCTGCAATGATTTTGAATATCAAGTGACCATTAGCGCTGGGATTAAAGCTGCTGTTGTGTGAAACGGCCACAAGGTGGCAGCGGTTCTCCCTTACCAAATCTGGTTACTGGGGCAACAGAGCCTCAATGGAAGTCTTGTTCTAGATTGGAATTTAGAATGGAATGTGCCAGGAGAAAGCCCCTCAAGTTTGTCTCACTACTTGTTGTTCGTGTTTTTAATTTAATTTTTTATTTTTTATTACCGCAAATTTGATTACAATGTTTGGCTTGTTGTAGGTGTGGAAGATGTGGTTCTTTTACACATATACATATGTCTGTTCTTCCTGGGATCCTTTTCCCATGTACCTTATGACAGAATGTTGAGTAGTCTTCTCTTGGTATTCTGTAGGTCTTTGGTGATTATAAATGTCACCTGTGTTTGTATATGTCTGTTAACCCCAATATCATAATGCAACCAATCCTCACACCTTTCCATTGGTGAACCACAAGTTTGTTTAATGAATCTGTGACTGCCCTTCTCTGGAAATATCTGCCCTGGTATCCATTTTTCGGTCACACCTATAAGAGATATGATATGATATGTGTCTTTCACTTTCTGACTTACTACAAGTCACGTGATTACCTCTAGACACACCTACTGTGCTGCAAATGGCATTGTGTCCTTTTATTCCTTGGCTTCTATTCTGCCTTAGCGAAGTCCATTTTCAACAATGTGATTCCCTGAGGGCTGAGGATTAGCTGACCTGGGTAGCCTGACCCTGCTGGCCGGCCCTCCCCAGGTGTGCCTGGGTTGAGGTCAATATAAACAGCGCTGCAGGCAGCAATAGCCCCTGAAGCTGTGCCTGACTCCATATTCTCTGCCCCGTCAGCAGTCTCGGGGCTGTGCTGGTGGGAGGGAGTGAGGGGCCGCGGCTTTGTGGGTGGCCCTGTGTGAGTGGGTCTCTACTGGACTTTCTGCAGGAGTTGCCAGGCTGCCACCTGTAAAGAAGAGGATGTGTCACCCATACCTTCTGCTGGAATTTCTCTCCGGACAGAGGTGAGGAAGGAAAAAAGCAGTGGGGGCCGGGGCAGGAGGGGTATCTCAGGCAGGGCAATGGAAAGCTTCCAGAAGAGCGCCCTGGGCCAGGACCCTCCTGGCTGGCCTGCAGGCACCAAGTTGGCCTGCGTGCTGTTGCTGGTGTGGCTCCACGGCCCTTCCTCTAGGCTTTCAAGCCCTTGTACATATTCAGGTGTTTTACCTGGGAAGCGTGGGAAAAGTTCAACAGCAGCTGGCCTGGGGCTCAGCTCACGGTTACTGACAGATGCCTCGGCATGGTGCCCAGCTTTGCAATGAGGACGCTCCTTGCGTAGGAGTGGGCTGCTGGCTGTATGGGAAATGATTCCCCACCTCTGACCAATTTCAGAATTGTTTACCACTGGAGCAAGTGCCCTGATAGGGTTTTCCTCTGTCTAACTGGTGCGTTCAGGTTTTTTTTTTTCTTTTTTGGTTCAAGTTAGATTTGATTCCTCTTTTATGTATTTATAGATATAAGCATGGAAATAATTCATTCATATAAATACATCTGTGTGAAGGGAAGAACTTTTTTCTGTTTTATTTTTAAATTTTATTTTTTAAAATTTTGAAATTTAATTTTATTTATTTTTTCATACAGCAGGTTATTATTAGTTATGTATTTTATGCATATACATGTATACAGGTCAATCCCAATCTCCCAACTCATCCCACCACCACCACCCCATGGCTTCCCACACTTGGTGTCCATACGTGTGTTCTCTACCTCTGTGTCTCTATTTCTTCCCTGCAAACCAGTTCATCTGTACCATTTTTCTAGGTTCCACATATATGCATTAATATACAATATTTGTTTTTCTCTTTCTGACTTACTTCATTCTGTATGACAGTCTCTAGATCCATCGACGTGTCTACAAATGACCCAGTTTCATTCCTTCTTATGGCTGAGTAATATTCCATTTTATATATGTACCACATCTTTATCCATTCGTCTGTCTCTGGGTATTTAGGTTGGTTCCATTACCTGGCTATTGTAAATAGTGATGAAATGAGCATTGTGGTGAATGTGCCTTTTTGATTTATGGTTTTCTCTGGGTATATGCCCAGAAGTGGGATTGCTGGATCATATGGTAATTCTATTTCTTGTTTTTGTAAGGAAACTCCATACTCTTCTCCATCGTGACTGTATCAATTTACATTTCCACCACTAGTGGAAGAGGGATCCTTTTGTCCACACCCTCCCCAGAATTTGTTGTTTGTAGATTTTCTGATGATGCCGATTCTAACAGGTGTGAGGTGATACCTCATTGTAGTTTTGATTTGCATTTCTCTAATAATTAGTGATGTTGAGCAGCTTTTCATGTGCCTCTTGGCCATCTCTGTGTCTTCTTTGAAGAAACGTCTCTTTAGATCTTCTGCCCATTTTTGTATTGGGTTGTTTGTTTTTTTAATATTAAGCTGCATGAGCTCTTTATATATATTGGAGATTAAATCTTTGTCCATTGATTCGTTTGCAAATATTTTCGCCCATTCTGAGGGATGCTTTTTGCCATTCCCGTTTTTTTAACAAAAAAAGAAAGAAAGAAAAAGAAGCAGAACACTAATGTGTGTAAAATATGCCTTTTGAAACTGTCGTTTTGAAATATGGACGTCCTTTGAATTTTTTGGTCGATATATGAACCCAGGATTTGTTTTCAGGGCAGGTGTCATTTACAGACCTGCAATGATTTTGAATATCAAGTGACCATTAGCGCTGGGATTAAAGCTGCTGTTGTGTGAAACGGCCACAAGGTGGCAGCAGTTCTCCCTTACCAAATCTGGTTACTGGGGCAACAGAGCCTCAATGGAAGTCTTGTTCTAGATTGGAATTTAGAATGGAATGTGCCAGGAGAAAGCCCCTCAAGTTTGTCTCACTACTTGTTGTTCGTGTTTTTAATTTAATTTTTTATTTTTTATTACAGCAAATTTGATTACAATGTTTGGCTTGTTATAGGTGTGGAAGATGTGGTTCTTTTACACATATACATATGTCTGTTCTTCCTGGGATCCTTTTCCCATGTACCTTATGACAGAATGTTGAGTAGTCTTCTCTTGGTATTCTGTAGGTCTTTGGTGATTATATATGTCACCTGTGTTTGTATATGTCTGTTAACCCCAATATCATAATGAAACCAATCCTCACACCTTTCCATTGGTGAACCACAAGTTTGTTTAATGAATCTGTGACTGCCCTTCTCCGTGGAAATATCTGCCCTGGTATCCATTTTTCGGTCACACCTATAAGAGATATGATATGATATGTGTCTTTCACTTTCTGACTTACTACAAGTCACGTGATTACCTCTAGACACACCTACGGTGCTGCAAATGGCATTGTGTCCTTTTATTCCTTGGCTTCTATTCTGCCTTAGCAAAGTCCATTTTCAACAATGTGATTCCCTGAGGGCTGAGGATTAGCTGACCTGGGTAGCCTGACCCTGCCGGCCGGCCCTCCCCAGGTGTGCCTGGGTTGAGGTCAATATAAACAGCGCTGCAGGCAGCAATAGCCCCTGAAGCTGTGCCTGACTCCATATTCTCTGCCCTGTCAGCAGTCTCGGGGCTGTGCTGGTCGGAGGGAGTGAGGGGCCGCGGCTTTGTGGGTGGCCCGGTGTGAGTGGGTCTCTACTGGACTTTCTGCAGGAGTTGCCAGGCTGCCACCTGTAAAGAAGAGGATGTGTCACCCATACCTTCTGCTGGAATTTCTCTCCGGACAGAGGTGAGGAAGGAAAAAAGCAGTGGGGGCCGGGGCAGGAGGGGTATCTCAGGCAGGGCAATGGAAAGCTTCCAGAAGAGCGCCCTGGGCCAGGACCATCCTGGCTGGCCTGCAGGCACCAAGTTGGCCTGCGTGCTGTCGCTGGTGTGGCTCCACGGCCCTTCCTCTAGGCTTTCAAGCCCTTGTACATATTCAAGTGTTTTACCTGGGAAGGGTGGGAAAAGTTCAACAGCAGCTGGCCTGGGGCTCAGCTCACGGTTACTGACAGATGCCTCGGCATGGCGCCCAGCTTTGCAATGAGGACGCTCCTTGCGTAGGAGTGGGCTGCTGGCTCTATGGGAAATGATTCCCCACCTCTGACCAATTTCAGAATTGTTTACCACTGGAGCAAGTGCCCTGATAGGGTTTTCCTCTGTCTAACTGGTGCGTTCAGGTTTTTTTTTTCTTTTTTGGTTCAAGTTAGATTTGATTCCTCTTTTATGTATTTATAGATATAAGCATGGAAATAATTCATTCATATAAATACATCTGTGTGAAGGGAAGAACTTTTTTCTGTTTTATTTTTAAATTTTGAAATTTAATTTTATTTATTTTTTAATACAGCAGGTTATTATTAGTTATGTATTTTATGCATATACATGTATACAGGTCAATCCCAATCTCCCAACTCATCCCACCACCACCACCCCATGGCTTCCCACACTTGGTGTCCATACGTGTGTTCTCTACGTCTGTGTCTCTATTTCTTCCCTGCAAACCAGTTCATCTGTACCATTTTTCTAGGTTCCACATATATGCATTAATATACAATATTTGTTTTTCTCTTTCTGACTTACTTCATTCTGTATGACAGTCTCTAGATCCATCGTCGTGTCTACAAATGACCCAGTTTCATTCCTTCTTATGGCTGAGTAATATTCCATTTTATATATGTACCACATCTTTATCCATTCTTCTGTCTGTGGGTATTTAGGTTGGTTCCATTACCTGGCTCTTGCACATAGTGCTGAAATGAGCATTGTGGTGAATGTGCCTTTTTGATTTATGGTTTTCTCTGGGTATATGCCCAGAAGTGGGATTGCTGGATCATATGGTAATTCTATTTCTAGTTTTTTTAAGGAAACTCCATACTCTTCTCCATCGTGACTGTATCAATTTACATTTCCACCACTAGTGGAAGAGGGATCCTTTTGTCCACACCCTCCCCAGAATTTGTTGTTTGTAGATTTTCTGATGATTCCGATTCTAACAGGTGTGAGGTGATACCTCATTATAGTTTTGACTTGCATTTCTCTAATAATTAGTGATGTTGAGCAGCTTTTCATGTGCGTCTTGGCCATCTCTGTGTCTTCTTTGAAGAAACGTCTCTTTAGATCTTCTGCCCATTTTTGTATTGGGTTGTTTGTTTTTTTTAATATTAAGCTGCATGAGCTCTTTATATATATTGGAGATTAAACCTTTGTCCATTGATTCGTTTGCAAATATTTTCGCCCATTCTGAGGGATGCTTTTTGCCATTCCCGTTTTTTTAACAAAAAAAGAAAGAAAGAAAAAGAAGCAGAACACTAATGTGTGTAAAATATGCTGTTTGAAGCTGTCGTTTTGAAACATGGACGTCCTTTGAATTTGTTGGTCGATATATGAACCCAGGATTCGTTTTCAGGGCAGGTGTCATTTACAGGCCTGCAATGATTTTGAATATCAAGTGACCATTAGCGCTGGGATTAAAGCTGCTGTTGTGTGAAACGGCCACAAGGTGGCAGCGGTTCTCCCTTACCAAATCTGGTTACTGGGGCAACAGAGCCTCAATGGAAGTCTTGTTCTAGATTGGAATTTAGAATGGAATGTGCCAGGAGAAAGCCCCTCAAGTTTGTCTCACTACTTGTTGTTCGTGTTTTTAATTTAATTTTTTATTTTTTATTACCGCAAATTTGATTACAATGTTTGGCTTGTTGTAGGTGTGGAAGATGTGGTTCTTTTACACATATACATATGTCTGTTCTTCCTGGGATCCTTTTCCCATGTACCTTATGACAGAATGTTGAGTAGTCTTCTCTTGGTATTCTGTAGGTCTTTGGTGATTATAAATGTCACCTGTGTTTGTATATGTCTGTTAACCCCAATATCATAACGCAACCAATCCTCACACCTTTCCATTGGTGAACCACAAGTTTGTTTAATGAATCTGTGACTGCCCTTCTCTGGAAATATCTGCCCTGGTATCCATTTTTCGGTCACACCTATAAGAGATATGATATGATATGTGTCTTTCACTTTCTGACTTACTACAAGTCACGTGATTACCTCTAGACACACCTACGGTGCTGCAAATGGCATTGTGTCCTTTTATTCCTTGGCTTCTATTCTGCCTTAGCGAAGTCCATTTTCAACAATGTGATTCCCTGAGGGCTGAGGATTAGCTGACCTGGGTAGCCTGACCCTGCCAGCCGGCCCTCCCCAGGTGTGCCTGGGTTGAGGTCAATATAAACAGCTCTGCAGGCAGCAATAGCCCCTGAAGCTGTGCCTGACTCCATAATCTTTGCCCCATCAGCAGTCTCGGGGCTGTGCTGGTCGGAGGGAGTGAGGGGCCGCGGCTTTGTGGGTGGCCCGGTGTGAGTGGGTCTCTACTGGACTTTCTGCAGGAGTTGCCAGGCTGCCACCTGTAAAGAAGAGGATGTGTCACCCATACCTTCTGCTGGAATTTCTCTCCGGACAGAGGTGAGGAAGGAAAAAAGCAGTGGGGGCCGGGGCAGGAGGGGTATCTCAGGCAGGGCAATGGAAAGCTTCCAGAAGAGCGCCCTGGGCCAGGACCATCCTGGCTGGCCTGCAGGCACCAAGTTGGCCTGCGTGCTGTCGCTGGTGTGGCTCCACGGCCCTTCCTCTAGGCTTTCAAGCCCTTGTACATATTCAGGTGTTTTACCTGGGAAGCGTGGGAAAAGTTCAACAGCAGCTGGCCTGGGGCTCAGCTCACGGTTACTCACAGATGCCTCGGCATGGCCCCCAGCTTTGCAATGAGGACCCTCCTTGCGTAGGAGTGGGCTGCTGGCTGTATGGGAAATGATTCCCCACCTCTGACCAATTTCAGAATTGTTTACCGCTGGAGCAAGTGCCCTGATAGGGTTTTCCTCTGTATAACTGGTGGGTTCAGGGTTTTTTTTTTCTTTTTTGGTTCAAGTTAGATTTGATTCCTCTTTTATGTATTTATAGATATAAGCATGGAAATAATTCATTCATATAAATACATCTGTGTGAAGGGAAGAACTTTTTTCTGTTTTATTTTTAAATTTTATTTTTTAAAATTTTGAAATTTAATTTTATTTATTTTTTAATACAGCAGGTTATTATTAGTTATGTATTTTATGCATATACATGTATACAGGTCAATCCCAATCTCCCAACTCATCCCACCACCACCACCCCATGGCTTCCCACACTTGGTGTCCATACGTGTGTTCTCTACGTCTGTGTCTCTATTTCTTCCCTGCAAACCAGTTCATCTGTACCATTTTTCTAGGTTCCACATATATGCATTAATATACAATATTTGTTTTTCTCTTTCTGACTTACTTCATTCTGTATGACAGTCTCTAGATCCATCGACGTGTCTACAAATGACCCAGTTTCATTCCTTCTTATGGCTGAGTAATATTCCATTTTATATATGTACCACATCTTTATCCATTCGTCTGTCTCTGGGTATTTAGGTTGGTTCCATTACCTGGCTATTGTAAATAGTGCTGAAATGAGCATTGTGGTGAATGTGCCTTTTTGATTTATGGTTTTCTCTGGGTATATGCCCAGAAGTGGGATTGCTGGATCATATGGTAATTCTATTTCTAGTTTTTTTAAGGAAACTCCATACTCTTCTCCATCGTGACTGTATCAATTTACATTTCCACCACTAGTGGAAGAGGGATCCTTTTGTCCACACCCTCCCCAGAATTTGTTGTTTGTAGATTTTCTGATGATGCCGATTCTAACAGGTGTGAGGCGATACCTCATTGTAGTTTTGATTTGCATTTCTCTAATAATTAGTGATGTTGAGCAGCTTTTCATGTGCGTCTTGGCCATCTCTGTGTCTTCTTTGAAGAAACGTCTCTTTAGATCTTCTGCCCATTTTTGTATTGGGTTGTTTGTTTTTTTAATATTAAGCTGCATGAGCTCTTTATATATATTGGAGATTAAACCTTTGTCCATTGATTCGTTTGCAAATATTTTCGCCCATTCTGAGGGATGCTTTTTGCCATTCCCGTTTTTTTAACAAAAAAAGAAAGAAAGAAAAAGAAGCAGAACACTAATGTGTGTAAACTATGCCTTTTGAACCTGTCGTTTTGAAATATGGACGTCCTTTGAATTTTTTGGTCGATATATGAACCCAGGATTTGTTTTCAGGGCAGGTGTCATTTACAGACCTGCAATGATTTTGAATATCAAGTGACCATTAGCGCTGGGATTAAAGCTGCTGTTGTGTGAAACGGCCACAAGGTGGCAGCAGTTCTCCCTTACCAAATCTGGTTACTGGGGCAACAGAGCCTCAATGGAAGTCTTGTTCTAGATTGGAATTTAGAATGGAATGTGCCAGGAGAAAGCCCCTCAAGTTTGTCTCACTACTTGTTGTTCGTGTTTTTAATTTAATTTTTTATTTTTTATTACCGCAAATTTGATTACAATGTTTGGCTTGTTGTAGGTGTGGAAGATGTGGTTCTTTTACACATATACATATGTCTGTTCTTCCTGGGATCCTTTTCCCATGTACCTTATGACAGAATGTTGAGTAGTCTTCTCTTGGTATTCTGTAGGTCTTTGGTGATTATATATGTCACCTGTGTTTGTATATGTCTGTTAACCCCAATATCATAATGAAACCAATCCTCACACCTTTCCATTGGTGAACCACAAGTTTGTTTAATGAATCTGTGACTGCCCTTCTCCGTGGAAATATCTGCCCTGGTATCCATTTTTCGGTCACACCTATAAGAGATATGATATGATATGTGTCTTTCACTTTCGGACTTACTACAAGTCACGTGATTACCTCTAGACACACCTACGGTGCTGCAAATGGCATTGTGTCCTTTTATTCCTTGTCTTCTATTCTGCCTTAGCGAAGTCCATTTTCAACAATGTGATTCCCTGAGGGCTGAGGATTAGCTGACCTGGGTAGCCTGACCCTGCCGGCCGGCCCTCCGCAGGTGTGCCTGGGTTGAGGTCAATATAAACAGCGCTGCAGGCAGCAATAGCCCCTGAAGCTGTGCCTGACTCCATATTCTCTGCCCTGTCAGCAGTCTCGGGGCTGTGCTGGTCGGAGGGAGTGAGGGGCCGCGGCTTTGTGGGTGGCCTGGTGTGAGTGGGTCTCTACTGGACTTTCTGCAGGAGTTGCCAGGCTGCCACCTGTAAAGAAGAGGATGTGTCACCCATACCTTCTGCTGGAATTTCTCTCCGGACAGAGGTGAGGAAGGAAAAAAGCAGTGGGGGCCGGGGCAGGAGGGGTATCTCAGGCAGGGCAATGGAAAGCTTCCAGAAGAGCGCCCTGGGCCAGGACCATCCTGGCTGGCCTGCAGGCACCAAGTTGGCCTGCGTGCTGTCGCTGGTGTGGCTCCACGGCCCTTCCTCTAGGCTTTCAAGCCCTTGTACATATTCAGGTGTTTTACCTGGGAAGCGTGGGAAAAGTTCAACAGCAGCTGGCCTGGGGCTCAGCTCACGGTTACTCACAGATGCCTCGGCATGGCCCCCAGCTTTGCAATGAGGACGCTCCTTGCGTAGGAGTGGGCTGCTGGCTCTATGGGAGATGATTCCCCACCTATGACCAATTTCAGAATTGTTTACCGCTGGAGCAAGTGCCCTGATAGGGTTTTCCTCTGTCTAACTGGTGCGTTCAGGTTTTTTTTTTTCTTTTTTGGTTCAAGTTAGATTTGATTCCTCTTTTATGTATTTATAGATATAAGCATGGAAATAATTCATTCATATAAATACATCTGTGTGAAGGGAAGAACTTTTTTCTGTTTTATTTTTAAATTTTATTTTTTAAAATTTTGAAATTTAATTTTATTTATTTTTTAATACAGCAGGTTATTATTAGTTATGTATTTTATGCATATACATGTATACAGGTCAATCCGAATCTCCCAACTCATCCCACCACCACCACCCCATGGCTTCCCACACTTGGTGTCCATACGTGTGTTCTCTACGTCTGTGTCTCTATTTCTTCCCTGCAAACCAGTTCATCTGTACCATTTTTCTAGGTTCCACATATATGCATTAATATACAATATTTGTTTTTCTCTTTCTGACTTACTTCATTCTGTATGACCGTCTCTAGATCCATCGACGTGTCTACAAATGACCCAGTTTCATTCCTTCTTATGGCTGAGTAATATTCCATTTTATATATGTACCACATCTTTATCCATTCGTCTGTCTCTGGGTATTTAGGTTGGTTCCATTACCTGGCTATTGTAAATAGTGCTGAAATGAGCATTGTGGTGAATGTGCCTTTTTGATTTATGGTTTTCTCTGGGTATATGCCCTGAAGTGGGATTGCTGGATCATATGGTAATTCTATTTCTAGTTTTTGTAAGGAAACTCCATACTCTTCTCCATCGTGACTGTATCAATTTACATTTCCACCACTAGTGGAAGAGGGATCCTTTTGTCCACACCCTCCCCAGAATTTGTTGTTTGTAGATTTTCTGATGATTCCGATTCTAACAGGTGTGAGGTGATACCTCATTGTAGTTTTGACTTGCATTTCTCTAATAATTAGTGATGTTGAGCAGCTTTTCATGTGCGTCTTGGCCATCTCTGTGTCTTCTTTGAAGAAACGTCTCTTTAGATCTTCTGCCCATTTTTGTATTGGGTTGTTTGTTTTTTTTAATATTAAGCTGCATGAGCTCTTTATATATATTGGAGATTAAACCTTTGCCCATTGATTCATTTGCAAATATTTTCGCCCATTCTGAGGGATGCTTTTTGCCATTCCCGTTTTTTTAACAAAAAAAGAAAGAAAGAAAAAGAAGCAGAACACTAATGTGTGTAAAATATGCTGTTTGAAACTGTCGTTTTGAAACATGGACGTCCTTTGAATTTTTTGGTCGATATATGAACCCAGGATTTGTTTTCAGGGCAGGTGTCATTTACAGGCCTGCAATGATTTTGAATATCAAGTGACCATTAGCGCTGGGATTAAAGCTGCTGTTGTGTGAAACGGCCACAAGGTGGCAGCGGTTCTCCCTTACCAAATCTGGTTACTGGGGCAACAGAGCCTCAATGGAAGTCTTGTTCTAGATTGGAATTTAGAATGGAATGTGCCAGGAGAAAGCCCCTCAAGTTTGTCTCACTACTTGTTGTTCGTGTTTTTAATTTAATTTTTTATTTTTTAGTACAGCAAATTTGATTACAATGTTTGGCTTGTTGTAGGTGTGGAAGATGTGGTTCTTTTACACATATACATATGTCTGTTCTTCCTGGGATCCTTTTCCCATGTACCTTATGACAGAATGTTGAGTAGTCTTCTCTTGGTATTCTGTAGGTCTTTGGTGATTATAAATGTCACCTGTGTTTGTATATGTCTGTTAACCCCAATATCATAATGAAACCAATCCTCACACCTTTCCATTGGTGAACCACAAGTTTGTTTAATGAATCTGTGACTGCCCTTCTCCGTGGAAATATCTGCCCTGGTATCCATTTTTCGGTCACACCTATAAGAGATATGATATGATATGTGACTTTCACTTTCTGACTTACTACAAGTCACGTGATTACCTCTAGACACACCTACGGTGCTGCAAATGGCATTGTGTCCTTTTATTCCTTGGCTTCTATTCTGCCTTAGCGAAGTCCATTTTCAACAATGTGATTCCCTGAGGGCTGAGGATTAGCTGACCTGGGTAGCCTGACCCTGCCGGCCGGCCCTCCCCAGGTGTGCCTGGGTTGAGGTCAATATAAACAGCGCTGCAGGCAGCAATAGCCCCTGAAGCTGTGCCTGGCTCCATAATCTTTGCCCCGTCAGCAGTCTCGGGGTTGTGCTGGTCGGAGGGAGTGAGGGGCCGCGGCTTTGTGGGTGGCCCGGTGTGAGTGGGTCTCTACTGGACTTTCTGCAGGAGTTGCCAGGCTGCCACCTGTAAAGAAGAGGATGTGTCACCCATACCTTCTGCTGGAATTTCTCTCCGGACAGAGGTGAGGAAGGAAAAAAGCAGTGGGGGCCGGGGCAGGAGGGGTATCTCAGGCAGGGCAATGGAAAGCTTCCAGAAGAGCGCCCTGGGCCAGGACCTTCCTGGCTGGCCTGCAGGCACCAAGTTGGCCTGCGTGCTGTCGCTGGTGTGGCTCCACGGCCCTTCCTCTAGGCTTTCAAGCCCTTGTACATATTCAGGTGTTTTACCTGGGAAGCGTGGGAAAAGTTCAACAGCAGCTGGCCTGTGGCTCAGCTCACGGTTACTCACAGATGCCTCGGCATGGCCCCCAGCTTTGCAATGAGGACGCTCCTTGCGTAGGAGTGGGCTGCTGGCTGTATGGGAAATGATTCCCCACCTCTGACCAATTTCAGAATTGTTTACCACTGGAGCAAGTGCCCTGATAGGGTTTTCCTCTGTATAACTGGTGGGTTCAGGGTTTTTTTTTTTCTTTTTTGGTTCAAGTTAGATTTGATTCCTCTTTTATGTATTTATAGATATAAGCATGGAAATAATTCATTCATATAAATACATCTGTGTGAAGGGAAGAACTTTTTTCTGTTTTATTTTTAAATTTTGAAATTTAATTTTATTTATTTTTTAATACAGCAGGTTATTATTAGTTATGTATTTTATGCATATACATGTATACAGGTCAATCCCAATCTCCCAACTCATCCCACCACCACCACCCCATGGCTTCTGACACTTGGGGTCCATACGTGTGTTCTCTATGTCTGTGTCTCTATTTCTTCCCTGCAAACCAGTTCATCTGTACCATTTTTCTAGGTTCCACATATATGCATTAATATACAATATTTGTTTTTCTCTTTCTGACTTACTTCATTCTGTATGACAGTCTCTAGATCCATCGACGTGTCTACAAATGACCCAGTTTCATTCCTTCTTATGGCTGAGTAATATTCCATTTTATATATGTACCACCTCTTTATCCATTCGTCTGTCTCTGGGTATTTAGGTTGCTTCCATTACCTGGCTATTGTAAATAGTGCTGAAATGAGCATTGTGGTGAATGTGCCTTTTTGATTTATGGTTTTCTCTGGGTATATGCCCAGAAGTGGGATTGCTGGATCATATGGTAATTCTATTTCTAGTTTTTGTAAGGAAAATCCATACTCTTCTCCATCGTGACTGTATCAATTTACATTTCCACCACTAGTGGAAGAGGGATCCTTTTGTCCACACCCTCCCCAGAATTTGTTGTTTGTAGATTTTCTGATGATTCCGATTCTAACAGGTGTGAGGTGATACCTCATTGTAGTTTTGACTTGCATTTCTCTAATAATTAGTGATGTTGAGCAGCTTTTCATGTGCGTCTTGGCCATCTCTGTGTCTTCTTTGAAGAAACGTCTCTTTAGATCTTCTGCCCATTTTTGTATTGGGTTGTTTGTTTTTTTTAATATTAAGCTGCATGAGCTCTTTATATATATTGGAGATTAAACCTTTGCCCATTGATTCGTTTGCAAATATTTTCGCCCATTCTGAGGGACGCTTTTTGCCATTCCCGTTTTTTTAACAAAAAAAGAAAGAAAGAAAAAGAAGCAGAACACTAATGTGTGTAAAATATGCTGTTTGAAACTGTCGTTTTGAAACATGGACGTCCTTTGAATTTTTTGGTCGATATATGAACCCAGGATTTGTTTTCAGGGCAGGTGTCATTTACAGGCCTGCAATGATTTTGAATATCAAGTGACCATTAGTGCTGGGATTAAAGCTGCTGTTGTGTGAAACGGCCACAAGGTGGCAGCGGTTCTCCCTTACCAAATCTGGTTACTGGGGCAACAGAGCCTCAATGGAAGTCTTGTTCTAGATTGGAATTTAGAATGGAATGTGCCAGGAGAAAGCCCCTCAAGTTTGTCTCACTACTTGTTGTTCGTGTTTTTAATTTAATTTTTTATTTTTTAGTACAGCAAATTTGATTACAATGTTTGGCTTGTTGTAGGTGTGGAAGATGTGGTTCTTTTACACATATACATATGTCTGTTCTTCCTGGGATCCTTTTCCCATGTACCTTATGACAGAATGTTGAGTAGTCTTCTCTTGGTATTCTGTAGGTCTTTGGTGATTATAAATGTCACCTGTGTTTGTATATGTCTGTTAACCCCAATATCATAATGAAACCAATCCTCACACCTTTCCATTGGTGAACCACAAGTTTGTTTAATGAATCTGTGACTGCCCTTCTCCGTGGAAATATCTGCCCTGGTATCCATTTTTCGGTCACACCTATAAGAGATATGATATGATATGTGACTTTCACTTTCTGACTTACTACAAGTCACGTGATTACCTCTAGACACACCTACGGTGCTGCAAATGGCATTGTGTCCTTTTATTCCTTGGCTTCTATTCTGCCTTAGCGAAGTCCATTTTCAACAATGTGATTCCCTGAGGGCTGAGGATTAGCTGACCTGGGTAGCCTGACCCTGCCAGCCGGCCCTCCCCAGGTGTGCCTGGGTTGAGGTCAATATAAACAGCGCTGCAGGCAGCAATAGCCCCTGAAGCTGTGCCTGACTGCATAATCTTTGCCCCGTCAGCAGTCTCGGGGCTGTGCTGGTCGGAGGGAGTGAGGGGCCGCGGCTTTGTGGGTGGCCCGGTGTGAGTGGGTCTCTACTGGACTTTCTGCAGGAGTTGCCAGGCTGCCACCTGTAAAGAAGAGGATGTGTCACCCATACCTTCTGCTGGAATTTCTCTCCGGACAGAGGTGAGGAAGGCAAAAAGCAGTGGGGACCGGGGTAGGAGGGGTATCTCAGGCAGGGCAATGGAAAGCTTCCAGAAGAGCGCCCTGGGCCAGGACCATCCTGGCTGGCCTGCAGGCACCAAGTTGGCCTGCGTGCTGTCGCTGGTGTGGCTCCACGGCCCTTCCTCTAGGCTTTCAAGCCCTTGTACATATTCAGGTGTTTTACCTGGGAAGCGTGGGAAAAGTTCAACAGCAGCTGGCCTGAGGCTCAGCTCACGGTTACTCACAGATGCCTCGGCATGGCCCCCAGCTTTGCAATGAGGATGCTCCTTGCGTAGGAGTGGGCTGCTGGCTGTATGGGAAATGATTCCCCACCTCTGACCAATTTCAGAATTGTTTACCGCTGGAGCAAGTGCCCTGATAGGGTTTTCCTCTGTATAACTGGTGGGTTCAGGGTTTTTTTTTTCTTTTTTGGTTCAAGTTAGATTTGATTCCTCTTTTATGTATTTATAGATATAAGCATGGAAATAATTCATTCATATAAATACATCTGTGTGAAGGGAAGAACTTTTTTCTGTTTTATTTTTAAATTTTATTTTTTAAAATTTTGAAATTTAATTTTATTTATTTTTTAATACAGCAGGTTATTATTAGTTATGTATTTTATGCATATACATGTATACAGGTCAATCCCAATCTCCCAACTCATCCCACCACCACCACCCCATGGCTTCCCACACTTGGTGTCCATACGTGTGTTCTCTACGTCTGTGTCTCTATTTCTTCCCTGCAAACCAGTTCATCTGTACCATTTTTCTAGGTTCCACATATATGCATTAATATACAATATTTGTTTTTCTCTTTCTGACTTACTTCATTCTGTATGACAGTCTCTAGATCCATCGACGTGTCTACAAATGACCCAGTTTCATTCCTTCTTATGGCTGAGTAATATTCCATTTTATATATGTACCACATCTTTATCCATTCGTCTGTCTCTGGGTATTTAGGTTGGTTCCATTACCTGGCTATTGTAAATAGTGCTGAAATGAGCATTGTGGTGAATGTGCCTTTTTGATTTATGGTTTTCTCTGGGTATATGCCCAGAAGTGGGATTGCTGGATCATATGGTAATTCTATTTCTAGTTTTTGTAAGGAAACTCCATACTCTTCTCCATCGTGACTGTATCAATTTACATTTCCACCACTAGTGGAAGAGGGATCCTTTTGTCCACACCCTCCCCAGAATTTGTTGTTTGTAGATTTTCTGATGATGCCGATTCTAACAGGTGTGAGGTGATACCTCATTGTAGTTTTGATTTGCATTTCTCTAATAATTAGTGATGTTGAGCAGCTTTTCATGTGCGTCTTGGCCATCTCTGTGTCTTCTTTGAAGAAACGTCTCTTTAGATCTTCTGCCCATTTTTGTATTGGGTTGTTTGTTTTTTTAATATTAAGCTGCATGAGCTCTTTATATATATTGGAGATTAAACCTTTGTCCATTGATTCGTTTGCAAATATTTTCGCCCATTCTGAGGGATGCTTTTTGCCATTCCCGTTTTTTTAACAAAAAAAGAAAGAAAGAAAAAGAAGCAGAACACTAATGTGTGTAAACTATGCCTTTTGAAACTGTCGTTTTGAAATATGGACGTCCTTTGAATTTTTTGGTCGATATATGAACCCAGGATTTGTTTTCAGGGCAGGTGTCATTTACAGGCCTGCAATGATTTTGAATATCAAGTGACCATTAGCGCTGGGATTAAAGCTGCTGTTGTGTGAAACGGCCACAAGGTGGCAGCAGTTCTCCCTTACCAAATCTGGTTACTGGGGCAACAGAGCCTCAATGGAAGTCTTGTTCTAGATTGGAATTTAGAATGGAATGTGCCAGGAGAAAGCCCCTCAAGTTTGTCTCACTACTTCTTGTTCGTGTTTTTAATTTAATTTTTTATTTTTTATTACAGCAAATTTGATTACAATGTTTGGCTTGTTGTAGGTGTGGAAGATGTGGTTCTTTTACACATATACACATGTCTGTTCTTCCTGGGATCCTTTTCCCATGTACCTTATGACAGAATGTTGAGTAGTCTTCTCTTGGTATTCTGCAGGTCTTTGGTGATTATATATGTCACCTGTGTTTGTATATGTCTGTTAACCCCAATATCATAATGAAACCAATCCTCACACCTTTCCATTGGTGAACCACAAGTTTGTTTAATGAATCTGTGACTGCCCTTCTCCGTGGAAATATCTGCCCTGGTATCCATTTTTCGGTCACACCTATAAGAGATATGATATGATATATGTCTTTCACTTTCGGACTTACTACAAGTCACGTGATTACCTCTAGACACACCTACTGTGCTGCAAATGGCATTGTGTCCTTTTATTCCTTGGCTTCTATTCTGCCTTAGCGAAGTCCATTTTCAACAATGTGATTCCCTGAGGGCTGAGGATTAGCTGACCTGGGTAGCCTGACCCTGCCGGCCGGCCCTCCCCAGGTGTGCCTGGGTTGAGGTCAATATAAACAGCGCTGCAGGCAGCAATAGCCCCTGAAGCTGTGCCTGACTCCATATTCTCTGCCCCGTCAGCAGTCTCGGGGCTGTGCTGGTGGGAGGGAGTGAGGGGCCGCGGCTTTGTGGGTGGCCCTGTGTGAGTGGGTCTCTGCTGGACTTTCTGCAGGAGTTGCCAGGCTGCCACCTGTAAAGAAGAGGATGTGTCACCCATACCTTCTGCTGGAATTTCTCTCCGGACAGAGGTGAGGAAGGAAAAAAGCAGTGGGGGCCGGGGCAGGAGGGGTATCTCAGGCAGGGCAATGGAAAGCTTCCAGAAGAGCGCCCTGGGCCAGGACCCTCCTGGCTGGCCTGCAGGCACCAAGTTGGCCTGCGTGCTGTCGCTGGTGTGGCTCCACGGCCCTTCCTCTAGGCTTTCAAGCCCTTGTACATATTCAGGTGTTTTACCTGGGAAGGGTGGGAAAAGTTCAACAGCAGCTGGCCTGGGGCTCAGCTCACGGTTACTGACACATGCCTCGGCATGGTGCCCAGCTTTGCAATGAGGACGCTCCTTGCGTAGGAGTGGGCTGCTGGCTCTATGGGAAATGATTCCCCACCTCTGACCAATTTCAGAATTGTTTACCACTGGAGCAAGTGCCCTGATAGGGTTTTCCTCTGTCTAACTGGTGCGTTCAGGTGTTTTTTTTTCTTTTTTGGTTCAAGTTAGATTTGATTCCTCTTTTATGTATTTATAGATATAAGCATGGAAATAATTCATTCATATAAATACATCTGTGTGAAGGGAAGAACTTTTTTCTGTTTTATTTTTAAATTTTATTTTTTAAAATTTTGAAATTTAATTTTATTTATTTTTTCATACAGCAGGTTATTATTAGTTATGTATTTTATGCATATACATGTATACAGGTCAATCCCAATCTCCCAACTCATCCCACCACCACCACCCCATGGCTTCCCACACTTGGTGTCCATACGTGTGTTCTCTACGTCTGTGTCTCTATTTCTTCCCTGCAAACCAGTTCATCTGTACCATTTTTCTAGGTTCCACATATATGCATTAATATACAATATTTGTTTTTCTCTTTCTGACTTACTTCATTCTGTATGACAGTCTCTAGATCCATCGACGTGTCTACAAATGACCCAGTTTCATTCCTTCTTGTGGCTGAGTAATATTCCATTTTATATATGTACCACATCTTTATCCATTCGTCTGTCTGTGGGTATTTAGGTTGCTTCCATTACCTGGCTATTGTAAATAGTGCTGAAATGAGCATTGTGGTGAATGTGCCTTTTTGATTTATGGTTTTCTCTGGGTATATGCCCAGAAGTGGGATTGCTGGATCATATGGTAATTCTATTTCTAGTTTTTGTAAGGAAACTCCATACTCTTCTCCATCGTGACTGTATCAATTTACATTTCCACCACTAGTGGAAGAGGGATCCTTTTGTCCACACCCTCCCCAGAATTTGTTGTTTGTAGATTTTCTGATGATGCCGATTCTAACAGGTGTGAGGTGATACCTCATTGTAGTTTTGATTTGCATTTCTCTAATAATTAGTGATGTTGAGCAGCTTTTCATGTGCGTCTTGGCCATCTCTGTGTCTTCTTTGAAGAAACGTCTCTTTAGATCTTCTGCCCATTTTTGTATTGGGTTGTTTGTTTTTTTTAATATTAAGCTGCATGAGCTCTTTATATATATTGGAGATTAAACCTTTGTCCATTGATTCGTTTGCAAATATTTTCGCCCATTCTGAGGGATGCTTTTTGCCATTCCCGTTTTTTTAACAAAAAAAGAAAGAAAGAAAAAGAAGCAGAAAACTAATGTGTGTAAAATATGCCTTTTGAAACTGTCGTTTTGAAATATGGACGTCCTTTGTATTTTTTGGTCGATATATGAACTCAGGATTTGTTTTCAGGGCAGGTGTCATTTACAGGCCTGCAATGATTTTGAATATCAAGTGACCATTAGCGCTGGGATTAAAGCTGCTGTTGTGTGAAACGGCCACAAGGTGGCAGCGGTTCTCCCTTACCAAATCTGGTTACTGGGGCAACAGAGCCTCAATGGAAGTCTTGTTCTAGATTGGAATTTAGAATGGAATGTGCCAGGAGAAAGCCCCTCAAGTTTGTCTCACTACTTCTTGTTCGTGTTTTTAATTTAATTTTTTATTTTTTAGTACAGCAAATTTGATTACAATGTTTGGCTTGTTGTAGGTGTGGAAGATGTGGTTCTTTTACACATATACATATGTCTGTTCTTCCTGGGATCCTTTTCCCATGTACCTTATGACAGAATGTTGAGTAGTCTTCTCTTGGTATTCTGTAGGTCTTTGGTGATTATAAATGTCACCTGTGTTTGTATATGTCTGTTAACCCCAATATCATAATGAAACCAATCCTCACACCTTTCCATTGGTGAACCACAAGTTTGTTTAATGAATCTGTGACTGCCCTTCTCCGTGGAAATATCTGCCCTGGTATCCATTTTTCGGTCACACCTATAAGAGATATGATATGATATGTGACTTTCACTTTCTGACTTACTACAAGTCACGTGATTACCTCTAGACACACCTACGGTGCTGCAAATGGCATTGTGTCCTTTTATTCCTTGGCTTCTATTCTGCCTTAGCGAAGTCCATTTTCAACAATGTGATTCCCTGAGGGCTGAGGATTAGCTGACCTGGGTAGCCTGACCCTGCCGGCGGGCCCTCCCCAGGTGTGCCTGGGTTGAGGTCAATATAAACAACGCTGCAGTCAGCAATAGCCCCTGAAGCTGTGCCTGGCTCCATAATCTTTGCCCCGTCAGCAGTCTCGGGGTTGTGCTGGTCGGAGGGAGTGAGGGGCCGCGGCTTTGTGGGTGGCCCGGTGTGAGTGGGTCTCTACTGGACTTTCTGCAGGAGTTGCCAGGCTGCCACCTGTAAAGAAGAGGATGTGTCACCCATACCTTCTGCTGGAATTTCTCTCCGGACAGAGGTGAGGAAGGAAAAAAGCAGTGGGGGCCGGGGCAGGAGGGGTATCTCAGGCAGGGCAATGGAAAGCTTCCAGAAGAGCGCCCTGGGCCAGGACCATCCTGGCTGGCCTGCAGGCACCAAGTTGGCCTGCGTGCTGTCGCTGGTGTGGCTCCACGGCCCTTCCTCTAGGCTTTCAAGCCCTTGTACATATTCAGGTGTTTTACCTGGGAAGCGTGGGAAAAGTTCAACAGCAGCTGGCCTGGGGCTCAGCTCACGGTTACTCACAGATGCCTCGGCATGGCCCCCAGCTTTGCAATGAGGACGCTCCTTGCGTAGGAGTGGGCTGCTGGCTGTATGGGAAATGATTCCCCACCTCTGACCAATTTCAGAATTGTTTACCGCTGGAGCAAGTGCCCTGATAGGGTTTTCCTCTGTATAACTGGTGGGTTCAGGGTTTATTTTTTTTCTTTTTTGGTTCAAGTTAGATTTGATTCCTCTTTTATATATTTATAGATATAAGCATGGAAATAATTCATTCATATAAATACATCTGTGTGAAGGGAAGAACTTTTTTCTGTTTTATTTTTAATTTTTATTTTTTAAAATTTTGAAATTTAATTTTATTTATTTTTTCATACAGCAGGTTATTATTAGTTATGTATTTTATGCATATACATGTATACAGGTCAATCCCAATCTCCCAACTCATCCCACCACCACCACCCCATGGCTTCTGATACTTGGGGTCCATACGTGTGTTCTCTATGTCTGTGTCTCTATTTCTTCCCTGCAAACCAGTTCATCTGTACCATTTTTCTAGGTTCCACATATATGCATTAATATACAATATTTGTTTTTCTCTTTCTGACTTACTTCATTCTGTATGACAGTCTCTAGATCCATCGACATGTCTACAAATGACCCAGTTTCATTCCTTCTTATGGCTGAGTAATATTCCATTTTATATATGTACCACATCTTTATCCATTCGTCTGTCTCTGGGTATTTAGGTTGGTTCCATTACCTGGCTATTGTAAATAGTGCTGAAATGAGCATTGTGGTGAATGTGCCTTTTTGATTTATGGTTTTCTCTGGGTATATGCCCAGAAGTGGGATTGCTGGATCATATGGTAATTCTATTTCTAGTTTTTGTAAGGAAACTCCATACTCTTCTCCATCGTGACTGTATTAATTTACATTTCCACCACTAGTGGAAGAGGGATCCTTTTGTCCACACCCTCCCCAGAATTTGTTGTTTGTAGATTTTCTGATGATGCCGATTCTAACAGGTGTGAGGTGATACCTCATTGTAGTTTTGACTTGCATTTCTCTAATAATTAGTGATGTTGAGCAGCTTTTCATGTGCGTCTTGGCCATCTCTGTGTCTTCTTTGAAGAAACGTCTCTTTAGATCTTCTGCCCATTTTTGTATTGGGTTGTTTGTTTTTTTTAATATTAAGCTGCATGAGCTCTTTATATATATTGGAGATTAAACCTTTGCCCATTGATTCGTTTGCAAATATTTTCGCCCATTCTGAGGGATGCTTTTTGCCATTCCCGTTTTTTTAACAAAAAAAGAAAGAAAGAAAAAGAAGCAGAACACTAATGTGTGTAAAATATGCTGTTTGAAACTGTCGTTTTGAAACATGGACGTCCTTTGAATTTTTTGGTCGATATATGAACCCAGGATTTGTTTTCAGGGCAGGTGTCATTTACAGGCCTGCAATGATTTTGAATATCAAGTGACCATTAGCGCTGGGATTAAAGCTGCTGTTGCGTGAAACGGCCACAAGGTGGCAGCGGTTCTCCCTTACCAAATCTGGTTACTGGGGCAACAGAGCCTCAATGGAAGTCTTGTTCTAGATTGGAATTTAGAATGGAATGTGCCAGGAGAAAGCCCCTCAAGTTTGTCTCACTACTTGTTGTTCGTGTTTTTAATTTAATTTTTTATTTTTTATTACAGCAAATTTGATTACAATGTTTGGCTTGTTGTAGGTGTGGAAGATGTGGTTCTTTTACACATATACATATGTCTGTTCTTCCTGGGATCCTTTTCCCATGTACCTTATGACAGAATGTTGAGTAGTCTTCTCTTGGTATTCTGTAGGTTTTTGGTGATTATAAATGTCACCTGTGTTTGTATATGTCTGTTAACCCCAATATCATAATGAAACCAATCCTCACACCTTTCCATTGGTGAACCACAAGTTTGTTTAATGAATCTGTGACTGCCCTTCTCCGTGGAAATATCTGCCCTGGTATCCATTTTTCGGTCACACCTATAAGAGTTATGATATGATATGTGACTTTCACTTTCTGACTTACTACAAGTCACGTGATTACCTCTAGACACACCTACGGTGCTGCAAATGGCATTGTGTCCTTTTATTCCTTGGCTTCTATTGTGCCTTAGCGAAGTCCATTTTCAACAATGTGATTCCCTGAGGGCTGAGGATTAGCTGACCTGGGTAGCCTGACCCTGCCGGCGGGCCCTCCCCTGGTGTGCCTGGGTTGAGGTCAATATAAACAGTGCTGCAGGCAGCAATAGCCCCTGAAGCTGTGCCTGACTCCATAATCTTTGCCCCGTCAGCAGTCTCGGGGTTGTGCTGGTCGGAGGGAGTGAGGGGCCGCGGCTTTGTGGGTGGCCTGGTGTGAGTGGGTCTCTACTGGACTTTCTGCAGGAGTTGCCAGGCTGCCACCTGTAAAGAAGAGGATGTGTCACCCATACCTTCTGCTGGAATTTCTCTCCGGACAGAGGTGAGGAAGGAAAAAAGCAGTGGGGGCCGGGGCAGGAGGGGTATCTCAGGCAGGGCAATGGAAAGCTTCCAGAAGAGCGCCCTGGGCCAGGACCATCCTGGCTGGCCTGCAGGCACCAAGTTGGCCTGCGTGCTGTCGCTGGTGTGGCTCCACGGCCCTTCCTCTAGGCTTTCAAGCCCTTGTACATATTCAGGTGTTTTACCTGGGAAGGGTGGGAAAAGTTCAACAGCAGCTGGCCTGGGCCTCAGCTCACGGTTACTCACAGATGCCTCGGCATGGCCCCCAGCTTTGCAATGAGGACGCTCCTTGCGTAGGAGTGGGCTGCTGGCTGTATGCGAAATGATTCCCCACCTCTGACCAATTTCAGAATTGTTTACCGCTGGAGCAAGTGCCCTGATAGGGTTTTCCTCTGTATAACTGGTGGGTTCAGGGTTTTTTTTTTCTTTTTTGGTTCAAGTTAGATTTGATTCCTCTTTTATGTATTTATAGATATAAGCATGGAAATAATTCATTCATATAAATACATCTGTGTGAAGGGAAGAACTTTTTTCTGTTTTATTTTTAAATTTTGAAATTTAATTTTATTTATTTTTTAATACAGCAGGTTATTATTAGTTATGTATTTTATGCATATACATGTATACAGGTCAATCCCAATCTCCCAACTCATCCCACCACCACCACCCCATGGCTTCCCACACTTGGTGTCCGTACGTGTGTTCTCTACGTCTGTGTCTCTATTTCTTTCCTGCAAACCAGTTCATCTGTACCATTTTTCTAGGTTCCACATATATGCATTAATATACAATATTTGTTTTTCTCTTTCTGACTTTCTTCATTCTGTATGACAGTCTCTAGATCCATCGACGTGTCTACAAATGACCCAGTTTCATTCCTTCTTATGGCTGAGTAATATTCCATTTTATATATGTACCACATCTTTATCCATTCGTCTGTCTCTGGGTATTTAGGTTGCTTCCATTATCTGGCTATTGTAAATAGTGCTGAAATGAGCATTGTGGTGAATGTGCCTTTTTGATTTATGGTTTTCTCTGGGTATATGCCCAGAAGTGGGATTCCTGGATCATATGGTAATTCTATTTCTAGTATTTTTAAGGAAACTCCATACTCTTCTCCATCGTGACTGTATCAATTTACATTTCCACCACTAGTGGAAGAGGGATCCTTTTGTCCACACCCTCCCCAGAATTTGTTGTTTGTAGATTTTCTGATGATGCCGATTCTAACAGGTGTGAGGTGATACCTCATTGTAGTTTTGATTTGCATTTCTCTAATAATTAGTGATGTTGAGCAGCTTTTCATGTGCGTCTTGGCCATCTCTGTGTCTTCTTTGAAGAAACGTCTCTTTAGATCTTCTGCCCATTTTTGTATTGGGTTGTTTGTTTTTTTAATATTAAGCTGCATGAGCTCTTTATATATATTGGAGATTAAACCTTTGTCCATTGATTCGTTTGCAAATATTTTCGCCCATTCTGAGGGATGCTTTTTGCCATTCCCGTTTTTTTAACAAAAAAAGAAAGAAAGAAAAAGAAGCAGAACACTAATGTGTGTAAAATATGCTGTTTGAAACTGTCGTTTTGAAATATGGACGTCCTTTGAATTTTTTGGTCAATATATGAACCCAGGATTTGTTTTCAGGACAGGTGTCATTTACAGGCCTGCAATGATTTTGAATATCAAGTGACCATTAGCGCTGGGATTAAAGCTGCTGTTGTGTGAAACGGCCACAAGGTGGCAGCAGTTCTCCCTTACCAAATCTGGTTACTGGGGCAACAGAGCCTCAATGGAAGTCGTGTCCTAGATTGGAATTTAGAATGGAATGTGCCAGGAGAAAGCCCCTCAAGTTTGTCTCACTACTTGTTGTTCGTGTTTTTAATTTAATTTTTTATTTTTTATTACAGCAAATTTGATTACAATGTTTGGCTTGTTGTAGGTGTGGAAGATGTGGTTCTTTTACACATATACATATGTCTGTTCTTCCTGGGATCCTTTTCCCATGTACCTTATGACAGAATGTTGAGTAGTCTTCTCTTGGTATTCTGTAGGTCTTTGGTGATTATATATGTCACCTGTGTTTGTATATGTCGGTTAACCCCAATATCATAATGAAACCAATCCTCACACCTTTCCATTGGTGAACCACAAGTTTGTTTAATGAATCTGTGACTGCCCTTCTCCGTGGAAATATCTGCCCTGGTATCCATTTTCCGGTCACACCTATAAGAGATATGATATGATATATGTCTTTCACTTTCGGACTTACTACAAGTCACGTGATTACCTCTAGACACACCTACGGTGCTGCAAATGGCATTGTGTCCTTTTATTCCTTGGCTTCTATTCTGCCTTAGCGAAGTCCATTTTCAACAATGTGATTCCCTGAGGGCTGAGGATTAGCTGACCTGGGTAGCCTGACCCTGCCGGCCGGCCCTCCCCAGGTGTGCCTGGGTTGAGGTCAATATAAACAGCACTGCAGGCAGCAATAGCCCCTGAAGCTGTGCCTGACTCCATAATCTTTGCCCCGTCAGCAGTCTCGGGGCTGTGCTGGTCGGAGGGAGTGAGGGGCCACGGCTTTGTGGGTGGCCCGGTGTGAGTGGGTCTCTACTGGACTTTCTGCAGGAGTTGCCAGGCTGCCACCTGTAAAGAAGAGGATGTGTCACCCATACCTTCTGCTGGAATTTCTCTCCGGACAGAGGTGAGGAAGGAAAAAAGCAGTGGGGGCTGGGGCAGGAGGGGTATCTCAGGCAGGGCAATGGAAAGCTTCCAGAAGAGCGCCCTGGGCCAGGACCATCCTGGCTGGCCTGCAGGCACCAAGTTGGCCTGCGTGCTGTCGCTGGTGTGGCTCCACGGCCCTTCCTCTAGGCTTTCAAGCCCTTGTACATATTCAGGTGTTTTACCTGGGAAGCGTGGGAAAAGTTCAACAGCAGCTGGCCTGGGGCTCAGCTCACGGTTACTCACAGATGCCTCGGCATGGCCCCCAGCTTTGCAATGAGGACGCTCCTTGCGTAGGAGTGGGCTGCTGGCTGTATGGGAGATGATTCCCCACCTCTGACCAATTTCAGAATTGTTTACCGCTGGAGCAAGTGCCCTGATAGGGTTTTCCTCTGTATAACTGGTGGGTTCAGGGTTTTTTTTTTCTTTTTTGGTTCAAGTTAGATTTGATTCCTCTTTTATGTATTTATAGATATAAGCATGGAAATAATTCATTCATATAAATACATCTGTGTGAAGGGAAGAACTTTTTTCTGTTTTATTTTTAAATTTTATTTTTTAAAATTTTGAAATTTAATTTTATTTATTTTTTCATACAGCAGGTTATTATTAGTTATGTATTTTATGCATATACATGTATACAGGTCAATCCCAATCTCCCAACTCATCCCACCACCACCACCCCATGGCTTCCCACACTAGGTGTCCATACGTGTGTTCTCTACGTCTGTGTCTCTATTTCTTCCCTGCAAACCAGTTCATCTGTAACATTTTTCTAGGTTCCACATATATGCATTAATATACAATATTTGTTTTTCTCTTTCTGACTTACTTCATTCTGTATGACAGTCTCTAGATCCATTGACGTGTCTACAAATGACCCAGTTTCATTCCTTCTTATGGCTGAGTAATATTCCATTTTATATATGTACCACATCTTTATCCATTCGTCTGTCTCTGGGTATTTAGGTTGCTTCCATTACCTGGCTATTGTAAATAGTGCTGAAATGGGCATTGTGGTGAATGTGCCTTTTTGATTTATGGTTTTCTCTGGGTATATGCCCAGAAGTGGGATTGCTGGATCATATGGTAATTCTATTTCTAGTTTTTGTAAGGAAACTCCATACTCTTCTCCATCGTGACTGTATCAATTTACATTTCCACCACTAGTGGAAGAGGGATCCTTTTGTCCACACCCTCCCCAGAATTTGTTGTTTGTAGATTTTCTGATGATTCCGATTCTAACAGGTGTGAGGTGATACCTCATTGTAGTTTTGATTTGCATTTCTCTAATAATTAGTGATGTTGAGCAGCTTTTCATGTGCGTCTTGGCCATCTCTGTGTCTTCTTTGAAGAAACGTCTCTTTAGATCTTCTGCCCATTTTTGTATTGGGTTGTTTGTTTTTTTAATATTAAGCTGCATGAGCTCTTTATATATATTGGAGATTAAACCTTTGTCCATTGATTCGTTTGCAAATATTTTCGCCCATTCTGAGGGATGCTTTTTGCCATTCCCGTTTTTTTAACAAGAAAAGAAAGAAAGAAAAAGAAGCAGAACACTAATGTGTGTAAAATATGCCTTTTGAAACTGTCGTTTTGAAATATGGACGTCCTTTGAATTTTTTGGTCGATATATGAACCCAGGATTTGTTTTCAGGGCAGGTGTCATTTACAGGCCTGCAATGATTTTGAATATCAACTGACCATTAGCGCTGGGATTAAAGCTGCTGTTGTGTGAAACGGCCACAAGGTGGCAGCAGTTCTCCCTTACCAAATCTGGTTACTGGGGCAACAGAGCCTCAATGGAAGTCGTGTTCTAGATTGGAATTTAGAATGTAATGTGCCAGGAGAAAGCCCCTCAAGTTTGTCTCACTACTTCTTGTTCGTGTTTTTAATTTAATTTTTTATTTTTTATTACAGCAAATTTGATTACAATGTTTGGCTTGTTGTAGGTGTGGAAGATGTGGTTCTTTTACACATATACATATGTCTGTCCTTCCTGGGATCCTTTTCCCATGTACCTTATGACAGAATGTTGAGTAGTCTTCTCTTGGTATTCTGTAGGTCTTTGGTGATTATATATGTCACCTGTGTTTGTATATGTCTGTTAACCCCAATATCATAATGAAACCAATCCTCACACCTTTCCATTGGTGAACCACAAGTTTGTTTAATGAATCTGTGACTGCCCTTCTCCGTGGAAATATCTGCCCCGGTATCCATTTTCCGGTCACACCTATAAGAGATATGATATGATATGTGTCTTTCACTTTCTGACTTACTACAAGTCACGTGATTACCTCTAGACACACCTACTGTGCTGCAAATGGCATTGTGTCCTTTTATTCCTTGGCTTCTATTCTGCCTTAGCGAAGTCCATTTTCAACAATGTAATTCCCTGAGGGCTGAGGATTAGCTGACCTGGGTAGCCTGACCCTGCCGGCCGGCCCTCCCCAGGTGTGCCTGGGTTGAGGTCAATATAAACAGCGCTGCAGGCAGCAATAGACCCTGAAGCTGTGCCTGACACCATAATCTTTGCCCCGTCAGCAGTCTCGGGGCTGTGCTGGTCGGAGGTAGTGAGGGGCAGCGGCTTTGTGGGTGGCCCGGTGTGAGTGGGTCTCTACTGGACTTTCTGCAGGAGTTGCCAGGCTGCCACCTGTAAAGAAGAGGATGTGTCACCCATACCTTCTGCTGGAATTTCTCTCCGGACAGAGGTGAGGAAGGAAAAAAGCAGTGGGGGCCGCGGCAGGAGGGGTATCTCAGGCAGGGCAATGGAAAGCTTCCAGAAGAGCGCCCTGGGCCAGGACCCTCCTGGCTGGCCTGCAGGCACCAAGTTGGCCTGCGTGCTGTCGCTGGTGTGGCTCCACGGCCCTTCCTCTAGGCTTTCAAGCCCTTGTACATATTCAGGTGTTTTACCTGGGAAGCGTGGGAAAAGTTCAACAGCAGCTGGCCTGGGGCTCAGCTCACGGTTACTCACAGATGCCTCGGCATGGCCCCCAGCTTTGCAATGAGGACGCTCCTTGCGTAGGAGTGGGCTGCTGGCTGTATGGGAGATGATTCCCCACCTCTGACCAATTTCAGAATTGTTTACCGCTGGAGCAAGTGCCCTGATAGGGTTTTCCTCTGTCTAACTGGTGCGTTCAGGTTTTTTTTTTCTTTTTTGGTTCAAGTTAGATTTGATTCCTCTTTTATGTATTTATAGATATAAGCATGGAAATAATTCATTCATATAAATACATCTGTGTGAAGGGAAGAACTTTTTTCTGTTTTATTTTTAAATTTTATTTTTTAAAATTTTGAAATTTAATTTTATTTATTTTTTCATACAGCAGGTTATTATTAGTTATGTATTTTATGCATATACATGTATACAGGTCAATCCCAATCTCCCAACTCATCCCACCACCACCACCCCATGGCTTCCCACACTAGGTGTCCATACGTGTGTTCTCTACGTCTGTGTCTCTATTTCTTCCCTGCAAACCAGTTCATCTGTACCATTTTTCTAGGTTCCACATATATGCATTAATATACAATATTTGTTTTTCTCTTTCTGACTTACTTCATTCTGTATGACAGTCTCTAGATCCATCGACGTGTCTACAAATGACCCAGTTTCATTCCTTCTTATGGCTGAGTAATATTCCATTTTATATATGTACCACATCTTTATCCATTCGTCTGTCTCTGGGTATTTAGGTTGCTTCCATTACCTGGCTATTGTAAATAGTGCTGAAATGAGCATTGTGGTGAATGTGCCTTTTTGATTTATGGTTTTCTCTGGGTATATGCCCAGAAGTGGGATTGCTGGATCATATGGTAATTCTATTTCTAGTATTTTTAAGGAAACTCCATACTCTTCTCCATCGTGACTGTATCAATTTACATTTCCACCACTAGTGGAAGAGGGATCCTTTTGTCCACACCCTCCCCAGAATTTGTTGTTTGTAGATTTTCTGATGATGCGGATTCTAACAGGTGTGAGGTGATACCTCATTGTAGTTTTGATTTGCATTTCTCTAATAATTAGTGATGTTGAGCAGCTTTTCATGTGCGTCTTGGCCATCTCTGTGTCTTCTTTGAAGAAACGTCTCTTTAGATCTTCTGCCCATTTTTGTATTGGGTTGTTTGTTTTTTTAATATTAAGCTGCATGAGCTCTTTATATATATTGGAGATTAAACCTTTGTCCATTGATTCGTTTGCAAATATTTTCGCCCATTCTGAGGGATGCTTTTTGCCATTCCCGTTTTTTTAACAAGAAAAGAAAGAAAGAAAAAGAAGCAGAACACTAATGTGTGTAAAATATGCCTTTTGAAACTGTCGTTTTGAAATATGGACGTCCTTTGAATTTTTTGGTCGATATATGAACCCAGGATTTGTTTTCAGGGCAGGTGTCATTTACAGGCCTGCAATGATTTTGAATATCAACTGACCATTAGCGCTGGGATTAAAGCTGCTGTTGTGTGAAACGGCCACAAGGTGGCAGCGGTTCTCCCTTACCAAACCTTGTTACTGGGGCAACAGAGCCTCAATGGAAGTCGTGTCCTAGATTGGAATTTAGAATGGAATGTGCCAGGAGAAAGCCCCTCAAGTTTGTCTCACTACTTCTTGTTCGTGTTTTTAATTTAATTTTTTATTTTTTATTACAGCAAATTTGATTACAATGTTTGGCTTGTTGTAGGTGTGGAAGATGTGGTTCTTTTACACATATACATATATCTGTTCTTCCTGGGATCCTTTTCCCATGTACCTTATGACAGAATGTTGAGTAGTCTTCTCTTGGTATTCTGCAGGTCTTTGGTGATTATATATGTCACCTGTGTTTGTATATGTCTGTTATCCCCAATATCATAATGAAACCAATCCTCACACCTTTCCATTGGTGAACCACAAGTTTGTTTAATGAATCTGTGACTGCCCTTCTCCGTGGAAATATCTGCCCTGGTATCCATTTTCCGGTCACACCTATAAGAGATATGATATGATATATGTCTTTCACTTTCGGACTTACTACAAGTCACGTGATTACCTCTAGACACACCTACGGTGCTGCAAATGGCATTGTGTCCTTTTATTCCTTGGCTTCTATTCTGCCTTAGCGAAGTCCATTTTCAACAATGTGATTCCCTGAGGGCTGAGGATTAGCTGACCTGGGTAGCCTGACCCTGCCGGCCGGCCCTCCCCAGGTGTGCCTGGGTTGAGGTCAATATAAACAGCGCTGCAGGCAGCAATAGCCCCTGACGCTGTGCCTGACTCCATAATCTTTGCCCCGTCAGCAGTCTCGGGGCTGTGCTGGTCGGAGGGAGTGAGGGGCCGCGGCTTTGTGGGTAGCCCGGTGTGAGTGGGTCTCTACTGGACTTTCTGCAGGAGTTGCCAGGCTGCCACCTGTAAAGAAGAGGATGTGTCACCCATACCTTCTGCTGGAATTTCTCTCCGGACAGAGGTGAGGAAGGAAAAAAGCAGTGGGGGCTGGGGCAGGAGGGGTATCTCAGGCAGGGCAATGGAAAGCTTCCAGAAGAGCGCCCTGGGCCAGGACCATCCTGGCTGGCCTGCAGGCACCAAGTTGGCCTGCGTGCTGTCGCTGGTGTGGCTCCACGGCCCTTCCTCTAGGCTTTCAAGCCCTTGTACATATTCAGGTGTTTTACCTGGGAAGCGTGGGAAAAGTTCAACAGCAGCTGGCCTGGGGCTCAGCTCACGGTTACTCACAGATGCCTCGGCATGGCCCCCAGCTTTGCAATGAGGACGCTCCTTGCGTAGGAGTGGGCTGCTGGCTCTATGGGAGATGATTCCCCACCTCTGACCAATTTCAGAATTGTTTACCGCTGGAGCAAGTGCCCTGATAGGGTTTTCCTCTGTATAACTGGTGGGTTCAGGGTTTTTTTTTTCTTTTTTGGTTCAAGTTAGATTTGATTCCTCTTTTATGTATTTATAGATATAAGCATGGAAATAATTCATTCATATAAATACATCTGTGTGAAGGGAAGAACTTTTTTCTGTTTTATTTTTAAATTTTACTTTTTAAAATTTTGAAATTTAATTTTATTTATTTTTTCATACAGCAGGTTATTATTAGTTATGTATTTTATGCATATACATGTATACAGGTCAATCCCAATCTCCCAACTCATCCCACCACCACCACCCCATGGCTTCCCACACTAGGTGTCCATACGTGTGTTTTCTACGTCTGTGTCTCTATTTCTTCCCTGCAAACCAGTTCATCTGTACCATTTTTCTAGGTTCCACATATATGCATTAATATACAATATTTGTTTTTCTCTTTCTGACTTACTTCATTCTGTATGACAGTATCTAGATCCATCGACGTGTCTACAAATGACCCAGTTTCATTCCTTCTTATGGCTGAGTAATATTCCATTTTATATATGTACCACATCTTTATCCATTCGTCTGTCTCTGGGTATTTAGGTTGCTTCCATTACCTGGCTATTGTAAATAGTGCTGAAATGAGCATTTTGGTGAATGTGCCTTTTTGATTTATGGTTTTCTCTGGGTATATGCCCAGAAGTGGGATTGCTGGATCATATGGTAATTCTATTTTTAGTTTTTTTAAGGAAACTCCATACTCTTCTCCATCGTGACTGTATCAATTTACATTTCCACCACTAGTGGAAGAGGGATCCTTTTGTCCACACCCTCCCCAGAATTTGTTGTTTGTAGATTTTCTGATGATTCCGATTCTAAGAGGTGTGAGGTGATACCTCATTGTAGTTTTGATTTGCATTTCTCTAATAATTAGTGATGTTGAGCAGCTTTTCATGTGCGTCTTGGCCATCTCTGTGTCTTCTTTGAAGAAACGTCTCTTTAGATCTTCTGCCCATTTTTGTATTGGGTTGTTTGTTTTTTTAATATTAAGCTGCATGAGCTCTTTATATATATTGGAGATTAAACCTTTGTCCATTGATTCGTTTGCAAATATTTTCGCCCATTCTGAGGGATGCTTTTTGCCATTCCCGTTTTTTTAACAAGAAAAGAAAGAAAGAAAAAGAAGCAGAACACTAATGTGTGTAAAATATGCCTTTTGAAACTGTCGTTTTGAAATATGGACGTCCTTTGAATTTTTTGGTCGATATATGAACCCAGGATTTGTTTTCAGGGCAGGTGTCATTTACAGGCCTGCAATGATTTTGAATATCAACTGACCATTAGCGCTGGGATTAAAGCTGCTGTTGTGTGAAACGGCCACAAGGTGGCAGCAGTTCTCCCTTACCAAATCTGGTTACTGGGGCAACAGAGCCTCAATGGAAGTCGTGTTCTAGATTGGAATTTAGAATGGAATGTGCCAGGAGAAAGCCCCTCAAGTTTGTCTCACTACTTCTTGTTCGTGTTTTTAATTTAATTTTTTATTTTTTATTACAGCAAATTTGATTACAATGTTTGGCTTGTTGTAGGTGTGGAAGATGTGGTTCTTTTACACATATACATATGTCTGTTCTTCCTGGGATCCTTTTCCCATGTACCTTATGACAGAATGTTGAGTAGTCTTCTCTTGGTATTCTGTAGGTCTTTGGTGATTATATATGTCACCTGTGTTTGTATATGTCTGTTAACCCCAATATCATAATGAAACCAATCCTCACACCTTTCCATTGGTGAACCATAAGTTTGTTTAATGAATCTGTGATTGCCCTTCTCCGTGGAAATATCTGCCCTGGTATCCATTTTTCGGTCACACCTATAAGAGATATGATATGATATGTGTCTTTCACTTTCTGACTTACTACAAGTCACGTGATTACCTCTAGACACACCTACGGTGCTGCAAATGGCATTGTGTCCTTTTATTCCTTGGCTTCTATTCTGCCTTAGCGAAGTCCATTTTCAACAATGTGATTCCCTGAGGGCTGAGGATTAGCTGACCTGGGTAGCCTGACCCTGCCGACCGGCCCTCCCCAGGTGTGCCTGGGTTGAGGTCAATATAAACAGCGCTGCAGGCAGCAATAGCCCCTGAAGCTGTGCCTGACTCCATATTCTCTGCCCCGTCAGCAGTCTCGGGGCTGTGCTGGTGGGAGGGAGTGAGGGGCCGCGGCTTTGTGGGTGGCCCGGTGTGAGTGGGGCTCTGCTGGACTTTCTGCAGGAGTTGCCAGGCTGCCACCTGTAAAGAAGAGGATGTGTCACCCATACCTTCTGCTGGAATTTCTCTCCGGACAGAGGTGAGGACGGAAAAAAGCAGTGGGGGCCGGGGCAGGAGGGGTATCTCAGGCAGGGTAATGGAAAGCTTCCAGAAGAGCGCCCTGGGCCAGGACCATCCTGGCTGGCCTGCAGGCACCAAGTTGGCCTGCGTGCTGTCGCTGGTGTGGCTCCACAGCCCTTCCTCTAGGCTTTCAAGGCCTTGTACATATTCAGGTGTTTTACCTGGGAAGGGTGGGAAATGTTCAACAGCAGCTGGCCTGGGGCTCAGCTCACGGTTACTCACAGATGCCTCGGCATGGCCCCCAGCTTTGCAATGAGGACGCTCCTTGCGTAGGAGTGGGCTGCTGGCTGTATGGGAGATGATTCCCCACCTGTGACCAATTTCAGAATTGTTTACCGCTGGAGAAAGTGCCCTGATAGGGTTTTCCTCTGTATAACTGGTGGGTTCAGGGTTTTTTTTTTCTTTTTTGGTTCAAGTTAGATTTGATTCCTCTTTTATGTATTTATAGATATAAGCATGGACATAATTTATTCATATAAATACATCTGTGTGAAGGGAAGAACTTTTTTCTGTTTTATTTTTAAATTTTATTTTTTAAAATTTTGAAATTTAATTTTATTTATTTTTTAATACAGCAGGTTATTATTAGTTATGTATTTTATGCATATACATGTATACAGGTCAATCCCAATCTCCCAACTCATCCCACCACCACCACCCCATGGCTTCCCACACTTGGTGTCCATACGTGTGTTCTCTACGTCTGTGTCTCTATTTCTTCCCTGCAAACCAGTTCATCTGTACCATTTTTCTAGGTTCCACATATATGCATTAATATACAATATTTGTTTTTTCTCTTTCTGACTTACTTCATTCTGCATGACAGTCTCTAGATCCATCGACGTCTCTACAAATGACCAGTTTCATTCCTTCTTATGGCTGAGTAATATTCCATTTTATATATCTACCACATCTTTATCCATTCGTCTGTCTGTGGGTATTTAGGTTGCTTCCATTACCTGGCTCTTGTAAATAGTGCTGAAATGAGCATTGTGGTGAATGTGCCTTTTTGATTTATGGTTTTCTCTGGGTATATGCCCAGAAGTGGGATTGCTGGATCATATGGTAATTCTATTTCTAGTTTTTTTAAGGAAACTCCATACTCTTCTCCATCGTGACTGTATCAATTTACATTTCCACCACTAGTGGAAGAGGGATCCTTTTGTCCACACCCTCCCCAGAATTTGTTGTTTGTAGATTTTCTGATGATGCCGATTCTAACAGGTGTGAGGTGATACCTCATTGTAGTTTTGATTTGCATTTCTCTAATAATTAGTGATGTTGAGCAGCTTTTCATGTGCGTCTTGGCCATCTCTGTGTCTTCTTTGAAGAAACGTCTCTTTAGATCTTCTGCCCATTTTTGTATTGGGTTGTTTGTTTTTTTAATGTTATGCTGCATGAGCTCTTTATATATATTGGAGATTAAACCTTTGTCCATTGATTCGTTTTCAAATATTTTCGCCCATTCTGAGGGATGCTTTTTGCCATTCCCGTTTTTTTAACAAAAAAAGAAAGAAAGAAAAAGAAGCAGAACACTAATGTGTGTAAAATATGCCGTTTGAAACTGCCGTTTTGAAATATGGACGTCCTTTGAATTTTTTGGTCGATATATGAACCCAGGATTTGTTTTCAGGGCAGGTGTCATTTACAGGCCTGCAATGATTTTGAATATCAACTGACCATTAGCGCTGGGATTAAAGCTGCTGTTGTGTGAAACGGCCACAAGGTGGCAGCAGTTCTCCCTTACCAAATCTGGTTACCCGGGCAACAGATCCTCAATGGAAGTCGTGTTCTAGATTGGAATTTAGAATGGAATGTGCCAGGAGAAAGCCCCTCAAGTTTGTCTCACTACTTCTCGTGCGTGTTTTTAATTTAATTTTTTATTTTTTATTACAGCAAATTTGATTACAATGTTTGGCTTGTTGTAGGTGTGGAAGATGTGGTTCTTTTACACATATACATATGTCTGCTCTTCCTGGGATCCTTTTCCCACGTACCTTATGACAGAATGTTGAGTAGTCTTCTCTTGGTATTCTGTAGGTCTTTGGTGATTATATATGTCACCTGTGTTTGTATATGTCTGTTAACCCGAATACCATAATGAAACCAATCCTCACACCTTTCCTTTAGTGAACCATAAGTTTGTTTAATGAATCTGTGATTGCCCTCCTCCGTGGAAATATCTGCCGTGGTATCTATTTTTCGGTCACACCTATAAGAGATATGATATGATATGTGTCTTTCACTTTCGGACTTACTACAAGTCACGTGATTACCTCTAGACACACCTACGGTGCTGCAAATGGCATTGTGTCCTTTTATTCCTTGGCCTCTATTCTGCCTTACCGAAGTCTATTTTCAACAAGGTGATTCCCTGAGGGCTGAGGATTAGCTGACCAGGGTAGCCTGACCCTGCCGGCCGGCCCTCCCCAGGTGTGCCTGGGTTGAGGTCAATATAAACAGCGCTGCAGACAGCAATAGCCCCTGAAGCTGTGCCTGACTCCATATTCTCTGCCCCGTCAGCAGTCTCAGGGCTGTGCTGGTGGGAGGGAGTGAGGGCCCATGATTTTGTGGGTAGCCCGGTGTGAGTGGGTCTCTGCTGGACTTTCTGCAGGAGTTGCCAGGCTGCCACCTGTAAAGAAGAGGATGTGTCACCCATACCTTCTGCAGGAATTACTCTCCGGACAGAGGTGAGGAAGGAAAAAGGCCCTGGAGGCTGGGGCAGGAGGGGTATCTCAGGCAGGGCAATGGAAAGCTTCCAGAAGAGCGCCCTGGGCCAGGACCATCCTGGCTGGCCTGCAGGCACCAAGTTGCCCTGCGTGCTGTCGCTGGTGTGGCTCCACGGCCCTTCCTCTAGGCTTTCAAGCCCTTGTACATATTCAGGTGTTTTACCTGGGAAGGGTGGGAAAAGTTCAACAGCAGCTGGCCTGGGGCTCAGCTCACGGTTACTCACAGATGACTCGGCATGGCCCCCAGCTTTGCAATGAGGCCGCTCCTTGCGTAGGAGTGGGCTGCTGGCTGTATTGGAAATGATTCCCCACCTGTGACCAATTTCAGAATTGTTTACCGCTGGAGCAAGTGCCCTGATAGGGTTTTCCTCTGTATAACTGGTGTGTTCAGGTTTTTTTCTTTCTTTTTTGGTTCAAGTTAGATTTTATTCCTCTTTTATGTATTTATAGATATAAGCATGGAAATAATTCATTCATATAAATACATCTGTGTGAAGGGAAGACCTTTTTTCTGTTTTATTTTTATATTTTATTTTTTTAAATTTTGAAATTTAATTTTATTTATCTTTTTATACAGCAGGTTATTATTAGTTATGTATTTTATGCATATACATGTAAACAGGTCAATCCCAATCTCCCAACTCATCCCACCACCACCACCCCATGGCTTCCCACACTTGGTGTCCATACGTGTGTTCTCTACCTCTGTGTCTCTATTTCTTCCCTGCAAACCAGTTCATCTGTACCATTTTTCTAGGTTCCACATACATGCATTAATGTACAATATTTGTTTTTCTCTTTCTGACTTACTTCATTCTGTATGACAGTCTCTAGCTCCATCGACGTCTCTACAAATGACCCAGTTTCATTCCTTCTTATGGCTAAGCAATATTCCATTTTATATATGTACCACATCTTTATCCATTCGTCTGTCTGTGGGTATTTAGGTTGCTTCCATTACCTGGCTATTGTAAATAGTGCTGAAATGAGCATTGTGGTGAATGTGCCTTTTTGATTTATGGTTTTCTCTGGGTATATGTCCAGAAGTGGTATTGCTGGATCATATGGTAATTCTATTTCTAGTTTTTTTAAGGAAGCTCCATACTGTTCTCCATCGTGACTGTATCAATTTACATTTCCACCACTAGTGGAAGAGGGATCCTTTTGTCCACACCCTCCCCAGAATTTGTTGTTTGTAGATTTTCTGATGATGCCGATTGTAACAGGTGTGATTTGATACCTCATTGAAGTTTTGATTTGCATTTCTCTAATAATTAGTGACATTGAGCAGCTTTTCCTGTGCGTCTTGGCCATCTCTGTGTCTTCTTTGAAGAAACGTCTCTTTAGATCTTCTGCCCATTTTTGTATTGGGTTGTTTGTTTTTTTAATATTAAGCTGCATGAGCTCTTTATATATATTGGAGGTTAAACCTTTGTCCATTGATTCGTTTGCAAATATTTTCGCCCATTCTGAGGGATGCTTTTTGCCATTCCCGTTTTTTTAACAAAAAAAGAAAGAAAGAAAAAGAAGTAGAACACTAATGTGTGTAAAATATGCCTTTTGAAACTGTCGTTTTCAAATATGGACGTCCTTTGAATTTTTTGGTCGATATATGAACCCAGGATTTGTTTTCAGGGCAGGTGTAATTTACAGGCCTGCAATGATTTTGAATATCAAGTGACCATTAGGGCTGGGATTAAAGCTGCTGTTGTGTGAAACGGCCACAAGGTGGCAGCAGTTCTCCCTTACCAAATCTGGTTACTGGGGCAACAGAGCCTCAATGGAAGTCTTGTTCTAGATTGGAATTTAGAATGGAATGTGCCAGGAGAAAGCCCCTCAAGTTTGTCTCACTACTTCTTGTTCGTGTTTTTAATTTAATTTTTTATTTTTTATTACAGCAAATTTGATTACAATGTTTGGCTTGTTGTAGGTGTGGAAGATGTGGTTCTTTTACACATATACATATGTCTGTTCTTCCTGGGATCCTTTTCCCATGTACCTTATGACAGAATGTTGAGTAGTCTTCTCTTGGTATTCTGTAGGTCTTTGGTGATTATATATGTCACCTGTGTTTGTATATGTCTGTTAACCCCAATATCATAATGAAACCAATCCTCACACCTTTCCATTGGTGAACCATAAGTTTGTTTAATGAATCTGTGATTGCCCTTCTCTGTGGAAATATCTGCCCTGGTATCCATTTTTCGGTCACACCTATAAGAGTTATGATATGATATGTGTCTTTCACTTTCTGACTTACTACAAGTCACGTGATTACCTCTAGACACACCTACGGTGCTGCAAATGGCATTGTGTCCTTTTATTCCTTGGCTTCTATTCTGCCTTAGCGAGGTCCATTTTCAACAATGTGATTCCCTGAGGGCTGAGGATTAGCTGACCTGGGTAGCCTGACCCTGCCGGCCGGCCCTCCCCAGGTGTGCCTGGGTTGAGGTCAATATAAACAGTGCTACAGGCAGCAATAGCCCCTGAAGCTGTGCCTGACTCCATATTATCTGCCCCGTCAGCAGTCTCGGGGCTGTGCTGGTAAGAGGGAGTGAGGGGCCGCGGCTTTGTGGGTGGCCCGGTGTGAGTGGGTCTCTGCTGGACTTTCTGCAGGAGTTGCCAGTCTGCCAGCTGTAAAGAAGAGGATGTGTCACCAATACCTTCTGCTGGAATTTCTCTCCGGACAGAGGTGAGGAAGGAAAAAAGCAGTGGGGGCCGGGACAGGAGGGGTATATCAGGCAGGGCAATGGAAAGCTTCCAGAAGACCGCCCAAGGCCAGGACCATCCTGGTTGGCCCGCAGGCACCAAGTTGGCCTGCGTGCTGTCACTGGTGTGGCTCCACGGCCCTTCCTCTAGGCTTTCAAGCTCTTGTACATATTCAGGTGTTTTACCTGGGAAGGGTGGGAAAAGTTCAACAGCAGCTGGCCTGGGGCTCAGCTCACGGTTACTCACAGATGCCTCGGCATGGCACCCAGCTTTGCAATGAGGACGCTCCTTGCGTAGGAGTGGGCTGCTGGCTGTATGGGAGATGATTCCCCACCTCTGACCAATTTCAGAATTGTTTACCGCTGGAGCAAGTGCCCTGATAGGGTTTTCCATTGTATAACTGGTGGGTTCAGGGTTTTTTTTTTCTTTTTTCTTTCAAGTTAGATTTGATTCCTCTTTTATGTATTTATAGATATAAGCATGGAAATAATTCATTCATATAAATACATCTGTTTGAGGGGAAGAACTTTTTTCTGTTTTATTTTTAAATTTTATTTTTTAAAATTTTGAAATTTAATTTTATTTATTTTATTATACAGCAGGTTATTATTAGTTATGTATTTTATGCATATACATGTATACAGGTCAATCCCAATCTCCCAACTCATCCCACCACCACCACCCCATGGCTTCCCACACTTGGTGTCCATACGTGTGTTCTCTACCTCTGTGTCTCTATTTCTTCCCTGCAAACCAGTTCATCTGTACCATTTTTCTAGGTTCCACATATATGCATTAATATACAATATTTGTTTTTCTCTTTCTGACTTACTTCATTCTGTATGACAGTCTCTAGATCCATCGACGTCTCTACAAATGACCCAGTTTCATTCCTTCTTATGGCTGAGTAATATTCCATTTTATATATGTACCACATCTTTATCCATTCGTCTGTCTCTGGGTATTTAGGTTGCTTCCATTACCTGGCTCTTGTAAATAGTGCTGAAATGAGCATTGTGGTGAATGTGCCTTTTTGATTTATGGTTTTCTCTGGGTATATGCCCAGAAGTGGGATTGCTGCATCATATGGTAATCCTATTTCTAGTTTTTGTAAGGAAACTCCATACTCTTCTCCATCATGACTCTATCAATTTACATTTCCACCACTAGTGGAAGAGGGATCCTTTTGTCCACACCCTCCCCAGAATTTGTTGTTTGTAGATTTTCTGATGATGCCGATTCTAACAGGTGTGAGGTGATACCTCATTGTAGTTTTGATTTGCATTTATCTAATAATTAGTGATGTTGAGCAGCTTTTCATGTGCGTCTTGGCCATCTCTGTGTCTTCTTTGAAGAAACGTCTCTTTAGATCTTCTGCCCATTTATGTATTGGGTTGTTTGTTTTTTTAATATTAAGCTGCATGAGCTCTTTATATATATTGGAGATTAAACCATTGTCCATTGATTCGTTTGCAAATATTTTCGCCCATTCTAAGGGATGCTTTTTGCCATTCCCGTTTTTTTAAGAAAAAAAGAAAGGGAGCCGGAGGAAGATGGCGGAAGAGTAAGACGCGGAGATCACCTTCCTCCCCACAGATACATCAGAAATTCATCTACACGTGGAACAACTCCAACAGAACACCTACTGAACGCTGACAGAAGACCTCAGACCCCCAAAAGGCAAGAAACTCCCCACATACCTGGGTAGGTCAAAAGAAAAAAAGAATAAACTGAGACAATAGGATATGGACGGGACCTGCACCAGTGGGAGGGAGCCGTGAAAGAGGGAAGGTTTCTACACACTACAAGCCCCTTCGCGGGCGGAGATTGCAGGTGGTGGAGGGGGAAAGCTTCGGAGTAGCGGAGGACAGCACAGCAACAGGGGTGCGGAGGGCAAAGCGGAGAGATTTTGGCACAGAGGATCGGTGCCCTCAGGCACACACCAGCCCGAGAGGCTTGTATGCTCGGCCACCGGGGCGGTCGGGGCTGGGAGCTGAGGCTCGGGTATCGGCTTTCAGTCGGAGCGCAGGGAGAGGACTGGGGCTGGCGGCAGGAAGAGAGCCTGAAGGGGTTAGTGCTAGCCCGGAGGGAGTCCGGGGAAAGGGTCTGGAGCTACCGGAGAGGCAAGAGACTTTTTTCCCTTTTGTTGCCTGGTGCGCGAGGAGAGGGCATTCCCCTCCCTCCCCTCTGCCTGAGTGAGCCAGAGCCCCCGAATCAGCGGCTCCTTTAAACCCCTCCTGTCTGAGCGAAGAACGGACGCCCTCCGGCGACCTACGCGCAGAGGCGGGGCCAGGTCCAAGGCTGAGACCCGGGAGTTGTGAGAGCAGAGACAGGGAAATCTCTCTGTGCAGCCTCGGAGGCAGTGGATTAAAGCTCCACAGTCCATTTGATGTGCCCTGCATCTGGAGTGTATGAATGGACAGCGAATCATCCCAAATTGAGGAAGTGGACTTTGAGGACAAGATTTAAGACTTTCCCCCCTTTTTACAACGAATTATCCCAAATTAAGGAGGTGGACTTAGCAAGATTTCAGACTTCTCGCCCTTTTCCTCTTTTTACAACGAATTATCCCAAATCGAGGAGGTGGACTTGGAGAGCAAGATTTTTGATTTTTCCCCCTGCTCTCTTTCTGTGAATGTGTATGTGTAATCTTCTGTGTAAGATTCTCTCTGTATAGCTTTGCTTCCACCATATGTCCCAGGGTTCTATCGGTCCGTGTTTTTTTTTTCAATAATTACTTTTTAATTTTAATAACGCTACTATATTTCAAACTTTATTCTATTTTACTTTACCTGCTCTTTCTTTTTTTCCTACCTTCCCTTCCTCCCTCCCTCCCTCCGCTCCTCCTTTCCTTCTTTCTTTTTCTTTCCTCCCTCCCTCCCTCCCTCCTGTCTTTCTTTCTTTCTTTTCTTCCTCTCTCCCTCCCTTCTTCCATTCACTCTTCCTTTTGCTTTCATTCCTCCCTCCCTCCCTCCTTTCTTTCCTTCTTTCTTTCCATCCTTCCTCCCTCCCTCCCTTTCTTTCTTTCTTCCTTCCTTCCTTTCTTCCCTTCTTCCTTTCTTTCGCTCTCTCTTTCATTCTTCTAGTAATTCTTTCTTTCTACTTTTTCTCACTGTTATTCTGAGCTGGGTGGATGAAAGGCTCTTGGTGCTGCAGCCAGGAGTCAGTGCTGTGCCTCTGAAGCGGGAGAGCCAACCTCAGGACACGGGTCCACAAGAGACCTCCAAGCTCCACATAATATCAAGCAGCGAAAATCTCCCAGGGATCTCCATCTCAACACCAGCACCCAGCTTCAGTCAACGACCAGCAAGCTACAGTGCTGGTCACCCTATGCCAAGCAACTAGCAAGGCAGGAACACAACCTCACCCATTAGCAGAGAGGCTACCTAAAAACATAATAAGGCCACAGGCACCCCAAAACACACCACCGGACGTGGACCTGTCCACCAGAAAGGCAAGATCGAGCCTCAACCACCAGAACACAGGCATTAGTCCCCCCCACCAGGAAGCCTACACAACCTACTGAAACAACCTTAGCCACGGGGGACAGATACCAAAAACAACGGGAACTACGAATCTGCAGCCTGCAAAAAGGAGACCCCAAACACAGTAACATAAGCAAAATGAGAAAGCAGAAAAACACACAGCAGGTGAAGGAGCAAGATAAAAACCTACCAGACCTAACAAATGAAGAGGTAATAGGCAGTCTACCTGAAAAAGAATTCAGAATAATGATAGTAAAGATGATCCAAAATCTTGGAAATAGGATAGACAAAATGCAAGAAACAGTTAACAAGGACCTAGAAGAACTAAAGATGAATCAAGCATCGATTAAAAACACAATAAATGAAATGAAAAATACTCTAGATGGGATCAATAGCAGAATAACTGAGGCAGAAGAACGGATAAGTGAGGTGGAAGATAAAATAGTGGAAATAACTGATGCAGAGCAAAATAAAGAAAAAAGAATGAAAAGAATAGAGGACAGTCTCAGAGACCTCTGGGACAACATTAAACGCACCAACATTCGAATTATAGGGGTTCCAGAAGAAGAAGAGAAAAAGAAAGGGACTGAGAAAATATTTGAAGAGATTATAGTTGAAAACTTCCCTAATGTGGGAAAGGAAATAGTTAATCAACTCCAGGAGGCACAGAGAGTCCCATACAGAATAAATCCAAGGAGAAATACGCCAAGACACATATTAATCAAACTGTCAAAAATTAAACACAAAGAAATCATATTAAAAGCAGCAAGGGAAAAACAACAAATAACACACAAGGGAATCCCCATCAGGTTAACAGCTGATCTCTCAGCAGAAACTCTACAAGCCAGAAGGGAGTGGCAGGACATAATTAAAGTGATGAAGGAGAGAAACCTGCAACCAAGATTACTCTACCCAGCAAGGATCTCATTCAGATTTGATGGAGAAATTAAAACATTTACAGACAAGCAAAAGCTGAGAGAGTTCAGCACCACCAAACCAGCTTTACAACAAATGCTAAAGGAACTTCTCTAGGCAAGAAACACAACAGAAGGAATATACCTACAATAACGAACCCAAAGCAGTTAAGGAAATGGGAATAGAAACATACATATCAATAATTACCTTAAATGTAAATGGACTAAATGCTCCCACCAAGAGACACAGAGTGGCTGAATGGATACAAAAACAAGACCCATATATATGCTGTCTACAAGAGACCCGCTTCAGACCTAGAGACACATACAGATTGAAAGTAAGGGGATGGAAAAAGATATTCCATGCAAATGGAAATCAAAAGAAAGCTGGAGTAGCAATTCTTATATCAGACAAAATAGACTTTAAAATAAAGACTATTAGAAGAGACAAAGAAGGACACTACATAACGATAAAGGGATCGATCCAAGAAAAAGATATAACAATTGTAAATATTTATGCACCCAACATAGGAGCACCTCAATACATAAGGCAAATACTAACAGCCATAAAAGGGGAAATCGACAGTAACACAATCATAGTAGGGGACTTTAACACCCCACTTTCACCAATGGACAGATCATCCAAAATGAAAATAAATAAGGAAACACAAGCTTTAAATGATACATTAAACAAGATGGACTTAGTTGATATTTATAGGACATTCCATCCAAAAACAACAGAATACACATTTTTCTCAAGTGCTCATGGAACATTCTCCAGGATAGATCATATCTTGGGTCACAAATCAAGCCTTGGTAAATTTAAGAAAATTGAAATTGTATCAAGTATCTTTTCCGACCACAATGCTATGAGACTAGACATCAATTACAGGAAAAGATCTGTAAAAAATACAAACACATGGAGGCTAAACAATACACTACTCAATAACGAAGTGATCACTGAAGAAATCAAAGAGGAAATTAAAAAATACCTAGAAACAAATGACAATGGAGACACGACGACCCAAAACCTATGGGACGCAGCAAAAGCAGTTCTAAGGGGGAAGTTTTTAGCAATACAATCCCACCTTAAGAAACAGGAAACATTTCGAGTAAACAACCTGACCCTGCACCTAAAGCAATTAGAGAAAGAAGAACAAAAAACCCCCAAAGTTAGCAGAAGGAAAGAAATCATAAAGATCAGATCAGAAATAAATGAAAAAGAAATGAAGGAAACAATAGCAAAGATCAATAAAACTAAAAGCTGGTTCTTTGAGAAGATAAACAAAATTGACAAACCATTAGCCAGACTCATCAAGAAAAGAAGGGAGAAGACTCAAATCAATAGAATTAGAAATGAAAAAGGAGAAGTAACAACTGACACTGCAGAAATACAAAAGATCATGAGAGATTACTATAAGCAACTCTATGCCAATAAAGTGGACAACCTGGAAGAAATGGACAAATTCTTAGAAATGCACAACCTACCAAGACTGACTCAGGAAGAAATAGAAAATATGAATAGACCAATCACAAGCACTGAAATTGAAACTGTGATTAAAAATCTTCCATCAAACAAAAGCCCAGGACCAGATGGCTTCACAGGCGAATTCTATCAAACATTTAGAGAAGAGCTAACACCCATCCTTCTCAAACTCTTCCAAACAATATCAGAGGAAGGAACACTCCCAAACTCATTCTATGAGGCCACCATCACCTTGATACCAAAACCAGGCAAGGATGTCACAAAGAAAGAAAACTACAGGCCAATATCACTGATGAACATAGATGCAAAAATCCTCAACAAAATACTAGCAAACAGAATCCAACAGCACATTAAAAGGATCATACACCATGATCAAGTGGGGTTTATTCCAGGAATGCAAGGATTCTTCAATATACGCAAATCAATCAATGTGATACACCATATTAACAAGTTGAAGGAGAAAAACCATATGATCATCTCAATAGATGCAGAGAAAGCTTTCGACAAAATTCAACACCCATTTATGATAAAAACCCTGCAGAAAGTAGGCATAGAGGGAACTTTCCTCAACATAATAAAGGCCATATATGACAAACCCACAGCCAACATTGTCCTCAATGGTGAAAAACTGAAACCATTTCCACTAAGATCAGGAACAAGACAAGGCTGCCCACTCTCACCACTCTTATTCAACCTAGTTTTGGAAGTTTTAGCCACAGCAATCAGAGAAGAAAAGGAAATAAAAGGAATCCAAATTGGAAAAGAAGAAGTAAAGCTGTCACTGTTTGCAGATGACATGATACTATACATAGAGAATCCTAAAGATGCTACCGAAAAACTACTAGAGCTAATCAAAGAATTCGGTAAAGTAGCAGGATACAAAATTAATGCACAGAAATCTCTGGCATTCCTGTACACTAATGATGAAAAATCTGAAAATGAAATCAAGAAAACACTCCCATTTACCATTGCAACAAAAAGAATAAAATATCTAGGAATAAACCTACCTAAGGAGACAAAAGACCTGTATGCAGAAAATTATAAGACACTGATGAAAGAAATTAAAGAGGATACAAATAGATGCAGAGATATACCATGCTCCTGGATTGGAAGAATCAATATTGTGAAAATGACTCTACTACCCAAAGCAATCTACAGATTCAATGCAATCCCTATCAAACTACCACTGGCATTTTTCACAGAACTAGAACAAAAAATTTCAAAATTTGTTTGGAAAAACAAAAGACCCCGAATAGCCAAAGCAATCTTGAGAACGAAAAACGGAGCTGGAGGAATCAGGCTCCCTGACTTCAGACTATACTACAAAGCTACAGTAATTAAGACAGTGTGGTACTGGCATAAAAACAGAAAGATAGATCAGTGGATCAGGATAGAAAGCCCAGAGATAAACCCACGCACATATGGCCAACTTATCTTTGATAAAGGAGGCAGGAATGTACAGTGGAGAAAGGACAGCCTCTTCAATAAGTGGTGCTGGGAAAACTGGACAGGGACATGTAAAAGTATGAGATTAGATCATTCCCTAACACCATACACAAAAATAAGCTCAAAATGGATTAAAGACCTAAATGTAAGGCCAGAAACTATCAAACTCTTAGAGGAAAACATAGGTAGAACACTCTATGACATAGATCACAGCAAGATCCTTTTGGACCCACCTCCTAGAGAAATGGAAATAAAAACAAAGATAAACAAATGGGACCTAATGAAACTTCAAAGCTTTTGCACAGAAAAGGAAACCATAAACAAGACCAAAAGACAACCCTCAGAATGGGAGAATATATTTGCAAATGAAGCAACTGACAAAGGATTAATCTCCAAAATTTATAAACAGCTCACGCAGCTCAATAGCAAAAAACAAACAACCCAATCCAAAAATGGGCAGAAGACTTAAATAGGCATTTCTCCAAAGAAGATATACTGACTGCCAACAAACACATGAAAGAATGCTCAACATCATTAATCATTAGAGAAATGCAAATCAAAACTACAATGAGATATCATCTCACACCAGTCAGAATGGCCATCATCAAGAAATCTAGAAACAATAAATGCTGGAGAGGGTGTGGAGAAAAGGGAACACTCTTGCACTGCTGGTGGGAATGTGAATTGGTACAGCCACTATGGAGAACAGTATGGAGGTTCCTTAAAAAATTAAAAATAGAACTACCATATGACCCAGCAATACCAGTACTAGGCATATACCCTGAGAAAACCATAATTCAAAAAGAGACATGTACCAAAATGTTCATTGCAGCTCTATTCACAATAGCCCGGAGCTGGAAACAACCTAAGTGTTCATCATCGGAAGAATGGATAAAGAAGATGTGGCACATATATACAATGAAATATTACTCAGCCATAAAAAGGAACGAAACTGAGCTATTTGTAATGAGGTGGATAGACCTAGAGTCTGTCATACAGAGTGAAGTAAGTCAGAAAGAGAAAGACAAATACCGTATGCTAACACATATATATATGGAATTAAAAAAAAAATGTCATGAAGAACCTAGAGGTAAAACAGGAATAAAGACACAGACCTACTTGAGAACGGACTTGAGGATATGGGGAGGGTGAAGGGTAAGCTGTGACAAAGCGAAAGAGAGGCATGGACATATATACACTACCAAACGTAAGGTAGATATATAGTGGGAAGCAGCCGCAGAGCACAGGGAGATCAGCTCGGTGCTTTGTGACCGCCTGGAGGGGTGGGATGGGGAGGGTGGGAGGGAGGGAGACGCAATAGGGAAGGGATGTGGGAACAGATGTGTATGTATGACTGATTCAATTTGTTATAAAGCAGAAACTAATAAAAAATAAAAAAAGAAAAAAAGAAAAAAGAAAAAAAAGAAAAAAAGAAAGAAAAAGAAGCAGAACACTAATGTGTGGAAAATATGCCTTTTGAAACTGTCGTTTTGAAATATGGACGTCCTTTGAATTTTTTGGTCGATATATGAACCCAGGATTTGTTTTCAGGGCAGGTGTCATTTACAGGCCTGCAATGATTTTGAATATCAAGTGACCATTAGCGCTGGGATTAAAGCTGCTGTTGTGTGAAACAGCCACAAGGTGGCAGCAGTGCTCCCTTACCAAATCTGGTTACTGGGGCAACAGAGCCTCAATGGAAGTCGTGTTCTAGATTGGAATTTAGAATGGAATGTGCCAGGAGAAAGCCCCTCAAGTTTGTCTCACTACTTCTTGTTCGTGTTTTCAATTTATTTTTTTATTTTTTATTACAGCAAATTTGATTACAATGTTTGGCTTGTTGTAGGTGTGGAAGATGTGGTTCTTTTACACATATACATATGTCTGTTCTTCCTGGGATCCTTTTCCCATGTACCTTATGACAGAATGTTGAGTAGTCTTCTCTTGGTATTCTGTAGGTCTTTGGTGATTGTATATGTCACCTGTGTTTGTATATGTCTGTTAACCCCAATATCATAATGAAACCAATCCTCACACCTTTCCATTGGTGAACCATAAGTTTGTTTAATGAATCTGTGATTGCCCTTCTGCGTGGAAATATCTTCCCTGGTATCCATTTTTCGGTCACACCTATAAGAGATATGATATGATATGTGTCTTTCACTTTCTGACTTACTACAAGTCACATGATTACCTCTAGACACAAATACGGTGCTGCAAATGGCATTGTGTCCTTTTATTCCTTGGCTTCTATTCTGCCTTAGCGAGGTCCATTTTCAACAATGTGATTCCCTGAGGGCTGAGGATTAGCTGACCTGGGTAGCCTGACCCTGCCGGCCGGCCCTCCCCAGGTGTGCCTGGGTTGAGGTCAATATAAACAGCGCTGCAGGCAGCAAGAGCCCCTGAAGCTGTGCCTGACTCCATATTCTCTGCCCCGTCAGCAGTCTCGGGGCTGTGCTGGTGGGAGGGAGTGAGGGGCCATGGCTTTGTGGGTGGCCCGGTGTGAGTGGGTTTGTGCTGGCCTTTCCGCAGGAGTTGCCAGGCTGCCACCTGTAAAAAGAGGATGTGTCACCCATACCTCCCGCTGGAATTTCTCTCCGGACAGAGGTGAGGAAGAAAAAAAGCAGTGGGGGCCGGGGCAGGAGGGGTATCTCAGGCAGGGCAATGGAAAGCTTCCAGAAGAGCGCCCTGGGCCAGGATCATCCTGGCTGGCCTGCAGGCACCAAGATGGCCTGCGTGCTGTCGCTGGTGTGGCTCCACGGCCCTTCCTCTAGGCTTTCAAGCTCTTGTACATATTCAGGTGTTTTATCTGGGAAGGGTGGGAAAAGTTCAACAGCAGCTGGCCTGGGGCTCAGCTCACGGTTACTCACAGATGCCTTAGCATGGCCCCCAGCTTTGCAATGAGGATGCTCCTTGCGTAGGAGTGGGCTGCTGGCTCTATGGGAGATGATTCCCCACCTCTGACCAATTTCAGAGTTGTTTACCGCTGGAGCAAGTGCCCTGATAGGGTTTTCCTCTGTATAACTGGTGGGTTCAGGGTTTTTTTTTTCTTTTTTGGTTCAAGTTAGATTTTATTCCTCTTTTATGTATTTATAGATATAAGCATGGAAATAATTCATTCATATAAATACATCTGTGTGAAGGGAAGAACTTTTTTCTGTTTTATTTTTAAATTTTATTTTTTAAAATTTTGAAATTTAATTTTATTTATTTTTTTATACAGCAGGTTATTATTAGTTATGTATTTTATGCATATACATGTATACAGGTCAATCCCAATCTCCCAACTCATCCCACCACCACCACCCCATGGCTTCCCACACTTGGTGTCCATACGTGTGTTCTCTACCTCTGTGTCTCTATTTCTTCCCTGCAAACCAGTTCATCTGTACCATTTTTCTAGGTTCCACATATATGCATTAATATACAATATTTGTTTTTCTCTTTCTGACTTACTTCATTCTGTATGACAGTCTCTAGATCCATCGACATCTCTACAAATGACCCAGTTTCATTCCTTCTTATGGCTAAGCAATATTCCATTTTATATATGTACCACATCTTTATCCATTCGTCTGTCTGTGGGTATTTAGTTTGCTTGCATTACCTGGCTATTGTAAATAGTCCTGAAATGAGCATTGTGGTGAATGTGCCTTTTTGATTTATGGTTTTCTCTGGGTATATGCCGAGAAGTGGGATTGCTGGATCATATGGTAATTCTAGTTCTAGTTTTTGTAAGGAAACTCCATACTCTTCTGCACCGTGACTGTATCAATTTACATTTCCACCACTAGTGGAAGAGGGATCCTTTTGTCCACACCCTCCCCAGAATTTGTTGTTTGTAGATTTTCTGATGATGCCGACTCTAACAGGTGTGAGGTGATACCTCATTGTAGTTTTGATTTGCATTTCTCTAATAATTAGTGATGTTGAGCAGCTTTTCATGTGAGTCTTGGCCATCTCTGTGTCTTCTTTGAAGAAACGTCTCTTTAGATCTTCTGCCCATTTTTGTATTGGGTTGTTTGTTTTTTTAATATTAAGCTGCATGAGCTCTTTATATATGTTGGAGATTAAATCTTTGTCCATTGATTCGTTTGCAAATATTTTCGCCCATTCTCAGGGATGCTTTTTGCCATTCCCGTTTTTTTAACAAAAAAAGAAAGAAAGAAAAAGAAGCAGAACACTAATGTGTGTAAAATATGACTTTTGAAACTGTCGTTTTGAAATATGGACGTCCCTTGAATTTTTTGGTTGATATATGAACCCAGGATTTGTTTTCAGGGCAGGTGTCATTTACAGGCCTGCAATGATTTTGAATATCAAGTGACCATTAGCGCTGGGATTAAAGCTGCTGTTGTGTGAAACGGCCACAAGGTGGCAGCAGTTCTCCCTTACCAAATCTGGTTACTGGGGCAACAGAGCCTCAATGGAAGTCGTGTTCTAGATTGGAATTTAGAATGGAATGTGCCAGGAGAAAGCCCCTCAAGTTTGTCTCACTACTTCTTGTTCGTGTTTTTAATTTAATTTTTTATTTTTTATTACAGCAAATTTGATTACAATGTTTGGCTTGTTGTAGGTGTGGAAGATGTGGTTCTTTTACACATATACATATGTCTGTTCTTCCTGGGATCCTTTTCCCATGTACCTTATGACAGAATGTTGAGTAGTCTTCTCTTGGTATTCTGTAGGTCTTTGGTGATTATATATGTCACCTGTGTTTGTATATGTCTGTTAACCCCAATATCATAATAAAACCAATCCTCACACCTTTCCATTGGTGAACCATAAGTTTGTTTAATGAATCTGTGATTGCCCTTCTCCGTGGAAGTATCTGCCCTGGTATCCATTTTTCGGTCACACCTATAAGAGATATGATATGATATGCGTCTTTCACTTTCGGACTTACTACAAGTCACGTGATTACCTCTAGACACACCTACGGTGCTGCAAATGGCATTGTGTCCTTTTATTCCTTGGCTACTATTCTGCCTTAGTGAGGTCCATTTTCAACAATGTGATTCCCTGAGGGCTGAGGATTAGCTCACCTGGTTAGCCTGACTCTGCCGTCTGGCCCTCCCCAGGTGTGCCTGGGTTGATGTCAATATAAACAGCGCTGCAGGCAGCAATAGCCCCTGAAGCTGTGCCTGACTCCATATTCTCTGCCCCGTCAGCAGTCTCGGGGCTGTGCTGGTGGGAGGGAGTGAGGGGCCACGGCTTTGTGGGTGGCCCGGTGTGAGTGGGTCTCTGCTGGACTTTCCGCAGGAGTTGCCAGGCTGCCACCTGTAAAGAAGAGGATGTGTCACCCATACCTTCCGCTGGAATTTCTCTCCGGACAGAGGTGAGGAAGGAAAAAAGCAGTGGGGGCCGGGGCAGGAGGGGTATCTCAGGCAGGGCAATGGAAAGCTTCCAGAAGAGCGCCCTGGGCCAGGACCATCCTGGCTGGCCTGCAGGCACCAAGTTGGCCTGCGTGCTGTCGCTGGTGTGGCTCCACGGCCCTTCCTCTAGGCTTTCAAGCCCTTGTACATATTCAGGTGTTTTACCTGGGAAGGGTGGGAAAAGTTCAACAGCAGCTGGCCTGGGGCTCAGCTCACGGTTACTCACAGATGCCTCGGCATGGCCCCCAGCTTTGCAATGAGGACGCTCCTTGCGTAGGAGTGGGCTGCTGGCTGTATGGGAGATGATTCCCCACCTCTGACCAATTTCAGAATTGTTTACCGCTGGAGCAAGTGCCCTGATAGGGTTTTCCATTGTATAACTGGTGGGTTCAGGGGTTTTTTTTTTTTTTTGGTTCAAGTTAGATTTTATTCCTATTTTTTCTATTTATAGATATAAGCATGGAAATAATTCATTCATATAAATACATCTGTGTGAAGGGAAGAACTTTTTTCTGTTTTATTTTTAAATTTTATTTTTTAAAATTTTGAAATTTAATTTTATTTATTTTTTATACAGCAGGTTATTATTAGTTATGTATTTTATGCATATACATGTATACAGGTCAATCCCAATCTCCCAACTCATCCCACCACCACCACCCCATGGCTTCCCACACTTGGTGTCCATACGTGTGTTCTCTACCTCTGTGTCTCTATTTCTTCCCTGCAAACCAGTTCATCTGTACCATTTTTCTAGGTTCCACATATATGCATTAATATAGAATATTTGTTTTTCTCTGTCTGACTTACTTCATTCTGTATGACAGTCTCTAGGTCCATCGACGTCTCTACACATGACCCAGTTTCATTCCTTCTTATGGCTGAGTAATATTCCATTTTATATATGTACCACATCTTTATCCATTCGTCTGTCTCTGGGTATTTAGGTTGCTTCCATTACCTGGCTGTTGTAAATAGTGCTGAAATGAGCATTGTGGTGAATGCGCCTTTTTGATTTATGGTTTTCTCTGGGTATATGCCCAGAAGTGGGATTGCTGGATCATATGGTAATTCTATTTCTAGTTTTTGTAAGGAAACTCCATACTCTTCTCCATCATGACTGTATCAATTTACATTTCCACCACTAGTGGAAGAGGGATCCTTTTGTCCACACCCTCCCCAGAATTTGTTGTTTGTAGATTTTCTGATGATGCCGATTCTAACAGGTGTGAGGTGATACCTCATTGTAGTTTTGATTTGCATTTCTCTAATAATTAGTGATGTTGAGCAGCTTTTCATGTGAGTCTTGGCCATCTCTGTGTCTTCTTTGAAGAAACGTCTCTTTAGATCTTCTGCCCATTTTTGTATTGGGTTGTTTGCTTTTTTAATATTAAGCTGCATGAGCTCTTTATATATATTGGAGATTAAACCTTTGTGCATTGATTCGTTTGCAAATATTTTCGCCCATTCTGAGGGATGCTTTTTGCCATTCCCGTATTTTAGCAAAAAAAGAAAGAAAGAAAAAGAAGCAGAACAGAGATGTGCATGAAATATGCCTCTTGAAACTGTCGTTTTGAAATACGGACGTCTTTTAAAATTAGGGGTCAATGTACGAACCCAGGATTTGTTTTCAGGGCAGGTGTCATTTACAGGCCTGCAATGATTTTGAATATCAAGTGACCATTAGCGCTGGGATTAAAGCTGCTGTTGTGTGAAACGGCCACAAGGTGGCAGCAGTTCTCCCTTACCAAATCTGGTTACTGGGGCAACAGAGCCTCTATGGAAGTCCTGTTCTAGATTGGAATTTAGAATGGAATGTGCCAGGAGAAAGCCCCTCAAGTTTGTCTCACTACTTCTTGTTCGTGTTTTTAATTTAATTTTTTATTTTTTATTACAGCTAATTTGATTACAATGTTTGGCTTGTTGTAGGTGTGGAAGATGTGGTTCTTTTACACATATACATATGTCTGTTCTTCCTGGGATCCTTTTCCGATGTACCTTATGACAGAATGTTGAGTAGTCTTCTCTTGGTATTCTGTAGGTCTTTGGTGATTATATATGTCACCTGTGTTTGTATATGTCTGTTAACCCCAATATCATAATGAAACCAATCCTCACACCTTTCCATTGGTGAACCATAAGTTTGTTTAATGAATCTGTGATTGCCCTTCTCTGTGGAAATATCTGCCCTGGTATCCATTTTTCGGTAACTGCTATAAGATATATGATATGATATGTGTCTTTCACTTTCTGACTTACTACAAGTCACGTGATTACCTTTAGACACACCTACGGTGCTGCAAATGGCATTGTGTCCTTTTATTCCTTGGCTTCTATTCTGCCTTAGCGAGGTCCATTTTCAACAATGTGATTCCCTGAGGGCTGAGGATTAGCTGACCTGGGTAGCCTGATCCTGCCGGCCGGCCCTCCCCAGGTGTGCCTGGGTTGAGGTCAATATAAACAGCGCTGAAGGCAGCAATAGCCCCTGAAGCTGTGCCTAACTCCATATTCTCTGCCCCGTCAGCAGTCTCGGGGCTGTGCTGGTGGGAGGGAGTGAGGGGCCACTGCTTTGTGGGTGGCCCGGTGTGAGTGGGTCTCTGCTGGACTTTCTGCAGGAGTTGACAGGCTGCCACCTGTAAAGAAGAGGATGTGTCACCCATACCTTCCACTGGAATTTCTCTCCGGACAGAGGTGAGGAAGGAAAAAAGCAGTGGGTGCTGGGATAGGAGGAGTATCTCAGGCAGGGCAATGGAAAGCTTCCAGAAAAGCGCCCAGGGCCAGGACCCTCCTGGCTGCCCTGCAGGCACCAAGTTGGCCTGCGTGCTGTCGCTGGTGTGGCTCCATGGCCCTTCCTCTAGGCTTTCAAGCCCTTGTACATATTCAGGTGTTTTACCTGATAAGGGTGGGAAAAGTTCAACAGCAGCTGGCCTGGGGCTCAGCTCACGGTTACTCACAGATGCCTCGGCATGGCCCCCAACTTTTCAATGAGGACGCTCCTTGCATAGGAGTGGGCTGCTGGCTGTATGGGGGATGATTCCCCACCTCTGACCAATTTCAGAATTGTTTACCACTGGAGCAAGTGCCCTGATAGGGTTTTCCTCTGTATAACTGGTGGGTTCAGGTTTTTTGTTTCTTTTTTGGTTCAAGTTAGATTTTATTCCTCTTTTATGTATTTATTGATATAAGCATGGAAATAATTCATTCATATAAATACATCTGTGTGAAGGGAAGACCATTTTTTTGTTTTATTTTTAAATTTTATTTTTTAAAATTTTGAAATTTAATTTTATTTATTTTTTTATACAGCAGGTTATTATTAGTTATGTATTTTATGCATATACATGTATACAGGTCAATCCCAATCTCCCAACTCATCCCACCACCACCATCCCATGGCTTCCCACACTTGGTGTCCATACGTGTGTTCTCTACCTCTGTGTCTCTATTTCTTCCCTGCAAACCAGTTCATCTGTACCATTTTTCTAGGTTCCACATATATGCATTAATATACAATATTTGTTTTTCTCTTTCTGACTTACTTCATTCTGTATGACAGTCTCTAGATCCATCGACGTCTCTACAAATGACCCAGTTTCATTCCTTCTTATAGCTGAGTAATATTCCATTTTATATATGTACCACATCTTTATCCATTCGTCTGTCTGTGGGTATTTAGGTTGCTTCCATTACCTGGCTATTGTAAATAGTGCTGAAATGAGCATTGTGGTGAATGTGCCTTTTTGATTTATGATTTTCTCTGGGTATATGCCCAGAAGTGGGATTGCTGGATCATATGGTAATTCTATTTCTAGTTTTTTTAAGGAAACTCCATACTGTTCTCCATCGTGACTCTATCAATTTACATTTCCACCACTAGTGGAAGAGGGATCCTTTTGTCCACACCCTCCCCAGAATTTGTTGTTTGTAGATTTTCTGATGATGCCGATTCTAACAGGTGTGAGGTGATACCTCATTGTAGTTTTGATTTGCATTTCTCTAATAATTAGTGATGTTGAGCAGCTTTTCATGTGCGTCTTGGCCATCTCTGTGTTTTCTTTGAAGAAACGTCTCTTTAGATCTTCTGCCCAATTTTGTATTGGGTTGTTTGTTTTTTAATATTAACCTGCATGAGCTCTTTATATATATTGGAGATTAAACCTTTGTCCATTGATTCGTTTGCAAATATTTTCGCCCATTCTGAGGGATGCTTTTTGCCATTCCCGTTTTTTTAACAAAAAAAGAAAGAAGAAGAAGCAGAACACTAATATGTGTAAAATATGCCTTTTGAAACTGTCGTTTTGAAATATGGACGTCCTTTGAATTTTTTGGTCGATATATGAACCCAGGATTTGTTTTCAGGGCAGGTGTCATTTACAGGCCTGCAATGATTTTGAATATCAAGTGACCATTAGCGCTGGGATTAAAGCTGCTGTTGTGTGAAACGGCCACCAGGTGGCAGCAGTTCTCCCTTACCAAATCTGGTTACTGGGGCAACAGAGCCTCAATGGAAGTCGTGTTCTAGATTGGAATTTAGAATGGAATGTGCCAGGAGAAAGCCCCTCAAGTTTGTCTCACTACTTCTTGTTCGTGTTTTTAATTTAATTTTTTATTTTTTATTACAGCTAATTTGATTACAATGTTTGGCTTGTTGTAGGTGTGGAAGATGTGGTTCTTTTACACATATACATATGTCTGTTCTTCCTGGGATCCTTTTCCGATGTACCTTATGACAGAATGTTGAGTAGTCTTCTCTTGGTATTCTGTAGGTCTTTGGTGATTATATATGTCACCTGTGTTTGTATATGTCTGTTAACCCCAATATCATAATGAAACCAATCCTCACACCTTTCCATTGGTGAACCATAAGTTTGTTTAATGAATCTGTGATTGCCCTTCTCTGTGGAAATATCTGCCCTGGTATCCATTTTTCGGTAACTGCTATAAGATATATGATATGATATGTGTCTTTCACTTTCTGACTTACTACAAGTCACGTGATTACCTTTAGACACACCTACGGTGCTGCAAATGGCATTGTGTCCTTTTATTCCTTGGCTTCTATTCTGCCTTAGCGAGGTCCATTTTCAACAATGTGATTCCCTGAGGGCTGAGGATTAGCTGACCTGGGTAGCCTGATCCTGCCGGCCGGCCCTCCCCAGGTGTGCCTGGGTTGAGGTCAATATAAACAGCGCTGAAGGCAGCAATAGCCCCTGAAGCTGTGCCTAACTCCATATTCTCTGCCCCGTCAGCAGTCTCGGGGCTGTGCTGGTGGGAGGGAGTGAGGGGCCACTGCTTTGTGGGTGGCCCGGTGTGAGTGGGTCTCTGCTGGACTTTCTGCAGGAGTTGACAGGCTGCCACCTGTAAAGAAGAGGATGTGTCACCCATACCTTCCACTGGAATTTCTCTCCGGACAGAGGTGAGGAAGGAAAAAAGCAGTGGGTGCTGGGATAGGAGGAGTATCTCAGGCAGGGCAATGGAAAGCTTCCAGAAAAGCGCCCAGGGCCAGGACCCTCCTGGCTGCCCTGCAGGCACCAAGTTGGCCTGCGTGCTGTCGCTGGTGTGGCTCCATGGCCCTTCCTCTAGGCTTTCAAGCCCTTGTACATATTCAGGTGTTTTACCTGATAAGGGTGGGAAAAGTTCAACAGCAGCTGGCCTGGGGCTCAGCTCACGGTTACTCACAGATGCCTCGGCATGGCCCCCAACTTTTCAATGAGGACGCTCCTTGCATAGGAGTGGGCTGCTGGCTGTATGGGGGATGATTCCCCACCTCTGACCAATTTCAGAATTGTTTACCACTGGAGCAAGTGCCCTGATAGGGTTTTCCTCTGTATAACTGGTGGGTTCAGGTTTTTTGTTTCTTTTTTGGTTCAAGTTAGATTTTATTCCTCTTTTATGTATTTATTGATATAAGCATGGAAATAATTCATTCATATAAATACATCTGTGTGAAGGGAAGACCATTTTTTTGTTTTATTTTTAAATTTTATTTTTTAAAATTTTGAAATTTAATTTTATTTATTTTTTTATACAGCAGGTTATTATTAGTTATGTATTTTATGCATATACATGTATACAGGTCAATCCCAATCTCCCAACTCATCCCACCACCACCATCCCATGGCTTCCCACACTTGGTGTCCATACGTGTGTTCTCTACCTCTGTGTCTCTATTTCTTCCCTGCAAACCAGTTCATCTGTACCATTTTTCTAGGTTCCACATATATGCATTAATATACAATATTTGTTTTTCTCTTTCTGACTTACTTCATTCTGTATGACAGTCTCTAGATCCATCGACGTCTCTACAAATGACCCAGTTTCATTCCTTCTTATAGCTGAGTAATATTCCATTTTATATATGTACCACATCTTTATCCATTCGTCTGTCTGTGGGTATTTAGGTTGCTTCCATTACCTGGCTATTGTAAATAGTGCTGAAATGAGCATTGTGGTGAATGTGCCTTTTTGATTTATGATTTTCTCTGGGTATATGCCCAGAAGTGGGATTGCTGGATCATATGGTAATTCTATTTCTAGTTTTTTTAAGGAAACTCCATACTGTTCTCCATCGTGACTCTATCAATTTACATTTCCACCACTAGTGGAAGAGGGATCCTTTTGTCCACACCCTCCCCAGAATTTGTTGTTTGTAGATTTTCTGATGATGCCGATTCTAACAGGTGTGAGGTGATAACTCATTGTAGTTTTGATTTGCATTTCTCTAATAATTAGTGATGTTGAGCAGCTTTTCATGTGCCTCTTGGCCATCTCTGTGTCTTCTTTGAAGAAACGTCTCTTTAGATCTTCTGCCCATTTTTGTATTGGGTTGTTTGTTTTTTTAATATTAAGCTGCATGAGCTCTTTATATATATTGGAGATTAAACCTTTGTCCATTGATTCGTTTGCAAATATTTTCGCCCATTCTGAGGGATGCTTTTTGCCATTCCCGTTTTTTTAACAAAAAAAGAAAGAAAGAAAAAGAAGCAGAACACTAATGTGTGTAAAATATGCCTTTTGAAACTGTCGTTTTGAAATATGGACGTCCTTTGAAATTTTTGGTCGATATATGAACCCAGGATTTGTTTTCAGGGCAGGTGTCATTTACAGGCCTGCAATGATTTTGAATATCAACTGACCATTAGCGCTGGGATTAAAGCTGCTGTTGTGTGAAACGGCCACAAGGTGGCAGCAGTTCTCCCTTACCAAATCTGGTTACTGGGGCAACAGAGCCTCAATGGAAGTCGTGTTCTAGATTGGAATTTAGAATGGAATGTGCCAGGAGAAAGCCCCTCAAGTTTGTCTCACTACTTCTTGTTCGTGTTTTTAATTTAATTTTTTATTTTTTATTACAGCAAATTTGATTACAATGTTTGGCTTGTTGTAGGTGTGGAAGATGTGGTTCTTTTACACATATACATATGTCTGTTCTTCCTGGGATCCTTTTCCCATGTACCTTATGACAGAATGTTGAGTAGTCTTCTTTTGGTATTCTGTAGGTCTTTGGTGATTATATATGTCACCTGTGTTTGTATATGTCTGTTAACCCCAATATCATAATGAAACCAATCCTCACACCTTTCCATTGGTGAACCATAAGTTTGTTTAATGAATCTGTGATTGCCCTTCTCTGTGGAAATATCTGCCCTGGTATCCATTTTTCGGTAACTGCTATAAGATATATGATATGATATGTGTCTTTCACTTTCTGACTTCCTACAAGTCACGTGATTACCTCTAGACACACCTACGGTGCTGCAAATGGCATTGTGTCCTTTTATTCCTTGGCTTCTATTCTGCCTTAGCGAGGTCCATTTTCAACAATGTGATTCCCTGAGGGCTGAGGATTAGCTGACCTGAGTAGCCTGATCCTGCTGGCCGGCCCTCCCCAGGTGTGCCTGGGTTGAGGTCAATATAAACAGTGCTGCAGGCAGCAATAGCCCCTGAAGCTGTGCCTGACTCCATATTCTCTGCCCCGTCCGCAGTCTCGGGGCTGTGCTGGTGGGAGGGAGTGAGGGGCCACGGCTTTGTGGGTGGCCCGGTGTGAGTGGGTCTCTGCTGGACTTTCTGCAGGAGTTGCCAGGCTGCCACCTGTAAAGAAGAGGATGTGTCAACCATACCTTCCACTGGAATTTTCTCCGGACAGAGGTGAGGAAGGAAAAAAGCAGTGGGGGCCGGGACAGGAGGGGTATCTCAGGCAGGGCAATGGAAAGCTTCCAGAAGAGCGCCCATGGCCAGGACCATCCTGGCTGGCCTGCAGGCACCAAGTTGGCCTGCGTGCTGTCGCTGGTGTGGCTCCACGGCCCTTCCTCTAGGCTTTCAAGCCCTTGTACATATTCAGGTGTTTTACCTGGGAAGGGTGGGAAAAGTTCAACAGCAGCTGGCCTGGGGCTCAGCTCACGGTTACTCACAGATGCCTCGGCATGGCCCCCAGCTTTGCAATGAGGACGCTCCTTGCGTAGGAGTGGGCTGCTGGCTGTATGGGAGATGATTCCCCACCTCTGACCAATTTCAGAATTGTTTACTGCTGGAGCAAGTGCCCTGATAGGGTTTTCCTCTGTCTAACTGGTGGGTTCAGCGTTTTTTTTTTTCTTTTTTGGTTCAAGTTAGATTTTATTCCTCTTTTATGTATATATAGATATAAGCATGGAAATAATTCATTCATATAAATACATCTGCGTGAAGGGAAGAACTTTTTTCTGTTTTATTTTTAAATTTTATTTTTTAAAATTTTGAAATTTAATTTTATTTATTTTTTTATACAGCAGGTTATTATTAGTTATGTATTTTATGCATATACATGTATACAGGTCAATCCCAATCTCCCAACTCATCCCACCACCAACACCCCATTGCTTCCCACACTTGGTGTCCATACGTGTGTTCTCTACCTCTGTGTCTCTATTTCTTCCCTGCAAACCAGTTCATCTGTACCATTTTTCTAGGTTCCACATATATGCATTAATATACAATATTTGTTTTTCTCTTTCTGACTTACTTCATTCTGTATGACAGTCTCTAGATCCATCGACGTCTCTACAAATGACCCAGTTTCATTCCTTCTTATGGCTGAGTAATATTCCATTTTATATATGTACCACATCTTTATCCATTCGTCTGTCTGTGGGTATTTAGGTTGCTTCCATTACCTGGCTATTGTAAATAGTGCTGAAATGAGCATTGTGGTGAATGTGCCTTTTTGATTTATGGTTTTCCCTGGGTATATGCCCAGAAGTGGGATTGCTGGATCATATGGTAATTCTATTTCTAGTTTTTTTAAGGAAACTCCATACTGTTCTCCATCGTGACTGTATCAATTTACATTTCCACCACTAGTGGAAGAGGGATCCTTTTGTCCACACCCTCCCCAGAATTTGTTGTTTGTAGATTTTCTGATGATGCCGATTCTAACAGGTGTGAGGTGATACCTCATTGTAGTTTTGATTTGCATTTCTCTAATAATTAGTGATGTTGAGCAGCTTTTCATGTGTGTCTTGGCCATCTGTGTGTCTTCTTTGAAGAAACGTCTCTTTAGATCTTCTGCCCATTTTTGTATTGGGTTGTTTGTTTTTTTAATATTAAGCTGCATGAGCTCTTTATATATATTGGAGATTAAACCTTTGTCCATTGATTCGTTTGCAAATATTTTCGCCCATTCTGAGGGATGTTTTTAGCCATTCCCGTTTTTTTAACAAAAAAAGAAAGAAAGAAAAAGAAGCAGAACACTAATATGTGTAAAATATGCCTTTTGAAACTGTCGTTTTGAAATATGGACGTCCTTTGAATTTTTTGGTCGATATATGAACCCAGGATTTGTTTTCAGGGCAGGTGTCATTTACAGGCCTGCAATGATTTTGAATATCCACTGACCATTAGCACTGGGATTAAAGCTGCTGTTGTGTGAAACGGCCACAAGGTGGCAGCAGTTCTCCCTTACCAAATCTGGTTACTAGGGCAACAGGGCCTCAATGGAAGTCGTGTTCTAGATTGGAATTTAGAATGGAATGTGCCAGGAGAAAGCCCCTCAAGTTTGTCTCACTACTTGTTGTTCGTGTTTTTAATTTAATTTTTTATTTTTTATTACAGCAAATTTGATTACAATGTTTGGCTTGTTGTAGTTGTGGAAGATGTGGTTGTTTTACACATATACATATGTCTGTTCTTCCTGGGATCCTTTTCCCATGTACCTTATGACAGAATGTTGAGTAGTCTTCTCTTGGTATTCTGTAGGTCTTTGGTGATTATATATGTCACCTGTGTTTGTATATGTCTGTTAACCCCAATATCATAATGAAACCAATCCTCACACCTTTCCATTGGTGAACCATAAGTTTGTTTAATGAATCTGTGATTGCCCTTCTCCGGGGAAATATCTGCCCTGGTATCCATTTTTCGGTCACACCTATAAGAGATATGATATGATATGTGTCTTTCACTTTCTGACTTACTACAAGTCACGTGATTACCTCTAGACACACCTACGGTGCTGCAAATGGCATTGTGTCCTTTTATTCCTTGGCTTCTATTCTGCCTTAGCGAGGTCCATTTTCAACAATGTGATTCCCTGAGGGCTGAGGATTAGCTGACCTGGGTAGCCTGATCCTGCCGGCCGGCCCTCCCAAGGTGTGCCTGGGTTGAAGTCAATATAAAGAGCGCTGAAGGCAGCAATAGCCCCTGAAGCTGTGCCTGACTCCATATTCTCTGCCCCATCAGCAGTTTCGGGGCTGTCCTGGTGCGAGGGAGTGAGGGGCCACGGCATTGTGGGTGGCCCGGTGTGAGTGGGTCTCTGCTGGACTTTCTGCAGGAGTTGCCAGGCTGCCACCTGTAAATAAGAGGATGTGTCACCCATACCTTCCGCTGGAATTTCTCTCCGGACAGAGGTGAGGAAGGAAAAAAGCAGTGGGGGCCGGGGCAGGAGGGGTATCTCAGGCAGGGCAATGGAAAGCTTCCAGAAGAGCGCCCAGGGCCAGGACCATCCTGGCTGGCCTGCAGGCAGCTAGTTGGCCTGCGTGCTGTCGCTGGTGTGGCTCCACGGCCCTTCCTCTAGGCTTTCAAGCCCTTGTACATATTCAGGTGTTTTACCTGGGAAGGGTGGGAAAAGTTCAACAGCAGCTGGCCTGGGGCTCAGCTCACGGTTACTCACAGATGCCTCGTCATGGCCCCCAGCTTTGCAATGAGGACGCTCCTTGCGTGGGAGTGGGCTGCTGGCTGTATGGGAGATGATTCCCCACCTCTGACCAATTTCAGAATTGTGTACCACTGGAGCAAGTGCCCTGATAGGGTTTTCCTCTGTATAACTGGTGGGTTCATTGTTTTTTTTTCTTTTTTGGTTCAAGTTAGATTTGATTCCTCTTTTATGTATTTATAGATATAAGCATGGAAATAATTCATTCATATAAATACATCTGTGTGAAGGGAAGACCTTTTTTCTGTTTTATTTTTAAATTTTATTTTTTAAAATTTTGAAATTTAATTTTATTTATTTTTTTATACAGCAGGTTACTATTATGTAGTTTATGCATATACATGTATACAGGTCAATCCCAATCTCCCAACTCATCCCACCACCACCACCCCATGGCTTCCCACACTTGGTGTCCATACGTGTGTTCTCTACCTCTGTGTCTCTATTTCTTCCCTGCAAACCAGTTCATCTGTACCATTTTTCTAGGTTCCACATATATGCATTAATATACAATATTTGTTTTTCTCTTTCTGACTTACTTCATTCTGTATGACAGTCTCTAGATCCATCGACGTCTCTACACATGACCCAGTTTCATTCCTTCTTATGGCTGAGTAATATTCCATTTTATATATGTACCACATCTTTATCCATTCGTCTGTCTGTGGGTATTTAGGTTGCTTCCATTACCTGGCTATTGCAAATAGTGCTGAAATGAGCATTGTGGTGAATGTGCCTTTTTGATTTATGGTTTTCTCTGGGTATATGCCCAGAAGTGGGATTGCTGGATCATATGGTAATTCTATTTCTAGTTTTTTTAAGGAAACTCCATACTGTACTCCATTTTGACTGTATCAATTTACATTTCCACTACTAGTGGAAGAGGGATCCTTCTGTCCACACCCTCCCCAGAATTTGTTGTTTGTAGATTTTCTGATGATGATGATTCTAACAGGTGTGAGGTGATACCTCATTGTAGTTTTGATTTGCATTTCTCTAATAATTAGTGATGTTGAGCAGCTTTTCCTGCGCGTCTTGGCCATCTGTGTGTCTTCGTTGAAGAAACGTCTCTTTAGATCTTCTGCCCATTTTTCTATTCGGTTGTTTGTTTTTTTAATATTAAGCTGCATGAGCTCTTTATATATATTGGAGATTAAACCTTTGTCCATTGATTCGTTTGCAAATATTTTCGCCCATTCTCAGGGATGGTTTTTGCCATTCCCGTTTTTTTAACAAAAAAAGAAAGAAAGAAAAAGAAGCAGAACACTAATGTGTGTAAAATATGCCTTTTGAAACTGTCGTTTTGAAATATGGACGTCCTTTGAAATTTTTGGTCGATATATGAACCCAGGATTTGTTTTCAGGGCAGGTGTCATTTACAGGCCTGCAATGATTTTGAATATCAACTGACCATTAGCGCTGGGATTAAAGCTGCTGTTGTGTGAAACGGCCACCAGGTGGCAGCAGTTCTCCCTTACCAAATCTGGTTACTGGGGCAACAGAGCCTCAATGGAAGTCGTGTTCTAGATTGGAATTTAGAATGGAATGTGCCAGGAGAAAGCCCCTCAAGTTTGTCTCACTACTTCTTGTTCGTGTTTTTAATTTAATTTCTTATTTTGTATTACAGCAAATTTGATTACAATGTTTGGCTTGTTGTAGGTGTGGAAGATGTGGTTCTTTTACACATATACATATGTCTGTTCTTCCTGGGATCCTTTTCCCATGTACCTTATGACAGAATGTTGAGTAGTCTTCTCTTGGTATTCTGTAGGTCTTTGGTGATTATATATGTCACCTGTGTTTGTATATGTCTGTTAACCCCAATATCATAATGAAACCAATCCTCACACCTTTCCATTGGTGAACCATAAGTTTGTTTAATGAATCTGTGATTGCCCTTCTCTGTGGAAATATCTGCCCTGGTATCCATTTTTCGGTCACACCTATAAGAGATATGATATGATATGTGTCTTTCACTTTTGGACTTCCTCCAAGTCACGTGATTACCTCTAGACACACCTACGGTGCTGCAAATGGCATTGTGTCCTTTTATTCCTTGGCTTCTATTCTGCCTTAGCGAGGTCCATTTTCAACAATGTGATTCCCTGAGGGCTGAGGATTAGCTGACCTGGGTAGCCTGAACCTGCCGGCCGGCCCTCCGCAGGTGTGCCTGGGTTGAGGCCAATATAAACAGCGCTGCAGGCAGCAATAGCCCCTGAAGCTGTGCCTGACTCCATATTCTCTGCCCCATCAGCAGTCTCGGCGCTGTGCTGGTGGGAGGGACTGAGGGGCCACGGCTTTGTGGGTGGCCCGGTGTGAGTGTGTCTCTGCTGGACTTTCTGCAGGAGTTGCCAGGCTTCTACGTGTAAAGAAGAGGATGTGTCACCCATACCTTCCGCTGGAATTTCTCTCCGGACAGAGGTGAGGAAGGAAAAAAGCAGTGGGTGCCGGGATAGGAGGGGTATCTCAGGCAGGGCAATGGAAAGCTTCCAGAAGAGCGCCCAGGGCCAGGACCATCCTGGCTGGCCTGCAGGCACCAAGTTGGCCTGCGTGCTGTCGCTGGTGTGGCTCCACGGCCCTTCCTCTAGGCTTTCATGCCCTTGTACATATTCAGGTGTTTTACCTGGGAATGGTGGGAAAAGTTCAACAGCAGCTGGCCTGGGGCTCAGCTCACGGTTACTCACAGATGCCTCGGCATGGCCCCCAGCTTTGCAATGAGGACGCTCCTTGCATAGGACTGGGCTGCTTGCTCTATGGGAGATGATTCCCCACCTCTAACCAATTTCAGAATTGTTTACCACTGGAGCAAGTGCCCTGATAGGGTTTTCCTCTGTCTAACTGGTGCGTTCAGGTTTTTTTTTTCTTTTTTGGTTCAAGTTAGATTTTATTCCTCTTTTATGTATTTATATATATAAGCATGGAAATAATTCATTCATATAAATACATCTGTGTGAAGGGAAGAACTTTTTTCTGTTTTATTTTTAAATTTTATTTTTTAAAATTTTGAAATTTACTTTTATTTATTTTTTTATACAGCAGGTTACTATTATGTATTTTATGCATATACATGTATACAGGTCAATCCCAATCTCCCAACTCATCCCACCACCACCACCCCATGGCTTCCCACACTTGGTGTCCATACGTGTGTTCTCTACCTCTGTGTCTCTATTTCTTCCCTGCAAACCAGTTCATCTGTACCATTTTTCTAGGTTCCACATATATGCATTAATATACAATATTTGTTTTTCTCTTTCTGACTTACTTCATTCTGTATGACAGTCTCTAGATCCATCGACGTCTCTACACATGACCCAGTTTCATTCCTTCTTATGGCTGAGTAATATTCCATTTTATATATGTACCACATCTTTATCCATTCGTCTGTCTGTGGGTATTTATGTTGCTTCCATTACCTGGCTATTGCAAATAGTGCTGAAATGAGCATTGTGGTGAATGTGCCTTTTTGATTTATGGTTTTCTCTGGGTATATGCCCAGAAGTGGGATTGCTGGATCATATGGTAATTCTATTTCTAGTTTTTTTAAGGAAACTCCATACTGTTCTCCATTTTGACTGTATCAATTTACATTTCCACTACTAGTGGAAGAGGGATCCTTCTGTCCACACCCTCCCCAGAATTTGTTGTTTGTAGATTTTCTGATGATGCCGATTCTAACAGGTGTGAGGTGATACCTCATTGTAGTTTTGATTTGCATTTCTCTAATAATTAGTGATGTTGAGAGCTTTTCCTGTGCGTCTTGGACATCTCTGTGTCTTCGTTGAAGAAACGTCTCTTTAGATCTTCTGCCCATTTTTGTATTGGGTTGTTTGTTTTTTTAATATTAAGCTGCATGAGCTCTTTATATATATTGGAGATTAAACCTTTGTCCATTGATTCGTTTGCAAATATTTTCGCCCATTCTGAGGGATGCTTTTTGCCATTCCCGTTTTTTTAACCAAAAAAGAAAGAAAGAAAAAGAAGCAGAACACTAATGTGTGTAAAATATGCCTTTTGAAACTGTCGTTTTGAAATATGGACGTCCTTTGAATTTTTTGGTCGATATATGAACCCAGGATTTGTTTTCAGGGCAGGTGTCATTTACAGGCCTGCAATGATTTTGAATATCAAGTGACCATTAGCGCTGGGATTAAAGCTGCTGTTGTGTGAAACGGCCACAAGGTGGCAGCAGTTCTCCCTTACCAAATCTGGTTACTGGGGCAACAGAGCCTCAATGGAAGTCGTGTTCTAGATTGGAATTTAGAATGGAATGTGCCAGGAGAAAGCCCCTCAAGTTTGTCTCACTACTTGTTGTTCGTGTTTTTAATTTAATTTTTTATTTTTTATTACAGCAAATTTGATTACAATGTTTGGCTTGTTGTAGGTGTGGAAGATGTGGTTCTTTTACACATATACATATGTCTGCTCTTCCTGGGATCCTTTTCCCATGTACCTTATGACAGAATGTTGAGTAGTCTTCTCTTGGTATTCTGTAGGTCTTTGGTGATTATATATGTCACCTGTGTTTGTATATGTCTGTTAACCGCAGTATCATAATGAAACCAATCCTCACACCTTTCCATTGGTGAACCAAAAGTTTGTTTAATGAATCTGTGATTGCCCTTCTCCATGGAAATATCTGCCCTGGTATCCATTTTTCGGTCACACCTATAAGAGATATGATATGATATGTGTCTTTCACTTTCGGACTTACTACAAGTCACGTGATTACTTGTAGACACACCTACGGTGCTGCAAATGGCATTGTGTCCTTTTATTCCTTGGCGTCTATTCTGCCTTAGCGAAGTCCATTTTAAACAATGTGATTACCTGAAGGCTGAGGATTAGCTGACCTGGGTAGCCCGACCCTGCCGGCCGGCCCTCCCCAGGTGTGCCTGGGTTGAAGTCAATATAAACAGCGCTGCAGGCAGCAATAGCCCCTGAAGCTGTGCCTGACTCCATATTCTCTGCCCCGTCAGCAGTCTCAGGGCTGTGCTGGTGGGAGGGAGTGAGCGGCCACGGCTTTGTGCGTGGGCCGGTGTGAGTGGGTCTCTGCTGGACTTTCTGCAGGAGTTGCCAGGCTGCCACCTGTAAAGAAGAGGATGTGTCACCCATACCTTCTGCTGGAATTTCTCTCTGGACAGAGGTGAGGAAGGAAAAAAGCAGTGGGGGCCGGGGCAGGAGGGGTATCTCAGGCAGGGCAATGGAAAGCTTCCAGAAGAGCGCCCTGGGCTAGGACCATCCTGGCTGGCCTGCAGGCACCAAGTTGGCCTGCGTGCTATCGCTGGTGTGGCTCCACAGCCCTTCCTGTAGGCTTTCAAGCCCTTGTACATATTCAGGTGTTTTACCTGGGAAGGGTGGGAAAAGTTCAACAGCAGCTGGCCTGGGGCTCAGCTCACGGTTACTCACAGATGCCTCGGCATGGCCCCCAGCTTTGCAATGAGGACGCTCCTTGCGTAGGAGTGGGCTGCTGGCTGTATGGGAGATGATTCCCCAAAACAGACCAATTTCAGAATTGTTTACCGCTGGAGAAAGTGCCCTGATAGTGTTTTCCTCTGTATAACTGGTGGGTTCAGGGTTTTTTTTTCTTTTTTGGTTCAAGTTAGATTTTATTCCTCTTTTATGTATTTATAGATATAAGCATGGAATAATTCATTCATATAAATACATCTGTGTGAAGGGAAGAACTTTTTTCTGTTTTATTTTTAAATTTTATTGTTTAAAATTTTGAAATTTAATTTTATTTATTTTTTTATACAGCAGGTTATTATTAGTTATGTATTTTATGCATATACATATATACAGGTCAATCCCAATCTCCCAACTCATCCCACCACCACCACCACCTCATGGCTTCCCACACTTGGTGTCCATACGTGTGTTCTCTATCTCTGTGTCCCTATTTCTTCCCTGCAAACCAGTTCATCTGTACCATTTTTCTAGGTTCCACATATATGCATTAATATACAATATTTGTTTTTCTCTTTCCGACTTACTACATTCTGTATGACAGTCTCTAGATCCATCGACGTCTCTACAAATGACCCAGTTTCATTCCTTCTTATGGCTGAGTAATATTCCATTTTATATATGTACCACATCTTTATCCATTCGTCTGTTTGTGGGTATTTAGGTTGCTTCCATTACCTGGCTATTGTAAATAGTGCTGAAATGAGCATTGTGGTGAATGTGCCTTTTTGATTTATGGTTTTCTCTGGGTATATGCCCAGAAGTGGGATTGCTGGATCATATGGTAATTCTATTTCTAGATTTTTTAAGGAAACTCCATACTGTTCTCCATCGTGACTGTATCAATTTACATTTCCACCACTAGTGGAAGAGGGATCCTTTTGTCCACACCCTCCCCAGAATTTGTTGTTTGTAGATTTTCTGATGATGCCGATTCTAACAGGTGTGAGGTGATACCTCATTGTAGTTTTGATTTGCATTTCTCTAATAATTAGTGATGTTGAGCAGCTTTTCATGTGCGTCTTGGCCATCTCTGTGTCTTCTTTGAAGAAACGTCTCTTTAGATCTTCTGCCCATTTTTGTATTGGGTTGTTTGTTTTTTTAATATTAAGCTGCATGAGCTCTTTATATATATTGGAGATTAAACCTTTGTCCATTGATTCGTTTGCAAATATTTTCGCCCATTCTGAGGGATGCTTTTTGCCATTCCCGTTTTTTTAACAAAAAAAGAAAGAAAGAAAAAGAAGCAGAACACTAATGTGTGTAAAATATGCCTTTTGAAACTGTCGTTTTGAAATATGGACGTCCTTTGAATTTTTTGGTCGATATATGAACCCAGGATTTGTTTTCAGGGCAGGTGTCATTTACAGGCCTGCAATGATTTTGAATATCAACTGACCATTAGTGATGGGATTAAAGCTGCTGTTGTGTGAAACGGCAACAAGGTGGCAGCAGTTCTCCCTTACCAAATCTGGTTACTAGGGCAACAGAGCCTCAATGGAAGTCTTGTTCTAGATTGGAATTTAGAATGGAATGTGCCAGGAGAAAGCCCCTCAAGTTTGTCTCACTACTTCTTGTTCGTGTGTTTAATTTTTTTTATTTTTTATTACAGCAAATTTGATTACAATGTTTGGCTTGTTGTAGATGTGGAAGATGTGGTTCTTTTACACATATACATATGTCTGTTCTTCCTGGGATCCTTTTCCCATGTACCTTATGACAGAATGTTGAGTAGTCTTCTCTTGGTATTCTGTAGGTCTTTGGTGATTATATATGTCACCTGTGTTTGTATATGTCTGTTAACCCCAATATCATAATGAAACCAATCCTCACACCTTTCCATTGGTGAACCATAAGTTTGTTTAATGAATCTGTGATTGCCCTTCTCCGTGGAAATATCTGCCCTGGTATCCATTTTTCGGTCACACCTATAAGAGATATGATATGATATGTGTCTTTCACTTTCTGACTTCCTACAAGTCACGTGATTACCTCTAGACACACCTACGGTGCTGCAAATGGCATTGTGTCCTTTTATTCCTTGGCTTCTATTCTGCCTTAGCGAGGTCCATTTTCAACAATGTGATTCCCTGAGGGCTGAGGATTAGCTGACTTGGGTAGCCTGATTCTGCCGGCCGGCCCTCCCCAGGTGTGCCTGGGTTGAGGTCAATATAAACAGCGCTGCAGGCAGCAATAGCCCCTGAAGCTGTGCCTGACTCCATATTCTCTGCCCCGTCAGCAGTCTCGGGGCTGTGCTGGTGGGAGGGAGTGAGGGGTCACGGTTTTGTGGGTGGCCCGGTGTGAGTGGGTCTCTGCTGGACTTTCTGCAGGAGTTGCCAGGCTTCCACCTGTAAAGAAGAGAATGTGTCACCCATACCTTCCGCTGGAATTTCTCTCCGGACAGAGGTGAGGAAGGAAAAAAGCAGTGGGTGCCAGGACAGGATGGGTATCTCAGGCAGGGCAATGGAAAGCTTCCAGAAGAGCGCCCAGGGCCAGGACCATCCTGGCTGGCCTGCAGGCACCAAGTTGGCCTGCGTGCTGTCGCTGGTGTGGCTCCACGGCCCTTCCTCTAGGCTTTCAAGCCCTTGTACCTATTCAGGTGTTTTACCTGGGAAGGGTGGGAAAACTTCAACAGCAGCTGGCTTGGGGCTCAGCTCACGGTTACTCACAGATGCCTCGGCATGGCCCCCAGCTTTGCAATGAGGACGCTCCTTGCGTAGGAGTGGGCTGCTGGCTGTATGGGAGATGATTCCCCACGTCTGACCAATTTCAGAATTGTTTACCACTGGAGCAAGTGCCCTGATATGGTTATCCTCTGTATAACTGGTGGGTTCAGGTTCTTTTTTTCTTTTTTGGTTCAAGTTAGATTTTATTCCTCTTTTATGTATTTATAGACATAAGCATGGAAATAAATCATTCATATAAATACATCTGTGTGAAGGGAAGACCTTTTTTCTGTTTTATTTTTAAATTTTATTTTTTAAAATTTTGAAATTTAATTTTATTTATCTTTTTATACAGCAGGTTATTATTAGTTATGTATTTTATGCATATATATGTATACAGGTCAATCCCAATCTCCCAACTCATCCCACCACCACCAACTCATGGCTTCCCACACTTGGTGTCCATACGTGTGTTCTCTACCTCTGTGTCTGTATTTCTTCCCTGCAAACCAGTTCATCTGTACCATTTTTCTAGGTTCCACATATATGCATTAATATACAATATTTGTTTTTCTCTTTCTGAGTTACTTCATTCTGTATGACAGTCTCTAGATCCATCGACGTCTCTACAAATGACCCTGTTTCATTCCTTCTTATGGCTGAGTAATATTCCATTTTATATATGTACCACATCTTGATCCATTCGTCTGTCTCTGGGTATTTAGGTTGCTTCCATTACCTGGCTATTGTAAATAGTGCTGAAATGAGCATTGTGGTGAATGTGCCTTTTTGATTTATGGTTTTCTCTGGGTATATGCCCAGAAGTGGGATTGCTGGATCATATGGTAATTCTATTTCTAGTTTTTTTAAGGAAACTCCATACTCTTCTCCATCGTGACTGTATCAATTTACATTTCCACCACTAGTGGAAGAGGGATCCTTTTGTCCACACCCTCCCCAGAATTTGTTGTTTGTAGATTTTCTGATGATGCCGATTCTAACAGGTGTGAGGTGATACCTCATTGTAGTTTTGATTTGCATTTCTCTAATAATTAGTGATGTTGAGCAGCTTTTCATGTGCGTCTTGGCCATCTCTGTGTTTTCTTTGAAGAAACGTCTCTTTAGATCTTCTGCCCAATTTTGTATTGGGTTGTTTGTTTTTTAATATTAACCTGCATGAGCTCTTTATATATATTGGAGATTAAACCTTTGTCCATTGATTCGTTTGCAAATATTTTCGCCCATTCTGAGGGATGCTTTTTGCCATTCCCGTTTTTTTAACAAAAAAAGAAAGAAGAAGAAGCAGAACACTAATATGTGTAAAATATGCCTTTTGAAACTGTCGTTTTGAAATATGGACGTCCTTTGAATTTTTTGGTCGATATATGAACCCAGGATTTGTTTTCAGGGCAGGTGTCATTTACAGGCCTGCAATGATTTTGAATATCAAGTGACCATTAGCGCTGGGATTAAAGCTGCTGTTGTGTGAAACGGCCACCAGGTGGCAGCAGTTCTCCCTTACCAAATCTGGTTACTGGGGCAACAGAGCCTCAATGGAAGTCGTGTTCTAGATTGGAATTTAGAATGGAATGTGCCAGGAGAAAGCCCCTCAAGTTTGTCTCACTACTTCTTGTTCGTGTTTTTAATTTAATTTTTTATTTTTTATTACAGCTAATTTGATTACAATGTTTGGCTTGTTGTAGGTGTGGAAGATGTGGTTCTTTTACACATATACATATGTCTGTTCTTCCTGGCATCCTTTTCCCATGTACCTTATGACAGAATGTTGAGTAGTCTTCTCTTGGTATTCTGTAGGTCTTTGGTGATTATATATGTCACCTGTGTTTGTATATGTCTGTTAACCCCAATATCATAATGAAACCAATCCTCACACCTTTCCATTGGTGAACCATAAGTTTGTTTAATGAATCTGTGATTGCCCTTCTCTGTGGAAATATCTGCCCTGGTATCCATTTTTCGGTAACTCCTATAAGATATATGATATGATATGTGTCTTTCACTTTCTGACTTACTACAAGTCACGTGATTACCTTTAGACACACCTACGGTGCTGCAAATGGCATTGTGTCCTTTTATTCCTTGGCTTCTATTCTGCCTTAGCGAGGTCCATTTTCAACAATGTGATTCCCTGAGGGCTGAGGATTAGCTGACCTGGGTAGCCTGATCCTGCCGGCCGGCCCTCCCCAGGTGTGCCTGGGTTGAGGTCAATATAAACAGCGCTGCAGGCAGCAATAGCCCCTGAAGCTGTGCCTAACTCCATATTCTCTGCCCCGTCAGCAGTCTCGGGGCTGTGCTGGTGGGAGGGAGTGAGGGGCCACTGCTTTGTGGGTGGCCCGGTGTGAGTGGGTCTCTGCTGGACTTTCTGCAGGAGTTGACAGGCTGCCACCTGTAAAGAAGAGGATGTGTCACCCATACCTTCCACTGGAATTTCTCTCCGGACAGAGGTGAGGAAGGAAAAAAGCAGTGGGTGCTGGGATAGGAGGAGTATCTCAGGCAGGGCAATGGAAAGCTTCCAGAAAAGCACCCAGGGCCAGGACCGTCCTGGCTGCCCTGCAGGCACCAAGTTGGCCTGCGTGCTGTCGCTGGTGTGGCTCCACGGCCCTTCCTCTAGGCTTTCAAGCCCTTGTACATATTCAGGTGTTTTACCTGGGAAGGGTGGGAAAAGTTCAACAGCAGCTGGCCTGGGGCTCAGCTCACGGTTACTCACAGATGCCTCGGCATGGCCCCCAACTTTTCAATGAGGACGCTCCTTGCATAGGAGTGGGCTGCTGGCTGTATGGGGGATGATTCCCCACCTCTGACCAATTTCAGAATTGTTTACCACTGGAGCAAGTGCCCTGATAGGGTTTTCCTCTGTATAACTGGTGGGTTCAGGTTTTTTGTTTCTTTTTTGGTTCAAGTTAGATTTTATTCCTCTTTTATGTATTTATTGATATAAGCATGGAAATAATTCATTCATATAAATACATCTGTGTGAAGGGAAGACCTTTTTTTTGTTTTATTTTTAAATTTTATTTTTTAAAATTTTGAAATTTAATTTTATTTATTTTTTTATACAGCAGGTTATTATTAGTTATGTATTTTATGCATATACATGTATACAGGTCAATCCCAATCTCCCAACTCATCCCACCACCACCATCCCATGGCTTCCCACACTTGGTGTCCATACGTGTGTTCTCTACCTCTGTCTCTATTTCTTCCCTGCAAACCAGTTCATCTGTACCATTTTTCTAGGTTCCACATATATGCATTAATATACAATATTTGTTTTTCTCTTTCTGACTTACTTCATTCTGTATGACAGTCTCTAGATCCATCGACGTCTCTACAAATGACCCAGTTTCATTCCTTCTTATAGCTGAGTAATATTCCATTTTATATATGTACCACATCTTTATCCATTCGTCTGTCTGTGGGTATTTAGGTTGCTTCCATTACCTGGCTATTGTAAATAGTGCTGAAATGAGCATTGTGGTGAATGTGCCTTTTTGATTTATGATTTTCTCTGGGTATATGCCCAGAAGTGGGATTGCTGGATCATATGGTAATTCTATTTCTAGTTTTTTTAAGGAAACTCCATACTGTTCTCCATCGTGACTCTATCAATTTACATTTCCACCACTAGTGGAAGAGGGATCCTTTTGTCCACACCCTCCCCAGAATTTGTTGTTTGTAGATTTTCTGATGATGCCGATTCTAACAGGTGTGAGGTGATAACTCATTGTAGTTTTGATTTGCATTTCTCTAATAATTAGTGATGTTGAGCAGCTTTTCATGTGCCTCTTGGCCATCTGTGTGTCTTCTTTGAAGAAACGTCTCTTTAGATCTTCTGCCCATTTTTGTATTGGGTTGTTTGTTTTTTTAATATTAAGCTGCATGAGCTCTTTATATATATTGGAGATTAAACCTTTGTCCATTGATTCGTTTGCAAATATTTTCGCCCATTCTGAGGGATGCTTTTTGCCATTCCCGTTTTTTTAACAAAAAAAGAAAGAAAGAAAAAGAAGCAGAACACTAATGTGTGTAAAATATGCCTTTTGAAACTGTCGTTTTGAAATATGGACGTCCTTTGAAATTTTTGGTCGATATATGAACCCAGGATTTGTTTTCAGGGCAGGTGTCATTTACAGGCCTGCAATGATTTTGAATATCAACTGACCATTAGCGCTGGGATTAAAGCTGCTGTTGTGTGAAACGGCCACAAGGTGGCAGCAGTTCTCCCTTACCAAATCTGGTTACTGGGGCAACAGAGCCTCAATGGAAGTCGTGTTCTAGATTGGAATTTAGAATGGAATGTGCCAGGAGAAAGCCCCTCAAGTTTGTCTCACTACTTCTTGTTCGTGTTTTTAATTTAATTTTTTATTTTTTATTACAGCAAATTTGATTACAATGTTTGGCTTGTTGTAGGTGTGGAAGATGTGGTTCTTTTACACATATACATATGTCTGTTCTTCCTGGGATCCTTTTCCCATGTACCTTATGACAGAATGTTGAGTAGTCTTCTCTTGGTATTCTGTAGGTCTTTGGTGATTATATATGTCACCTGTGTTTGTATATGTCTGTTAACCCCAATATCATAATGAAACCAATCCTCACACCTTTCCATTGGTGAACCATAAGTTTGTTTAATGAATCTGTGATTGCCCTTCTCTGTGGAAATATCTGCCCTGGTATCCATTTTTCGGTAACTCCTATAAGATATATGATATGATATGTGTCTTTCACTTTCTGACTTCCTACAAGTCACGTGATTACCTCTAGACACACCTACGGTGCTGCAAATGGCATTGTGTCCTTTTATTCCTTGGCTTCTATTCTGCCTTAGCGAGGTCCATTTTCAACAATGTGATTCCCTGAGGGCTGAGGATTAGCTGACCTGAGTAGCCTGATCCTGCCGGCCGGCCCTCCCCAGGTGTGCCTGGGTTGAGGTCAATATAAACAGTGCTGCAGGCAGCAATAGCCCCTGAAGCTGTGCCTGACTCCATATTCTCTGCCCCGTCAGCAGTCTTGGGGCTGTGCTGGTGGGAGGGAGTGAGGGGCCACTGCTTTGTGGGTGGCCCGGTGTGAGTGGGTCTCTGCTGGACTTTCTGCAGGAGTTGCCAGGCTGCCACCTGTAAAGAAGAGGATGTGTCACCCATACCTTCCACTGGAATTTCTCTCCGTACAGAGGTGAGGAAGGAAAAAAGCAGTGGGTGCTGGGATAGGAGGGGTATCTCAGGCAGGGCAATGGAAAGCTTCCAGAAGAGCGCCCAGGGCCAGGACCATCCTGGCTGGCCTGCAGGCACCAAGTTGGCCTGCGTGCTGTCGCTGGTGTGGCTCCACGGCCCTTCCTCTAGGCTTTCAAGCCCTTCTACATATTCAGGTGTTTTACCTGGGAAGGGTGGGAAAAGTTCAACAGCAGCTGGCCTGGGGCTCAGCTCACGGTTATTCACAGATGCCTCGGCATGGCCCCCAACTTTTCAATGAGGACGCTCCTTGCGTAGGAGTGGGCTGCTGGCTGTATGGGAGATGATTCACCACCTCTGACCAATTTCAGAATTGTTTACCACTGGAGCAAGTGCCCTGATAGGGTTTTCCTCTGTATAACTGGTGGGTTCAGGTTTTTTGTTTCTTTTTTGGTTCAAGTTAGATTTTATTCCTCTTTTATGTATTTATTGATATAAGCATGGAAATAATTCATTCATATAAATACATCTGTGTGAAGGGAAGACCTTTTTTCTGTTTTATTTTTAAATTTTATTTTTTAAAATTTTGAAATTTAATTTTATTTATTTTTTTATACAGCAGGTTATTATTAGTTATGTATTTTATGCATATACATGTATACAGGTCAATCCCAATCTCCCAACTCATCCCACCACCACCATCCCATGGCTTCCCACACTTGGTGTCCATACGTGTGTTCTCTACCTCTGTGTCTCTATTTCTTCCCTGCAAACCAGTTCATCTGTACCATTTTTCTAGGTTCCACATATATGCATTAATATACAATATTTGTTTTTCTCTTTCTGACTTACTTCATTCTGTATGACAGTCTCTAGATCCATCGACGTCTCTACAAATGACCCAGTTTCATTCCTTCTTATAGCTGAGTAATATTCCATTTTATATATGTACCACATCTTTATCCATTCGTCTGTCTGTGGGTATTTAGGTTGCTTCCATTACCTGGCTATTGTAAATAGTGCTGAAATGAGCATTGTGGTGAATGTGCCTTTTTGATTTATGGTTTTCTCTGGGTATATGCCCAGAAGTGGGATTGCTGGATCATATGGTAATTCTATTTCTAGTTTTTTTAAGGAAACTCCATACTGTTCTCCATCGTGACTGTATCAATTTACATTTCCACCACTAGTGGAAGAGGGATCCTTTTGTCCACACCCTCCCCAGAATTTGTTGTTTGTAGATTTTCTGATGATGCCGATTCTAACAGGTGTGAGGTGATAACTCATTGTAGTTTTGATTTGCATTTCTCTAATAATTAGTGATGTTGAGCAGCTTTTCATGTGCCTCTTGGCCATCTGTGTGTCTTCTTTGAAGAAACGTCTCTTTAGATCTTCTGCCCATTTTTGTATTGGGTTTTTTGTTTTTTTAATATTAAGCTGCATGAGCTCTTTATATATATTGGAGATTAAACCTTTGTCCATTGATTCGTTTGCAAATATTTTCGCCCATTCTGAGGGATGCTTTTTGCCATTCCCGTTTTTTTAACAAAAAAAGAAAGAAAGAAAAAGAAGCAGAACACTAATGTGTGTAAAATATGCCTTTTGAAACTGTCGTTTTGAAATATGGACGTCCTTTGAAATTTTTGGTCGATATATGAACCCAGGATTTGTTTTCAGGGCAGGTGTCATTTACAGGCCTGCAATGATTTTGAATATCAACTGACCATTAGCGCTGGGATTAAAGCTGCTGTTGTGTGAAACGGCCACAAGGTGGCAGCAGTTCTCCCTTACTAAATCTGGTTACTGGGGCAACAGAGCCTCAATGGAAGTCGTGTTCTAGATTGGAATTTAGAATGGAATGTGCCAGGAGAAAGCCCCTCAAGTTTGTCTCACTACTTCTTGTTCGTGTTTTTAATTTAATTTTTTATTTTTTATTACAGCAAATTTGATTACAATGTTTGGCTTGTTGTAGGTGTGGAAGATGTGGTTCTTTTACACATATACATATGTCTGTTCTTCCTGGGATCCTTTTCCCATGTACCTTATGACAGAATGTTGAGTAGTCTTCTCTTGGTATTCTGTAGGTCTTTGGTGATTATATATGTCACCTGTGTTTGTATATGTCTGTTAACCCCAATATCATAATGAAACCAATCCTCACACCTTTCCATTGGTGAACCATAAGTTTGTTTAATGAATCTGTGATTGCCCTTCTCTGTGGAAATATCTGCCCTGGTATCCATTTTTCGGTAACTCCTATAAGATATATGATATGATATGTGTCTTTCACTTTCTGACTTCCTACAAGTCACGTGATTACCTCTAGACACACCTACGGTGCTGCAAATGGCATTGTGTCCTTTTATTCCTTGGCTTCTATTCTGCCTTAGCGAGGTCCATTTTCAACAATGTGATTCCCTGAGGGCTGAGGATTAGCTGACCTGAGTAGCCTGATCCTGCCGGCCGGCCCTCCCCAGGTGTGCCTGGGTTGAGGTCAATATAAACAGTGCTGCAGGCAGCAATAGCCCCTGAAGCTGTGCCTGACTCCATATTCTCTGCCCCGTCAGCAGTCTCGGGGCTGTGCTGGTGGGAGGGAGTGAGGGGCCACTGCTTTGTGGGTGGCCCGGTGTGAGTGGGTCTCTGCTGGACTTTCTGCAGGAGTTGCCAGGCTGCCACCTGTAAAGAAGAGGATGTGTCACCCATACCTTCCACTGGAATTTCTCTCCGTACAGAGGTGAGGAAGGAAAAAAGCAGTGGGTGCTGGGATAGGAGGGGTATCTCAGGCAGGGCAATGGAAAGCTTCCAGAAGAGCGCCCAGGGCCAGGACCATCCTGGCTGGCCTGCAGGCACCAAGTTGGCCTGCGTGCTGTCGCTGGTGTGGCTCCACGGCCCTTCCTCTAGGCTTTCAAGCCCTTGTACATATTCAGGTGTTTTACCTGGGAAGGGTGGGAAAAGTTCAACAGCAGCTGGCCTGGGGCTCAGCTCACGGTTATTCACAGATGCCTCGGCATGGCCCCCAACTTTTCAATGAGGACGCTCCTTGCGTAGGAGTGGGCTGCTGGCTGTATGGGAGATGATTCACCACCTCTGACCAATTTCAGAATTGTTTACCACTGGAGCAAGTGCCCTGATAGGGTTTTCCTCTGTATAACTGGTGGGTTCAGGTTTTTTCTTTCTTTTTTGGTTCAAGTTAGATTTTATTCCTCTTTTATGTATTTATTGATATAAGCATGGAAATAATTCATTCATATAAATACATCTGTGTGAAGGGAAGACCTTTTTTCTGTTTTATTTTTAAATTTTATTTTTTAAAATTTTGAAATTTAATTTTATTTATTTTTTTATACAGCAGGTTATTATTAGTTATGTATTTTATGCATATACATGTATACAGGTCAATCCCAATCTCCCAACTCATCCCACCACCACCATCCCATGGCTTCCCACACTTGGTGTCCATACGTGTGTTCTCTACCTCTGTGTCTCTATTTCTTCCCTGCAAACCAGTTCATCTGTACCATTTTTCTAGGTTCCACATATATGCATTAATATACAATATTTGTTTTTCTCTTTCTGACTTACTTCATTCTGTATGACAGTCTCTAGATCCATCGACGTCTCTACACATGACCCAGTTTCATTCCTTCTTATGGCTGAGTAATATTCCATTTTATATATGTACCACATCTTTATCCATTCGTCTGTCTGTGGGTATTTAGGTTGCTTCCATTACCTGGCTATTGCAAATAGTGCTGAAATGAGCATTGTGGTGAATGTGCCTTTTTGATTTATGGTTTTCTCTGGGTATATGCCCAGAAGTGGGATTGCTGGATCATATGGTAATTCTATTTCTAGTTTTTTTAAGGAAACTCCATACTGTACTCCATTTTGACTGTATCAATTTACATTTCCACTACTAGTGGAAGAGGGATCCTTCTGTCCACACCCTCCCCAGAATTTGTTGTTTGTAGATTTTCTGATGATGATGATTCTAACAGGTGTGAGGTGATACCTTATTGTAGTTTTGATTTGCATTTCTCTAATAATTAGTGATGTTGAGCAGCTTTTCCTGCGCGTCTTGGACATCTCTGTGTCTTCGTTGAAGAAACGTCTCTTTAGATCTTCTGCCCATTTTTCTATTCGGTTGTTTGTTTTTTTAATATTAAGCTGCATGAGCTCTTTATATATATTGGAGATTAAACCTTTGTCCATTGATTCGATTGCAAATATTTTCGCCCATTCTCAGGGATGGTTTTTGCCATTCCCGTTTTTTTAACAAAAAAAGAAAGAAAGAAAAAGAAGCAGAACACTAATGTGTGTAAAATATGCCTTTTGAAACTGTCGTTTTGAAATATGGACGTCCTTTGAAATTTTTGGTCGATATATGAACCCAGGATTTGTTTTCAGGGCAGGTGTCATTTACAGGCCTGCAATGATTTTGAATATCAACTGACCATTAGCGCTGGGATTAAAGCTGCTGTTGTGTGAAACGGCCACAAGGTGGCAGCAGTTCTCCCTTACCAAATCTGGTTACTGGGGCAACAGAGCCTCAATGGAAGTCGTGTTCTAGATTGGAATTTAGAATGGAATGTGCCAGGAGAAAGCCCCTCAAGTTTGTCTCACTACTTGTTGTTCGTGTTTTTAATTTAATTTTTTATTTTTTATTACAGCAAATTTGATTACAATGTTTGGCTTGTTGTAGGTGTGGAAGATGTGGTTCTTTTACACATATACATATGTCTGTTCTTCCTGGGATCCTTTTCCCATGTACCTTATGACAGAATGTTGAGTAGTCTTCTCTTGGTATTCTGTAGGTCTTTGGTGATTATATATGTCACCTGTGTTTGTATATGTCTGTTAACCCCAATATCATAATGAAACCAATCCTCACACCTTTCCATTGGTGAACCATAAGTTTGTTTAATGAATCTGTGATTGCCCTTCTCTGTGGAAATATCTGCCCTGGTATCCATTTTTCGGTCACACCTATAAGAGATATGATATGATATGTGTCTTTCACTTTTGGACTTCCTCCAAGTCACGTGATTACCTCTAGACACACCTACGGTGCTGCAAATGGCATTGTGTCCTTTTATTCCTTGGCTTCTATTCTGCCTTAGCGAGGTCCATTTTCAACAATGTGATTCCCTGAGGGCTGAGGATTAGCTGACCTGGGTAGCCTGAACCTGCCGGCCGGCCCTCCGCAGGTGTGCCTGGGTTGAGGCCAATATAAACAGCGCTGCAGGCAGCAATAGCCCCTGAAGCTGTGCCTGACTCCATATTCTCTGCCCCATCAGCAGTCTCGGCGCTGTGCTGGTGGGAGGGACTGAGGGGCCACGGCTTTGTGGGTGGCCCGGTGTGAGTGTGTCTCTGCTGGACTTTCTGCAGGAGTTTCCAGGCTTCTACGTGTAAAGAAGAGGATGTGTCACCCATACCTTCCGCTGGAATTTCTCTCCGGACAGAGGTGAGGAAGGAAAAAAGCAGTGGGTGCCGGGATAGGAGGGGTATCTCAGGCAGGGCAATGGAAAGCTTCCAGAAGAGCGCCCAGGGCCAGGACCATCCTGGCTGGCCTGCAGGCACCAAGTTGGCCTGCGTGCTGTCGCTGGTGTGGCTCCACGGCCCTTCCTCTAGGCTTTCAAGCCCTTGTACATATTCAGGTGTTTTACCTGGGAATGGTGGGAAAAGTTCAACAGCAGCTGGCCTGGGGCTCAGCTCACGGTTACTCACAGATGCCTCGGCATGGCCCCCAGCTTTGCAATGAGGACGCTCCTTGCATAGGACTGGGCTGCTTGCTCTATGGGAGATGATTCCCCACCTCTAACCAATTTCAGAATTGTTTACCACTGGAGCAAGTGCCCTGATAGGGTTTTCCTCTGTCTAACTGGTGGGTTCAGGGTTTTTTTTTCTTTTTTGGTTCAAGTTAGATTTTATTCCTCTTTTATGTATTTATAGATATAAGCATGGAAATAATTCATTCATATAAATACATCTGTGTGAAGGGAAGAACTTTTTTCTGTTTTATTTTTAAATTTTATTTTTTAAAATTTTGAAATTTACTTTTATTTATTTTTTTATACAGCAGGTTACTATTATGTATTTTATGCATATACATGTATACAGGTCAATCCCAATCTCCCAACTCATCCCACCACCACCACCCCATGGCTTCCCACACTTGGTGTCCATACGTGTGTTCTCTACCTCTGTGTCTCTATTTCTTCCCTGCAAACCAGTTCATCTGTACCATTTTTCTAGGTTCCACATATATGCATTAATATACAATATTTGTTTTTCTCTTTCTGACTTACTTCATTCTGTATGACAGTCTCTAGATCCATCGACGTCTCTACACATGACCCAGTTTCATTCCTTCTTATGGCTGAGTAATATTCCATTTTATATATGTACCACATCTTTATCCATTCGTCTGTCTGTGGGTATTTATGTTGCTTCCATTACCTGGCTATTGCAAATAGTGCTGAAATGAGCATTGTGGTGAATGTGCCTTTTTGATTTATGGTTTTCTCTGGGTATATGCCCAGAAGTGGGATTGCTGGATCATATGGTAATTCTATTTCTAGTTTTTTTAAGGAAACTCCATACTGTTCTCCATTTTGACTGTATCAATTTACATTTCCACTACTAGTGGAAGAGGGATCCTTCTGTCCACACCCTCCCCAGAATTTGTTGTTTGTAGATTTTCTGATGATGCCGATTCTAACAGGTGTGAGGTGATACCTCATTGTAGTTTTGATTTGCATTTCTCTAATAATTAGTGATGTTGAGAGCTTTTCCTGTGCGTCTTGGACATCTCTGTGTCTTCGTTGAAGAAACGTCTCTTTAGATCTTCTGCCCATTTTTGTATTGGGTTGTTTGTTTTTTTAATATTAAGCTGCATGAGCTCTTTATATATATTGGAGATTAAACCTTTGTCCATTGATTCGTTTGCAAATATTTTCGCCCATTCTGAGGGATGCTTTTTGCCATTCCCGTTTTTTTAACAAAAAAAGAAAGAAAGAAAAAGAAGCAGAACACTAATGTGTGTAAAATATGCCTTTTGAAACTGTCGTTTTGAAATATGGACGTCCTTTGAATTTTTTGGTCGATATATGAACCCAGGATTTGTTTTCAGGGCAGGTGTCATTTACAGGCCTGCAATGATTTTGAATATCAAGTGACCATTAGCGCTGGGATTAAAGCTGCTGTTGTGTGAAACGGCCACAAGGTGGCAGCAGTTCTCCCTTACCAAATCTGGTTACTGGGGCAACAGAGCCTCAATGGAAGTCGTGTTCTAGATTGGAATTTAGAATGGAATGTGCCAGGAGAAAGCCCCTCAAGTTTGTCTCACTACTTCTTGTTCGTGTTTTTAATTTAATTTTTTATTTTTTATTACAGCAAATTTGATTACAATGTTTGGCTTGTTGTAGGTGTGGAAGATGTGGTTCTTTTACACATATACATATGTCTGCTCTTCCTGGCATCCTTTTCCCATGTACCTTATGACAGAATGTTGAGTAGTCTTCTCTTGGTATTCTGTAGGTCTTTGGTGATTATATATGTCACCTGTGTTTGTATATGTCTGTTAACCGCAGTATCATAATGAAACCAATCCTCACACCTTTCCATTGGTGAACCAAAAGTTTGTTTAATGAATCTGTGATTGCCCTTCTCCATGGAAATATCTGCCCTGGTATCCATTTTTCGGTCACACCTATAAGAGATATGATATGATATGTGTCTTTCACTTTCGGACTTACTACAAGTCACGTGATTACCTGTAGACACACCTACGGTGCTGCAAATGGCATTGTGTCCTTTTATTCCTTGGCGTCTATTCTGCCTTAGCGAAGTCCATTTTAAACAATGTGATTACCTGAAGGCTGAGGATTAGCTGACCTGGGTAGCCCGACCCTGCCGGCCGGCCCTCCCCAGGTGTGCCTGGGTTGAAGTCAATATAAACAGCGCTGCAGGCAGCAATAGCCCCTGAAGCTGTGCCTGACTCCATATTCTCTGCCCCGTCAGCAGTCTCAGGGCTGTGCTGGTGGGAGGGAGTGAGCGGCCACGGCTTTGTGCGTGGGCCGGTGTGAGTGGGTCTCTGCTGGACTTTCTGCAGGAGTTGCCAGGCTGCCACCTGTAAAGAAGAGGATGTGTCACCCATACCTTCTGCTGGAATTTCTCTCTGGACAGAGGTGAGGAAGGAAAAAAGCAGTGGGGGCCGGGGCAGGAGGGGTATCTCAGGCAGGGCAATGGAAAGCTTCCAGAAGAGCGCCCTGGGCTAGGACCATCCTGGCTGGCCTGCAGGCACCAAGTTGGCCTGCGTGCTATCGCTGGTGTGGCTCCACAGCCCTTCCTGTAGGCTTTCAAGCCCTTGTACATATTCAGGTGTTTTACCTGGGAAGGGTGGGAAAAGTTCAACAGCAGCTGGCCTGGGGCTCAGCTCACGGTTACTCACAGATGCCTCGGCATGGCCCCCAGCTTTGCAATGAGGACGCTCCTTGCGTAGGAGTGGGCTGCTGGCTGTATGGGAGATGATTCCCCAAAACAGACCAATTTCAGAATTGTTTACCGCTGGAGAAAGTGCCCTGATAGTGTTTTCCTCTGTATAACTGGTGGGTTCAGGGTTTTTTTTTCTTTTTTGGTTCAAGTTAGATTTTATTCCTCTTTTATGTATTTATAGATATAAGCATGGAATAATTCATTCATATAAATACATCTGTGTGAAGGGAAGACCTTTTTTCTGTTTTATTTTTAAATTTTATTGTTTAAAATTTTGAAATTTAATTTTATTTATTTTTTTATACAGCAGGTTATTATTAGTTATGTATTTTATGCATATACATATATACAGGTCAATCCCAATCTCCCAACTCATCCCACCACCACCACCACCTCATGGCTTCCCACACTTGGTGTCCATACGTGTGTTCTCTATCTCTGTGTCCCTATTTCTTCCCTGCAAACCAGTTCATCTGTACCATTTTTCTAGGTTCCACATATATGCATTAATATACAATATTTGTTTTTCTCTTTCCGACTTACTACATTCTGTATGACAGTCTCTAGATCCATCGACGTCTCTACAAATGACCCAGTTTCATTCCTTCTTATGGCTGAGTAATATTCCATTTTATATATGTACCACATCTTTATCCATTCGTCTGTTTGTGGGTATTTAGGTTGCTTCCATTACCTGGCTATTGTAAATAGTGCTGAAATGAGCATTGTGGTGAATGTGCCTTTTTGATTTATGGTTTTCTCTGGGTATATGCCCAGAAGTGGGATTGCTGGATCATATGGTAATTCTATTTCTAGATTTTTTAAGGAAACTCCATACTGTTCTCCATCGTGACTGTATCAATTTACATTTCCACCACTAGTGGAAGAGGGATCCTTTTGTCCACACCCTCCCCAGAATTTGTTGTTTGTAGATTTTCTGATGATGCCGATTCTAACAGGTGTGAGGTGATACCTCATTGTAGTTTTGATTTGCATTTCTCTAATAATTAGTGATGTTGAGCAGCTTTTCATGTGCGTCTTGGCCATCTCTGTGTCTTCTTTGAAGAAACGTCTCTTTAGATCTTCTGCCCATTTTTGTATTGGGTTGTTTGTTTTTTTAATATTAAGCTGCATGAGCTCTTTATATATATTGGAGATTAAACCTTTGTCCATTGATTCGTTTGCAAATATTTTCGCCCATTCTGAGGGATGCTTTTTGCCATTCCCGTTTTTTTAACAAAAAAAGAAAGAAAGAAAAAGAAGCAGAACACTAATGTGTGTAAAATATGCCTTTTGAAACTGTCGTTTTGAAATATGGACGTCCTTTGAATTTTTTGGTCGATATATGAACCCAGGATTTGTTTTCAGGGCAGGTGTCATTTACAGGCCTGCAATGATTTTGAATATCAACTGACCATTAGTGATGGGATTAAAGCTGCTGTTGTGTGAAACGGCAACAAGGTGGCAGCAGTTCTCCCTTACCAAATCTGGTTACTAGGGCAACAGAGCCTCAATGGAAGTCTTGTTCTAGATTGGAATTTAGAATGGAATGTGCCAGGAGAAAGCCCCTCAAGTTTGTCTCACTACTTCTTGTTCGTGTGTTTAATTTTTTTTATTTTTTATTACAGCAAATTTGATTACAATGTTTGGCTTGTTGTAGATGTGGAAGATGTGGTTCTTTTACACATATACATATGTCTGTTCTTCCTGGGATCCTTTTCCCATGTACCTTATGACAGAATGTTGAGTAGTCTTCTCTTGGTATTCTGTAGGTCTTTGGTGATTATATATGTCACCTGTGTTTGTATATGTCTGTTAACCCCAATATCATAATGAAACCAATCCTCACACCTTTCCATTGGTGAACCATAAGTTTGTTTAATGAATCTGTGATTGCCCTTCTCCGTGGAAATATCTGCCCTGGTATCCATTTTTCGGTCACACCTATAAGAGATATGATATGATATGTGTCTTTCACTTTCTGACTTCCTACAAGTCACGTGATTACCTCTAGACACACCTACGGTGCTGCAAATGGCATTGTGTCCTTTTATTCCTTGGCTTCTATTCTGCCTTAGCGAGGTCCATTTTCAACAATGTGATTCCCTGAGGGCTGAGGATTAGCTGACTTGGGTAGCCTGATTCTGCCGGCCGGCCCTCCCCAGGTGTGCCTGGGTTGAGGTCAATATAAACAGCGCTGCAGGCAGCAATAGCCCCTGAAGCTGTGCCTGACTCCATATTCTCTGCCCCGTCAGCAGTCTCGGGGCTGTGCTGGTGGGAGGGAGTGAGGGGTCACGGTTTTGTGGGTGGCCCGGTGTGAGTGGGTCTCTGCTGGACTTTCTGCAGGAGTTGCCAGGCTTCCACCTGTAAAGAAGAGAATGTGTCACCCATACCTTCCGCTGGAATTTCTCTCCGGACAGAGGTGAGGAAGGAAAAAAGCAGTGGGTGCCAGGACAGGATGGGTATCTCAGGCAGGGCAATGGAAAGCTTCCAGAAGAGCGCCCAGGGCCAGGACCATCCTGGCTGGCCTGCAGGCACCAAGTTGGCCTGCGTGCTGTCGCTGGTGTGGCTCCACGGCCCTTCCTCTAGGCTTTCAAGCCCTTGTACCTATTCAGGTGTTTTACCTGGGAAGGGTGGGAAAACTTCAACAGCAGCTGGCTTGGGGCTCAGCTCACGGTTACTCACAGATGCCTCGGCATGGCCCCCAGCTTTGCAATGAGGACGCTCCTTGCGTAGGAGTGGGCTGCTGGCTGTATGGGAGATGATTCCCCACGTCTGACCAATTTCAGAATTGTTTACCACTGGAGCAAGTGCCCTGATATGGTTATCCTCTGTATAACTGGTGGGTTCAGGTTCTTTTTTTCTTTTTTGGTTCAAGTTAGATTTTATTCCTCTTTTATGTATTTATAGACATAAGCATGGAAATAAATCATTCATATAAATACATCTGTGTGAAGGGAAGACCTTTTTTCTGTTTTATTTTTAAATTTTATTTTTTAAAATTTTGAAATTTAATTTTATTTATCTTTTTATACAGCAGGTTATTATTAGTTATGTATTTTATGCATATATATGTATACAGGTCAATCCCAATCTCCCAACTCATCCCACCACCACCAACTCATGGCTTCCCACACTTGGTGTCCATACGTGTGTTCTCTACCTCTGTGTCTGTATTTCTTCCCTGCAAACCAGTTCATCTGTACCATTTTTCTAGGTTCCACATATATGCATTAATATACAATATTTGTTTTTCTCTTTCTGAGTTACTTCATTCTGTATGACAGTCTCTAGATCCATCGACGTCTCTACAAATGACCCTGTTTCATTCCTTCTTATGGCTGAGTAATATTCCATTTTATATATGTACCACATCTTGATCCATTCGTCTGTCTCTGGGTATTTAGGTTGCTTCCATTACCTGGCTATTGTAAATAGTGCTGAAATGAGCATTGTGGTGAATGTGCCTTTTTGATTTATGGTTTTCTCTGGGTATATGCCCAGAAGTGGGATTGCTGGATCATATGGTAATTCTATTTCTAGTTTTTTTAAGGAAACTCCATACTGTTCTCCATCGTGACTGTATCAATTTACATTTCCACCACTAGTGGAAGAGGGATCCTTTTGTCCACACCCTCCCCAGAATTTGTTGTTTGTAGATTTTCTGATGATGCCGATTCTAACAGGTGTGAGGTGATACCTCATTGTAGTTTTGATTTGCATTTCTCTAATAATTAGTGATGTTGAGCAGCTTTTCATGTGCGTCTTGGCCATCTCTGTGTTTTCTTTGAAGAAACGTCTCTTTAGATCTTCTGCCCAATTTTGTATTGGGTTGTTTGTTTTTTAATATTAACCTGCATGAGCTCTTTATATATATTGGAGATTAAACCTTTGTCCATTGATTCGTTTGCAAATATTTTCGCCCATTCTGAGGGATGCTTTTTGCCATTCCCATTTTTTTAACAAAAAAAGAAAGAAGAAGAAGCAGAACACTAATATGTGTAAAATATGCCTTTTGAAACTGTCGTTTTGAAATATGGACGTCCTTTGAATTTTTTGGTCGATATATGAACCCAGGATTTGTTTTCAGGGCAGGTGTCATTTACAGGCCTGCAATGATTTTGAATATCAAGTGACCATTAGCGCTGGGATTAAAGCTGCTGTTGTGTGAAACGGCCACCAGGTGGCAGCAGTTCTCCCTTACCAAATCTGGTTACTGGGGCAACAGAGCCTCAATGGAAGTCGTGTTCTAGATTGGAATTTAGAATGGAATGTGCCAGGAGAAAGCCCCTCAAGTTTGTCTCACTACTTGTTGTTCGTGTTTTTAATTTAATTTTTTATTTTTTATTACAGCAAATTTGATTACAATGTTTGGCTTGTTGTAGGTGTGGAAGATGTGGTTCTTTTACACATATACATATGTCTGTTCTTCCTGGGATCCTTTTCCCATGTACCTTATGACAGAATGTTGAGTAGTCTTCTCTTGGTATTCTGTAGGTCTTTGGTGATTATATATGTCACCTGTGTTTGTATATGTCTGTTAACCCCAATATCATAATGAAACCAATCCTCACACCTTTCCATTGGTGAACCATAAGTTTGTTTAATGAATCTGTGATTGCCCTTCTCTGTGGAAATATCTGCCCTGGTATCCATTTTTCGGTCACACCTATAAGAGATATGATATGATATGTGTCTTTCACTTTTGGACTTCCTCCAAGTCACGTGATTACCTCTAGACACACCTACGGTGCTGCAAATGGCATTGTGTCCTTTTATTCCTTGGCTTCTATTCTGCCTTAGCGAGGTCCATTTTCAACAATGTGATTCCCTGAGGGCTGAGGATTAGCTGACCTGGGTAGCCTGATCCTGCCGGCCGGCCCTCCCCAGGTGTGCCTGGGTTGAGGTCAATATAAACAGCGCTGCAGGCAGCAATAGCCCCTGAAGCTGTGCCTAACTCCATATTCTCTGCCCCGTCAGCAGTCTCGGGGCTGTGCTGGTGGGAGGGAGTGAGGGGCCACTGCTTTGTGGGTGGCCCGGTGTGAGTGGGTCTCTGCTGGACTTTCTGCAGGAGTTGACAGGCTGCCACCTGTAAAGAAGAGGATGTGTCACCCATACCTTCCACTGGAATTTCTCTCCGGACAGAGGTGAGGAAGGAAAAAAGCAGTGGGTGCTGGGATAGGAGGAGTATCTCAGGCAGGGCAATGGAAAGCTTCCAGAAAAGCGCCCAGGGCCAGGACCCTCCTGGCTGCCCTGCAGGCACCAAGTTGGCCTGCGTGCTGTCGCTGGTGTGGCTCCACGGCCCTTCCTCTAGGCTTTCAAGCCCTTGTACATATTCAGGTGTTTTACCTGGGAAGGGTGGGAAAAGTTCAACAGCAGCTGGCCTGGGGCTCAGCTCACGGTTACTCACAGATGCCTCGGCATGGCCCCCAACTTTTCAATGAGGACGCTCCTTGCATAGGAGTGGGCTGCTGGCTGTATGGGGGATGATTCCCCACCTCTGACCAATTTCAGAATTGTTTACCACTGGAGCAAGTGCCCTGATAGGGTTTTCCTCTGTATAACTGGTGGGTTCAGGTTTTTTGTTTCTTTTTTGGTTCAAGTTAGATTTTATTCCTCTTTTATGTATTTATTGATATAAGCATGGAAATAATTCATTCATATAAATACATCTGTGTGAAGGGAAGACCTTTTTTTTGTTTTATTTTTAAATTTTATTTTTTAAAATTTTGAAATTTAATTTTATTTATTTTTTTATACAGCAGGTTATTATTAGTTATGTATTTTATGCATATACATGTATACAGGTCAATCCCAATCTCCCAACTCATCCCACCACCACCATCCCATGGCTTCCCACACTTGGTGTCCATACGTGTGTTCTCTACCTCTGTGTCTCTATTTCTTCCCTGCAAACCAGTTCATCTGTACCATTTTTCTAGGTTCCACATATATGCATTAATATACAATATTTGTTTTTCTCTTTCTGACTTACTTCATTCTGTATGACAGTCTCTAGATCCATCGACGTCTCTACAAATGACCCAGTTTCATTCCTTCTTATAGCTGAGTAATATTCCATTTTATATATGTACCACATCTTTATCCATTCGTCTGTCTGTGGGTATTTAGGTTGCTTCCATTACCTGGCTATTGTAAATAGTGCTGAAATGAGCATTGTGGTGAATGTGCCTTTTTGATTTATGATTTTCTCTGGGTATATGCCCAGAAGTGGGATTGCTGGATCATATGGTAATTCTATTTCTAGTTTTTTTAAGGAAACTCCATACTGTTCTCCATCGTGACTCTATCAATTTACATTTCCACCACTAGTGGAAGAGGGATCCTTTTGTCCACACCCTCCCCAGAATTTGTTGTTTGTAGATTTTCTGATGATGCCGATTCTAACAGGTGTGAGGTGATAACTCATTGTAGTTTTGATTTGCATTTCTCTAATAATTAGTGATGTTGAGCAGCTTTTCATGTGCCTCTTGGCCATCTGTGTGTCTTCTTTGAAGAAACGTCTCTTTAGATCTTCTGCCCATTTTTGTATTGGGTTGTTTGTTTTTTTAATATTAAGCTGCATGAGCTCTTTATATATATTGGAGATTAAACCTTTGTCCATTGATTCGTTTGCAAATATTTTCGCCCATTCTGAGGGATGCTTTTTGCCATTCCCGTTTTTTTAACAAAAAAAGAAAGAAAGAAAAAGAAGCAGAACACTAATGTGTGTAAAATATGCCTTTTGAAACTGTCGTTTTGAAATATGGACGTCCTTTGAAATTTTTGGTCGATATATGAACCCAGGATTTGTTTTCAGGGCAGGTGTCATTTACAGGCCTGCAATGATTTTGAATATCAACTGACCATTAGCGCTGGGATTAAAGCTGCTGTTGTGTGAAACGGCCACAAGGTGGCAGCAGTTCTCCCTTACCAAATCTGGTTACTGGGGCAACAGAGCCTCAATGGAAGTCGTGTTCTAGATTGGAATTTAGAATGGAATGTGCCAGGAGAAAGCCCCTCAAGTTTGTCTCACTACTTCTTGTTCGTGTTTTTAATTTAATTTTTTATTTTTTATTACAGCAAATTTGATTACAATGTTTGGCTTGTTGTAGGTGTGGAAGATGTGGTTCTTTTACACATATACATATGTCTGTTCTTCCTGGGATCCTTTTCCCATGTACCTTATGACAGAATGTTGAGTAGTCTTCTCTTGGTATTCTGTAGGTCTTTGGTGATTATATATGTCACCTGTGTTTGTATATGTCTGTTAACCCCAATATCATAATGAAACCAATCCTCACACCTTTCCATTGGTGAACCATAAGTTTGTTTAATGAATCTGTGATTGCCCTTCTCTGTGGAAATATCTGCCCTGGTATCCATTTTTCGGTAACTCCTATAAGATATATGATATGATATGTGTCTTTCACTTTCTGACTTCCTACAAGTCACGTGATTACCTCTAGACACACCTACGGTGCTGCAAATGGCATTGTGTCCTTTTATTCCTTGGCTTCTATTCTGCCTTAGCGAGGTCCATTTTCAACAATGTGATTCCCTGAGGGCTGAGGATTAGCTGACCTGAGTAGCCTGATCCTGCCGGCCGGCCCTCCCCAGGTGTGCCTGGGTTGAGGTCAATATAAACAGTGCTGCAGGCAGCAATAGCCCCTGAAGCTGTGCCTGACTCCATATTCTCTGCCCCGTCAGCAGTCTTGGGGCTGTGCTGGTGGGAGGGAGTGAGGGGCCACTGCTTTGTGGGTGGCCCGGTGTGAGTGGGTCTCTGCTGGACTTTCTGCAGGAGTTGACAGGCTGCCACCTGTAAAGAAGAGGATGTGTCACCCATACCTTCTGCTGGAATTTCTCTCTGGACAGAGGTGAGGAAGGAAAAAAGCAGTGGGGGCCGGGGCAGGAGGGGTATCTCAGGCAGGGCAATGGAAAGCTTCCAGAAGAGCGCCCTGGGCTAGGACCATCCTGGCTGGCCTGCAGGCACCAAGTTGGCCTGCGTGCTATCACTGGTGTGGCTCCACAGCCCTTCCTGTAGGCTTTCAAGCCCTTGTACATATTCAGGTGTTTTACCTGGGAAGGGTGGGAAAAGTTCAACAGCAGCTGGCCTGGGGCTCAGCTCACGGTTACTCACAGATGCCTCGGCATGGCCCCCAGCTTTGCAATGAGGACGCTCCTTGCGTAGGAGTGGGCTGCTGGCTGTATGGGAGATGATTCCCCAAAACAGACCAATTTCAGAATTGTTTACCGCTGGAGAAAGTGCCCTGATAGTGTTTTCCTCTGTATAACTGGTGGGTTCAGGGTTTTTTTTTCTTTTTTGGTTCAAGTTAGATTTTATTCCTCTTTTATGTATTTATAGATATAAGCATGGAATAATTCATTCATATAAATACATCTGTGTGAAGGGAAGAACTTTTTTCTGTTTTATTTTTAAATTTTATTGTTTAAAATTTTGAAATTTAATTTTATTTATTTTTTTATACAGCAGGTTATTATTAGTTATGTATTTTATGCATATACATATATACAGGTCAATCCCAATCTCCCAACTCATCCCACCACCACCACCACCTCATGGCTTCCCACACTTGGTGTCCATACGTGTGTTCTCTATCTCTGTGTCCCTATTTCTTCCCTGCAAACCAGTTCATCTGTACCATTTTTCTAGGTTCCACATATATGCATTAATATACAATATTTGTTTTTCTCTTTCCGACTTACTACATTCTGTATGACAGTCTCTAGATCCATCGACGTCTCTACAAATGACCCAGTTTCATTCCTTCTTATGGCTGAGTAATATTCCATTTTATATATGTACCACATCTTTATCCATTCGTCTGTTTGTGGGTATTTAGGTTGCTTCCATTACCTGGCTATTGTAAATAGTGCTGAAATGAGCATTGTGGTGAATGTGCCTTTTTGATTTATGGTTTTCTCTGGGTATATGCCCAGAAGTGGGATTGCTGGATCATATGGTAATTCTATTTCTAGATTTTTTAAGGAAACTCCATACTGTTCTCCATCGTGACTGTATCAATTTACATTTCCACCACTAGTGGAAGAGGGATCCTTTTGTCCACACCCTCCCCAGAATTTGTTGTTTGTAGATTTTCTGATGATGCCGATTCTAACAGGTGTGAGGTGATACCTCATTGTAGTTTTGATTTGCATTTCTCTAATAATTAGTGATGTTGAGCAGCTTTTCATGTGCGTCTTGGCCATCTCTGTGTCTTCTTTGAAGAAACGTCTCTTTAGATCTTCTGCCCAATTTTGTATTGGGTTGTTTGTTTTTTTAATATTAAGCTGCATGAGCTCTTTATATATATTGGAGATTAAACCTTTGTCCATTGATTCGTTTGCAAATATTTTCGCCCATTCTGAGGGATGCTTTTTGCCATTCCCGTTTTTTTAACAAAAAAAGAAAGAAAGAAAAAGAAGCAGAACACTAATGTGTGTAAAATATGCCTTTTGAAACTGTCGTTTTGAAATATGGACGTCCTTTGAATTTTTTGGTCGATATATGAACCCAGGATTTGTTTTCAGGGCAGGTGTCATTTACAGGCCTGCAATGATTTTGAATATCAACTGACCATTAGTGATGGGATTAAAGCTGCTGTTGTGTGAAACGGCAACAAGGTGGCAGCAGTTCTCCCTTACCAAATCTGGTTACTAGGGCAACAGAGCCTCAATGGAAGTCTTGTTCTAGATTGGAATTTAGAATGGAATGTGCCAGGAGAAAGCCCCTCAAGTTTGTCTCACTACTTCTTGTTCGTGTGTTTAATTTTTTTTATTTTTTATTACAGCAAATTTGATTACAATGTTTGGCTTGTTGTAGATGTGGAAGATGTGGTTCTTTTACACATATACATATGTCTGTTCTTCCTGGGATCCTTTTCCCATGTACCTTATGACAGAATGTTGAGTAGTCTTCTCTTGGTATTCTGTAGGTCTTTGGTGATTATATATGTCACCTGTGTTTGTATATGTCTGTTAACCCCAATATCATAATGAAACCAATCCTCACACCTTTCCATTGGTGAACCATAAGTTTGTTTAATGAATCTGTGATTGCCCTTCTCCGTGGAAATATCTGCCCTGGTATCCATTTTTCGGTCACACCTATAAGAGATATGATATGATATGTGTCTTTCACTTTCTGACTTCCTACAAGTCACGTGATTACCTCTAGACACACCTACGGTGCTGCAAATGGCATTGTGTCCTTTTATTCCTTGGCTTCTATTCTGCCTTAGCGAGGTCCATTTTCAACAATGTGATTCCCTGAGGGCTGAGGATTAGCTGACTTGGGTAGCCTGATTCTGCCGGCCGGCCCTCCCCAGGTGTGCCTGGGTTGAGGTCAATATAAACAGCGCTGCAGGCAGCAATAGCCCCTGAAGCTGTGCCTGACTCCATATTCTCTGCCCCGTCAGCAGTCTCGGGGCTGTGCTGGTGGGAGGGAGTGAGGGGTCACGGTTTTGTGGGTGGCCCGGTGTGAGTGGGTCTCTGCTGGACTTTCTGCAGGAGTTGCCAGGCTTCCACCTGTAAAGAAGAGAATGTGTCACCCATACCTTCCGCTGGAATTTCTCTCCGGACAGAGGTGAGGAAGGAAAAAAGCAGTGGGTGCCAGGACAGGATGGGTATCTCAGGCAGGGCAATGGAAAGCTTCCAGAAGAGCGCCCAGGGCCAGGACCATCCTGGCTGGCCTGCAGGCACCAAGTTGGCCTGCGTGCTGTCGCTGGTGTGGCTCCACGGCCCTTCCTCTAGGCTTTCAAGCCCTTGTACCTATTCAGGTGTTTTACCTGGGAAGGGTGGGAAAACTTCAACAGCAGCTGGCTTGGGGCTCAGCTCACGGTTACTCACAGATGCCTCGGCATGGCCCCCAGCTTTGCAATGAGGACGCTCCTTGCGTAGGAGTGGGCTGCTGGCTGTATGGGAGATGATTCCCCACGTCTGACCAATTTCAGAATTGTTTACCACTGGAGCAAGTGCCCTGATATGGTTATCCTCTGTATAACTGGTGGGTTCAGGTTCTTTTTTTCTTTTTTGGTTCAAGTTAGATTTTATTCCTCTTTTATGTATTTATAGACATAAGCATGGAAATAAATCATTCATATAAATACATCTGTGTGAAGGGAAGACCTTTTTTCTGTTTTATTTTTAAATTTTATTTTTTAAAATTTTGAAATTTAATTTTATTTATCTTTTTATACAGCAGGTTATTATTAGTTATGTATTTTATGCATATATATGTATACAGGTCAATCCCAATCTCCCAACTCATCCCACCACCACCAACTCATGGCTTCCCACACTTGGTGTCCATACGTGTGTTCTCTACCTCTGTGTCTGTATTTCTTCCCTGCAAACCAGTTCATCTGTACCATTTTTCTAGGTTCCACATATATGCATTAATATACAATATTTGTTTTTCTCTTTCTGAGTTACTTCATTCTGTATGACAGTCTCTAGATCCATCGACGTCTCTACAAATGACCCTGTTTCATTCCTTCTTATGGCTGAGTAATATTCCATTTTATATATGTACCACATCTTGATCCATTCGTCTGTCTCTGGGTATTTAGGTTGCTTCCATTACCTGGCTATTGTAAATAGTGCTGAAATGAGCATTGTGGTGAATGTGCCTTTTTGATTTATGGTTTTCTCTGGGTATATGCCCAGAAGTGGGATTGCTGGATCATATGGTAATTCTATTTCTAGTTTTTTTAAGGAAACTCCATACTGTTCTCCATCGTGACTGTATCAATTTACATTTCCACCACTAGTGGAAGAGGGATCCTTTTGTCCACACCCTCCCCAGAATTTGTTGTTTGTAGATTTTCTGATGATGCCGATTCTAACAGGTGTGAGGTGATACCTCATTGTAGTTTTGATTTGCATTTCTCTAATAATTAGTGATGTTGAGCAGCTTTTCATGTGCGTCTTGGCCATCTCTGTGTTTTCTTTGAAGAAACGTCTCTTTAGATCTTCTGCCCAATTTTGTATTGGGTTGTTTGTTTTTTAATATTAACCTGCATGAGCTCTTTATATATATTGGAGATTAAACCTTTGTCCATTGATTCGTTTGCAAATATTTTCGCCCATTCTGAGGGATGCTTTTTGCCATTCCCATTTTTTTAACAAAAAAAGAAAGAAGAAGAAGCAGAACACTAATATGTGTAAAATATGCCTTTTGAAACTGTCGTTTTGAAATATGGACGTCCTTTGAATTTTTTGGTCGATATATGAACCCAGGATTTGTTTTCAGGGCAGGTGTCATTTACAGGCCTGCAATGATTTTGAATATCAAGTGACCATTAGCGCTGGGATTAAAGCTGCTGTTGTGTGAAACGGCCACCAGGTGGCAGCAGTTCTCCCTTACCAAATCTGGTTACTGGGGCAACAGAGCCTCAATGGAAGTCGTGTTCTAGATTGGAATTTAGAATGGAATGTGCCAGGAGAAAGCCCCTCAAGTTTGTCTCACTACTTCTTGTTCGTGTTTTTAATTTAATTTTTTATTTTTTATTACAGCTAATTTGATTACAATGTTTGGCTTGTTGTAGGTGTGGAAGATGTGGTTCTTTTACACATATACATATGTCTGTTCTTCCTGGCATCCTTTTCCCATGTACCTTATGACAGAATGTTGAGTAGTCTTCTCTTGGTATTCTGTAGGTCTTTGGTGATTATATATGTCACCTGTGTTTGTATATGTCTGTTAACCCCAATATCATAATGAAACCAATCCTCACACCTTTCCATTGGTGAACCATAAGTTTGTTTAATGAATCTGTGATTGCCCTTCTCTGTGGAAATATCTGCCCTGGTATCCATTTTTCGGTAACTGCTATAAGATATATGATATGATATGTGTCTTTCACTTTCTGACTTACTACAAGTCACGTGATTACCTTTAGACACACCTACGGTGCTGCAAATGGCATTGTGTCCTTTTATTCCTTGGCTTCTATTCTGCCTTAGCGAGGTCCATTTTCAACAATGTGATTCCCTGAGGGCTGAGGATTAGCTGACCTGGGTAGCCTGATCCTGCCGGCCGGCCCTCCCCAGGTGTGCCTGGGTTGAGGTCAATATAAACAGCGCTGCAGGCAGCAATAGCCCCTGAAGCTGTGCCTAACTCCATATTCTCTGCCCCGTCAGCAGTCTCGGGGCTGTGCTGGTGGGAGGGAGTGAGGGGCCACTGCTTTGTGGGTGGCCCGGTGTGAGTGGGTCTCTGCTGGACTTTCTGCAGGAGTTGACAGGCTGCCACCTGTAAAGAAGAGGATGTGTCACCCATACCTTCCACTGGAATTTCTCTCCGGACAGAGGTGAGGAAGGAAAAAAGCAGTGGGTGCTGGGATAGGAGGAGTATCTCAGGCAGGGCAATGGAAAGCTTCCAGAAAAGCGCCCAGGGCCAGGACCCTCCTGGCTGCCCTGCAGGCACCAAGTTGGCCTGCGTGCTGTCGCTGGTGTGGCTCCACGGCCCTTCCTCTAGGCTTTCAAGCCCTTGTACATATTCAGGTGTTTTACCTGGGAAGGGTGGGAAAAGTTCAACAGCAGCTGGCCTGGGGCTCAGCTCACGGTTACTCACAGATGCCTCGGCATGGCCCCCAACTTTTCAATGAGGACGCTCCTTGCATAGGAGTGGGCTGCTGGCTGTATGGGGGATGATTCCCCACCTCTGACCAATTTCAGAATTGTTTACCACTGGAGCAAGTGCCCTGATAGGGTTTTCCTCTGTATAACTGGTGGGTTCAGGTTTTTTGTTTCTTTTTTGGTTCAAGTTAGATTTTATTCCTCTTTTATGTATTTATTGATATAAGCATGGAAATAATTCATTCATATAAATACATCTGTGTGAAGGGAAGACCTTTTTTTTGTTTTATTTTTAAATTTTATTTTTTAAAATTTTGAAATTTAATTTTATTTATTTTTTTATACAGCAGGTTATTATTAGTTATGTATTTTATGCATATACATGTATACAGGTCAATCCCAATCTCCCAACTCATCCCACCACCACCATCCCATGGCTTCCCACACTTGGTGTCCATACGTGTGTTCTCTACCTCTGTGTCTCTATTTCTTCCCTGCAAACCAGTTCATCTGTACCATTTTTCTAGGTTCCACATATATGCATTAATATACAATATTTGTTTTTCTCTTTCTGACTTACTTCATTCTGTATGACAGTCTCTAGATCCATCGACGTCTCTACAAATGACCCAGTTTCATTCCTTCTTATAGCTGAGTAATATTCCATTTTATATATGTACCACATCTTTATCCATTCGTCTGTCTGTGGGTATTTAGGTTGCTTCCATTACCTGGCTATTGTAAATAGTGCTGAAATGAGCATTGTGGTGAATGTGCCTTTTTGATTTATGATTTTCTCTGGGTATATGCCCAGAAGTGGGATTGCTGGATCATATGGTAATTCTATTTCTAGTTTTTTTAAGGAAACTCCATACTGTTCTCCATCGTGACTCTATCAATTTACATTTCCACCACTAGTGGAAGAGGGATCCTTTTGTCCACACCCTCCCCAGAATTTGTTGTTTGTAGATTTTCTGATGATGCCGATTCTAACAGGTGTGAGGTGATAACTCATTGTAGTTTTGATTTGCATTTCTCTAATAATTAGTGATGTTGAGCAGCTTTTCATGTGCCTCTTGGCCATCTGTGTGTCTTCTTTGAAGAAACGTCTCTTTAGATCTTCTGCCCATTTTTGTATTGGGTTGTTTGTTTTTTTAATATTAAGCTGCATGAGCTCTTTATATATATTGGAGATTAAACCTTTGTCCATTGATTCGTTTGCAAATATTTTCGCCCATTCTGAGGGATGCTTTTTGCCATTCCCGTTTTTTTAACAAAAAAAGAAAGAAAGAAAAAGAAGCAGAACACTAATGTGTGTAAAATATGCCTTTTGAAACTGTCGTTTTGAAATATGGACGTCCTTTGAAATTTTTGGTCGATATATGAACCCAGGATTTGTTTTCAGGGCAGGTGTCATTTACAGGCCTGCAATGATTTTGAATATCAACTGACCATTAGCGCTGGGATTAAAGCTGCTGTTGTGTGAAACGGCCACAAGGTGGCAGCAGTTCTCCCTTACCAAATCTGGTTACTGGGGCAACAGAGCCTCAATGGAAGTCGTGTTCTAGATTGGAATTTAGAATGGAATGTGCCAGGAGAAAGCCCCTCAAGTTTGTCTCACTACTTCTTGTTCGTGTTTTTAATTTAATTTTTTATTTTTTATTACAGCAAATTTGATTACAATGTTTGGCTTGTTGTAGGTGTGGAAGATGTGGTTCTTTTACACATATACATATGTCTGTTCTTCCTGGGATCCTTTTCCCATGTACCTTATGACAGAATGTTGAGTAGTCTTCTCTTGGTATTCTGTAGGTCTTTGGTGATTATATATGTCACCTGTGTTTGTATATGTCTGTTAACCCCAATATCATAATGAAACCAATCCTCACACCTTTCCATTGGTGAACCATAAGTTTGTTTAATGAATCTGTGATTGCCCTTCTCTGTGGAAATATCTGCCCTGGTATCCATTTTTCGGTAACTCCTATAAGATATATGATATGATATGTGTCTTTCACTTTCTGACTTCCTACAAGTCACGTGATTACCTCTAGACACACCTACGGTGCTGCAAATGGCATTGTGTCCTTTTATTCCTTGGCTTCTATTCTGCCTTAGCGAGGTCCATTTTCAACAATGTGATTCCCTGAGGGCTGAGGATTAGCTGACCTGAGTAGCCTGATCCTGCCGGCCGGCCCTCCCCAGGTGTGCCTGGGTTGAGGTCAATATAAACAGTGCTGCAGGCAGCAATAGCCCCTGAAGCTGTGCCTGACTCCATATTCTCTGCCCCGTCAGCAGTCTCGGGGCTGTGCTGGTGGGAGGGAGTGAGGGGCCACTGCTTTGTGGGTGGCCCGGTGTGAGTGGGTCTCTGCTGGACTTTCTGCAGGAGTTGCCAGGCTGCCACCTGTAAAGAAGAGGATGTGTCACCCATACCTTCCACTGGAATTTCTCTCCGTACAGAGGTGAGGAAGGAAAAAAGCAGTGGGTGCTGGGATAGGAGGGGTATCTCAGGCAGGGCAATGGAAAGCTTCCAGAAGAGCGCCCAGGGCCAGGACCATCCTGGCTGGCCTGCAGGCACCAAGTTGGCCTGCGTGCTGTCGCTGGTGTGGCTCCACGGCCCTTCCTCTAGGCTTTCAAGCCCTTGTACATATTCAGGTGTTTTACCTGGGAAGGGTGGGAAAAGTTCAACAGCAGCTGGCCTGGGGCTCAGCTCACGGTTATTCACAGATGCCTCGGCATGGCCCCCAACTTTTCAATGAGGACGCTCCTTGCGTAGGAGTGGGCTGCTGGCTGTATGGGAGATGATTCACCACCTCTGACCAATTTCAGAATTGTTTACCACTGGAGCAAGTGCCCTGATAGGGTTTTCCTCTGTATAACTGGTGGGTTCAGGTTTTTTGTTTCTTTTTTGGTTCAAGTTAGATTTTATTCCTCTTTTATGTATTTATTGATATAAGCATGGAAATAATTCATTCATATAAATACATCTGTGTGAAGGGAAGACCTTTTTTCTGTTTTATTTTTAAATTTTATTTTTTAAAATTTTGAAATTTAATTTTATTTATTTTTTTATACAGCAGGTTATTATTAGTTATGTATTTTATGCATATACATGTATACAGGTCAATCCCAATCTCCCAACTCATCCCACCACCACCATCCCATGGCTTCCCACACTTGGTGTCCATACGTGTGTTCTCTACCTCTGTGTCTCTATTTCTTCCCTGCAAACCAGTTCATCTGTACCATTTTTCTAGGTTCCACATATATGCATTAATATACAATATTTGTTTTTCTCTTTCTGACTTACTTCATTCTGTATGACAGTCTCTAGATCCATCGACGTCTCTACAAATGACCCAGTTTCATTCCTTCTTATAGCTGAGTAATATTCCATTTTATATATGTACCACATCTTTATCCATTCGTCTGTCTGTGGGTATTTAGGTTGCTTCCATTACCTGGCTATTGTAAATAGTGCTGAAATGAGCATTGTGGTGAATGTGCCTTTTTGATTTATGGTTTTCTCTGGGTATATGCCCAGAAGTGGGATTGCTGGATCATATGGTAATTCTATTTCTAGTTTTTTTAAGGAAACTCCATACTGTTCTCCATCGTGACTGTATCAATTTACATTTCCACCACTAGTGGAAGAGGGATCCTTTTGTCCACACCCTCCCCAGAATTTGTTGTTTGTAGATTTTCTGATGATGCCGATTCTAACAGGTGTGAGGTGATAACTCATTGTAGTTTTGATTTGCATTTCTCTAATAATTAGTGATGTTGAGCAGCTTTTCATGTGCCTCTTGGCCATCTCTGTGTCTTCTTTGAAGAAACGTCTCTTTAGATCTTCTGCCCATTTTTGTATTGGGTTTTTTGTTTTTTTAATATTAAGCTGCATGAGCTCTTTATATATATTGGAGATTAAACCTTTGTCCATTGATTCGTTTGCAAATATTTTCGCCCATTCTGAGGGATGCTTTTTGCCATTCCCGTTTTTTTAACAAAAAAAGAAAGAAAGAAAAAGAAGCAGAACACTAATGTGTGTAAAATATGCCTTTTGAAACTGTCGTTTTGAAATATGGACGTCCTTTGAAATTTTTGGTCGATATATGAACCCAGGATTTGTTTTCAGGGCAGGTGTCATTTACAGGCCTGCAATGATTTTGAATATCAACTGACCATTAGCGCTGGGATTAAAGCTGCTGTTGTGTGAAACGGCCACAAGGTGGCAGCAGTTCTCCCTTACCAAATCTGGTTACTGGGGCAACAGAGCCTCAATGGAAGTCGTGTTCTAGATTGGAATTTAGAATGGAATGTGCCAGGAGAAAGCCCCTCAAGTTTGTCTCACTACTTCTTGTTCGTGTTTTTAATTTAATTTTTTATTTTTTATTACAGCAAATTTGATTACAATGTTTGGCTTGTTGTAGGTGTGGAAGATGTGGTTCTTTTACACATATACATATGTCTGTTCTTCCTGGGATCCTTTTCCCATGTACCTTATGACAGAATGTTGAGTAGTCTTCTCTTGGTATTCTGTAGGTCTTTGGTGATTATATATGTCACCTGTGTTTGTATATGTCTGTTAACCCCAATATCATAATGAAACCAATCCTCACACCTTTCCATTGGTGAACCATAAGTTTGTTTAATGAATCTGTGATTGCCCTTCTCTGTGGAAATATCTGCCCTGGTATCCATTTTTCGGTAACTCCTATAAGATATATGATATGATATGTGTCTTTCACTTTCTGACTTCCTACAAGTCACGTGATTACCTCTAGACACACCTACGGTGCTGCAAATGGCATTGTGTCCTTTTATTCCTTGGCTTCTATTCTGCCTTAGCGAGGTCCATTTTCAACAATGTGATTCCCTGAGGGCTGAGGATTAGCTGACCTGAGTAGCCTGATCCTGCCGGCCGGCCCTCCCCAGGTGTGCCTGGGTTGAGGTCAATATAAACAGTGCTGCAGGCAGCAATAGCCCCTGAAGCTGTGCCTGACTCCATATTCTCTGCCCCGTCAGCAGTCTCGGGGCTGTGCTGGTGGGAGGGAGTGAGGGGCCACTGCTTTGTGGGTGGCCCGGTGTGAGTGGGTCTCTGCTGGACTTTCTGCAGGAGTTGCCAGGCTGCCACCTGTAAAGAAGAGGATGTGTCACCCATACCTTCCACTGGAATTTCTCTCCGTACAGAGGTGAGGAAGGAAAAAAGCAGTGGGTGCTGGGATAGGAGGGGTATCTCAGGCAGGGCAATGGAAAGCTTCCAGAAGAGCGCCCAGGGCCAGGACCATCCTGGCTGGCCTGCAGGCACCAAGTTGGCCTGCGTGCTGTCGCTGGTGTGGCTCCACGGCCCTTCCTCTAGGCTTTCAAGCCCTTGTACATATTCAGGTGTTTTACCTGGGAAGGGTGGGAAAAGTTCAACAGCAGCTGGCCTGGGGCTCAGCTCACGGTTATTCACAGATGCCTCGGCATGGCCCCCAACTTTTCAATGAGGACGCTCCTTGCGTAGGAGTGGGCTGCTGGCTGTATGGGAGATGATTCACCACCTCTGACCAATTTCAGAATTGTTTACCACTGGAGCAAGTGCCCTGATAGGGTTTTCCTCTGTATAACTGGTGGGTTCAGGTTTTTTCTTTCTTTTTTGGTTCAAGTTAGATTTTATTCCTCTTTTATGTATTTATTGATATAAGCATGGAAATAATTCATTCATATAAATACATCTGTGTGAAGGGAAGACCTTTTTTCTGTTTTATTTTTAAATTTTATTTTTTAAAATTTTGAAATTTAATTTTATTTATTTTTTTATACAGCAGGTTATTATTAGTTATGTATTTTATGCATATACATGTATACAGGTCAATCCCAATCTCCCAACTCATCCCACCACCACCATCCCATGGCTTCCCACACTTGGTGTCCATACGTGTGTTCTCTACCTCTGTGTCTCTATTTCTTCCCTGCAAACCAGTTCATCTGTACCATTTTTCTAGGTTCCACATATATGCATTAATATACAATATTTGTTTTTCTCTTTCTGACTTACTTCATTCTGTATGACAGTCTCTAGATCCATCGACGTCTCTACAAATGACCCAGTTTCATTCCTTCTTATAGCTGAGTAATATTCCATTTTATATATGTACCACATCTTTATCCATTCGTCTGTCTGTGGGTATTTAGGTTGCTTCCATTACCTGGCTATTGTAAATAGTGCTGAAATGAGCATTGTGGTGAATGTGCCTTTTTGATTTATGGTTTTCTCTGGGTATATGCCCAGAAGTGGGATTGCTGGATCATATGGTAATTCTATTTCTAGTTTTTTTAAGGAAACTCCATACTGTTCTCCATCGTGACTGTATCAATTTACATTTCCACCACTAGTGGAAGAGGGATCCTTTTGTCCACACCCTCCCCAGAATTTGTTGTTTGTAGATTTTCTGATGATGCCGATTCTAACAGGTGTGAGGTGATAACTCATTGTAGTTTTGATTTGCATTTCTCTAATAATTAGTGATGTTGAGCAGCTTTTCATGTGCCTCTTGGCCATCTGTGTGTCTTCTTTGAAGAAACGTCTCTTTAGATCTTCTGCCCATTTTTGTATTGGGTTGTTTGTTTTTTTAATATTAAGCTGCATGAGCTCTTTATATATATTGGAGATTAAACCTTTGTCCATTGATTCGTTTGCAAATATTTTCGCCCATTCTGAGGGATGCTTTTTGCCATTCCCGTTTTTTTAACAAAAAAAGAAAGAAAGAAAAAGAAGCAGAACACTAATGTGTGTAAAATATGCCTTTTGAAACTGTCGTTTTGAAATATGGACGTCCTTTGAAATTTTTGGTCGATATATGAACCCAGGATTTGTTTTCAGGGCAGGTGTCATTTACAGGCCTGCAATGATTTTGAATATCAACTGACCATTAGCGCTGGGATTAAAGCTGCTGTTGTGTGAAACGGCCACAAGGTGGCAGCAGTTCTCCCTTACCAAATCTGGTTACTGGGGCAACAGAGCCTCAATGGAAGTCGTGTTCTAGATTGGAATTTAGAATGGAATGTGCCAGGAGAAAGCCCCTCAAGTTTGTCTCACTACTTCTTGTTCGTGTTTTTAATTTAATTTTTTATTTTTTATTACAGCAAATTTGATTACAATGTTTGGCTTGTTGTAGGTGTGGAAGATGTGGTTCTTTTACACATATACATATGTCTGTTCTTCCTGGGATCCTTTTCCGATGTACCTTATGACAGAATGTTGAGTAGTCTTCTCTTGGTATTCTGTAGGTCTTTGGTGATTATATATGTCACCTGTGTTTGTATATGTCTGTTAACCCCAATATCATAATGAAACCAATCCTCACACCTTTCCATTGGTGAACCATAAGTTTGTTTAATGAATCTGTGATTGCCCTTCTCTGTGGAAATATCTGCCCTGGTATCCATTTTTCGGTAACTCCTATAAGATATATGATATGATATGTGTCTTTCACTTTCTGACTTCCTACAAGTCACGTGATTACCTCTAGACACACCTACGGTGCTGCAAATGGCATTGTGTCCTTTTATTCCTTGGCTTCTATTCTGCCTTAGCGAGGTCCATTTTCAACAATGTGATTCCCTGAGGGCTGAGGATTAGCTGACCTGAGTAGCCTGATCCTGCCGGCCGGCCCTCCCCAGGTGTGCCTGGGTTGAGGTCAATATAAACAGTGCTGCAGGCAGCAATAGCCCCTGAAGCTGTGCCTGACTCCATATTCTCTGCCCCGTCAGCAGTCTCGGGGCTGTGCTGGTGGGAGGGAGTGAGGGGCCACTGCTTTGTGGGTGGCCCGGTGTGAGTGGGTCTCTGCTGGACTTTCTGCAGGAGTTGCCAGGCTGCCACCTGTAAAGAAGAGGATGTGTCACCCATACCTTCCACTGGAATTTCTCTCCGTACAGAGGTGAGGAAGGAAAAAAGCAGTGGGTGCTGGGATAGGAGGGGTATCTCAGGCAGGGCAATGGAAAGCTTCCAGAAGAGCGCCCAGGGCCAGGACCATCCTGGCTGGCCTGCAGGCACCAAGTTGGCCTGCGTGCTGTCGCTGGTGTGGCTCCACGGCCCTTCCTCTAGGCTTTCAAGCCCTTGTACATATTCAGGTGTTTTACCTGGGAAGGGTGGGAAAAGTTCAACAGCAGCTGGCCTGGGGCTCAGCTCACGGTTACTCACAGATGCCTCGGCATGGCCCCCAACTTTTCAATGAGGACGCTCCTTGCGTAGGAGTGGGCTGCTGGCTGTATGGGAGATGATTCCCCACCTCTGACCAATTTCAGAATTGTTTACCACTGGAGCAAGTGCCCTGATAGGGTTTTCCTCTGTATAACTGGTGGGTTCAGGTTTTTTGTTTCTTTTTTGGTTCAAGTTAGATTTTATTCCTCTTTTATGTATTTATTGATATAAGCATGGAAATAATTCATTCATATAAATACATCTGTGTGAAGGGAAGACCTTTTTTCTGTTTTATTTTTAAATTTTATTTTTTAAAATTTTGAAATTTAATTTTATTTATTTTTTTATACAGCAGGTTATTATTAGTTATGTATTTTATGCATATACATGTATACAGGTCAATCCCAATCTCCCAACTCATCCCACCACCACCATCCCATGGCTTCCCACACTTGGTGTCCATACGTGTGTTCTCTACCTCTGTGTCTCTATTTCTTCCCTGCAAACCAGTTCATCTGTACCATTTTTCTAGGTTCCACATATATGCATTAATATACAATATTTGTTTTTCTCTTTCTGACTTACTTCATTCTGTATGACAGTCTCTAGATCCATCGACGTCTCTACAAATGACCCAGTTTCATTCCTTCTTATAGCTGAGTAATATTCCATTTTATATATGTACCACATCTTTATCCATTCGTCTGTCTGTGGGTATTTAGGTTGCTTCCATTACCTGGCTATTGTAAATAGTGCTGAAATGAGCATTGTGGTGAATGTGCCTTTTTGATTTATGGTTTTCTCTGGGTATATGCCCAGAAGTGGGATTGCTGGATCATATGGTAATTCTATTTCTAGTTTTTTTAAGGAAACTCCATACTGTTCTCCATCGTGACTGTATCAATTTACATTTCCACCACTAGTGGAAGAGGGATCCTTTTGTCCACACCCTCCCCAGAATTTGTTGTTTGTAGATTTTCTGATGATGCCGATTCTAACAGGTGTGAGGTGATAACTCATTGTAGTTTTGATTTGCATTTCTCTAATAATTAGTGATGTTGAGCAGCTTTTCATGTGCCTCTTGGCCATCTCTGTGTCTTCTTTGAAGAAACGTCTCTTTAGATCTTCTGCCCATTTTTGTATTGGGTTGTTTGTTTTTTTAATATTAAGCTGCATGAGCTCTTTATATATATTGGAGATTAAACCTTTGTCCATTGATTCGTTTGCAAATATTTTCGCCCATTCTGAGGGATGCTTTTTGCCATTCCCGTTTTTTTAACAAAAAAAGAAAGAAAGAAAAAGAAGCAGAACACTAATGTGTGTAAAATATGCCTTTTGAAACTGTCGTTTTGAAATATGGACGTCCTTTGAAATTTTTGGTCGATATATGAACCCAGGATTTGTTTTCAGGGCAGGTGTCATTTACAGGCCTGCAATGATTTTGAATATCAACTGACCATTAGCGCTGGGATTAAAGCTGCTGTTGTGTGAAACGGCCACAAGGTGGCAGCAGTTCTCCCTTACCAAATCTGGTTACTGGGGCAACAGAGCCTCAATGGAAGTCTTGTTCTAGATTGGAATTTAGAATGGAATGTGCCAGGAGAAAGCCCCTCAAGTTTGTCTCACTACTTCTTGTTCGTGTTTTTAATTTAATTTTTTATTTTTTATTACAGCAAATTTGATTACAATGTTTGGCTTGTTGTAGGTGTGGAAGATGTGGTTCTTTTACACATATACATATGTCTGTTCTTCCTGGGATCCTTTTCCCATGTACCTTATGACAGAATGTTGAGTAGTCTTCTCTTGGTATTCTGTAGGTCTTTGGTGATTATATATGTCACCTGTGTTTGTATATGTCTGTTAACCCCAATATCATAATGAAACCAATCCTCACACCTTTCCATTGGTGAACCATAAGTTTGTTTAATGAATCTGTGATTGCCCTTCTCTGTGGAAATATCTGCCCTGGTATCCATTGTTCGGTCACACCTATAAGAGATATGATATGATATGTGTCTTTCATTTTCTGACTTATTACAAGTCACGTGATTACCTTTAGACACACCTACGGTGCTGCAAATGGCATTGTGTCCTTTTATTCCTTGGCTTCTATTCTGCCTTAGCGAGGTCCATTTTCAACAATGTGATTCCCTGAGGGCTGAGGATTAGCTGACCTGGGTAGCCTGACCTTGCCGGCCGGCCCTCCCCAGGTGTGCCTTGTTTGAGGTCAATATAAACAGTGCTGCAGGCAGCAATAGCCCCTGAAGCTGTGCCTGACTCCATATTTTCTGCCCCGTCAGCAGTCTCGGGGCTGTGCTGGTGGGAGGCAGTGAGCGGCCACGGCTTTGTGGGTGGCCCGGTGTGAGTGGGTCTCTGCTGGACTTTCTGCAGGAGTTGCCAGGCTGCCACCTGTAAAGAAGAGGATGTGTCACCCATACCTTCCACTGGAATTTCTCTCCGGACAGAGGTGAGGAAGGAAAAAAGCAGTGGGGGCCGGGACAGGAGGGGTATCTCAGGCAGGGCAATGGAAAGCTTCCAGAAGAGCGCCCAGGGCCAGGACCATCCTGGCTGGCCTGCAGGCACCAAGTTGGCCTGCGTGCTGTCGCTTGTGTGGCTCCACAGCCCGTCCTCTAGGCTTTCAAGCCCTTGTACATATTCAGGTGTTTTACCTGGGAAGGGTGGGAAAAGATCAACAGCAGCTGGCCTGGGGCTCAGCTCACGGTTACTCACAGATGCCTCGGCATGGCCCCCAGCTTTTCAATGAGGACGCTCCTTGCGTAGGAGTGGGCTGCTGGCTGTATGGGAGATGATTCCCCACCTCTGACCAATTTCAGAATTGTTTACCACTGGAGCAAGTGCCCTGATAGGGTTTTCCTCTGTATAACTGGTGGGTTCAGGTTTTTTGTTTCTTTTTTGGTTCAAGTTAGATTTTATTCCTCTTTTATGTATTTATTGATATAAGCATGGAAATAATTCATTCATATAAATACATCTGTGTGAAGGGAAGACCTTTTTTCTGTTTTATTTTTAAATTTTATTTTTTAAAATTTTGAAATTTAATTTTATTTATTTTTTTATACAGCAGGTTATTATTAGTTATGTATTTTATGCATATACATGTATACAGGTCAATCCCAATCTCCCAACTCATCCCACCACCACCATCCCATGGCTTCCCACACTTGGTGTCCATACGTGTGATCTCTACCTCTGTGTCTCTATTTCTTCCCTGCAAACCAGTTCATCTGTACCACTTTTCTAGGTTCCACATATATGCATTAATATACAATATTTGTTTTTCTCTTTCTGACTTACTTCATTCTGTATGACAGTCTCTAGATCCATCGACGTCTCTACAAATGACCCAGTTTCATTCCTTCTTATAGCTGAGTAATATTCCATTTTATATATGTACCACATCTTTATCCATTCGTCTGTCTGTGGGTATTTAGGTTGCTTCCATTACCTGGCTATTGTAAATAGTGCTGAAATGAGCATTGTGGTGAATGTGCCTTTTTGATTTATGGTTTTCTCTGGGTATATGCCCAGAAGTGGGATTGCTGGATCATATGGTAATTCTATTTCTAGTTTTTTTAAGGAAACTCCATACTGTTCTCCATCGTGACTGTATCAATTTACATTTCCACCACTAGTGGAAGAGGGATCCTTTTGTCCACACCCTCCCCAGAATTTGTTGTTTGTAGATTTTCTGATGATGCCGATTCTAACAGGTGTGAGGTGATAACTCATTGTAGTTTTGATTTGCATTTCTCTAATAATTAGTGATGTTGAGCAGCTTTTCATGTGCCTCTTGGCCATCTCTGTGTCTTCTTTGAAGAAACGTCTCTTTAGATCTTCTGCCCATTTTTGTATTGGGTTGTTTGTTTTTTTAATATTAAGCTGCATGAGCTCTTTATATATATTGGAGATTAAACCTTTGTCCATTGATTCGTTTGCAAATATTTTCGCCCATTCTGAGGGATGCTTTTTGCCATTCCCGTTTTTTTAACAAAAAAAGAAAGAAAGAAAAAGAAGCAGAACACTAATGTGTGTAAAATATGCCTTTTGAAACTGTCGTTTTGAAATATGGACGTCCTTTGAAATTTTTGGTCGATATATGAACCCAGGATTTGTTTTCAGGGCAGGTGTCATTTACAGGCCTGCAATGATTTTGAATATCAACTGACCATTAGCGCTGGGATTAAAGCTGCTGTTGTGTGAAACGGCCACAAGGTGGCAGCAGTTCTCCCTTACCAAATCTGGTTACTGGGGCAACAGAGCCTCAATGGAAGTCTTGTTCTAGATTGGAATTTAGAATGGAATGTGCCAGGAGAAAGCCCCTCAAGTTTGTCTCACTACTTCTTGTTCGTGTTTTTAATTTAATTTTTTATTTTTTATTACAGCAAATTTGATTACAATGTTTGGCTTGTTGTAGGTGTGGAAGATGTGGTTCTTTTACACATATACATATGTCTGTTCTTCCTGGGATCCTTTTCCCATGTACCTTATGACAGAATGTTGAGTAGTCTTCTCTTGGTATTCTGTAGGTCTTTGGTGATTATATATGTCACCTGTGTTTGTATATGTCTGTTAACCCCAATATCATAATGAAACCAATCCTCACACCTTTCCATTGGTGAACCATAAGTTTGTTTAATGAATCTGTGATTGCCCTTCTCTGTGGAAATATCTGCCCTGGTATCCATTTTTCGGTAACTCCTATAAGATATATGATATGATATGTGTCTTTCACTTTCTGACTTCCTACAAGTCACGTGATTACCTCTAGACACACCTACGGTGCTGCAAATGGCATTGTGTCCTTTTATTCCTTGGCTTCTATTCTGCCTTAGCGAGGTCCATTTTCAACAATGTGATTCCCTGAGGGCTGAGGATTAGCTGACCTGAGTAGCCTGATCCTGCCGGCCGGCCCTCCCCAGGTGTGCCTGGGTTGAGGTCAATATAAACAGTGCTGCAGGCAGCAATAGCCCCTGAAGCTGTGCCTGACTCCATATTTTCTGCCCCGTCAGCAGTCTCGGGGCTGTGCTGGTGGGAGGCAGTGAGCGGCCACGGCTTTGTGGGTGGCCCGGTGTGAGTGGGTCTCTGCTGGACTTTCTGCAGGAGTTGCCAGGCTGCCACCTGTAAAGAAGAGGATGTGTCACCCATACCTTCCACTGGAATTTCTCTCCGGACAGAGGTGAGGAAGGAAAAAAGCAGTGGGGGCCGGGACAGGAGGGGTATCTCAGGCAGGGCAATGGAAAGCTTCCAGAAGAGCGCCCAGGGCCAGGACCATCCTGGCTGGCCTGCAGGCACCAAGTTGGCCTGCGTGCTGTCGCTTGTGTGGCTCCACAGCCCGTCCTCTAGGCTTTCAAGCCCTTGTACATATTCAGGTGTTTTACCTGGGAAGGGTGGGAAAAGATCAACAGCAGCTGGCCTGGGGCTCAGCTCACGGTTACTCACAGATGCCTCGGCATGGCCCCCAGCTTTTCAATGAGGACGCTCCTTGCGTAGGAGTGGGCTGCTGGCTGTATGGGAGATGATTCCCCACCTCTGACCAATTTCAGAATTGTTTACCACTGGAGCAAGTGCCCTGATAGGGTTTTCCTCTGTATAACTGGTGGGTTCAGGTTTTTTGTTTCTTTTTTGGTTCAAGTTAGATTTTATTCCTCTTTTATGTATTTATTGATATAAGCATGGAAATAATTCATTCATATAAATACATCTGTGTGAAGGGAAGACCTTTTTTCTGTTTTATTTTTAAATTTTATTTTTTAAAATTTTGAAATTTAATTTTATTTATTTTTTTATACAGCAGGTTATTATTAGTTATGTATTTTATGCATATACATGTATACAGGTCAATCCCAATCTCCCAACTCATCCCACCACCACCATCCCATGGCTTCCCACACTTGGTGTCCATACGTGTGATCTCTACCTCTGTGTCTCTATTTCTTCCCTGCAAACCAGTTCATCTGTACCACTTTTCTAGGTTCCACATATATGCATTAATATACAATATTTGTTTTTCTCTTTCTGACTTACTTCATTCTGTATGACAGTCTCTAGATCCATCGACGTCTCTACAAATGACCCAGTTTCATTCCTTCTTATAGCTGAGTAATATTCCATTTTATATATGTACCACATCTTTATCCATTCGTCTGTCTGTGGGTATTTAGGTTGCTTCCATTACCTGGCTATTGTAAATAGTGCTGAAATGAGCATTGTGGTGAATGTGCCTTTTTGCTTTATGATTTTCTCTGGGTATATGCCCAGAAGTGGGATTGCTGGATCATATGGTAATTCTATTTCTAGTTTTTTTAAGGAAACTCCATACTGTTCTCCATCGTGACTCTATCAATTTACATTTCCACCACTAGTGGAAGAGGGATCCTTTTGTCCACACCCTCCCCAGAATTTGTTGTTTGTAGATTTTCTGATGATGCCGATTCTAACAGGTGTGAGGTGATAACTCATTGTAGTTTTGATTTGCATTTCTCTAATAATTAGTGATGTTGAGCAGCTTTTCATGTGCCTCTTGGCCATCTGTGTGTCTTCTTTGAAGAAACGTCACTTTAGATCTTCTGCCCATTTTTGTATTGGGTTGTTTGTTTTTTTAATATTAAGCTGCATGAGCTCTTTATATATATTGGAGATTAAACCTTTGTCCATTGATTCGTTTGCAAATATTTTCGCCCATTCTGAGGGATGCTTTTTGCCATTCCCGTTTTTTTAACAAAAAAAGAAAGAAAGAAAAAGAAGCAGAACACTAATGTGTGTAAAATATGCCTTTTGAAACTGTCGTTTTGAAATATGGACGTCCTTTGAAATTTTTGGTCGATATATGAACCCAGGATTTGTTTTCAGGGCAGGTGTCATTTACAGGCCTGCAATGATTTTGAATATCAACTGACCATTAGCGCTGGGATTAAAGCTGCTGTTGTGTGAAACGGCCACAAGGTGGCAGCAGTTCTCCCTTACCAAATCTGGTTACTGGGGCAACAGAGCCTCAATGGAAGTCGTGTTCTAGATTGGAATTTAGAATGGAATGTGCCAGGAGAAAGCCCCTCAAGTTTGTCTCACTACTTCTTGTTCGTGTTTTTAATTTAATTTTTTATTTTTTATTACAGCAAATTTGATTACAATGTTTGGCTTGTTGTAGGTGTGGAAGATGTGGTTCTTTTACACATATACATATGTCTGTTCTTCCTGGGATCCTTTTCCGATGTACCTTATGACAGAATGTTGAGTAGTCTTCTCTTGGTATTCTGTAGGTCTTTGGTGATTATATATGTCACCTGTGTTTGTATATGTCTGTTAACCCCAATATCATAATGAAACCAATCCTCACACCTTTCCATTGGTGAACCATAAGTTTGTTTAATGAATCTGTGATTGCCCTTCTCTGTGGAAATATCTGCCCTGGTATCCATTTTTCGGTAACTCCTATAAGATATATGATATGATATGTGTCTTTCACTTTCTGACTTCCTACAAGTCACGTGATTACCTCTAGACACACCTACGGTGCTGCAAATGGCATTGTGTCCTTTTATTCCTTGGCTTCTATTCTGCCTTAGCGAGGTCCATTTTCAACAATGTGATTCCCTGAGGGCTGAGGATTAGCTGACCTGAGTAGCCTGATCCTGCCGGCCGGCCCTCCCCAGGTGTGCCTGGGTTGAGGTCAATATAAACAGTGCTGCAGGCAGCAATAGCCCCTGAAGCTGTGCCTGACTCCATATTCTCTGCCCCGTCAGCAGTCTCGGGGCTGTGCTGGTGGGAGGGAGTGAGGGGCCACTGCTTTGTGGGTGGCCCGGTGTGAGTGGGTCTCTGCTGGACTTTCTGCAGGAGTTGCCAGGCTGCCACCTGTAAAGAAGAGGATGTGTCACCCATACCTTCCACTGGAATTTCTCTCCGTACAGAGGTGAGGAAGGAAAAAAGCAGTGGGTGCTGGGATAGGAGGGGTATCTCAGGCAGGGCAATGGAAAGCTTCCAGAAGAGCGCCCAGGGCCAGGACCATCCTGGCTGGCCTGCAGGCACCAAGTTGGCCTGCGTGCTGTCGCTGGTGTGGCTCCACGGCCCTTCCTCTAGGCTTTCAAGCCCTTGTACATATTCAGGTGTTTTACCTGGGAAGGGTGGGAAAAGTTCAACAGCAGCTGGCCTGGGGCTCAGCTCACGGTTACTCACAGATGCCTCGGCATGGCCCCCAACTTTTCAATGAGGACGCTCCTTGCGTAGGAGTGGGCTGCTGGCTGTATGGGAGATGATTCACCACCTCTGACCAATTTCAGAATTGTTTACCACTGGAGCAAGTGCCCTGATAGGGTTTTCCTCTGTATAACTGGTGGGTTCAGGTTTTTTGTTTCTTTTTTGGTTCAAGTTAGATTTTATTCCTCTTTTATGTATTTATTGATATAAGCATGGAAATAATTCATTCATATAAATACATCTGTGTGAAGGGAAGACCTTTTTTCTGTTTTATTTTTAAATTTTATTTTTTAAAATTTTGAAATTTAATTTTATTTATTTTTTTATACAGCAGGTTATTATTAGTTATGTATTTTATGCATATACATGTATACAGGTCAATCCCAATCTCCCAACTCATCCCACCACCACCATCCCATGGCTTCCCACACTTGGTGTCCATACGTGTGTTCTCTACCTCTGTGTCTCTATTTCTTCCCTGCAAACCAGTTCATCTGTACCATTTTTCTAGGTTCCACATATATGCATTAATATACAATATTTGTTTTTCTCTTTCTGACTTACTTCATTCTGTATGACAGTCTCTAGATCCATCGACGTCTCTACAAATGACCCAGTTTCATTCCTTCTTATAGCTGAGTAATATTCCATTTTATATATGTACCACATCTTTATCCATTCGTCTGTCTGTGGGTATTTAGGTTGCTTCCATTACCTGGCTATTGTAAATAGTGCTGAAATGAGCATTGTGGTGAATGTGCCTTTTTGATTTATGGTTTTCTCTGGGTATATGCCCAGAAGTGGGATTGCTGGATCATATGGTAATTCTATTTCTAGTTTTTTTAAGGAAACTCCATACTGTTCTCCATCGTGACTGTATCAATTTACATTTCCACCACTAGTGGAAGAGGGATCCTTTTGTCCACACCCTCCCCAGAATTTGTTGTTTGTAGATTTTCTGATGATGCCGATTCTAACAGGTGTGAGGTGATAACTCATTGTAGTTTTGATTTGCATTTCTCTAATAATTAGTGATGTTGAGCAGCTTTTCATGTGCCTCTTGGCCATCTCTGTGTCTTCTTTGAAGAAACGTCTCTTTAGATCTTCTGCCCATTTTTGTATTGGGTTGTTTGTTTTTTTAATATTAAGCTGCATGAGCTCTTTATATATATTGGAGATTAAACCTTTGTCCATTGATTCGTTTGCAAATATTTTCGCCCATTCTGAGGGATGCTTTTTGCCATTCCCGTTTTTTTAACAAAAAAAGAAAGAAAGAAAAAGAAGCAGAACACTAATGTGTGTAAAATATGCCTTTTGAAACTGTCGTTTTGAAATATGGACGTCCTTTGAAATTTTTGGTCGATATATGAACCCAGGATTTGTTTTCAGGGCAGGTGTCATTTACAGGCCTGCAATGATTTTGAATATCAACTGACCATTAGCGCTGGGATTAAAGCTGCTGTTGTGTGAAACGGCCACAAGGTGGCAGCAGTTCTCCCTTACCAAATCTGGTTACTGGGGCAACAGAGCCTCAATGGAAGTCTTGTTCTAGATTGGAATTTAGAATGGAATGTGCCAGGAGAAAGCCCCTCAAGTTTGTCTCACTACTTCTTGTTCGTGTTTTTAATTTAATTTTTTATTTTTTATTACAGCAAATTTGATTACAATGTTTGGCTTGTTGTAGGTGTGGAAGATGTGGTTCTTTTACACATATACATATGTCTGTTCTTCCTGGGATCCTTTTCCCATGTACCTTATGACAGAATGTTGAGTAGTCTTCTCTTGGTATTCTGTAGGTCTTTGGTGATTATATATGTCACCTGTGTTTGTATATGTCTGTTAACCCCAATATCATAATGAAACCAATCCTCACACCTTTCCATTGGTGAACCATAAGTTTGTTTAATGAATCTGTGATTGCCCTTCTCTGTGGAAATATCTGCCCTGGTATCCATTTTTCGGTCACACCTATAAGAGATATGATATGATATGTGTCTTTCATTTTCTGACTTATTACAAGTCACGTGATTACCTTTAGACACACCTACGGTGCTGCAAATGGCATTGTGTCCTTTTATTCCTTGGCTTCTATTCTGCCTTAGCGAGGTCCATTTTCAACAATGTGATTCCCTGAGGGCTGAGGATTAGCTGACCTGGGTAGCCTGACCTTGCCGGCCGGCCCTCCCCAGGTGTGCCTTGTTTGAGGTCAATATAAACAGTGCTGCAGGCAGCAATAGCCCCTGAAGCTGTGCCTGACTCCATATTTTCTGCCCCGTCAGCAGTCTCGGGGCTGTGCTGGTGGGAGGCAGTGAGCGGCCACGGCTTTGTGGGTGGCCCGGTGTGAGTGGGTCTCTGCTGGACTTTCTGCAGGAGTTGCCAGGCTGCCACCTGTAAAGAAGAGGATGTGTCACCCATACCTTCCACTGGAATTTCTCTCCGGACAGAGGTGAGGAAGGAAAAAAGCAGTGGGGGCCGGGACAGGAGGGGTATCTCAGGCAGGGCAATGGAAAGCTTCCAGAAGAGCGCCCAGGGCCAGGACCATCCTGGCTGGCCTGCAGGCACCAAGTTGGCCTGCGTGCTGTCGCTTGTGTGGCTCCACAGCCCGTCCTCTAGGCTTTCAAGCCCTTGTACATATTCAGGTGTTTTACCTGGGAAGGGTGGGAAAAGATCAACAGCAGCTGGCCTGGGGCTCAGCTCACGGTTACTCACAGATGCCTCGGCATGGCCCCCAGCTTTTCAATGAGGACGCTCCTTGCGTAGGAGTGGGCTGCTGGCTGTATGGGAGATGATTCCCCACCTCTGACCAATTTCAGAATTGTTTACCACTGGAGCAAGTGCCCTGATAGGGTTTTCCTCTGTATAACTGGTGGGTTCAGGTTTTTTGTTTCTTTTTTGGTTCAAGTTAGATTTTATTCCTCTTTTATGTATTTATTGATATAAGCATGGAAATAATTCATTCATATAAATACATCTGTGTGAAGGGAAGACCTTTTTTCTGTTTTATTTTTAAATTTTATTTTTTAAAATTTTGAAATTTAATTTTATTTATTTTTTTATACAGCAGGTTATTATTAGTTATGTATTTTATGCATATACATGTATACAGGTCAATCCCAATCTCCCAACTCATCCCACCACCACCATCCCATGGCTTCCCACACTTGGTGTCCATACGTGTGATCTCTACCTCTGTGTCTCTATTTCTTCCCTGCAAACCAGTTCATCTGTACCACTTTTCTAGGTTCCACATATATGCATTAATATACAATATTTGTTTTTCTCTTTCTGACTTACTTCATTCTGTATGACAGTCTCTAGATCCATCGACGTCTCTACAAATGACCCAGTTTCATTCCTTCTTATAGCTGAGTAATATTCCATTTTATATATGTACCACATCTTTATCCATTCGTCTGTCTGTGGGTATTTAGGTTGCTTCCATTACCTGGCTATTGTAAATAGTGCTGAAATGAGCATTGTGGTGAATGTGCCTTTTTGATTTATGATTTTCTCTGGGTATATGCCCAGAAGTGGGATTGCTGGATCATATGGTAATTCTATTTCTAGTTTTTTTAAGGAAACTCCATACTGTTCTCCATCGTGACTCTATCAATTTACATTTCCACCACTAGTGGAAGAGGGATCCTTTTGTCCACACCCTCCCCAGAATTTGTTGTTTGTAGATTTTCTGATGATGCCGATTCTAACAGGTGTGAGGTGATAACTCATTGTAGTTTTGATTTGCATTTCTCTAATAATTAGTGATGTTGAGCAGCTTTTCATGTGCCTCTTGGCCATCTGTGTGTCTTCTTTGAAGAAACGTCACTTTAGATCTTCTGCCCATTTTTGTATTGGGTTGTTTGTTTTTTTAATATTAAGCTGCATGAGCTCTTTATATATATTGGAGATTAAACCTTTGTCCATTGATTCGTTTGCAAATATTTTCGCCCATTCTGAGGGATGCTTTTTGCCATTCCCGTTTTTTTAACAAAAAAAGAAAGAAAGAAAAAGAAGCAGAACACTAATGTGTGTAAAATATGCCTTTTGAAACTGTCGTTTTGAAATATGGACGTCCTTTGAAATTTTTGGTCGATATATGAACCCAGGATTTGTTTTCAGGGCAGGTGTCATTTACAGGCCTGCAATGATTTTGAATATCAACTGACCATTAGCGCTGGGATTAAAGCTGCTGTTGTGTGAAACGGCCACAAGGTGGCAGCAGTTCTCCCTTACCAAATCTGGTTACTGGGGCAACAGAGCCTCAGTGGAAGTCGTGTTCTAGATTGGAATTTAGAATGGAATGTGCCAGGAGAAAGCCCCTCAAGTTTGTCTCACTACTTCTTGTTCGTGTTTTTAATTTAATTTTTTATTTTTTATTACAGCAAATTTGATTACAATGTTTGGCTTGTTGTAGGTGTGGAAGATGTGGTTCTTTTACACATATACATATGTCTGTTCTTCCTGGGATCCTTTTCCGATGTACCTTATGACAGAATGTTGAGTAGTCTTCTCTTGGTATTCTGTAGGTCTTTGGTGATTATATATGTCACCTGTGTTTGTATATGTCTGTTAACCCCAATATCATAATGAAACCAATCCTCACACCTTTCCATTGGTGAACCATAAGTTTGTTTAATGAATCTGTGATTGCCCTTCTCTGTGGAAATATCTGCCCTGGTATCCATTTTTCGGTAACTCCTATAAGATATATGATATGATATGTGTCTTTCACTTTCTGACTTCCTACAAGTCACGTGATTACCTCTAGACACACCTACGGTGCTGCAAATGGCATTGTGTCCTTTTATTCCTTGGCTTCTATTCTGCCTTAGCGAGGTCCATTTTCAACAATGTGATTCCCTGAGGGCTGAGGATTAGCTGACCTGAGTAGCCTGATCCTGCCGGCCGGCCCTCCCCAGGTGTGCCTGGGTTGAGGTCAATATAAACAGTGCTGCAGGCAGCAATAGCCCCTGAAGCTGTGCCTGACTCCATATTCTCTGCCCCGTCAGCAGTCTCGGGGCTGTGCTGGTGGGAGGGAGTGAGGGGCCACTGCTTTGTGGGTGGCCCGGTGTGAGTGGGTCTCTGCTGGACTTTCTGCAGGAGTTGCCAGGCTGCCACCTGTAAAGAAGAGGATGTGTCACCCATACCTTCCACTGGAATTTCTCTCCGTACAGAGGTGAGGAAGGAAAAAAGCAGTGGGTGCTGGGATAGGAGGGGTATCTCAGGCAGGGCAATGGAAAGCTTCCAGAAGAGCGCCCAGGGCCAGGACCATCCTGGCTGGCCTGCAGGCACCAAGTTGGCCTGCGTGCTGTCGCTGGTGTGGCTCCACGGCCCTTCCTCTAGGCTTTCAAGCCCTTGTACATATTCAGGTGTTTTACCTGGGAAGGGTGGGAAAAGTTCAACAGCAGCTGGCCTGGGGCTCAGCTCACGGTTACTCACAGATGCCTCGGCATGGCCCCCAACTTTTCAATGAGGACGCTCCTTGCGTAGGAGTGGGCTGCTGGCTGTATGGGAGATGATTCCCCACCTCTGACCAATTTCAGAATTGTTTACCACTGGAGCAAGTGCCCTGATAGGGTTTTCCTCTGTATAACTGGTGGGTTCAGGTTTTTTGTTTCTTTTTTGGTTCAAGTTAGATTTTATTCCTCTTTTATGTATTTATTGATATAAGCATGGAAATAATTCATTCATATAAATACATCTGTGTGAAGGGAAGACCTTTTTTCTGTTTTATTTTTAAATTTTATTTTTTAAAATTTTGAAATTTAATTTTATTTATTTTTTTATACAGCAGGTTATTATTAGTTATGTATTTTATGCATATACATGTATACAGGTCAATCCCAATCTCCCAACTCATCCCACCACCACCATCCCATGGCTTCCCACACTTGGTGTCCATACGTGTGATCTCTACCTCTGTGTCTCTATTTCTTCCCTGCAAACCAGTTCATCTGTACCATTTTTCTAGGTTCCACATATATGCATTAATATACAATATTTGTTTTTCTCTTTCTGACTTACTTCATTCTGTATGACAGTCTCTAGATCCATCGACGTCTCTACAAATGACCCAGTTTCATTCCTTCTTATAGCTGAGTAATATTCCATTTTATATATGTACCACATCTTTATCCATTCGTCTGTCTGTGGGTATTTAGGTTGCTTCCATTACCTGGCTATTGTAAATAGTGCTGAAATGAGCATTGTGGTGAATGTGCCTTTTTGATTTATGGTTTTCTCTGGGTATATGCCCAGAAGTGGGATTGCTGGATCATATGGTAATTCTATTTCTAGGTTTTTTAAGGAAACTCCATACTGTTCTCCATCGTGACTCTATCAATTTACATTTCCACCACTAGTGGAAGAGGGATCCTTTTGTCCACACCCTCCCCAGAATTTGTTGTTTGTAGATTTTCTGATGATGCCGATTCTAACAGGTGTGAGGTGATAACTCATTGTAGTTTTGATTTGCATTTCTCTAATAATTAGTGATGTTGAGCAGCTTTTCATGTGCCTCTTGGCCATCTGTGTGTCTTCTTTGAAGAAACGTCACTTTAGATCTTCTGCCCATTTTTGTATTGGGTTGTTTGTTTTTTTAATATTAAGCTGCATGAGCTCTTTATATATATTGGAGATTAAACCTTTGTCCATTGATTCGTTTGCAAATATTTTCGCCCATTCTGAGGGATGCTTTTTGCCATTCCCGTTTTTTTAACAAAAAAAGAAAGAAAGAAAAAGAAGCAGAACACTAATGTGTGAAAAATATGCTATTTGAAACTGTCGTTTTGAAATATGGACGTCCTTTGAAATTTTTGGTCGATATATGAACCCAGGATTTGTTTTCAGGGCAGGTGTCATTTACAGGCCTGCAATGATTTTGAATATCAACTGACCATTAGCGCTGGGATTAAAGCTGCTGTTGTGTGAAACGGCCACAAGGTGGCAGCAGTTCTCCCTTACCAAATCTGGTTACTGGGGCAACAGAGCCTCAATGGAAGTCGTGTTCTAGATTGGAATTTAGAATGGAATGTGCCAGGAGAAAGCCCCTCAAGTTTGTCTCACTACTTCTTGTTCGTGTTTTTAATTTAATTTTTTATTTTTTATTACAGCAAATTTGATTACAATGTTTGGCTTGTTGTAGGTGTGGAAGATGTGGTTCTTTTACACATATACATATGTCTGTTCTTCCTGGGATCCTTTTCCGATGTACCTTATGACAGAATGTTGAGTAGTCTTCTCTTGGTATTCTGTAGGTCTTTGGTGATTATATATGTCACCTGTGTTTGTATATGTCTGTTAACCCCAATATCATAATGAAACCAATCCTCACACCTTTCCATTGGTGAACCATAAGTTTGTTTAATGAATCTGTGATTGCCCTTCTCTGTGGAAATATCTGCCCTGGTATCCATTTTTCGGTAACTCCTATAAGATATATGATATGATATGTGTCTTTCACTTTCTGACTTCCTACAAGTCACGTGATTACCTCTAGACACACCTACGGTGCTGCAAATGGCATTGTGTCCTTTTATTCCTTGGCTTCTATTCTGCCTTAGCGAGGTCCATTTTCAACAATGTGATTCCCTGAGGGCTGAGGATTAGCTGACCTGAGTAGCCTGATCCTGCCGGCCGGCCCTCCCCAGGTGTGCCTGGGTTGAGGTCAATATAAACAGTGCTGCAGGCAGCAATAGCCCCTGAAGCTGTGCCTGACTCCATATTCTCTGCCCCGTCAGCAGTCTCGGGGCTGTGCTGGTGGGAGGGAGTGAGGGGCCACTGCTTTGTGGGTGGCCCGGTGTGAGTGGGTCTCTGCTGGACTTTCTGCAGGAGTTGCCAGGCTGCCACCTGTAAAGAAGAGGATGTGTCACCCATACCTTCCACTGGAATTTCTCTCCGTACAGAGGTGAGGAAGGAAAAAAGCAGTGGGTGCTGGGATAGGAGGGGTATCTCAGGCAGGGCAATGGAAAGCTTCCAGAAGAGCGCCCAGGGCCAGGACCATCCTGGCTGGCCTGCAGGCACCAAGTTGGCCTGCGTGCTGTCGCTGGTGTGGCTCCACGGCCCTTCCTCTAGGCTTTCAAGCCCTTGTACATATTCAGGTGTTTTACCTGGGAAGGGTGGGAAAAGTTCAACAGCAGCTGGCCTGGGGCTCAGCTCACGGTTACTCACAGATGCCTCGGCATGGCCCCCAACTTTTCAATGAGGACGCTCCTTGCGTAGGAGTGGGCTGCTGGCTGTATGGGAGATGATTCACCACCTCTGACCAATTTCAGAATTGTTTACCACTGGAGCAAGTGCCCTGATAGGGTTTTCCTCTGTATAACTGGTGGGTTCAGGTTTTTTGTTTCTTTTTTGGTTCAAGTTAGATTTTATTCCTCTTTTATGTATTTATTGATATAAGCATGGAAATAATTCATTCATATAAATACATCTGTGTGAAGGGAAGACCTTTTTTCTGTTTTATTTTTAAATTTTATTTTTTAAAATTTTGAAATTTAATTTTATTTATTTTTTTATACAGCAGGTTATTATTAGTTATGTATTTTATGCATATACATGTATACAGGTCAATCCCAATCTCCCAACTCATCCCACCACCACCATCCCATGGCTTCCCACACTTGGTGTCCATACGTGTGATCTCTACCTCTGTGTCTCTATTTCTTCCCTGCAAACCAGTTCATCTGTACCATTTTTCTAGGTTCCACATATATGCATTAATATACAATATTTGTTTTTCTCTTTCTGACTTACTTCATTCTGTATGACAGTCTCTAGATCCATCGACGTCTCTACAAATGACCCAGTTTCATTCCTTCTTATAGCTGAGTAATATTCCATTTTATATATGTACCACATCTTTATCCATTCGTCTGTCTGTGGGTATTTAGGTTGCTTCCATTACCTGGCTATTGTAAATAGTGCTGAAATGAGCATTGTGGTGAATGTGCCTTTTTGATTTATGGTTTTCTCTGGGTATATGCCCAGAAGTGGGATTGCTGGATCATATGGTAATTCTATTTCTAGGTTTTTTAAGGAAACTCCATACTGTTCTCCATCGTGACTCTATCAATTTACATTTCCACCACTAGTGGAAGAGGGATCCTTTTGTCCACACCCTCCCCAGAATTTGTTGTTTGTAGATTTTCTGATGATGCCGATTCTAACAGGTGTGAGGTGATAACTCATTGTAGTTTTGATTTGCATTTCTCTAATAATTAGTGATGTTGAGCAGCTTTTCATGTGCCTCTTGGCCATCTGTGTGTCTTCTTTGAAGAAACGTCACTTTAGATCTTCTGCCCATTTTTGTATTGGGTTGTTTGTTTTTTTAATATTAAGCTGCATGAGCTCTTTATATATATTGGAGATTAAACCTTTGTCCATTGATTCGTTTGCAAATATTTTCGCCCATTCTGAGGGATGCTTTTTGCCATTCCCGTTTTTTTAACAAAAAAAGAAAGAAAGAAAAAGAAGCAGAACACTAATGTGTGAAAAATATGCTATTTGAAACTGTCGTTTTGAAATATGGACGTCCTTTGAAATTTTTGGTCGATATATGAACCCAGGATTTGTTTTCAGGGCAGGTGTCATTTACAGGCCTGCAATGATTTTGAATATCAACTGACCATTAGCGCTGGGATTAAAGCTGCTGTTGTGTGAAACGGCCACAAGGTGGCAGCAGTTCTCCCTTACCAAATCTGGTTACTGGGGCAACAGAGCCTCAATGGAAGTCGTGTTCTAGATTGGAATTTAGAATGGAATGTGCCAGGAGAAAGCCCCTCAAGTTTGTCTCACTACTTCTTGTTCGTGTTTTTAATTTAATTTTTTATTTTTTATTACAGCAAATTTGATTACAATGTTTGGCTTGTTGTAGGTGTGGAAGATGTGGTTCTTTTACACATATACATATGTCTGTTCTTCCTGGGATCCTTTTCCCATGTACCTTATGACAGAATGTTGAGTAGTCTTCTCTTGGTATTCTGTAGGTCTTTGGTGATTATATATGTCACCTGTGTTTGTATATGTCTGTTAACCCCAATATCATAATGAAACCAATCCTCACACCTTTCCATTGGTGAACCATAAGTTTGTTTAATGAATCTGTGATTGCCCTTCTCTGTGGAAATATCTGCCCTGGTATCCATTTTTCGGTAACTCCTATAAGATATATGATATGATATGTGTCTTTCACTTTCTGACTTCCTACAAGTCACGTGATTACCTCTAGACACACCTACGGTGCTGCAAATGGCATTGTGTCCTTTTATTCCTTGGCTTCTATTCTGCCTTAGCGAGGTCCATTTTCAACAATGTGATTCCCTGAGGGCTGAGGATTAGCTGACCTGAGTAGCCTGATCCTGCCGGCCGGCCCTCCCCAGGTGTGCCTGGGTTGAGGTCAATATAAACAGTGCTGCAGGCAGCAATAGCCCCTGAAGCTGTGCCTGACTCCATATTCTCTGCCCCGTCAGCAGTCTCGGGGCTGTGCTGGTGGGAGGGAGTGAGGGGCCACTGCTTTGTGGGTGGCCCGGTGTGAGTGGGTCTCTGCTGGACTTTCTGCAGGAGTTGCCAGGCTGCCACCTGTAAAGAAGAGGATGTGTCACCCATACCTTCCACTGGAATTTCTCTCCGTACAGAGGTGAGGAAGGAAAAAAGCAGTGGGTGCTGGGATAGGAGGGGTATCTCAGGCAGGGCAATGGAAAGCTTCCAGAAGAGCGCCCAGGGCCAGGACCATCCTGGCTGGCCTGCAGGCACCAAGTTGGCCTGCGTGCTGTCGCTGGTGTGGCTCCACGGCCCTTCCTCTAGGCTTTCAAGCCCTTGTACATATTCAGGTGTTTTACCTGGGAAGGGTGGGAAAAGTTCAACAGCAGCTGGCCTGGGGCTCAGCTCACGGTTACTCACAGATGCCTCGGCATGGCCCCCAACTTTTCAATGAGGACGCTCCTTGCGTAGGAGTGGGCTGCTGGCTGTATGGGAGATGATTCACCACCTCTGACCAATTTCAGAATTGTTTACCACTGGAGCAAGTGCCCTGATAGGGTTTTCCTCTGTATAACTGGTGGGTTCAGGTTTTTTGTTTCTTTTTTGGTTCAAGTTAGATTTTATTCCTCTTTTATGTATTTATTGATATAAGCATGGAAATAATTCATTCATATAAATACATCTGTGTGAAGGGAAGACCTTTTTTCTGTTTTATTTTTAAATTTTATTTTTTAAAATTTTGAAATTTAATTTTATTTATTTTTTTATACAGCAGGTTATTATTAGTTATGTATTTTATGCATATACATGTATACAGGTCAATCCCAATCTCCCAACTCATCCCACCACCACCATCCCATGGCTTCCCACACTTGGTGTCCATACGTGTGATCTCTACCTCTGTGTCTCTATTTCTTCCCTGCAAACCAGTTCATCTGTACCATTTTTCTAGGTTCCACATATATGCATTAATATACAATATTTGTTTTTCTCTTTCTGACTTACTTCATTCTGTATGACAGTCTCTAGATCCATCGACGTCTCTACAAATGACCCAGTTTCATTCCTTCTTATAGCTGAGTAATATTCCATTTTATATATGTACCACATCTTTATCCATTCGTCTGTCTGTGGGTATTTAGGTTGCTTCCATTACCTGGCTATTGTAAATAGTGCTGAAATGAGCATTGTGGTGAATGTGCCTTTTTGATTTATGGTTTTCTCTGGGTATATGCCCAGAAGTGGGATTGCTGGATCATATGGTAATTCTATTTCTAGGTTTTTTAAGGAAACTCCATACTGTTCTCCATCGTGACTCTATCAATTTACATTTCCACCACTAGTGGAAGAGGGATCCTTTTGTCCACACCCTCCCCAGAATTTGTTGTTTGTAGATTTTCTGATGATGCCGATTCTAACAGGTGTGAGGTGATAACTCATTGTAGTTTTGATTTGCATTTCTCTAATAATTAGTGATGTTGAGCAGCTTTTCATGTGCCTCTTGGCCATCTCTGTGTCTTCTTTGAAGAAACGTCTCTTTAGATCTTCTGCCCATTTTTGTATTGGGTTGTTTGTTTTTTTAATATTAAGCTGCATGAGCTCTTTATATATATTGGAGATTAAACCTTTGTCCATTGATTCGTTTGCAAATATTTTCGCCCATTCTGAGGGATGCTTTTTGCCATTCCCGTTTTTTTAACAAAAAAAGAAAGAAAGAAAAAGAAGCAGAACACTAATGTGTGTAAAATATGCCTTTTGAAACTGTCGTTTTGAAATATGGACGTCCTTTGAAATTTTTGGTCGATATATGAACCCAGGATTTGTTTTCAGGGCAGGTGTCATTTACAGGCCTGCAATGATTTTGAATATCAACTGACCATTAGCGCTGGGATTAAAGCTGCTGTTGTGTGAAACGGCCACAAGGTGGCAGCAGTTCTCCCTTACCAAATCTGGTTACTGGGGCAACAGAGCCTCAATGGAAGTCTTGTTCTAGATTGGAATTTAGAATGGAATGTGCCAGGAGAAAGCCCCTCAAGTTTGTCTCACTACTTGTTGTTCGTGTTTTTAATTTAATTTTTTATTTTTTATTACAGCAAATTTGATTACAATGTTTGGCTTGTTGTAGGTGTGGAAGATGTGGTTCTTTTACACATATACATATGTCTGTTCTTCCTGGGATCCTTTTCCCATGTACCTTATGACAGAATGTTGAGTAGTCTTCTCTTGGTATTCTGTAGGTCTTTGGTGATTATATATGTCACCTGTGTTTGTATATGTCTGTTAACCCCAATATCATAATGAAACCAATCCTCACACCTTTCCATTGGTGAACCATAAGTTTGTTTAATGAATCTGTGATTGCCCTTCTCTGTGGAAATATCTGCCCTGGTATCCATTTTTCGGTAACTGCTATAAGATATATGATATGATATGTGTCTTTCACTTTCTGACTTACTACAAGTCACGTGATTACCTTTAGACACACCTACGGTGCTGCAAATGGCATTGTGTCCTTTTATTCCTTGGCTTCTATTCTGCCTTAGCGAGGTCCATTTTCAACAATGTGATTCCCTGAGGGCTGAGGATTAGCTGACCTGGGTAGCCTGACCCTGCCGGCCGGCCCTCCCCAGGTGTGCCTGGGTTGAGGTCAATATAAACAGCGCTGCAGGCAGCAATAGCCCCTGAAGCTGTGCCTGACTCCATATTCTCTGCCCCGTCAGCAGTCTCGGGGCTGTGCTGGTGGGAGGCAGTGAGGGGCCACGGCTTTGTGGGTGGCCCGGTGTGAGTGGGTCTCTGCTGGACTTTCTGCAGGAGTTGCCAGGCTGCCACCTGTAAAGAAGAGGATGTGTCAACCATACCTTCCACTGGAATTTCTCTCCGGACAGAGGTGTGGAAGGAAAAAAGCAGTGGGGGCCGGGACAGGAGGGGTATCTCAGGCAGGGCAATGGAAAGCTTCCAGAAGGGTGCCCAGGGCCAGGACCATCCTGGCTGGCCTGCAGGCACCAAGTTGGCCTGCGTGCTGTCGCTGGTGTGGCTCCACGGCCCGTCCTCTAGGCTTTCAAGACCTTGTACATATTCAGGAGTTTTACCTGGGAAGGGTGGGAAAAGTTCAACAGCAGCTGGCCTGGGGCTCAGCTCACGGTTACTCACAGATGCCTTGGCATGGCCCCCAGCTTTGCAATGAGGACGCTCCTTGCGTAGGAGTGGGCTGCTGGCTGTATGGGGGATGATTCCCCACCTCTGACCAATTTCAGAATTGTTTACCACTGGAGCAAGTGCCCTGATAGGGTTTTCCTCTGTATAACTGGTGGGTTCAGGTTTTTTGTTTCTTTTTTGGTTCAAGTTAGATTTTATTCCTCTTTTATGTATTTATTGATATAAGCATGGAAATAATTCATTCATATAAATACATCTGTGTGAAGGGAAGACCATTTTTCTGTTTTATTTTTAAATTTTATTTTTTAATATTTTGAAATTTAATTTTATTTATTTTTTTATACAGCAGGTTATTATTAGTTATGTATTTTATGCATATACATGTATACAGGTCAATCCCAATCTCCCAACTCATCCCACCACCACCATCCCATGGCTTCCCACACTTGGTGTCCATACGTGTGTTCTCTACCTCTGTGTCTCTATTTCTTCCCTGCAAACCAGTTCATCTGTACCATTTTTCTAGGTTCCACATATATGCATTAATATACAATATTTGTTTTTCTCTTTCTGACTTACTTCATTCTGTATGACAGTCTCTAGATCCATCGACGTCTCTACAAATGACCCAGTTTCATTCCTTCTTATAGCTGAGTAATATTCCATTTTATATATGTACCACATCTTTATCCATTCGTCTGTCTGTGGGTATTTAGGTTGCTTCCATTACCTGGCTATTGTAAATAGTGCTGAAATGAGCATTGTGGTGAATGTGCCTTTTTGATTTATGATTTTCTCTGGGTATATGCCCAGAAGTGGGATTGCTGGATCATATGGTAATTCTATTTCTAGTTTTTTTAAGGAAACTCCATACTGTTCTCCATCGTGACTGTATCAATTTACATTTCCACCACTAGTGGAAGAGGGATCCTTTTGTCCACACCCTCCCCAGAATTTGTTGTTTGTAGATTTTCTGATGATGCCGATTCTAACAGGTGTGAGGTGATAACTCATTGTAGTTTTGATTTGCATTTCTCTAATAATTAGTGATGTTGAGCAGCTTTTCATGTGCCTCTTGGCCATCTCTGTGTCTTCTTTGAAGAAACGTCTCTTTAGATCTTCTGCCCATTTTTGTATTGGGTTTTTTGTTTTTTTAATATTAAGCTGCATGAGCTCTTTATATATATTGGAGATTAAACCTTTGTCCATTGATTCGTTTGCAAATATTTTCGCCCATTCTGAGGGATGCTTTTTGCCATTCCCGTTTTTTTAACAAAAAAAGAAAGAAAGAAAAAGAAGCAGAACACTAATGTGTGTAAAATATGCCTTTTGAAACTGTCGTTTTGAAATATGGACGTCCTTTGAAATTTTTGGTCGATATATGAACCCAGGATTTGTTTTCAGGGCAGGTGTCATTTACAGGCCTGCAATGATTTTGAATATCAACTGACCATTAGCGCTGGGATTAAAGCTGCTGTTGTGTGAAACGGCCACCAGGTGGCAGCAGTTCTCCCTTACCAAATCTGGTTACTGGGGCAACAGAGCCTCAATGGAAGTCGTGTTCTAGATTGGAATTTAGAATGGAATGTGCCAGGAGAAAGCCCCTCAAGTTTGTCTCACTACTTCTTGTTCGTGTTTTTAATTTAATTTTTTATTTTTTATTACAGCAAATTTGATTACAATGTTTGGCTTGTTGTAGGTGTGGAAGATGTGGTTCTTTTACACATATACATATGTCTGTTCTTCCTGGGATCCTTTTCCCATGTACCTTATGACAGAATGTTGAGTAGTCTTCTCTTGGTATTCTGTAGGTCTTTGGTGATTATATATGTCACCTGTGTTTGTATATGTCTGTTAACCCCAATATCATAATGAAACCAATCCTCACACCTTTCCATTGGTGAACCATAAGTTTGTTTAATGAATCTGTGATTGCCCTTCTCTGTGGAAATATCTGCCCTGGTATCCATTTTTCGGTCACACCTATAAGAGATATGATATGATATGTGTCTTTCATTTTCTGACTTATTACAAGTCACGTGATTACCTGTAGACACACCTACGGTGCTGCAAATGGCATTGTGTCCTTTTATTCCTTGGCTTCTATTCTGCCTTAGCGAGGTCCATTTTCAACAATGTGATTCCCTGAGGGCTGAGGATTAGCTGACCTGGGTAGCCTGACCTTGCCGGCCGGCCCTCCCCAGGTGTGCCTTGTTTGAGGTCAATATAAACAGTGCTGCAGGCAGCAATAGCCCCTGAAGCTGTGCCTGACTCCATATTTTCTGCCCCGTCAGCAGTCTCGGGGCTGTGCTGGTGGGAGGCAGTGAGGGGCCACGGCTTTGTGGGTGGCCCGGTGTGAGTGGGTCTCTGCTGGACTTTCTGCAGGAGTTGCCAGGCTGCCACCTGTAAAGAAGAGGATGTGTCACCCATACCTTCCACTGGAATTTCTCTCCGGACAGAGGTGAGGAAGGAAAAAAGCAGTGGGTGCCGGGACAGGAGGGGTATCTCAGGCAGGGCAATGGAAAGCTTCCAGAAGAGCGCCCAGGGCCAGGACCATCCTGGCTGGCCTGCAGGCACCAAGTTGGCCTGCGTGCTGTCGCTTGTGTGGCTCCACAGCCCGTCCTCTAGGCTTTCAAGCCCTTGTACATATTCAGGAGTTTTACCTGGGAAGGGTGGGAAAAGATCAACAGCAGCTGGCCTGGGGCTCAGCTCACGGTTACTCACAGATGCCTCGGCATGGCCCCCAGCTTTTCATTGAGGACGCTCCTTGCGTAGGAGTGGGCTGCTGGCTGTATGGGAGATGATTCACCACCTCTGACCAATTTCAGAATTGTTTACCACTGGAGCAAGTGCCCTGATAGGGTTTTCCTCTGTATAACTGGTGGGTTCAGGTTTTTTGTTTGTTTTTTGGTTCAAGTTAGATTTTATTCCTCTTTTATGTATTTATTGATATAAGCATGGAAATAATTCATTCATATAAATACATCTGTGTGAAGGGAAGACCTTTTTTCTGTTTTATTTTTAAATTTTATTTTTTAAAATTTTGGAATTTAATTTTATTTATTTTTTTATACAACAGGTTATTATTAGTTATGTATTTTATGCATATACATGTATACAGGTCAATCCCAATCTCCCAACTCATCCCACCACCACCATCCCATGGCTTCCCACACTTGGTGTCCATACGTGTGATCTCTACCTCTGTGTCTCTATTTCTTCCCTGCAAACCAGTTCATCTGTACCATTTTTCTAGGTTCCACATATATGCATTAATATACAATATTTGTTTTTCTCTTTCTGACTTACTTCATTCTGTATGACAGTCTCTAGATCCATCGACGTCTCTACAAATGACCCAGTTTCATTCCTTCTTATAGCTGAGTAATATTCCATTTTATATATGTACCACATCTTTATCCATTCGTCTGTCTGTGGGTATTTAGGTTGCTTCCATTACCTGGCTATTGTAAATAGTGCTGAAATGAGCATTGTGGTGAATGTGCCTTTTTGATTTATGATTTTCTCTGGGTATATGCCCAGAAGTGGGATTGCTGGATCATATGGTAATTCTATTTCTAGTTTTTTTAAGGAAACTCCATACTGTTCTCCATCGTGACTCTATCAATTTACATTTCCACCACTAGTGGAAGAGGGATCCTTTTGTCCACACCCTCCCCAGAATTTGTTGTTTGTAGATTTTCTGATGATGCCGATTCTAACAGGTGTGAGGTGATAACTCATTGTAGTTTTGATTTGCATTTCTCTAATAATTAGTGATGTTGAGCAGCTTTTCATGTGCCTCTTGGCCATCTCTGTGTCTTCTTTGAAGAAACGTCTCTTTAGATCTTCTGCCCATTTTTGTATTGGGTTTTTTGTTTTTTTAATATTAAGCTGCATGAGCTCTTTATATATATTGGAGATTAAACCTTTGTCCATTGATTCGTTTGCAAATATTTTCGCCCATTCTGAGGGATGCTTTTTGCCATTCCCGTTTTTTTAACAAAAAAAGAAAGAAAGAAAAAGAAGCAGAACACTAATGTGTGTAAAATATGCCTTTTGAAACTGTCGTTTTGAAATATGGACGTCCTTTGAAATTTTTGGTCGATATATGAACCCAGGATTTGTTTTCAGGGCAGGTGTCATTTACAGGCCTGCAATGATTTTGAATATCAAGTGACCATTAGCGCTGGGATTAAAGCTGCTGTTGTGTGAAACGGCCACAAGGTGGCAGCAGTTCTCCCTTACCAAATCTGGTTACTGGGGCAACAGAGCCTCAATGGAAGTCGTGTTCTAGATTGGAATTTAGAATGGAATGTGCCAGGAGAAAGCCCCTCAAGTTTGTCTCACTACTTGTTGTTCGTGTTTTTAATTTAATTTTTTATTTTTTATTACAGCAAATTAGATTACAATGTTTGGCTTGTTGTAGGTGTGGAAGATGTGGTTCTTTTACACATATACATATGTCTGTTCTTCCTGGGATCCTTTTCCCATGTACCTTATGACAGAATGTTGAGTAGTCTTCTCTTGGTATTCTGTAGGTCTTTGGTGATTATATATGTCACCTGTGTTTGTATATGTCTGTTAACCCCAATATCATAATGAAACCAATCCTCACACCTTTCCATTGGTGAACCATAAGTTTGTTTAATGAATCTGTGATTGCCCTTCTCTGTGGAAATATCTGCCCTGGTATCCATTTTTCGGTAACTCCTATAAGATATATGATATGATATGTGTCTTTCACTTTCTGACTTCCTACAAGTCACGTGATTACCTCTAGACACACCTACGGTGCTGCAAATGGCATTGTGTCCTTTTATTCCTTGGCTTCTATTCTGCCTTAGCGAGGTCCATTTTCAACAATGTGATTCCCTGAGGGCTGAGGATTAGCTGACCTGGGTAGCCTGACCCTGCCGGCCGGCCCTCCCCAGGTGTGCCTGGGTTGAGGTCAATATAAACAGCGCTGCAGGCAGCAATAGCCCCTGAAGCTGTGCCTGACTCCATATTCTCTGCCCCGTCAGCAGTCTCGGGGCTGTGCTGGTGGGAGGGAGTGAGGGGCCACGGCTTTGTGGGTGGCCCGGTGTGAGTGGGTCTCTGCTGGACTTTCTGCAGGAGTTGCCAGGCTGCCACCTGTAAAGAAGAGGATGTGTCAACCATACCTTCCACTGGAATTTCTCTCCGGACAGAGGTGTGGAAGGAAAAAAGCAGTGGGGGCCGGGACAGGAGGGGTATCTCAGGCAGGGCAATGGAAAGCTTCCAGAAGAGCGCCCAGGGCCAGGACCATCCTGGCTGGCCTGCAGGCACCAAGTTGGCCTGCGTGCTGTCACTGGTGTGGCTCCACGGCCCTTCCTCTAGGCTTTCAAGCCCTTGTACATATTCAGGTGTTTTACCTGGGAAGGGTGGGAAAAGTTCAACAGCAGCTGGCCTGGGGCTCAGCTCACGGTTACTCACAGATGCCTCGGCATGGCCCCCAACTTTTCAATGAGGACGCTCCTTGCGTAGGAGTGGGCTGCTGGCTGTATGGGAGATGATTCCCCACCTCTGACCAATTTCAGAATTGTTTACCACTGGAGCAAGTGCCCTGATAGGGTTTTCCTCTGTATAACTGGTGGGTTCAGGATTTTTGTTTCTTTTTTGGTTCAAGTTAGATTTTATTCCTCTTTTATGTATTTATTGATATAAGCATGGAAATAATTCATTCATATAAATACATCTGTGTGAAGGGAAGACCTTTTTTCTGTTTTATTTTTAAATTTTATTTTTTAAAATTTTGAAATTTAATTTTATTTATTTTTTTATACAGCAGGTTATTATTAGTTATGTATTTTATGCATATACATGTATACAGGTCAATCCCAATCTCCCAACTCATCCCACCACCACCATCCCATGGCTTCCCACACTTGGTGTCCATACGTGTGATCTCTACCTCTGTGTCTCTATTTCTTCCCTGCAAACCAGTTCATCTGTACCATTTTTCTAGGTTCCACATATATGCATTAATATACAATATTTGTTTTTCTCTTTCTGACTTACTTCATTCTGTATGACAGTCTCTAGATCCATCGACGTCTCTACAAATGACCCAGTTTCATTCCTTCTTATAGCTGAGTAATATTCCATTTTATATATGTACCACATCTTTATCCATTCGTCTGTCTGTGGGTATTTAGGTTGCTTCCATTACCTGGCTATTGTAAATAGTGCTGAAATGAGCATTGTGGTGAATGTGCCTTTTTGATTTATGGTTTTCTCTGGGTATATGCCCAGAAGTGGGATTGCTGGATCATATGGTAATTCTATTTCTAGTTTTTTTAAGGAAACTCCATACTGTTCTCCATCGTGACTGTATCAATTTACATTTCCACCACTAGTGGAAGAGGGATCCTTTTGTCCACACCCTCCCCAGAATTTGTTGTTTGTAGATTTTCTGATGATGCCGATTCTAACAGGTGTGAGGTGTTACCTCATTGTAGTTTTGATTTGCATTTCTCCAGTAATTAGTGATGTTGAGCAGCTTTTCATGTGCCTCTTGGCCATCTCTGTGTCTTCTTTGAAGAAACGTCTCTTTAGATCTTCTGCCCATTTTTGTATTGGGTTGTTTGTTTTTTTAATATTAAGCTGCATGAGCTCTTTATATATATTGGAGATTAAACCTTTGTCCATTGATTCGTTTGCAAATATTTTCGCCCATTCTGAGGGATGCTTTTTGCCATTCCCGTTTTTTTAACAAAAAAAGAAAGAAAGAAAAAGAAGCAGAACACTAATGTGTGTAAAATATGCCTTTTGAAACTGTCGTTTTGAAATATGGACGTCCTTTGAAATTTTTGGTCGATATATGAACCCAGGATTTGTTTTCAGGGCAGGTGTCATTTACAGGCCTGCAATGATTTTGAATATCAACTGACCATTACCGCTGGGATTAAAGCTGCTGTTGTGTGAAACGGCCACAAGGTGGCAGCAGTTCTCCCTTACCAAATCTGGTTACTGGGGCAACAGAGCCTCAATGGAAGTCTTGTTCTAGATTGGAATTTAGAATGGAATGTGCCAGGAGAAAGCCCCTCAAGTTTGTCTCACTACTTGTTGTTCGTGTTTTTAATTTAATTTTTTATTTTTTATTACAGCAAATTTGATTACAATGTTTGGCTTGTTGTAGGTGTGGAAGATGTGGTTCTTTTACACATATACATATGTCTGTTCTTCCTGGGATCCTTTTCCCATGTACCTTATGACAGAATGTTGAGTAGTCTTCTCTTGGTATTCTGTAGGTCTTTGGTGATTATATATGTCACCTGTGTTTGTATATGTCTGTTAACCCCAATATCATAATGAAACCAATCCTCACACCTTTCCATTGGTGAACCATAAGTTTGTTTAATGAATCTGTGATTGCCCTTCTCTGTGGAAATATCTGCCCTGGTATCCATTTTTCGGTAACTGCTATAAGATATATGATATGATATGTGTCTTTCACTTTCTGACTTACTACAAGTCACGTGATTACCTTTAGACACACCTACGGTGCTGCAAATGGCATTGTGTCCTTTTATTCCTTGGCTTCTATTCTGCCTTAGCGAGGTCCATTTTCAACAATGTGATTCCCTGAGGGCTGAGGATTAGCTGACCTAGGTAGCCTGACCCTGCCGGCCGGCCCTCCCCAGGTGTGCCTGGGTTGAGGTCAATATAAACAGCGCTGCAGGCAGCAATAGCCCCTGAAGCTGTGCCTGACTCCATATTCTCTGCCCCGTCAGCAGTCTCGGGGCTGTGCTGGTGGGAGGGAGTGAGGGGCCACGGCTTTGTGGGTGGCCCGGTGTGAGTGGGTCTCTGCTGGACTTTCTGCAGGAGTTGCCAGGCTGCCACCTGTAAAGAAGAGGATGTGTCAACCATACCTTCCACTGGAATTTCTCTCCGGACAGAGGTGTGGAAGGAAAAAAGCAGTGGGGGCCGGGACAGGAGGGGTATCTCAGGCAGGGCAATGGAAAGCTTCCAGAAGGGTGCCCAGGGCCAGGACCATCCTGGCTGGCCTGCAGGCACCAAGTTGGCCTGCGTGCTGTCGCTGGTGTGGCTCCACAGCCCGTCCTCTAGGCTTTCAAGCCCTTGTACATATTCAGGAGTTTTACCTGGGAAGGGTGGGAAAAGTTCAACAGCAGCTGGCCTGGGGCTCAGCTCACGGTTACTCACAGATGCCTTGGCATGGCCCCCAGCTTTGCAATGAGGACGCTCCTTGCGTAGGAGTGGGCTGCTGGCTGTATGGGAGATGATTCCCCACGTCTGACCAATTTCAGAATTGTTTACCACTGGAGCAAGTGCCCTGATATGGTTATCATCTGTATAACGGGTGGGTTCAGGTTTTTTTTTTCTTTTTTGGTTCAACTTAGATTTTATTCCTCTTTTATGTATTTATAGACATAAGCATGGAAATAATTCATTCATATAAATACATCTGTGTGAAGGGAAGACCTTTTTTCTGTTTTATTTTTAAATTTTATTTTTAAAAATTTTGAAATTTAAATTTATTAATCTTTTTATACAGCAGGTTATTATTAGTTATGTATTTTATGCATATATATGTATACAGGTCAAACCCAATCTCCCAACTCATCCCACCACCACCAACCCATGGCTTCCCACACTTGGTGTCCATACGTGTGTTCTCTACCTCTTTGTCTCTATTTCTTCCCTGCAAACCAGTTCATCTGTACCATTTTTCTAGGTTCCACATATATGCATTAATATACAATATTTGTTTTTCTCTTTCTGACTTACTTCATTCTGTATGACAGTCTCTAGATCCATCGACGTCTCTACAAATGACCCAGTTTCATTCCTTCTTATGGCTGAGTAATATTCCATTTTATATATGTACCACATCTTTATCCATTCGTCTGTCTGTGGGTATTTAGGTTGCTTCCATTACCTGGCTATTGTAAATAGTGCTGAAATGAGCATTGTGGTGAATGTGCCTTTTTGATTTATGGTTTTCTCTGGGTATATGCCCAGAAGTGGGATTGCTGGATCATATGGTAATTCTATTTCTAGTTTTTTTAAGGAAACTCCATACTGTTCTCCATCGTGACTGTATCAATTAACATTTCCACCACTAGTGGAAGAGGGATCCTTTTGTCCACACCGTCCCCAGAATTTGTTGTTTGTAGACTTTCTGATGATGCCGATTCTAACAGGTGTGAGGTGATACCTCATTGTAGTTTTGATTTGCATTTCTCTAATAATTAGTGATGTTGAGCAGCTTTTCATGTGCCTCTTGGCCATCTCTGTGTTTTCTTTGAAGAAACGTCTCTTTAGATCTTCTGCCTAATTTTGTATTGGGTTGTTTGTTTTTTAATATTAACCTGCATGAGCTCTTTATATATATTGGAGATTAAACCTTTGTCCATTGATTCGTTTGCAAATATTTTCGCCCATTCTGAGGGATGCTTTTTGCCATTCCCGTTTTTTTAACAAAAAAAGAAAGAAAGAAATAGAAGCAGAACACTAATATGTGTAAAATATGCCTTTTGAAACTGTCGTTTTGAAATATGGACGTCCTTTGAAATTTTTGGTCGATATATGAACCCAGGATTTGTTTTCAGGGCAGGTGTCATTTACAGGCCTGCAATGATTTTGAATATCAACTGACCATTAGTGCTGGGATTAAAGCTGCTGTTGTGTGAAACGGCCACCAGGTGACAGCAGTTCTCCCTTACCAAATCTGGTTACTGGGGCAACAGAGCCTCAGTGGAAGTCTTGTTCTAGATTGGAATTTAGAATGGAATGTGCCAGGAGAAAGCCCCTCAAGTTTGTCTCACTACTTCTTGTTCGTGTTTTTAATTTAATTTTTTATTTTTTATTACAGCAAATTTGATTACAATGTTTGGCTTGTTGTAGGTGTGGAAGATGTGGTTCTTTTACACATATACATATGTCTGTTCTTCCTGGGATCCTTTTCCCATGTACCTTATGACAGAATGTTGAGTAGTCTTCTCTTGGTATTCTGTAGGTCTTTGGTGATTATATATGTCACCTGTGTTTGTATATGTCTGTTAACCCCAATATCATAATGAAACCAATCCTCACAGCTTTCCATTGGTGAACCATAAGTTTGTTTAATGAATCTGTGATTGCCCTTCTCTGTGGAAATATCTGCCCTGGTATCCATTTTTCGGTCACACCTATAAGAGATATGATATGATATGTGTCTTTCATTTTCTGACTTATTACAAGTCACGTGATTACCTTTAGACACACCTACGGTGCTGCAAATGGCATTGTGTCCTTTTATTCCTTGGCTTCTATTCTGCCTTAGCGAGGTCCATTTTCAACAATGTGATTCCCTGAGGGCTGAGGATTAGCTGACCTGGGTAGCCTGACCTTGCCGGCCGGCCCTCCCCAGGTGTGCCTTGGTTGAGGTCAATATAAACAGTGCTGCAGGCAGCAATAGCCCCTGAAGCTGTGCCTGACTCCATATTTTCTGCCCCGTCAGCAGTCTCGGGGCTGTGCTGGTGGGAGGCAGTGAGGGGCCACGGCTTTGTGGGTGGCCCGGTGTGAGTGGGTCTCTGCTGGACTTTCTGCAGGAGTTGCCAGGCTGCCACCTGTAAAGAAGAGGATGTGTCACCCATACCTTCCACTGGAATTTGTCTCCGGACAGAGGTGAGGAAGGAAAAAAGCAGTGGGGGCCGGGACAGGAGGGGTATCTCAGGCAGGGCAATGGAAAGCTTCCAGAAGAGCGCCCAGGGCCAGGACCATCCTGGCTGGCCTGCAGGCACCAAGTTGGCCTGCGTGCTGTCGCTTGTGTGGCTCCACAGCCCGTCCTCTAGGCTTTCAAGCCCTTGTACATATTCAGGAGTTTTACCTGGGAAGGGTGGGAAAAGTTCAACAGCAGCTGGCCTTGGGCTCAGCTCACGGTTACTCACAGATGCCTCGGCATGGCCCCCAACTTTTCAATGAGGACGCTCCTTGCGTAGGAGTGGGCTGCTGGCTGTATGGGAGATGATTCCCCACCTCTGACCAATTTCAGAATTGTTTACCACTGGAGCAAGTGCCCTGATAGGGTTTTCCTCTGTATAACTGGTGGGTTCAGGTTTTTTGTTTCTTTTTTGGTTCAAGTTAGATTTTATTCCTCTTTTATGTATTTATTGATATAAGCATGGAAATAATTCATTCATATAAATACATCTGTGTGAAGGGAAGACCTTTTTTCTGTTTTATTTTTAAATTTTATTTTTTAAAATTTTGAAATTTAATTTTATTTATTTTTTTATACAGCAGGTTATTATTAGTTATGTATTTTATGCATATACATGTATACAGGTCAATCCCAATCTCCCAACTAATCCCACCACCACCATCCCATGGCTTCCCACACTTGGTGTCCATACGTGTGTTCTCTACCTCTGTGTCTCTATTTCTTCCCTGCAAACCAGTTCATCTGTACCATTTTTCTAGGTTCCACATATATGCTTTAATATACAATATTTGTTTTTCTCTTTCTGACTTACTTCATTCTGTATGACAGTCTCTAGATCCATCGACGTCTCTACAAATGACCCAGTTTCATTCCTTCTTATAGCTGAGTAATATTCCATTTTATATATGTACCACATCTTTATCCATTCGTCTGTCTGTGGGTATTTAGGTTGCTTCCATTACCTGGCTTTTGTAAATATTGCTGAAATGAGCATTGTGGTGAATGTGCCTTTTTGATTTATGATTTTCTCTGGGTATATGCCCAGAAGTGGGATTGCTGGATCATATGGTAATTCTATTTCTAGTTTTTTTAAGGAAACTCCATACTGTTCTCCATCGTGACTGTATCAATTTACATTTCCACCACTAGTGGAAGAGGGATCCATTTGTCCACACCCTCCCCAGAATTTGTTGTTTGTAGATTTTCTGATGATGCCGATTCTAACAGGTGTGAGGTGATAACTCATTGTAGTTTTGATTTGCATTTCTCTAATAATTAGTGATGTTGAGCAGCTTTTCATGTGCCTCTTGGCCATCTGTGTGTCTTCTTTGAAGAAACGTCACTTTAGATCTTCTGCCCATTTTTGTATTGGGTTTTTTGTTTTTTTAATATTAAGCTGCATGAGCTCTTTATATATATTGGAGATTAAACCTTTGTCCATTGATTCGTTTGCAAATATTTTCGCCCATTCTCAGGGATGCTTTTTGCCATTCCCGTTTTTTTTAACAAAAAAAGAAAGAAAGAAAAAGAAGCAGAACACTAATGTGTGTAAAATATGCCTTTTGAAACTGTCGTTTTGAAATATGGACGTCCTTTGAAATTTTTGGTCGATATATGAACCCAGGATTTGTTTTCAGGGCAGGTGTCATTTACAGGCCTGCAATGATTTTGAATATCAACTGACCATTAGCGCTGGGATTAAAGCTGCTGTTGTGTGAAACGGCCACAAGGTGGCAGCAGTTCTCCCTTACCAAATCTGGTTACTGGGGCAACAGAGCCTCAATGGAAGTCGTGTTCTAGATTGGAATTTAGAATGGAATGTGCCAGGAGAAAGCCCCTCAAGTTTGTCTCACTACTTGTTGTTCGTGTTTTTAATTTAATTTTTTATTTTTTATTACAGCAAATTTGATTACAATGTTTGGCTTGTTGTAGGTGTGGAAGATGTGGTTCTTTTACACATATACATATGTCTGCTCTTCCTGGGATCCTTTTCCCATGTACCTTATGACAGAATGTTGAGTAGTCTTCTCTTGGTATTCTGTAGGTCTTTGGTGATTATATATGTCACCTGTGTTTGTATATGTCTGTTAACCCCAATATCATAATGAAACCAATCCTCACACCTTTCCATTGGTGAACCATAAGTTTGTTTAATGAATCTGTGATTGCCCTTCTCTGTGGAAATATCTGCCCTGGTATCCATTTTTCGGTAACTCCTATAAGATATATGATATGATATGTGTCTTTCACTTTCTGACTTACTACAAGTCACGTGATTACATTTAGACACACCTACGGTGTTGCAAATGGCATTGTGTCCTTTTATTCCTTGGCTTCTATTCTGCCTTAGCGAGGTCCATTTTCAACAATGTGATTCCCTGAGGGCTGAGGATTAGCTGACCTGGGTAGCCTGACCCTGCCGGCCGGCCCTCCCCTGGTGTGCCTGGGTTGAGGTCAATATAAACAGCGCTGCAGGCAGCAATAGCCCCTGAAGCTGTGCCTGACTCCATATTCTCTGCCCCGTCAGCAGTCTCGGGGCTGTGCTGGTGGGAGGGAGTGAGGGGCCATGGCTTTGTGGGTGGCCCGGTGTGAGTGGGTCTCTGCTGGACTTTCTGCAGGAGTTGCCAGGCTGCCACCTGTAAAGAAGAGGATGTGTCACCCATACCTTCCACTGGAATTTCTCTCCGGACAGAGGTGAGGAAGGAAAAAAGCAGTGGGTGCCGGGACAGGAGGGGTATCTCAGGCAGGGCAATGGAAAGCTTCCAGAAGAGCGCCCAGGGCCAGGACCATCCTGGCTGGCCTGCAGGCACCAAGTTGGCCTGCGTGCTGTCGCTTGTGTGGCTCCACAGCCCGTCCTCTAGGCTTTCAAGCCCTTGTACATATTCAGGAGTTTTACCTGGGAAGGGTGGGAAAAGATCAACAGCAGCTGGCCTGGGGCTCAGCTCACGGTTACTCACAGATGCCTCGGCATGGCCCCCAGCTTTTCATTGAGGACGCTCCTTGCGTAGGAGTGGGCTGCTGGCTGTATGGGAGATGATTCCCCACCTCTGACCAATTTCAGAATTGTTTACCACTGGAGCAAGTGCCCTGATAGGGTTTTCCTCTGTATAACTGGTGGGTTCAGGTTTTTTGTTTGTTTTTTGGTTCAAGTTAGATTTTATTCCTCTTTTATGTATTTATTGATATAAGCATGGAAATAATTCATTCATATAAATACATCTGTGTGAAGGGAAGACCTTTTTTCTGTTTTATTTTTAAATTTTATTTTTTAAAATTTTGGAATTTAATTTTATTTATTTTTTTATACAACAGGTTATTATTAGTTATGTATTTTATGCATATACATGTATACAGGTCAATCCCAATCTCCCAACTCATCCCACCACCACCATCCCATGGCTTCCCACACTTGGTGTCCATACGTGTGATCTCTACCTCTGTGTCTCTATTTCTTCCCTGCAAACCAGTTCATTTGTACCATTTTTCTAGGTTCCACATATATGCATTAATATACAATATTTGTTTTTCTCTTTCTGACTTACTTCATTCTGTATGACAGTCTCTAGATCCATCGACGTCTCTACAAATGACCCAGTTTCATTCCTTCTTATAGCTGAGTAATATTCCATTTTATATATGTACCACATCTTTATCCATTCGTCTGTCTGTGGGTATTTAGGTTGCTTCCATTACCTGGCTATTGTAAATAGTGCTGAAATGAGCATTGTGGTGAATGTGCCTTTTTGATTTATGATTTTCTCTGGGTATATGCCCAGAAGTGGGATTGCTGGATCATATGGTAATTCTATTTCTAGTTTTTTTAAGGAAACTCCATACTGTTCTCCATCGTGACTCTATCAATTTACATTTCCACCACTAGTGGAAGAGGGATCCTTTTGTCCACACCCTCCCCAGAATTTGTTGTTTGTAGATTTTCTGATGATGCCGATTCTAACAGGTGTGAGGTGATAACTCATTGTAGTTTTGATTTGCATTTCTCTAATAATTAGTGATGTTGAGCAGCTTTTCATGTGCCTCTTGGCCATCTCTGTGTCTTCTTTGAAGAAACGTCTCTTTAGATCTTCTGCCCATTTTTGTATTGGGTTTTTTGTTTTTTTAATATTAAGCTGCATGAGCTCTTTATATATATTGGAGATTAAACCTTTGTCCATTGATTCGTTTGCAAATATTTTCGCCCATTCTGAGGGATGCTTTTTGCCATTCCCGTTTTTTTAACAAAAAAAGAAAGAAAGAAAAAGAAGCAGAACACTAATGTGTGTAAAATATGCCTTTTGAAACTGTCGTTTTGAAATATGGACGTCCTTTGAAATTTTTGGTCGATATATGAACCCAGGATTTGTTTTCAGGGCAGGTGTCATTTACAGGCCTGCAATGATTTTGAATATCAACTGACCATTAGCGCTGGGATTAAAGCTGCTGTTGTGTGAAACGGCCACAAGGTGGCAGCAGTTCTCCCTTACCAAATCTGGTTACTGGGGCAACAGAGCCTCAATGGAAGTCGTGTTCTAGATTGGAATTTAGAATGGAATGTGCCAGGAGAAAGCCCCTCAAGTTTGTCTCACTACTTGTTGTTCGTGTTTTTAATTTAATTTTTTATTTTTTATTACAGCAAATTTGATTACAATGTTTGGCTTGTTGTAGGTGTGGAAGATGTGGTTCTTTTACACATATACATATGTCTGTTCTTCCTGGGATCCTTTTCCCATGTACCTTATGACAGAATGTTGAGTAGTCTTCTCTTGGTATTCTGTAGGTCTTTGGTGATTATATATGTCACCTGTGTTTGTATATGTCTGTTAACCCCAATATCATAATGAAACCAATCCTCACACCTTTCCATTGGTGAACCATAAGTTTGTTTAATGAATCTGTGATTGCCCTTCTCTGTGGAAATATCTGCCCTGGTATCCATTTTTCGGTAACTCCTATAAGATATATGATATGATATGTGTCTTTCACTTTCTGACTTCCTACAAGTCACGTGATTACCTCTAGACACACCTACGGTGCTGCAAATGGCATTGTGTCCTTTTATTCCTTGGCTTCTATTCTGCCTTAGCGAGGTCCATTTTCAACAATGTGATTCCCTGAGGGCTGAGGATTAGCTGACCTGGGTAGCCTGACCCTGCCGGCCGGCCCTCCCCAGGTGTGCCTGGGTTGAGGTCAATATAAACAGCGCTGCAGGCAGCAATAGCCCCTGAAGCTGTGCCTGACTCCATATTCTCTGCCCCGTCAGCAGTCTCGGGGCTGTGCTGGTGGGAGGGAGTGAGGGGCCACGGCTTTGTGGGTGGCCCGGTGTGAGTGGGTCTCTGCTGGACTTTCTGCAGGAGTTGCCAGGCTGCCACCTGTAAAGAAGAGGATGTGTCAACCATACCTTCCACTGGAATTTCTCTCCGGACAGAGGTGTGGAAGGAAAAAAGCAGTGGGGGCCGGGACAGGAGGGGTATCTCAGGCAGGGCAATGGAAAGCTTCCAGAAGAGCGCCCAGGGCCAGGACCATCCTGGCTGGCCTGCAGGCACCAAGTTGGCCTGCGTGCTGTCACTGGTGTGGCTCCACGGCCCTTCCTCTAGGCTTTCAAGCCCTTGTACATATTCAGGTGTTTTACCTGGGAAGGGTGGGAAAAGTTCAACAGCAGCTGGCCTGGGGCTCAGCTCACGGTTACTCACAGATGCCTCGGCATGGCCCCCAACTTTTCAATGAGGACGCTCCTTGCGTAGGAGTGGGCTGCTGGCTGTATGGGAGATGATTCCCCACCTCTGACCAATTTCAGAATTGTTTACCACTGGAGCAAGTGCCCTGATAGGGTTTTCCTCTGTATAACTGGTGGGTTCAGGATTTTTGTTTCTTTTTTGGTTCAAGTTAGATTTTATTCCTCTTTTATGTATTTATTGATATAAGCATGGAAATAATTCATTCATATAAATACATCTGTGTGAAGGGAAGACCTTTTTTCTGTTTTATTTTTAAATTTTATTTTTTAAAATTTTGAAATTTAATTTTATTTATTTTTTTATACAGCAGGTTATTATTAGTTATGTATTTTATGCATATACATGTATACAGGTCAATCCCAATCTCCCAACTCATCCCACCACCACCATCCCATGGCTTCCCACACTTGGTGTCCATACGTGTGATCTCTACCTCTGTGTCTCTATTTCTTCCCTGCAAACCAGTTCATCTGTACCATTTTTCTAGGTTCCACATATATGCATTAATATACAATATTTGTTTTTCTCTTTCTGACTTACTTCATTCTGTATGACAGTCTCTAGATCCATCGACGTCTCTACAAATGACCCAGTTTCATTCCTTCTTATAGCTGAGTAATATTCCATTTTATATATGTACCACATCTTTATCCATTCGTCTGTCTGTGGGTATTTAGGTTGCTTCCATTACCTGGCTATTGTAAATAGTGCTGAAATGAGCATTGTGGTGAATGTGCCTTTTTGATTTATGGTTTTCTCTGGGTATATGCCCAGAAGTGGGATTGCTGGATCATATGGTAATTCTATTTCTAGTTTTTTTAAGGAAACTCCATACTGTTCTCCATCGTGACTGTATCAATTTACATTTCCACCACTAGTGGAAGAGGGATCCTTTTGTCCACACCCTCCCCAGAATTTGTTGTTTGTAGATTTTCTGATGATGCCGATTCTAACAGGTGTGAGGTGTTACCTCATTGTAGTTTTGATTTGCATTTCTCCAGTAATTAGTGATGTTGAGCAGCTTTTCATGTGCCTCTTGGCCATCTCTGTGTCTTCTTTGAAGAAACGTCTCTTTAGATCTTCTGCCCATTTTTGTATTGGGTTGTTTGTCTTTTTAATATTAAGCTGCATGAGCTCTTTATATATATTGGAGATTAAACCTTTGTCCATTGATTCGTTTGCAAATATTTTCGCCCATTCTGAGGGATGCTTTTTGCCATTCCCGTTTTTTTAACAAAAAAAGAAAGAAAGATAAAGAAGCAGAACACTAATGTGTGTAAAATATGCCTTTTGAAACTGTCGTTTTGAAATATGGACGTCCTTTGAAATTTTTGGTCGATATATGAACCCAGGATTTGTTTTCAGGGCAGGTGTCATTTACAGGCCTGCAATGATTTTGAATATCAACTGACCATTACCGCTGGGATTAAAGCTGCTGTTGTGTGAAACGGCCACAAGGTGGCAGCAGTTCTCCCTTACCAAATCTGGTTACTGGGGCAACAGAGCCTCAATGGAAGTCTTGTTCTAGATTGGAATTTAGAATGGAATGTGCCAGGAGAAAGCCCCTCAAGTTTGTCTCACTACTTGTTGTTCGTGTTTTTAATTTAATTTTTTATTTTTTATTACAGCAAATTTGATTACAATGTTTGGCTTGTTGTAGGTGTGGAAGATGTGGTTCTTTTACACATATACATATGTCTGTTCTTCCTGGGATCCTTTTCCCATGTACCTTATGACAGAATGTTGAGTAGTCTTCTCTTGGTATTCTGTAGGTCTTTGGTGATTATATATGTCACCTGTGTTTGTATATGTCTGTTAACCCCAATATCATAATGAAACCAATCCTCACACCTTTCCATTGGTGAACCATAAGTTTGTTTAATGAATCTGTGATTGCCCTTCTCCGTGGAAATATCTGCCCTGGTATCCATTTTTCGGTCACACCTATAAGAGATATGATATGATATGTGTCTTTCACTTTCTGACTTACTACAAGTCACGTGATTACCTTTAGACACACCTACGGTGCTGCAAATGGCATTGTGTCCTTTTATTCCTTGGCTTCTATTCTGCCTTAGCGAGGTCCATTTTCAACAATGTGATTCCCTGAGGGCTGAGGATTAGCTGACCTGGGTAGCCTGACCCTGCCGGCCGGCCCTCCCCAGGTGTGCCTGGGTTGAGGTCAATATAAACAGCGCTGCAGGCAGCAATAGCCCCTGAAGCTGTGCCTGACTCCATATTCTCTGCCCCGTCAGCAGTCTCGGGGCTGTGCTGGTGGGAGGGAGTGAGGGGCCACGGCTTTGTGGGTGGCCCGGTGTGAGTGGGTCTCTGCTGGACTTTCTGCAGGAGTTGCCAGGCTGCCACCTGTAAAGAAGAGGATGTGTCAACCATACCTTCCACTGGAATTTCTCTCCGGACAGAGGTGTGGAAGGAAAAAAGCAGTGGGGGCCGGGACAGGAGGGGTATCTCAGGCAGGGCAATGGAAAGCTTCCAGAAGGGTGCCCAGGGCCAGGACCATCCTGGCTGGCCTGCAGGCACCAAGTTGGCCTGCGTGCTGTCGCTGGTGTGGCTCCACGGCCCGTCCTCTAGGCTTTCAAGCCCTTGTACATATTCAGGAGTTTTACCTGGGAAGGGTGGGAAAAGTTCAACAGCAGCTGGCCTGGGGCTCAGCTCACGGTTACTCACAGATGCCTCGGCATGGCCCCCAGCTTTGCAATGAGGACGCTCCTTGCGTAGGAGTGGGCTGCTGGCTGTATGGGAAATGATTCCCCACCTCTGACCAATTTCAGAATTGTTTACCGCTGGAGCAAGTGCCCTGATAGGGTTATCATCTGTATAACTGGTGGGTTCAGGTTTTTTTTTTCTTTTTTGGTTCAACTTAGATTTTATTCCTCTTTTATGTATTTATAGACATAAGCATGGAAATAATTCATTCATATAAATACATCTGTGTGAAGGGAAGACCTTTTTTCTGTTTTATTTTTAAATTTTATTTTTAAAAATTTTGAAATTTAAATTTATTAATCTTTTTATACAGCAGGTTATTATTAGTTATGTATTTTATGCATATATATGTATACAGGTCAAACCCAATCTCCCAACTCATCCCACCACCACCAACCCATGGCTTCCCACACTTGGTGTCCATACGTGTGTTCTCTACCTCTTTGTCTCTATTTCTTCCCTGCAAACCAGTTCATCTGTACCATTTTTCTAGGTTCCACATATATGCATTAATATACAATATTTGTTTTTCTCTTTCTGACTTACTTCATTCTGTATGACAGTCTCTAGATCCATCGACGTCTCTACAAATGACCCAGTTTCATTCCTTCTTATGGCTGAGTAATATTCCATTTTATATATGTACCACATCTTTATCCATTCGTCTGTCTGTGGGTATTTAGGTTGCTTCCATTACCTGGCTATTGTAAATAGTGCTGAAATGAGCATTGTGGTGAATGTGCCTTTTTGATTTATGGTTTTCTCTGGGTATATGCCCAGAAGTGGGATTGCTGGATCATATGGTAATTCTATTTCTAGTTTTTTTAAGGAAACTCCATACTGTTCTCCATCGTGACTGTATCAATTAACATTTCCACCACTAGTGGAAGAGGGATCCTTTTGTCCACACCGTCCCCAGAATTTGTTGTTTGTAGACTTTCTGATGATGCCGATTCTAACAGGTGTGAGGTGATACCTCATTGTAGTTTTGATTTGCATTTCTCTAATAATTAGTGATGTTGAGCAGCTTTTCATGTGCCTCTTGGCCATCTCTGTGTTTTCTTTGAAGAAACGTCTCTTTAGATCTTCTGCCTAATTTTGTATTGGGTTGTTTGTTTTTTAATATTAACCTGCATGAGCTCTTTATATATATTGGAGATTAAACCTTTGTCCATTGATTCGTTTGCAAATATTTTCGCCCATTCTGAGGGATGCTTTTTGCCATTCCCGTTTTTTTAACAAAAAAAGAAAGAAAGAAATAGAAGCAGAACACTAATATGTGTAAAATATGCCTTTTGAAACTGTCGTTTTGAAATATGGACGTCCTTTGAAATTTTTGGTCGATATATGAACCCAGGATTTGTTTTCAGGGCAGGTGTCATTTACAGGCCTGCAATGATTTTGAATATCAACTGACCATTAGTGCTGGGATTAAAGCTGCTGTTGTGTGAAACGGCCACCAGGTGACAGCAGTTCTCCCTTACCAAATCTGGTTACTGGGGCAACAGAGCCTCAGTGGAAGTCTTGTTCTAGATTGGAATTTAGAATGGAATGTGCCAGGAGAAAGCCCCTCAAGTTTGTCTCACTACTTCTTGTTCGTGTTTTTAATTTAATTTTTTATTTTTTATTACAGCAAATTTGATTACAATGTTTGGCTTGTTGTAGGTGTGGAAGATGTGGTTCTTTTACACATATACATATGTCTGTTCTTCCTGGGATCCTTTTCCCATGTACCTTATGACAGAATGTTGAGTAGTCTTCTCTTGGTATTCTGTAGGTCTTTGGTGATTATATATGTCACCTGTGTTTGTATATGTCTGTTAACCCCAATATCATAATGAAACCAATCCTCACAGCTTTCCATTGGTGAACCATAAGTTTGTTTAATGAATCTGTGATTGCCCTTCTCTGTGGAAATATCTGCCCTGGTATCCATTTTTCGGTCACACCTATAAGAGATATGATATGATATGTGTCTTTCATTTTCTGACTTATTACAAGTCACGTGATTACCTTTAGACACACCTACGGTGCTGCAAATGGCATTGTGTCCTTTTATTCCTTGGCTTCTATTCTGCCTTAGCGAGGTCCATTTTCAACAATGTGATTCCCTGAGGGCTGAGGATTAGCTGACCTGGGTAGCCTGACCTTGCCGGCCGGCCCTCCCCAGGTGTGCCTTGGTTGAGGTCAATATAAACAGTGCTGCAGGCAGCAATAGCCCCTGAAGCTGTGCCTGACTCCATATTTTCTGCCCCGTCAGCAGTCTCGGGGCTGTGCTGGTGGGAGGCAGTGAGGGGCCACGGCTTTGTGGGTGGCCCGGTGTGAGTGGGTCTCTGCTGGACTTTCTGCAGGAGTTGCCAGGCTGCCACCTGTAAAGAAGAGGATGTGTCACCCATACCTTCCACTGGAATTTGTCTCCGGACAGAGGTGAGGAAGGAAAAAAGCAGTGGGGGCCGGGACAGGAGGGGTATCTCAGGCAGGGCAATGGAAAGCTTCCAGAAGAGCGCCCAGGGCCAGGACCATCCTGGCTGGCCTGCAGGCACCAAGTTGGCCTGCGTGCTGTCACTTGTGTGGCTCCACAGCCCGTCCTCTAGGCTTTCAAGCCCTTGTACATATTCAGGAGTTTTACCTGGGAAGGGTGGGAAAAGTTCAACAGCAGCTGGCCTTGGGCTCAGCTCACGGTTACTCACAGATGCCTCGGCATGGCCCCCAACTTTTCAATGAGGACGCTCCTTGCGTAGGAGTGGGCTGCTGGCTGTATGGGAGATGATTCCCCACCTCTGACCAATTTCAGAATTGTTTACCACTGGAGCAAGTGCCCTGATAGGGTTTTCCTCTGTATAACTGGTGGGTTCAGGTTTTTTGTTTCTTTTTTGGTTCAAGTTAGATTTTATTCCTCTTTTATGTATTTATTGATATAAGCATGGAAATAATTCATTCATATAAATACATCTGTGTGAAGGGAAGACCTTTTTTCTGTTTTATTTTTAAATTTTATTTTTTAAAATTTTGAAATTTAATTTTATTTATTTTTTTATACAGCAGGTTATTATTAGTTATGTATTTTATGCATATACATGTATACAGGTCAATCCCAATCTCCCAACTAATCCCACCACCACCATTCCATGGCTTCCCACACTTGGTGTCCATACGTGTGTTCTCTACCTCTGTGTCTCTATTTCTTCCCTGCAAACCAGTTCATCTGTACCATTTTTCTAGGTTCCACATATATGCTTTAATATACAATATTTGTTTTTCTCTTTCTGACTTACTTCATTCTGTATGACAGTCTCTAGATCCATCGACGTCTCTACAAATGACCCAGTTTCATTCCTTCTTATAGCTGAGTAATATTCCATTTTATATATGTACCACATCTTTATCCATTCGTCTGTCTGTGGGTATTTAGGTTGCTTCCATTACCTGGCTTTTGTAAATATTGCTGAAATGAGCATTGTGGTGAATGTGCCTTTTTGATTTATGATTTTCTCTGGGTATATGCCCAGAAGTGGGATTGCTGGATCATATGGTAATTCTATTTCTAGTTTTTTTAAGGAAACTCCATACTGTTCTCCATCGTGACTGTATCAATTTACATTTCCACCACTAGTGGAAGAGGGATCCATTTGTCCACACCCTCCCCAGAATTTGTTGTTTGTAGATTTTCTGATGATGCCGATTCTAACAGGTGTGAGGTGATAACTCATTGTAGTTTTGATTTGCATTTCTCTAATAATTAGTGATGTTGAGCAGCTTTTCATGTGCCTCTTGGCCATCTGTGTGTCTTCTTTGAAGAAACGTCACTTTAGATCTTCTGCCCATTTTTGTATTGGGTTGTTTGTTTTTTTAATATTAAGCTGCATGAGCTCTTTATATATATTGGAGATTAAACCTTTGTCCATTGATTCGTTTGCAAATATTTTCGCCCATTCTCAGGGATGCTTTTTGCCATTCCCGTTTTTTTTAACAAAAAAAGAAAGAAAGAAAAAGAAGCAGAACACTAATGTGTGTAAAATATGCCTTTTGAAACTGTCGTTTTGAAATATGGACGTCCTTTGAAATTTTTGGTCGATATATGAACCCAGGATTTGTTTTCAGGGCAGGTGTCATTTACAGGCCTGCAATGATTTTGAATATCAACTGACCATTAGCGCTGGGATTAAAGCTGCTGTTGTGTGAAACGGCCACAAGGTGGCAGCAGTTCTCCCTTACCAAATCTGGTTACTGGGGCAACAGAGCCTCAATGGAAGTCGTGTTCTAGATTGGAATTTAGAATGGAATGTGCCAGGAGAAAGCCCCTCAAGTTTGTCTCACTACTTGTTGTTCGTGTTTTTAATTTAATTTTTTATTTTTTATTACAGCAAATTTGATTACAATGTTTGGCTTGTTGTAGGTGTGGAAGATGTGGTTCTTTTACACATATACATATGTCTGCTCTTCCTGGGATCCTTTTCCCATGTACCTTATGACAGAATGTTGAGTAGTCTTCTCTTGGTATTCTGTAGGTCTTTGGTGATTATATATGTCACCTGTGTTTGTATATGTCTGTTAACCCCAATATCATAATGAAACCAATCCTCACACCTTTCCATTGGTGAACCATAAGTTTGTTTAATGAATCTGTGATTGCCCTTCTCTGTGGAAATATCTGCCCTGGTATCCATTTTTCGGTAACTCCTATAAGATATATGATATGATATGTGTCTTTCACTTTCTGACTTACTACAAGTCACGTGATTACATTTAGACACACCTACGGTGTTGCAAATGGCATTGTGTCCTTTTATTCCTTGGCTTCTATTCTGCCTTAGCGAGGTCCATTTTCAACAATGTGATTCCCTGAGGGCTGAGGATTAGCTGACCTGGGTAGCCTGACCCTGCCGGCCGGCCCTCCCCTGGTGTGCCTGGGTTGAGGTCAATATAAACAGCGCTGCAGGCAGCAATAGCCCCTGAAGCTGTGCCTGACTCCATATTCTCTGCCCCGTCAGCAGTCTCGGGGCTGTGCTGGTGGGAGGGAGTGAGGGGCCATGGCTTTGTGGGTGGCCCGGTGTGAGTGGGTCTCTGCTGGACTTTCCGCAGGAGTTGCCAGGCTTCCACCTGTAAAGAAGAGGATGTGTCACCCATACCTTCCACTGGAATTTCTCTCCGGACAGAGGTGAGGAAGGAAAAAAGCAATGGGTGCCGGGATAGGAGGGGTATCTCAGGCAGGGCAATGGAAAGCTTCCAGAAGAGCGCCCAGGGTCAGGACCATTCTGGCTGGCCTGCAGGCACCAAGTTGGCCTGCGTGCTGTCGCTGGTGTGGCTCCACGGCCCTTCCTCTAGGCTTTCAAGCCCTTGTACATATTCAGGTGTTTTACCTGGGAAGGGTGGGAAAAGTTCAACAGCAGCTGGCCTGGGGCTCAGCTCACGGTTACTCACAGATGCCTCGGCATGGCCCCCAGCTTTGCAATGAGGACGCTCCTTGCGTAGGAGTGGGCTGCTGGCTGTATGCGAGATGATTCCCCACCTCTGACCAATTTCAGAATTGTTTACCGCTGGAGCAAGTGCCCTGATAGGGTTTTCCTCTGTATAACGGGTGGGTTCAGGTTTTTTTTTTCTTTTTTGGTTCAAGTTAGATTTTATTCCTCTTTTATGTATTTATAGATATAAGCATGGAAATAATTCATTCATATAAATACATCTGTGTGAAGGGAAGAACTTTTTTATGTTTTATTTTTTAATTTATTTTTTAAAATTTTGAAATTTAAATTTATTTATCTTTTTACACAGCAGGTTATTATTAGTTATGTATTTTATGCATATACATGTATACAGGTCAATCCCAATCTCCCAACTCATCCCACCACCACCACCCCATGGCTTCCCACACTTGGTGTCCCTACGTGTGTTTTCTACCTCTGTGTCTCTATTTCTTCCCTGCAAACCAGTTCATCTGTACCATTTTTCTAGGTTCCACATATATGCATTAATATACAATATTTGTTTTTCTCTTTCTGACTTACTTCATTCTGTATGACAGTCTCTAGATCCATCGACGTCTCTACAAATGACCCAGTTTCATTCCTTCTTATGGCTGAGTAATATTCCATTTTATATATGTACCACATCTTTATCCATTCGTCTGACTGTGGGTATTTAGGTTGCTTCCATTACCTGGCTATTGTAAATAGTGCTGAAATGAGCATTGTGGTGAATGTGCCTTTTTGATTTATGGTTTTCTCTGGGTATATGCCCAGAAGTGGGATTGCTGGATCATATGGTAATTCTATTTCTAGTTTTTTTAAGGAAACTCCATACTGTTCTCCATCGTGACTGTATCAATTTACATTTCCACCACTAGTGGAAGAGGGATCCTTTTGTCCACACCGTCCCCAGAATTTGTTGTTTGTAGATTTTCTGATGATGCCGATTCTAACAGGTGTGAGGTGATACCTCATTGTAGTTTTGATTTGCATTTCTCTAATAATTAGTGATGTTGAGTAGCTTTTCATGTGCGTCTTGGCCATCTCTGTGTCTTCTATGAAGAAACGTCTCTTTAGATCTCCTGCCCAATTTTGTATTGGGTTGTTTGTTTTTTTATTATTAAGCTGCATGAGCTCTTTATATATATGGGAGATTAAACCTTTGTCCATTGATTCGTTTGCAAATATTTTTGCACATTCTGAGGGATGCTTTTTGCCATTCCCGTTTTTTTAACAAAAAAAGAAAGAAAAAGAAGCAGAACACTAATGTGTGTAAAATATGCCTTTTGAAACTGTCGTTTTGAAATATGGACGTCCTTTGAATTTTTGGGTCGATATATGAACCCAGGATTTGTTTTCAGGGCAGGTGTCATTTACAGGCCTGCAATGATTTTGAATATCAACTGACCATTAGCGCTGGGATTAAAGCTGCTGTTGTGTGAAACGGCCACAAGGTGGCAGCAGTTCTCCCTTACCAAATCTGGTTACTGGGGCAACAGAGCCTCAATGGAAGTCTTGTTCTAGATTGGAATTTAGAATGGAATGTGCCAGGAGAAAGCCCCTCAAGTTTGTCTCACTACTTGTTGTTCGTGTTTTTAATTTAATTTTTTATTTTTTATTACAGCAAATTTGATTACAATGTTTGGCTTGTTGTAGGTGTGGAAGATGTGGTTCTTTTACACATATACATATGTCTGTTCTTCCTGGGATCCTTTTCCCATGTACCTTATGACAGAATGTTGAGTAGTCTTCTCTTGGTATTCTGTAGGTCTTTGGTGATTATATATGTCACCTGTGTTTGTATATGTCTGTTAAACCCAATATCATAATGAAACCAATCCTCACACCTTTCCATTGGTGAACCATAAGTTTGTTTAATGAACCTGTGATTGCCCTTCTCTGTGGAAATATCTGCCCTGGTATCCATTTTTCGGTAACACCTATAAGAGATATGATATGATATGTGTCTTTCACTTTCTGACTTCCTACAAGTCACGTGATTACCTCTAGACACACCTACGGTGCTGCAAATGGCATTGTGTCCTTTTATTCCTTGGCTTCTATTCTGCCTTAGCGAGGTCCATTTTCAACAATGTGATTCTCTGAGGGCTGAGGATTAGCTGACCTGGGTAGCCTGACCCTGCCGGCCAGCCCTCCCCAGGTGTGCCTGGGTTGAGGTCAATATAAACAGCGCTGCAGGCAGCAATAGTCCCTGAAGCTGTGCCTGACTCCATATTCTCTGCCCCGTCAGCAGTCTCGGGGCTGTGCTGGTGGGAGGGAGTGAGGGGCCACGGCTTTGTGGGTGGCCCGGTTTGAGTGGGTCTCTGCTGGACTTTCTGCAGGAGTTGCCAGGCTGCCATCTGTACAGAAGAGGATGTGTCACCCATACATTCTGCTGGAATTTGTCTCCGGACAGAGGTGAGGACGGAAAAAAGCAGTGGGGGTCGGGGCAGGAGGGGTATCTCAGGCAGGGCAATGGAAAGCTTCCAGAAGAGCGCCCTGGGCCAGGACCCTCCTGGCTGGCCTGCCGGCACCAAGTTGGCCTGCGTGCTGTCGCTGGTGTGGCTCCACGGCCCTTCCTCTAGGCTTTCAAGCCCTTGTACATATTCAGGAGTTTTACCTGTTAAGGGTTGGAAAAGTTCAACAGCAGCTGGCCTGGGGCTCAGCTCACGGTTACTCACAGATGCCTCGGCATGGCCCCCAGCTTTGCAATGAGGACGCTCCTTGCGTAGCAGTGGGCTGCTGGCTGTATGGGAGATGATTCCCCACCTCTGACCAATTTCAGAATTGTTTACCGCTGGAGCAAGTGCCCTGATAGGGTTTTCCTCTGTCTAACTGGTGGGTTCAGGTTTTTTTTTTTCTTTTTTGGTTCAAGTTAGATTTGATTCCTCTTTTATGTATTTATAGATATAAGCATGGAAATAATTCATTCATATAAATACATCTGTGTAAAGGGAAGATCTTTTTTCTGTTTTATTTTTAAATTTTATTTTTTAAAATTTTGAAATTTAATTTTATTTATGTTTTTATACAGCAGGTTATTATTAGTTATGTATTTTTGCATATACATGTATACAGGTCAATCCGAATCTCCCAACTCATCCCACCACCACCACCCCATGGCTTCCCACACTTGGTGTCCATACGTGTGTTCTCTATCTCTGTGTCTCTATTTCTTCCCTGAAAACCAGTTCATCTGTACCATTTTTCTAGGTTCCACATATATGCATTAATATACAATATTTGTTTTTCTCTTTCTGACTTACTTCATTCTGTATGACAGTCTCTAGATCCATCGACGTTTCTACAAATGACCCAGTTTCATTCCTTCTTATGGCTGAGTAATATTCCATTTTATATATGTACCACATCTTTATCCATTCGTCTGTCTGTGGGTATTTAGGTTGGTTCCTTTACCTGGCTCTTGCACATAGTGCTGAAATAAGCATTGTGGTGAATGTGCCTTTTTGATTTATGGTTTTCTCTGGGTATATGCCCAGAAGTGGGATTGCTGGATCATATGGTAATTCTATTTGTAGTTTTTGTAAGGAAACTCCATACTCTTCTCCATCGTGACTGTATCAATTTACATTTCCACCACTAGTGGAAGAGGGATCCTTTTGTCCACACCCTCCCCAGAATTTGTTGTTTGTAGATTTTCTGATGATGCCGATTCTAACAGGTGTGAGGTGATACCTCATTGTAGTTTTGACTTGCATTTCTCTAATAATTAGTGATGTTGAGCAGCTTTTCATGTGCGTCTTGGCCATCTCTGTGTCTTCTTTGAAGAAACGTCTCTTTAGATCTTCTGCCCATTTTTGTATTGGGTTGTTTGTTTTTTTTAATATTAAGCTGCATGAGCTCTTTATATATATTGGAGATTAAACCTTTGTCCATTGATTCGTTTGCAAATATTTTCGCCCATTCTGAGGGATGCTTTTTGCCATTCCCGTTTTTTTAACAAAAAAAGAAAGAAAGAAAAAGAAGCAGAACACTAATGTGTGTAAAATATGCTGTTTGAAACTGTCGTTTTGAAACATGGACGTCCTTTGAATTTTTTGGTCGATATATGAACCCAGGATTTGTTTTCAGGGCAGGTGTCATTTACAGGCCTGCAGTGATTTTGAATATCAAGTGACCATTAGCGCTGGGATTAAAGCTGCTGTTGTGTGAAACGGCCACAAGGTGGCAGCGGTTCTCTCTTACCAAATCTGGTTACTGGGGCAACAGAGCCTCAATGGAAGTCTTGTTCTAGATTGGAATTTAGAATGGAATGTGCCAGGAGAAAGCCCCTCAAGTTTGTCTCACTACTTGTTGTTCGTGTTTTTAATTTAATTTTTTATTTTTTATTACAGCAAATTTGATTACAATGTTTGGCTTGTTGTAGGTGTGGAAGATGTGGTTCTTTTACACATATACATATGTCTGTTCTTCCTGGGATCCTTTTCCCATGTACCTTATGACAGAATGTTGAGTAGTCTTCTCTTGGTATTCTGTAGGTCTTTGGTGATTATAAATGTCACCTGTGTTTGTATATGTCTGTTAACCCCAATATCATAATGAAACCAATCCTCACACCTTTCCATTGGTGAACCACAAGTTTGTTTAATGAATCTGTGACTGCCCTTCTCCGTGGAAATATCTGCCCTGGTATCCATTTTTCGGTCACACCTATAAGAGATATGATATGATATGTGACTTTCACTTTCTGACTTACTACAAGTCACGTGATTACCTCTAGACACACCTACGGTGCTGCAAATGGCATTGTGTCCTTTTATTCCTTGGCTTCTATTCTGCCTTAGCGAAGTCCATTTTCAACAATGTGATTCCCTGAGGGCTGAGGATTAGCTGACCTGGGTAGCCTGACCCTGCCAGCCGGCCCTCCCCAGGTGTGCCTGGGTTGAGGTCAATATAAACAGCGCTGCAGGCAGCAATAGCCCCTGAAGCTGTGCCTGGCTCCATAATCTTTGCCCCGTCAGCAGTCTCGGGGTTGTGCTGGTCGGAGGGAGTGAGGGGCCGCGGCTTTGTGGGTGGCCCGGTGTGAGTGGGTCTCTACTGGACTTTCTGCAGGAGTTGCCAGGCTGCCACCTGTAAAGAAGAGGATGTGTCACCCATACCTTCTGCTGGAATTTCTCTCCGGACAGAGGTGAGGAAGGAAAAAAGCAGTGGGGGCCGGGGCAGGAGGGGTATCTCAGGCAGGGCAATGGAAAGCTTCCAGAAGAGCGCCCTGGGCCAGGACCATCCTGGCTGGCCTGCAGGCACCAAGTTGGCCTGCGTGCTGTCGCTGGTGTGGCTCCACGGCCCTTCCTCTAGGCTTTCAAGCCCTTGTACATATTCAGGTGTTTTACCTGGGAAGCGTGGGAAAAGTTCAACAGCAGCTGGCCTGGGGCTCAGCTCACGGTTACTCACAGATGCCTCGGCATGGCCCCCAGCTTTGCAATGAGGACGCTCCTTGCGTAGGAGTGGGCTGCTGGCTGTATGGGAGATGATTGCCCACCTCTGACCAATTTCAGAATTGTTTACCACTGGAGCAAGTGCCCTGATAGGGTTTTCCTCTGTATAACTGGTGGGTTCAGGGTTTTTTTTTTCTTTTTTGGTTCAAGTTAGATTTGATTCCTCTTTTATGTATTTATAGATATAAGCATGGAAATAATTCATTCATATAAATGCATCTGTGTGAAGGGAAGAACTTTTTTCTGTTTTATTTTTAAATTTTATTTTTTAAAATTTTGAAATTTAATTTTATTTATTTTTTAATACAGCAGGTTATTATTAGTTATGTATTTTATGCATATACATGTATACAGGTCAATCCCAATCTCCCAACTCATCCCACCACCACCACCCCATGGCTTCCCACACTTGGTGTCCATACGTGTGTTCTCTACGTCTGTGTCTCTATTTCTTCCCTGCAAACCAGTTCATCTGTACCATTTTTCTAGGTTCCACATATATGCATTAATATACAATATTTGTTTTTCTCTTTCTGACTTACTTCATTCTGTATGACAGTCTCTAGATCCATCGACGTGTCTACAAATGACCCAGTTTCATTCCTTCTTATGGCTGAGTAATATTCCATTTTATATATGTACCACATCTTTATCCATTCGTCTGTCTCTGGGTATTTAGGTTGCTTTCATTACCTGGCTATTGTAAATAGTGCTGAAATGAGCATTGTGGTGAATGTGCCTTTTTGATTTATGGTTTTCTCTGGGTATATGCCCAGAAGTGGGATTGCTGGATCATATGGTAATTCTATTTGTAGTTTTTTTAAGGAAACTCCATACTCTTCTCCATTGTGACTGTATCAATTTACATTTCCACCACTAGTGGAAGAGGGATCCTTTTGTCCACACCCTCCCCAGAATTTGTTGTTTGTAGATTTTCTGATGATGCCGATTCTAACAGGTGTGAGGTGATACCTCATTGTAGTTTTGATTTGCATTTCTCTAATAATTAGTGATGTTGAGCAGCTTTTCATGTGCGTCTTGGCCATCTCTGTGTCTTCTTTGAAGAAACGTCTCTTTAGATCTTCTGCCCATTTTTGTATTGGGTTGTTTGTTTTTTTAATATTAAGCTGCATGAGCTCTTTATATATATTGGAGATTAAACCTTTGTCCATTGATTCGTTTGCAAATATTTTCGCCCATTCTGAGGGATGCTTTTTGCCATTCCCGTTTTTTTAACAAAAAAAGAAAGAAAGAAAAAGAAGCAGAACACTAATGTGTGTAAACTATGCCTTTTGAACCTGTCGTTTTGAAATATGGACGTCCTTTGAATTTTTTGGTCGATATATGAACCCAGGATTTGTTTTCAGGGCAGGTGTCATTTACAGACCTGCAATGATTTTGAATATCAAGTGACCATTAGCGCTGGGATTAAAGCTGCTGTTGTGTGAAACGGCCACAAGGTGGCAGCAGTTCTCCCTTACCAAATCTGGTTACTGGGGCAACAGAGCCTCAATGGAAGTCTTGTTCTAGATTGGAATTTAGAATGGAATGTGCCAGGAGAAAGCCCCTCAAGTTTGTCTCACTACTTGTTGTTCGTGTTTTTAATTTAATTTTTTATTTTTTATTACAGCAAATTTGATTACAATGTTTGGCTTGTTGTAGGTGTGGAAGATGTGGTTCTTTTACACATATACACATGTCTGTTCTTCCTGGGATCCTTTTCCCATGTACCTTATGACAGAATATTGAGTAGTCTTCTCTTGGTATTCTGTAGGTCTTTGGTGATTATATATGTCACCTGTGTTTGTATATGTCTGTTAACCCCAATATCATAATGAAACCAATCCTCACACCTTTCCATTGGTGAACCACAAGTTTGTATAATGAATCTGTGACTGCCCTTCTCCGTGGAAATATCTGCCCTGGTATCCATTTTTCGGTCACACCTATAAGAGATATGATATGATATATGTCTTTCACTTTCGGACTTACTACAAGTCACGTGATTACCTCTAGACACACCTACAGTGCTGCAAATGGCATTGTGTCCTTTTATTCCTTGGCTTCTATTCTGCCTTAGCGAAGTCCATTTTCAACAATGTGATTCCCTGAGGGCTGAGGATTAGCTGACCTGGGTAGCCTGACCCTGCTGGCCGGCCCTCCCCAGGTGTGCCTGGGTTGAGGTCAATATAAACAGCGCTGCAGGCAGCAATAGCCCCTGAAGCTGTGCCTGACTCCATATTCTCTGCCCCGTCAGCAGTCTCGGGGCTGTGCTGGTGGGAGGGAGTGAGGGGCCGCGGCTTTGTGGGTGGCCCTGTGTGAGTGGGTCTCTGCTGGACTTTCTGCAGGAGTTGCCAGGCTGCCACCTGTAAAGAAGAGGATGTGTCACCCATACCTTCTGCTGGAATTTCTCTCCGGACAGAGGTGAGGAAGGAAAAAAGCAGTGGGGGCCGGGGCAGGAGGGGTATCTCAGGCAGGGCAATGGAAAGCTTCCAGAAGAGCGCCCTGGGCCAGGACCCTCCTGGCTGGCCTGCAGGCACCAAGTTGGCCTGCGTGCTGTTGCTGGTGTGGCTCCACGGCCCTTCCTCTAGGCTTTCAAGCCCTTGTACATATTCAGGTGTTTTACCTGGGAAGGGTGGGAAAAGTTCAACAGCAGCTGGCCTGGGGCTCAGCTCACGGTTACTGACAGATGCCTCGGCATGGTGCCCAGCTTTGCAATGAGGACGCTCCTTGCGTAGGAGTGGGCTGCTGGCTCTGTGGGAAATGATTCCCCACCTCTGACCAATTTCAGAATTGTTTACCACTGGAGCAAGTGCCCTGATAGGGTTTTCCTCTGTCTAACTGGTGCGTTCAGGTTTTTTTTTTTCTTTTTTGGTTCAAGTTAGATTTGATTCCTCTTTTATGTATTTATAGATATAAGCATGGAAATAATTCATTCATATAAATACATCTGTGTGAAGGGAAGAACTTTTTTCTGTTTTATTTTTAAATTTTATTTTTTAAAATTTTGAAATTTAATTTTATTTATTTTTTCATACAGCAGGTTATTATTAGTTATGTATTTTATGCATATACATGTATACAGGTCAATCCCAATCTCCCAACTCATCCCACCACCACCACCCCATGGCTTCCCACACTTGGTGTCCATACGTGTGTTCTCTACCTCTGTGTCTCTATTTCTTCCCTGCAAATGAGTTCATCTGTACCATTTTTCTAGGTTCCACATATATGCATTAATATACAATATTTGTTTTTCTCTTTCTGACTTACTTCATTCTGTATGACAGTCTCTAGATCCATCGACGTGTCTACAAATGACCCAGTTTCATTCCTTCTTATGGCTGAGTAATATTCCATTTTATATATGTACCACATCTTTATCCATTCGTCTGTCTCTGGGTATTTAGGTTGCTTCCATTACCTGGCTATTGTAAATAGTGCTGAAATGAGCATTGTGGTGAATGTGCCTTTTTGATTTATGGTTTTCTCTGGGTATATGCCCAGAAGTGGGATTGCTGGATCATATGGTAATTCTATTTCTAGTTTTTTTAAGGAAACTCCATACTCTTCTCCATAGTGACTGTATCAATTTACATTTCCACCACTAGTGGAAGAGGGATCCTTTTGTCCACACCCTCCCCAGAATTTGTTGTTTGTAGATTTTCTGATGATGCCGATTCTAACAGGTGTGAGGTGATACCTCATTGTAGTTTTGATTTGCATTTCTCTAATAATTAGTGATGTTGAGCAGCTTTTCATGTGCGTCTTGGCCATCTCTGTGTCTTCTTTGAAGAAACGTCTCTTTCGATCTTCTGCCCATTTTTGTATTGGGTTGTTTGTTTTTTTAATATTAAGCTGCATGAGCTCTTTATATATATTGGAGATTAAACCTTTGTCCATTGATTCGTTTGCAAATATTTTCGCCCATTCTGAGGAATGCTTTTTGCCATTCCCGTTTTTTTAACAAAAAAAGAAAGAAAGAAAAAGAAGCAGAACACTAATGTGTGTAAAATATGCCTTTTGAAACTGTCGTTTTGAAATATGGACGTCCTTTGAATTTTTTGGTCGATATATGAACCCAGGATTTGTTTTCAGGGCAGGTGTCATTTACAGACCTGCAATGATTTTGAATATCAAGTGACCATTAGCGCTGGGATTAAAGCTGCTGTTGTGTGAAACGGCCACAAGGTGGCAGCAGTTCTCCCTTACCAAATCTGGTTACTGGGGCAACAGAGCCTCAATGGAAGTCTTGTTCTAGATTGGAATTTAGAATGGAATGTGCCAGGAGAAAGCCCCTCAAGTTTGTCTCACTACTTGTTGTTCGTGTTTTTAATTTAATTTTTTATTTTTTATTACAGCAAATTTGATTACAATGTTTGGCTTGTTGTAGGTGTGGAAGATGTGGTTGTTTTACACATATACATATGTCTGTTCTTCCTGGGATCCTTTTCCCATGTACCTTATGACAGAATGTTGAGTAGTCTTCTCTTGGTATTCCGTAGGTCTTTGGTGATTATATATGTCACCTGTGTTTGTATATGTCTGTTAACCCCAATATCATAATGAAACCAATCCTCACACCTTTCCATTGGTGAACCACAAGTTTGTTTAATGAATCTGTGACTGCCCTTCTCCGTGGAAATATCTGCCCTGGTATCCATTTTTCGGTCACACCTATAAGAGATATGATATGATATATGTCTTTCACTTTCGGACTTACTACAAGTCACGTGATTACCTCTAGACACACCTACTGTGCTGCAAATGGCATTGTGTCCTTTTATTCCTTGGCTTCTATTCTGCCTTAGCGAAGTCCATTTTCAACAATGTGATTCCCTGAGGGCTGAGGATTAGCTGACCTGGGTAGCCTGACCCTGCTGGCCGGCCCTCCCCAGGTGTGCCTGGGTTGAGGTCAATATAAACAGCGCTGCAGGCAGCAATAGCCCCTGAAGCTGTGCCTGACTCCATATTCTCTGCCCCGTCAGCAGTCTCGGGGCTGTGCTGGTGGGAGGGAGTGAGGGGCCGCGGCTTTGTGGGTGGCCCTGTGTGAGTGGGTCTCTGCTGGACTTTCTGCAGGAGTTGCCAGGCTGCCACCTGTAAAGAAGAGGATGTGTCACCCATACCTTCTGCTGGAATTTCTCTCCGGACAGAGGTGAGGAAGGAAAAAAAGCAGTGGGGGCCGGGGCAGGAGGGGTATCTCAGGCAGGGCAATGGAAAGCTTCCAGAAGAGCGCCCTGGGCCAGGACCCTCCTGGCTGGCCTGCAGGCACCAAGTTGGCCTGCGTGCTGTCGCTGGTGTGGCTCCACGGCCCTTCCTCTAGGCTTTCAAGCCCTTGTACATATTCAGGTGTTTTACCTGGGAAGGGTGGGAAAAGTTCAACAGCAGCTGGCCTGGGGCTCAGCTCACGGTCACTGACAGATGCCTCGGCATGGTGCCCAGCTTTGCAATGAGGACGCTCCTTGCGTAGGAGTGGGCTGCTGGCTCTATGGGAAATGATTCCCCACCTCTGACCAATTTCAGAATTGTTTACCACTGGAGCAAGTGCCCTGATAGGGTTTTCCTCTGTCTAACTGGTGCGTTTAGGTTTTTTTTTTTCTTTTTTGGTTCAAGTTAGATTTGATTCCTCTTTTATGTATTTATAGATATAAGCATGGAAATAATTCATTCATATAAATACATCTGTGTGAAGGGAAGAACTTTTTTCTGTTTTATTTTTAAATTTTATTTTTTAAAATTTTGAAATTTAATTTTATTTATTTTTTAATACAGCAGGTTATTATTAGTTATGTATTTTATGCATATACATGTATACAGGTCAATCCCAATCTCCCAACTCATCCCACCACCACCACCCCATGGCTTCCCACACTTGGTGTCCATACGTGTGTTCTCTACGTCTGTGTCTCTATTTCTTCCCTGCAAACCAGTTCATCTGTACCATTTTTCTAGGTTCCACATATATGCATTAATATACAATATTTGTTTTTCTCTTTCTGACTTACTTCATTCTGTATGACAGTCTCTAGATCCATCGTCGTGTCTACAAATGACCCAGTTTCATTCCTTCTTATGGCTGAGTAATATTCCATTTTATATATGTACCACATCTTTATCCATTCTTCTGTCTGTGGGTATTTAGGTTGGTTCCATTACCTGGCTCTTGCACATAGTGCTGAAATGAGCATTGTGGTGAATGTGCCTTTTTGATTTATGGTTTTCTCTGGGTATATGCCCAGAAGTGGGATTGCTGGATCATATGGTAATTCTATTTGTAGTTTTTGTAAGGAAACTCCATACTCTTCTCCATCGTGACTGTATCAATTTACATTTCCACCACTAGTGGAAGAGGGATCCTTTTGTCCACACCCTCCCCGGAATTTGTTGTTTGTAGATTTTCTGATGATTCCGATTCTAACAGGTGTGAGGTGATACCTCATTATAGTTTTGACTTGCATTTCTCTAATAATTAGTGATGTTGAGCAGCTTTTCATGTGCGTCTTGGCCATCTCTGTGTCTTCTTTGAAGAAACGTCTCTTTAGATCTTCTGCCCATTTTTGTATTGGGTTGTTTGTTTTTTTTAATATTAAGCTGCATGAGCTCTTTATATATATTGGAGATTAAACCTTTGTCCATTGATTCGTTTGCAAATATTTTCGCCCATTCTGAGGGATGCTTTTTGCCATTCCCGTTTTTTTAACAAAAAAAGAAAGAAAGAAAAAGAAGCAGAACACTAATGTGTGTAAAATATGCTGTTTGAAACTGTCGTTTTGAAACATGGACGTCCTTTGAATTTTTTGGTCGATATATGAACCCAGGATTTGTTTTCAGGGCAGGTGTCATTTACAGGCCTGCAATGATTTTGAATATCAAGTGACCATTAGCGCTGGGATTAAAGCTGCTGTTGTGTGAAACGGCCACAAGGTGGCAGCGGTTCTCCCTTACCAAATCTGGTTACTGGGGCAACAGAGCCTCAATGGAAGTCTTGTTCTAGATTGGAATTTAGAATGGAATGTGCCAGGAGAAAGCCCCTCAAGTTTGTCTCACTACTTGTTGTTCGTGTTTTTAATTTAATTTTTTATTTTTTATTACCGCAAATTTGATTACAATGTTTGGCTTGTTGTAGGTGTGGAAGATGTGGTTCTTTTACATATATACATATGTCTGTTCTTCCTGGGATCCTTTTCCCATGTACCTTATGACAGAATGTTGAGTAGTCTTCTCTTGGTATTCTGTAGGTCTTTGGTGATTATAAATGTCACCTGTGTTTGTATATGTCTGTTAACCCCAATATCATAATGCAACCAATCCTCACACCTTTCCATTGGTGAACCACAAGTTTTTTTAATGAATCTGTGACTGCCCTTCTCTGGAAATATCTGCCCTGGTATCCATTTTTCGGTCACACCTATAAGAGATATGATATGATATGTGTCTTTCACTTTCTGACTTACTACAAGTCACGTGATTACCTCTAGACACACCTACGGTGCTGCAAATGGCATTGTGTCCTTTTATTCCTTGGCTTCTATTCTGCCTTAGCGAGGTCCATTTTCAACAATGTGATTCCCTGAGGGCTGAGGATTAGCTGACCTGGGTAGCCTGACCCTGCCAGCCGGCCCTCCCCAGGTGTGCCTGGGTTGAGGTCAATATAAACAGCGCTGCAGGCAGCAATAGCCCCTGAAGCTGTGCCTGACTCCATAATCTTTGCCCCGTCAGCAGTCTCGGGGCTGTGCTGGTCGGAGGGAGTGAGGGGCCGCGGCTTTGTGGGTGGCCCGGTGTGAGTGGGTCTCTACTGGACTTTCTGCAGGAGTTGCCAGGCTGCCACCTGTAAAGAAGAGGATGTGTCACCCATACCTTCTGCTGGAATTTCTCTCCGGACAGAGGTGAGGAAGGAAAAAAGCAGTGGGGGCCGGGGCAGGAGGGGTATCTCAGGCAGGGCAATGGAAAGCTTCCAGAAGAGCGCCCTGGGCCAGGACCATCCTGGCTGGCCTGCAGGCACCAAGTTGGCCTGCGTGCTGTCGCTGGTGTGGCTCCACGGCCCTTCCTCTAGGCTTTCAAGCCCTTGTACATATTCAGGTGTTTTACCTGGGAAGCGTGGGAAAAGTTCAACAGCAGCTGGCCTGGGGCTCAGCTCACGGTTACTCACAGATGCCTCGGCATGGCCCCCAGCTTTGCAATGAGGACGCTCCTTGCGTAGGAGTGGGCTGCTGGCTGTATGGGAAATGATTCCCCACCTCTGACCAATTTCAGAATTGTTTACCGCTGGAGCAAGTGCCCTGATAGGGTTTTCCTCTGTATAACTGGTGGGTTCAGGGTTTTTTTTTCTTTTTTGGTTCAAGTTAGATTTGATTCCTCTTTTATGTATTTATAGATATAAGCATGGAAATAATTCATTCATATAAATACATCTGTGTGAAGGGAAGAACTTTTTTCTGTTTTATTTTTAAATTTTATTTTTTAAAATTTTGAAATTTAATTTTATTTATTTTTTCATACAGCAGGTTATTATTAGTTATGTATTTTATGCATATACATGTATACAGGTCAATCCCAATCTCCCAACTCATCCCACCACCACCACCCCATGGCTTCCCACACTTGGTGTCCATACGTGTGTTCTCTACGTCTGTGTCTCTATTTCTTCCCTGCAAACCAGTTCATCTGTACCATTTTTCTAGGTTCCACATATATGCATTAATATACAATATTTGTTTTTCTCTTTCTGACTTACTTCATTCTGTATGACAGTCTCTAGATCCATCGACGTGTCTACAAATGACCCAGTTTCATTCCTTCTTATGGCTGAGTAATATTCCATTTTATATATGTACCACATCTTTATCCATTCGTCTGTCTCTGGGTATTTAGGTTGCTTCCATTACCTGGCTATTGTAAATAGTGCTGAAATGAGCATTGTGGTGAATGTGCCTTTTTGATTTATGGTTTTCTCTGGGTATATGCCCAGAAGTGGGATTGCTGGATCATATGGTAATTCTATTTGTAGTTTTTGTAAGGAAACTCCATACTCTTCTCCATCGTGACTGTATCAATTTACATTTCCACCACTAGTGGAAGAGGGATCCTTTTGTCCACACCCTCCCCAGAATTTGTTGTTTGTAGATTTTCTGATGATGCCGATTCTAACAGGTGTGAGGTGATACCTCATTGTAGTTTTGATTTGCATTTCTCTAATAATTAGTGATGTTGAGCAGCTTTTCATGTGCGTCTTGGCCATCTCTGTGTCTTCTTTGAAGAAACGTCTCTTTAGATCTTCTGCCCATTTTTGTATTGGGTTGTTTGTTTTTTTAATATTAAGCTGCATGAGCTCTTTATATATATTGGAGATTAAACCTTTGTCCATTGATTCGTTTGCAAATATTTTCGCCCATTCTGAGGGATGCTTTTTGCCATTCCCGTTTTTTTAACAAAAAAAGAAAGAAAGAAAAAGAAGCAGAACACTAATGTGTGTAAACTATGCCTTTTGAACCTGTCGTTTTGAAATATGGACGTCCTTTGAATTTTTTGGTCGATATATGAACCCAGGATTTGTTTTCAGGGCAGGTGTCATTTACAGACCTGCAATGATTTTGAATATCAAGTGACCATTAGCGCTGGGATTAAAGCTGCTGTTGTGTGAAACAGCCAGAAGGTGGCAGCGGTTCTCCCTTACCAAATCTGGTTACTGGGGCAACAGAGCCTCAATGGAAGTCTTGTTCTAGATTGGAATTTAGAATGGAATGTGCCAGGAGAAAGCCCCTCAAGTTTGTCTCACTACTTCTTGTTCGTGTTTTTAATTTAATTTTTTATTTTTTATTACAGCAAATTTGATTACAATGTTTGGCTTGTTGTAGGTGTGGAAGATGTGGTTCTTTTACACATATACACATGTCTGTTCTTCCTGGGATCCTTTTCCCATGTACCTTATGACAGAATGTTGAGTAGTCTTCTCTTGGTATTCTGTAGGTCTTTGGTGATTATATATGTCACCTGTGTTTGTATATTTCTTTTAACCCCAATATCATAATGAAACCAATCCTCACACCTTTCCATTGGTGAACCACAAGTTTGTTTAATGAATCTGTGACTGCCCTTCTCCGTGGAAATATCTGCCCTGGTATCCATTTTTCGGTCAAACCTATAAGAGATATGATATGATATATGTCTTTCACTTTCGGACTTACTACAAGTCACGTGATTACCTCTAGACACACCTACGGTGCTGCAAATGGCATTGTGTCCTTTTATTCCTTGGCTTCTATTCTGCCTTAGCGAAGTCCATTTTCAACAATGTGATTCCCTGAGGGCTGAGGATTAGCTGACCTGGGTAGCCTGACCCTGCCAGCCGGCCCTCCCCAGGTGTGCCTGGGTTGAGGTCAATATAAACAGCGCTGCAGGCAGCAATAGCCCCTGAAGCTGTGCCTGACTCCATATTCTCTGCCCCGTCAGCAGTCTCGGGGCTGTGCTGGTGGGAGGGAGTGAGGGGCCGCGGCTTTGTGGGTGGCCCTGTGTGAGTGGGTCTCTGCTGGACTTTCTGCAGGAGTTGCCAGGCTGCCACCTGTAAAGAAGAGGATGTGTCACCCATACCTTCTGCTGGAATTTCTCTCCGGACAGAGGTGAGGAAGGAAAAAAGCAGTGGGGGCCGGGGCAGGAGGGGTATCTCAGGCAGGGCAATGGAAAGCTTCCAGAAGAGCGCCCTGGGCCAGGACCCTCCTGGCTGGCCTGCAGGCACCAAGTTGGCCTGCGTGCTGTTGCTGGTGTGGCTCCACGGCCCTTCCTCTAGGCTTTCAAGCCCTTGTACATATTCAGGTGTTTTACCTGGGAAGGGTGGGAAAAGTTCAACAGCAGCTGGCCTGGGGCTCAGCTCACGGTTACTGACAGATGCCTCGGCATGGTGCCCAGCTTTGCAATGAGGACGCTCCTTGCGTAGGAGTGGGCTGCTGGCTCTATGGGAAATGATTCCCCACCTCTGACCAATTTCAGAATTGTTTACCACTGGAGCAAGTGCCCTGATAGGGTTTTCCTCTGTCTAACTGGTGCGTTCAGGTTTTTTTTTTCTTTTTTGGTTCAAGTTAGATTTGATTCCTCTTTTATGTATTTATAGATATAAGCATGGAAATAATTCATTCATATAAATACATCTGTGTGAAGGGAAGAACTTTTTTCTGTTTTATTTTTAAATTTTATTTTTTAAAATTTTGAAATTTAATTTTATTTATTTTTTCATACAGCAGGTTATTATTAGTTATGTATTTTATGCATATACATGTATACAGGTCAATCCCAATCTCCCAACTCATCCCACCACCACCACCCCATGGCTTCCCACACTTGGTGTCCATACGTGTGTTCTCTACCTCTGTGTCTCTATTTCTTCCCTGCAAATGAGTTCATCTGTACCATTTTTCTAGGTTCCACATATATGCATTAATATACAATATTTGTTTTTCTCTTTCTGACTTACTTCATTCTGTATGACAGTCTCTAGATCCATCGACGTGTCTACAAATGACCCAGTTTCATTCCTTCTTATGGCTGAGTAATATTCCATTTTATATATGTACCACATCTTTATCCATTCGTCTGTCTCTGGGTATTTAGGTTGCTTCCATTACCTGGCTATTGTAAATAGTGCTGAAATGAGCATTGTGGTGAATGTGCCTTTTTGATTTATGGTTTTCTCTGGGTATATGCCCAGAAGTGGGATTGCTGGATCATATGGTAATTCTATTTCTAGTTTTTGTAAGGAAACTCCATACTCTTCTCCATCGTGACTGTATCAATTTACATTTCCACCACTAGTGGAAGAGGGATCCTTTTGTCCACACCCTCCCCAGAATTTGTTGTTTGTAGATTTTCTGATGATGCCGATTCTAACAGGTGTGAGGTGATACCTCATTGTAGTTTTGATTTGCATTTCTCTAATAATTAGTGATGTTGAGCAGCTTTTCATGTGCGTCTTGGCCATCTCTGTGTCTTCTTTGAAGAAACGTCTCTTTAGATCTTCTGCCCATTTTTGTATTGGGTTGTTTGTTTTTTTAATATTAAGCTGCATGAGCTCTTTATATATATTGGAGATTAAACCTTTGTCCATTGATTCGTTTGCAAATATTTTCGCCCATTCTGAGGAATGCTTTTTGCCATTCCCGTTTTTTTAACAAAAAAAGAAAGAAAGAAAAAGAAGCAGAACACTAATGTGTGTAAAATATGCCTTTTGAAACTGTCGTTTTGAAATATGGACGTCCTTTGAATTTTTTGGTCGATATATGAACCCAGGATTTGTTTTCAGGGCAGGTGTCATTTACAGACCTGCAATGATTTTGAATATCAAGTGACCATTAGCGCTGGGATTAAAGCTGCTGTTGTGTGAAACGGCCACAAGGTGGCAGCAGTTCTCCCTTACCAAATCTGGTTACTGGGGCAACAGAGCCTCAATGGAAGTCTTGTTCTAGATTGGAATTTAGAATGGAATGTGCCAGGAGAAAGCCCCTCAAGTTTGTCTCACTACTTGTTGTTCGTGTTTTTAATTTAATTTTTTATTTTTTATTACAGCAAATTTGATTACAATGTTTGGCTTGTTGTAGGTGTGGAAGATGTGGTTGTTTTACACATATACATATGTCTGTTCTTCCTGGGATCCTTTTCCCATGTACCTTATGACAGAATGTTGAGTAGTCTTCTCTTGGTATTCCGTAGGTCTTTGGTGATTATATATGTCACCTGTGTTTGTATATGTCTGTTAACCCCAATATCATAATGAAACCAATCCTCACACCTTTCCATTGGTGAACCACAAGTTTGTTTAATGAATCTGTGACTGCCCTTCTCCGTGGAAATATCTGCCCTGGTATCCATTTTTCGGTCACACCTATAAGAGATATGATATGATATATGTCTTTCACTTTCGGACTTACTACAAGTCACGTGATTACCTCTAGACACACCTACTGTGCTGCAAATGGCATTGTGTCCTTTTATTCCTTGGCTTCTATTCTGCCTTAGCGAAGTCCATTTTCAACAATGTGATTCCCTGAGGGCTGAGGATTAGCTGACCTGGGTAGCCTGACCCTGCTGGCCGGCCCTCCCCAGGTGTGCCTGGGTTGAGGTCAATATAAACAGCGCTGCAGGCAGCAATAGCCCCTGAAGCTGTGCCTGACTCCATATTCTCTGCCCCGTCAGCAGTCTCGGGGCTGTGCTGGTGGGAGGGAGTGAGGGGCCGCGGCTTTGTGGGTGGCCCTGTGTGAGTGGGTCTCTGCTGGACTTTCTGCAGGAGTTGCCAGGCTGCCACCTGTAAAGAAGAGGATGTGTCACCCATACCTTCTGCTGGAATTTCTCTCCGGACAGAGGTGAGGAAGGAAAAAAGCAGTGGGGGCCGGGGCAGGAGGGGTATCTCAGGCAGGGCAATGGAAAGCTTCCAGAAGAGCGCCCTGGGCCAGGACCATCCTGGCTGGCCTGCAGGCACCAAGTTGGCCTGCGTGCTGTCGCTGGTGTGGCTCCACGGCCCTTCCTCTAGGCTTTCAAGCCCTTGTACATATTCAGGTGTTTTACCTGGGAAGGGTGGGAAAAGTTCAACAGCAGCTGGCCTGGGGCTCAGCTCACGGTTACTGACAGATGCCTCGGCATGGTGCCCAGCTTTGCAATGAGGACGCTCCTTGCGTAGGAGTGGGCTGCTGGCTCTATGGGAAATGATTCCCCACCTCTGACCAATTTCAGAATTGTTTACCACTGGAGCAAGTGCCCTGATAGGGTTTTCCTCTTTCTAACTGGTGCGTTTAGGTTTTTTTTTTCTTTTTTGGTTCAAGTTAGATTTGATTCCTCTTTTATGTATTTATAGATATAAGCATGGAAATAATTCATTCATATAAATACATCTGTGTGAAGGGAAGAACTTTTTTCTGTTTTATTTTTAAATTTTATTTTTTAAAATTTTGAAATTTAATTTTATTTATTTTTTAATACAGCAGGTTATTATTAGTTATGTATTTTATGCATATACATGTATACAGGTCAATCCCAATCTCCCAACTCATCCCACCACCACCACCCCATGGCTTCCCACACTTGGTGTCCATACGTGTGTTCTCTACGTCTGTGTCTCTATTTCTTCCCTGCAAACCAGTTCATCTGTACCATTTTTCTAGGTTCCACATATATGCATTAATATACAATATTTGTTTTTCTCTTTCTGACTTACTTCATTCTGTATGACAGTCTCTAGATCCATCGTCGTGTCTACAAATGACCCAGTTTCATTCCTTCTTATGGCTGAGTAATATTCCATTTTATATATGTACCACATCTTTATCCATTCTGCTGTCTGTGGGTATTTAGGTTGGTTCCATTACCTGGCTCTTGCACATAGTGCTGAAATGAGCATTGTGGTGAATGTGCCTTTTTGATTTATGGTTTTCTCTGGGTATATGCCCAGAAGTGGGATTGCTGGATCATATGGTAATTCTATTTCTAGTTTTTGTAAGGAAACTCCATACTCTTCTCCATCGTGACTGTATCAATTTACATTTCCACCACTAGTGGAAGAGGGATCCTTTTGTCCACACCCTCCCCAGAATTTGTTGTTTGTAGATTTTCTGATGATGCCGATTCTAACAGGTGTGAGGTGATACCTCATTGTAGTTTTGACTTGCATTTCTCTAATAATTAGTGATGTTGAGCAGCTTTTCATGTGCGTCTTGGCCATCTCTGTGTCTTCTTTGAAGAAACGTCTCTTTAGATCTTCTGCCCATTTTTGTATTGGGTTGTTTGTTTTTTTTAATATTAAGCTGCATGAGCTCTTTATATATATTGGAGATTAAACCTTTGTCCATTGATTCGTTTGCAAATATTTTCGCCCATTCTGAGGGATGCTTTTTGCCATTCCCGTTTTTTTAACAAAAAAAGAAAGAAAGAAAAAGAAGCAGAACACTAATGTGTGTAAAATATGCTGTTTGAAACTGTCGTTTTGAAACATGGACGTCCTTTGAATTTTTTGGTCGATATATGAACCCAGGATTTGTTTTCAGGGCAGGTGTCATTTACAGGCCTGCAATGATTTTGAATATCAAGTGACCATTAGCGCTGGGATTAAAGCTGCTGTTGTGTGAAACGGCCACAAGGTGGCAGCGGTTCTCCCTTACCAAATCTGGTTACTGGGGCAACAGAGCCTCAATGGAAGTCTTGTTCTAGATTGGAATTTAGAATGGAATGTGCCAGGAGAAAGCCCCTCAAGTTTGTCTCACTACTTGTTGTTCGTGTTTTTAATTTAATTTTTTATTTTTTATTACCGCAAATTTGATTACAATGTTTGGCTTGTTGTAGGTGTGGAAGATGTGGTTCTTTTACACATATACATATGTCTGTTCTTCCTGGGATCCTTTTCCCATGTACCTTATGACAGAATGTTGAGTAGTCTTCTCTTGGTATTCTGTAGGTCTTTGGTGATTATAAATGTCACCTGTGTTTGTATATGTCTGTTAACCCCAATATCATAATGCAACCAATCCTCACACCTTTCCATTGGTGAACCACAAGTTTGTTTAATGAATCTGTGACTGCCCTTCTCTGGAAATATCTGCCCTGGTATCCATTTTTCGGTCACACCTATAAGAGATATGATATGATATGTGTCTTTCACTTTCTGACTTACTACAAGTCACGTGATTACCTCTAGACACACCTACGGTGCTGCAA